>NW_024581133.1:14105426-14703864 GCF_017639235.1 Corvus kubaryi | reverse complement strand
GCCACCAAGTGAGAGGAAAGAAACAGGGCAGTTCTCACTTGAACTAGTGCTTGCAGAAACCTAAGGAAAGGATTATTAGCCAAAACACAGATAACTGTTATTTTCAAACTCAGAGGAAACAGTGATGTAGGATATGAGAACAGTAGTACCAACAAGGTGCAGAAGCCATCCTTTTCACAAGTCCATAGGGTTTCTGTATTTCTGTAGGAACTCCATGCTCATTTGAATGGCTGTATCAGTTCTGCTACTATGAAGAAACTTATGGCCCAGAAGCCAAACCTTCAGATCCAGAATGGAATGACTATGATTGACGAAGGAAAGAAAAGAACTTTAGATGAGTGAGTATATGTATGTGTGTAATGAACATTTACTGAGGGGTTTTTAATTAAGTTGAAAACAGAAATGTGTGACCTTACACACTAATGGCAGAAAAATACGTTTTTAAGTTTTACAGTATAATCTCATAGATTTTTTTAGTATTTGTATCTACAGAATAATTTCTTAGGTGCTTGCAAACTAAAAGGAAATCTCTTGTTGATTAATTCCTTCTTTAAAGAATTGAAATTTTTTACTTACATCAAACACTTTTCAGAGGAAATTGTCTCAAATGGTTTCCTTTTTTCGAAACTTCATGTTTTCATTTTCCTTCAAAAAGCTTTGTGGTAATAACAACTTTTGTTGTGAATGCTTTGTTAGCATCTAAAATCAGAAATTGCACTTCAGATGGTCTTTGTATTTCAAACTACAAGCTGGTTAGTTGGCTCCAGTGAATAGGTGTTTTCAAAATGTAGAATTTTTTTTTTAATACTCATTCAGTGTCTTTCCAATTAATTTTTTTAATTTTATTTTAGATGTTTTCAGATGTTTCAGATCATCTATCAGGTTACCACTAGGACCGAAGATATTTTACTGGTAAATTAATTAAAGGTTCATTTAAAACAAGCAAGCAATACACACAATCAGTTGGATTAAGAGCATTGGGTTCCGAGTAATAATATCAACAATATATGGTCCCTTTTAATAGAAGGTCAGAATAATTATTGTAAAACACCTGAACTCTCTTCACTATCCCTGAAGGAATGAAAAGTGCCCTCTGTGTGGTAGCATTTCCAGACATGGGGACCACTAAAAACACATTGGGCCTGAAAACATTGCAAGTGTTTCACAACAAAAAATAGCTGGGTCTTTTAGTTGTAAAGAAAAATATAACTAATTACGTGTATCACTTTCATGATATCGAATACACTGTTACTTAATCAGATAACTAAAGATGTCATTAAAGAATTTGCTGATGATGGTGTCAAGTATCTAGAATTGAGAAGCACTCCAAGAGAAGAAAATTCCACAGGTACAGTCTGTTCTGGTTTTTAATTTGTGATCTTCTTGCACTATAAAACTTAGTTAAAGACTATGTTAATAACAAGTAAAGTAAATTTAGTTGTCTCAATAAAAATATACTGTAAATATGAAAGCTAATATTTAACCATGTAAAAGCATGTCACTTTCCTATTAGATTTTTGAGGACAAAAATGTGTTCATCATAAATCTGGTACCCACGAGATTGGGTTATTCACTTGATTATGATGTCTGAGTCTACTAATATTTTTAATAGCTGATATATTTATATTTTACTTTTGTTACTTCATTTTTTTCTTTTAGGTGTGGTTTAGTAGAAACACAGAAGTCCTATTGCGATCCTCTGGTTCACACAAAGTCATTTGAATTTTTCCAGATGCTTAGGAGGAGGTTTAGTTCAAATGTTTGTTTCACAGTAAAGCTATATTTACAGATAGAATTAGAATTATATGGGTTAGAAGACTATATGGTCTAAAATCAAAGCTGCAACATGAAACTTAGGAGACTTGAGAGCTGGCTCTGCAATATAATAAAAATAATTTAAAATATGTTTGTTCCAAATATGTGCATATGTTTGCAGGTATGACCAAAAGGATGTATGTTGAAACTATACTTGAAGGTATAAAGCAGTGTCAAGAAGAGGGCTTGGATATAGATGTAAGGTAAATAAAGCATGTGAAATACCTCTGTTTCAAAGTTTTGTGTAGTCTGATGCTTGGTTATGTTTGCAGAGAGGTTTACAAGCCATCGGTATAGGAAAGAAAACTGTTTTTAAACCGGATTACATGGAATGGAAACAGGAAATTCATATAGAAACCTGACTTTTTATGTCTTTTTTACTGCTAAAGAAGGAATCTGCGTAAAACCTCTCAGCTCCAAGACTGTCCATTCTTTGCAACATTTTCAGGAAAAGCAGTGTTTTTCATGGAATTGGCTCCTTTTTCACAGCTTAGATTCATTGCAAAGGTTTTGTTTGATTAGCTGTACAAGCAGCCTGCTGTAAAGAAGAGCTGGTCCTAACCAGCAGAGACGTTTCAGAAGGTGTGAGTTGTTGGTTGGAGGCAGTTTGCTCTCCTGTCTTTTATGGCCTCAGTAGCAACCCTTACTAGATTTATTTGTGAAAGCTGAAGAATTTTCATCCTTCATGTGTGCTATTGCATGTCATGGACCAACTTACTTACCTGTTCGTGTCCCTCTGCACTTTGGTACCTTCATTCCTAGAACAGTTTCCTATACAAATACTCTTTATACTCGGCCATGAAGGATATGAAGTGCCATTTTTGTTGGTATCAGATCTGTTGAGCTCCTGATATTACAGCTTGTATATAGTTTAATACATGCATTTCTGTCCCAGGTTGTTAATAGCAATAAACAGAAGAAGTGGCCCAGCAGTTGCTAAGCAGACTGTTAAACTTGCTGAAGAGTTCCTGCTTTCCAGTGATGGGGTTGTAGTAGGACTTGACCTCAGTGGTGATCCCACTGTAAGTTTTTCAGTTTTTTGGTCTATTCTTGAAGATAAATCTGTAATGTTGGGTAGCTGCAGGTGGTTCTAACCATAGTTTTTTCTCACATGTTTTTGTCCAGTGCTTGTGGCTAGCTGGAACGGATTGCTGCCAGGTTAATCCCTGTTGCTATAAGGGGCAGATACTCTAACAAAGAATCCTTAGATTAGTATGTGACTGAGGAAAGAACCATTGAAAAGCAGTGTTTATCTGGGAAGTGTCTGTATCTGAGTTGTCCCAGTCAAATTAACTGGATGGAGGCAAGTTGTCAATAGTTTAAATTTTGTTTAGCTGCACCAAATGCTTATTGTGTATTAAGAAAACAGAAGTATTTGAGGACTGCTGTCAAGCTGTCAAGTGAAATAGCTCTAGGTGGTAGCTGTGTAAAAGGTATCAAAATCAAGACAATTGGCTTGTAAGTCTCAGGCATCGTCTGAGTTGCTGGTGTTTGATCCATTGGTCTAAACCATATGGCAGAGAGTTGGTTGACTTGCTGCATTCCAAACTGAAGTAATGGGAAAAGTGGAATAATTAAATGTAACTGTATTTGAATGTAGCGTTTGGATATTGCTAGACTTCTTAATTATGGTAGTGACAGGGATTTTGTCAAATAAGCTGTGGAACAGTGATGTATTCCTATTTTCCAGGCTGGACATGGTCAAGATTTTTTGGAACCACTCTCAGAAGCAAAAAATGCAGGTCTAAAGCTGGCACTGCATCTTTCTGAGGTAAAAGGTCTTTATTTTTATGCTTCTCTGTAATTGTCATTTTGTGAAAATCTCGATGAAACTAAACTGTGCATTTTGAACTTCTCAGGCCAAAGTGTTAATGGTTTGGGGCATTTGACAAGAGACAAGAAAACAAGGAGAAATCTTCAACCTTCTGTTCTAAATCTGAACAGCCAGATTATTGCTTTCTGTACTATACCTGTTGTGGGTTTGGATGTGAAATTGAAATTAGTAGCATTGTAAGAGCTCCACTGCTTTCTTCCTGGTATTATATCAGGAATCATGTATGGTGAAATCCACACAGTTTCATGAGCAAAGAGCTCTATTAGCTCTGGTGGTATCAGTAGAAAGAGTTGGGCTTCTGCTCAAATGGTGGCTGGAGTTTGCTCCAGGGAGTCCAATAAATCTGAAGATAGTTATTTTTTCAGGAAATTAAGCAGGACATAGGATGTCATCAGCGTATTTGTACTTGTTTCTATTCCACTAACACTTTCCTTCGGATAAAAGATGCTGTGAAAGTAGAACTGAAAGTCCGTTGTAATTATATAATGTGCTGCTTTGTGCTGCCTTGACAGAATGTAAAATATATCCTCTCTAGGTTCCAAATCAAGAAGAGGAGACCAAGATTCTCCTGGGCCTGCCTCCTGACAGAATTGGACATGGAACATTCCTGAACTCTGCAGCACCAGGTTCAGAAGAGATAGTGTCACTAGTTCAGCAGAATCATATACCTATTGGTAAGGAAAACAATATTTACTGTGACTTGATCTCTGGATATCAGAGCAGGATATGTACTGCTGATCTAGTGACACAGTTTGTCTCCAACCAGAGGTTACTTGGACAAACGTGGCAATGAGGCTTGCCCATAAAGGTACACTCGTGACATTTTTGGGGGTTTTGACACCTTTGTGGTAGCAGACAACAGTTGATGGTCTCAGGTAGAAGCAAAACCAAATCATAACTTGTCATTACTGTGCAAGACTCTGTGGTGGTTCTGTACCTGGTTTGCAAGCTCCCTGTATTTTATACTCCAAAGAAATTGATTAGCAAACTTTTCTCAAAAGAAATTACCAAGGAAGTGTAGAAAACCAAGGAAACAGCAGTAGTTGATTTTAATCTTTATTCAGAACCTTTCTAAGTTAATTAACATGTCTCTTGTTCTGATGTATGTCCTCATTTCTTTTTGTGTTTTTCCCTTAGAATTTTGCATGACATCAAACATAAAATCTCAGACAGTGCCTTCCTGTGACAAGCACCATTTTGGATACTGGTACAGCATGGGCCATCCTGCAGTGCTTTGTGTAAGTGTTTTGATTATTAAGCATGTATTTAGGCAAAGGGCCAAACTTGTGAAGTTGTAGAAGTCTTTCTCTGTTTATGGATCAGAGCTGACTTACAATTTCTGACCTTGTAGCAAATCATTTGCTTTTAGGAAATGATAATGTTCTGCTTGAGAAATGCTTGTAATTCAAATGAGAACTGCTAGTATTTCTCTTGGTTCTATTGTAAAGCAAGGCCTTTCTTCTGAAGGATAAGATGATCAGCTATATAAGCAATGAACTACATAGCTGTTTGCACACTGGCAGGTTTCTCTTAAAACACATAGGTCCAGTGCTTGCATGTGCACCAGTGCTTACCTGGGTGTTCATTGTGTTGGGTGAGAGCTACTGCATTCTCTTGATAGCTCATTAAGGTCTTTAAGCATTGAAGGTGCCAAGTGCTTGTGCTGCCATTGGCAGGGTTTTACTGTTATCCTGTTAGTTTAACCTCCATAATCCATATTATTGTCCAAGTGAGTGTGTGTGTATACACACACACACATATATATAATTTTTTTTAAGCATTGTGCTTATCTGGGGAAAGGGAAAAGAGGAATAAGGAGACCTGCACATACTGACATACCTTGAATATATGCAGCATTTGATAGCCATCTTTCTAGAAATTTTAGTAGGAAATCCTATTTTCTTAATAAATCGTGCCATCATTTTAAGACATTTTCTTATATTTTTGAATAATTTATTCATTTTTAGTGAAAATAGGACAAATAAGGAATGAAATAACTATGCACAGATGAAAGAACAGTGGAATAAAATGTGAGACAGCAAGGTAAAACTGGTCTGTATGTATAGAAAAAAACCTTTTTGATATAGAGGAACTAATTTAAATTGTTTTATTTCTTTCCTTTCAATTTAACTCCAGACTGATGATAAAGGCGTCTTTGCAACTGATCTATCACAAGAATATGAGCTGGTTGCAAAAACATTTAATCTGACTCGATCACAGATGTGGGATCTTTCCTGTGAATCAATCAACTATATTTTTGCTTCAAGTGCGGTAAAATCAAAGCTAAGGGAACAATGGTGTAAGCTGAAGCCAGCTCTGTTTGATTAATCAAACTGTTGTCCTAAATAGCTTGGGTGTATTAGTTGAGTTAATAAGCTATTTTACTGAAGTCCCCAGCTTTATTCAGACCTCAGGGTTTAAAACACAGCCATAAACTGCCTGTGCAAAATGAAGACAACTGGAATGCATCCCATTTTACTGGGGACAGAAGTAAATGTTCTTTTGTAGTTGGGAAGGGCTCTCAACCAGTGACTAAAATGCCAAATGTGTTGTCACCTTGTTTCTCTTGAGCTGATATGACATTTAAAAAAATACTTAGTTGAAATACATCATCATAATATAAACATTTGCGATCTGGAACAAAATGAAGGAAGAGTTATTGGTGTTTAAAATATCTCTGTTGGCAGCATTCCGCCAAGCAGTTTGAATGTGTGGTGTGTGTTTTTAGGTACGCATTGTTTTCAGGTTTTGAACAGTTGATTGAATGTGAAGACAGAAACAAACTTGGGGAGAACGAAATATTTGTCCCAAGGAATTAGGTATTGTATGTGGTTTTATTGCTGTACATGTATGACTGAAGGTGCTGTGGATTGACTAGCATGTGGGGGTTTCTGCTGCTGCCCTGGGTACTGGTGGTGTGTAGGCAGGTAAGAATCTTTTATGCCTTCAGTAACTGAGCTGCTTGGCAAAGTGGTCTCATTCTTAAAATGCTTTTTAGAATTGCTGTTTGTTGTGTTAAATAAGCAATAAAAATAGCCACAAGCTCCATGTTTTTGAAACCACCACTTGGAGGTGTGCATGTGTGTCTTTGAACTCTACAGAGGAGAAGCAGGATTCTGTGGGGTGAGTCCCTGGAGCAGCCATGCTGCCTGCCAGCCTCTCCCCTGCTGCTCTGGCAGCCCCTGGCTCTCCCTGCCCTGGGCAGCCACAGGGTTCACTCTGCCCTCTCCAAACACCTGCCTGTGTGTTCTGGTAGTGAGAGCTCGCAAAGTCTGTGAATGTGCACGTGCTGCAGTTTGTGTAATGGGAGTCGGGAGGTCGCCTGGAGGATTCCATTTGTGTGCAATAAAAGAACCAGGAATGTATGTGGGTGGCTGAAGAACAGCACACAGAATTGGGATTTCTGTATGTAGGAGTCTGACTATGTGTTACTGCAGTTATCTACACAGCAGAAATGTTACACTTAGGAAGTTGGACAGGATGTGGACTTTCGGAATGAAGAATCACCATCTGATGAGACCTTTGTCATGCACAGTTCCCAAGCTGACCATTGCAACATGAAACCCTCATACTGTCCCTGGGCTAGTTTTCCAGAATTTAACTTTTGTAAGTAAAACTGCAGTTTCCTTTTTTGACTTCACATAGCATTATAGTTAATTTTAATTTAAGCACTTCTTGTTGAGCCTGCTTGTTAAATTCTGAGTTAGCAGTGACATAACCACTGTTTAGTTTTTAATATTGTATAAAAATGACTCTGGCACACAGAGTGAAGCATCACCACAGAATTAACCATCATTAATGGGGCAGTGGACATTTTTTCCCTGAATGCAATGGAAATTTTGAGTAACCGCTGCTAGAATTTCATGTGGTATAAGATGAGAGTTAAGTTATCTATTCATGTGCAGCTCAACTTATTTTTGAAGTAAACAAAATAGATCTAGAGTTATTATTTTTATTTCCATGTGATTATATGGGGGAACACTTACAGAGTGGTCTCCAGTCCTCAGAGTCTTTACTCATGTCACGTGAAAATACATACTGGTCCTCTCAAACAATACTGCTTTGGTGATGTATGTGAGAGCAACTGTTCACTGTGGCATTGGTTTCTCAGTTCCTTCTGAGGCAAACACAGAAGTCTTCAAAATCTCAGCTCCTTATGATGAGACTGGGAACATTCCATAGCTTTTCATAATACAACCACTAAACTGTAGGTACACACTGCTCCTCAGGGTCCTAGCTTGGCAAATAATGTACTTACATCAATGATTTATATGCCTGCTTGAATATTCAGGTGTTTCAAAATAATACATTAAAAAGAATGGATGCAGGTAAGGGCCCTGCATTAGCTAAGTGGTTCAGCTGATTAAAAGGCTGGCACGTCCCTCCTGTGAGGCCTAGGGAGTGGGTGCTGGTTAGATTGGAGTGGAGACGGCTCTGGGGAGGATCTCATCAAGGTTTTTAAATATCTGATGAGAAGAAGTAAAGAAGATGGAGCCAGGCACTTCTCAGTGATACCCAGTAACAGGAAAAGGGGCACAAACTGGTACTGTGTGGGTGGTTGAACATGGGAACACATCACCCAGACAGGCTGGGAAGTCTGTCCTTGCAGATACTCAAACCTATCAGTGACTTGTGGCTTCAGCAAAGGAGGTGGACTGGGCAATCTCCAGAGATGCCTTCCAGCCTCATCTGTTCTGTGGAGAAAATATGCAAATATACAAATGATAAAGTCTCTATATAAATACAAAAGCTTTTAAAATTAAATACTGACTTAACTGAGTCACTCAAGCGACAGTTTTTCACCAGGCTTGGTCACCAGCAGTTGGCTGATTTGTGAAACTGATTTTAAAGAACAGTCTATTCACCCTTCATAGCCTTCCTTCTTTCACAACCATTGTGGAATCCTTTGGTGCCATCAGGACCTTTAGGCAGCCGCAGTACCCCTACAGGGAGACCGTCTGCATTTTGTATTTTCCGAACCAACATGGGACTGCTGACAGGACTCTTCTCTTGTGTCAGAGTTTGGGCTTTTCTTCTCTGTACCCAGGGGCTCCCAGAAGGCGTGATGCTGCTGTCTGAGGAATAATCTGTGTATTTCCTTGGAATTTCAGGGCTAGTGCTTGAGTTAAGCTTGCTGTCTTCAGCCAATGGTGATTTTTTGGTTACTTTTCTTAGTGAAGATGGACTGTTCCAAGGACTTGATCTGGGTGACATATTAGGACTCAAATGGTTGTTTGGGTGGATGATGGGGCTCAAATTACTCTTAGTATTTGTTGCAGTACATTTACGTCCTGACAGCGGTGATGTAGGATTGCTCTCTGGGTCAGAAGAGCTGTTTGCTGAAGATTCATCACCAACAAACTGAAGTTCCTCAACTCTCTTGTTAAGGGATCGAGTCTTCTTAAGGCTCTTGCTGGTATCTTCATCACGGTTCTTGTCTTTGGGAACTTTTTTCTTTGGTGGTTTCATGCCTATTAAGACAACTTTCATGCCGGTCTCTTTGTTTTCAGCACACATGGACTCATGAGCGCGTACGGCAGCTTCTACTTCTTCAAATTCTATAATTGCACATTCCTGGGTTCCCAGCTGGGTGTACCGATTGCTGACCCTCCTGATATCAGGTGGGAGATCCCTGCCAGGCTTGAGAATACGAACTGATGAAATTACACCCAAAGTTACAAAGGCTTTGAGGAGATGCTCCATTATCCTTTCTTGCATGCATCCATTTTCTTCTTTGTTAAGGGTCTGCAGCTCAGAAATCATGTGGATGTCATATACCAGTAGCATCCTGGTAGGGACATTTTCACTTGGAAACACTGGAACTGGAGTATTTCTTCGAACCTTTTTGTTATCATCGTTGAGCTCCAGAGTGTTTGAGTACTTCAGTGCATAGGCTGTGGTTCTCCAGTCACGGGTAAGGTGTTTCACCTTCGGGACAGACACGGGTTAAGCACCATAACTGAGCAAACCCAATCAAACTAATTACAGAATTCTAAGGCAGATGCAGGCTTCAGTCTACAAACAGAATCTGGGATTTAAGTTTCGTGTAGCAGACTTAGTGAGAAAGTAAACAGTTTTCCTGCTATAGTGGGCGTCAGTGAGCTCCTGTAAAGCTCATGTTCTGTTGAATCTAATGGAAACAGGAACTGGCACTAAAGCTCAAACTGGAAATCGTTACTACATCTGAAAGCCTGCTCAAGTAGTGCTTGGTCATTCCACATCTAGGCCTGAACCATGATCAAAATGCATGTTCTAGGG
Organism: Corvus kubaryi; assembly: GCF_017639235.1. Classification (NCBI taxonomy): domain Eukaryota; kingdom Metazoa; phylum Chordata; class Aves; order Passeriformes; family Corvidae; genus Corvus; species Corvus kubaryi. The sequence goes on along the minus strand of NW_024581133.1, from coordinate 14,693,957 downwards.
AGGTTATTTTGTTAAACTTTCCAAACAAGAAGTTTTGTCAAGTTTAGAACTTCCTTGTATTGAACTGATCTTTCCTCCCTCAAAAATTTCAGTCTAAAAAACACCCCAAACTTTTCAATTTTAATTAAATGTTTATAAAGAGTTTATCTGTTACTGGTATAAACTGTTTGAAATGGTCTGAAGAAATTGAGAGTGCCGTAACTTCTACACTGAATAACTCTGAAAAATGGTGAGATTTAGAATCTTGACAAAATGTTTCTAATGTAATTCTAGAAATCGGTTACATACAGATTTACATAGGTCTTTCTAAGGTAAGGGACAAAAAAGAAAAGAGAATAAAACTCACCTTAAATTTAAGGGACTTCAGTTACCAGGTACTTTATGCTACTCTTCATTTTTGGTTCTCTGTACAATTGCAAAGGTCAGGTTCACTGTCCCTTCTCAGAGACAGGAACATAATTTTACCAGGATTACCCAGCTATTCATGAGTAGTTGCCATGGAAATTAATTTTATCTAATGTCCTCCTGTCTCCAAGAATGGTAACTCAAAAGCATGCATGCTTTTAAGCCAATGATTTCCCTAGCCCATCATCAACGAGTTCAGCAGTTAAAGTTCTGGATGAGTACAAACCTTACCATCATAGCAAAGCCAGGCAGGTAAAGAGAAAGACTGTACACTTGCCTGTATAAAAAGTTACTTTCATCTGTTCTACTGTTTTTAGATTCATCAGGCTTGCATGAGACACTTCAAGTCTTAAAAAGTTAGCTTACCTTCTTAAAAGAAGTGAGGAGTTTAACACTGACATAGCCCATCTTATTTCTTCTCACGTGCTTCAGAAGGAAGGCATCTTTCTCAAGGTTCTCATCTGAGAAGTAATATTCAATCTGTGCTATTAACTTCTGGATCAGGTCCTTTTCTGGTGGTTTCCAGTTCTGGTCAGAGTCGTCATCATTTTCCCCACCACTGGAAAACAGTTAAATCATTTTATCAACAGATCTCTCTCTTCTATTAGTGGATTCAAATAGCCTTTCAAAATGAAAGGGTGTAACCATAATACTGGTTCCAAGTGACTTTAGATGTGGGTGCTGGACAGGTATCACCCACCCTGCTGAGGCAGCAGGCTAGCTCAGAGGATGAAGCTTTCCAGTCAGCATAAGGAGTCAAGTTCCTGAGCTCATTCCAAAAGCTGATCTCAGTAAAGGACAATGAGACATCTACACTAATGGCTTGAAAATGCTCTGCCAGCTCAAATTCTCCACCAAAACATGAAATGAAGGTGCACTGGCACTTGGTACTATACAAAATTCCTCCAGTGACAATGTTTTATTTTTCAGTATGAAGCTATTAGACATAGGCTTGACCTTTATGTGCTTCATGACTAGTGTCATATACCAGAGAATGAATATTCCAGCTTGATGCAGTCATGATTTCTTAAGCCTCTTCACTGCATGAATGCAGGAGCTGGTATCCAGGGACTAAGGACTGACAGGACTGTTGCACTTTTTACAGGTCACTTCCAGAGTGACAGAGTAACATAATTTGCAGTTAACCAGAGAGGCCAAACCTGCCAGCTCATGTACCTCAGGAACAGGCCTATATGCACTCATGCAGGTTCCTATGAAATCATTCTCATTTATTCTCTTCCCCTCCCATCATATTGTTGGGGTGCCTGAACAAAATGGAGCACTGTTGAGCATCCTATTCACCAAAAAATACTGCAGCCATGGATTTGAGATAAACGTTTTATCATGTGCAGTTACAGCAACATGTTTGTTGCTGAAATAGAAATTTCCATTTACAGGTGACTATAATGGACAGGTCTATCTTAAGTCAGAGTCATTTTTTCAAGCTGTTAGTGGTCTAGTTTTGTAGTGGGATCATCATGAAAGTTTTTGTTAAAAAAGTAAAATCATCCACTAAGTCCCTTAGACCTTGTAAATCGTGTATTAGTTTGGTCTCCCAGGTACCTCAGCAATGAAAAGAAGGAGCCATGCATTTCCCTAAAATTGTCTTAAGTGGCTTTTGCAGAACTTTGAAATCCTTAGGAAAGGGAGCAGGCATCCCACTGGAGTCCTGTGAGGCTGATCTGGCAGGGAGGATACAGCCTGCTGAACCCCTGCCCTGGACAGTTCTGTTCAGGGAGGATCGAGGCAGTGACCGCAGTGCTGCGGCCGTGCTGCCGTCTGGAGAGAGTACTTAGGTCAGTGGGCTCAGCACAGGGACTGTGCCCACAGCTGGGACAAGTTACAGCAGTTCTCTGGGACCTGGCCTTTTGAAGCTTACAGTGCATTTACTTATTATGGTTCTTCTGATGATACAGCAACACATCAGGTATGTGTGGATACTCACACAATCCTAGAAGTCTCCCTGTTAAAACTCTCCCTAGCATTTAATAGGGTACAATTCAAAGCAATGACAAGAATGAGAGAGCAAGACAAAGAATTTATGTTATTTGGCAAAGCCAGAAGTGGAGGATAATAGATGAAGTTATGATTAGGATGGTAAAAAATATCTAATGCCCAGCTATGGGTGCTGGTTTCAGAAGGAAGAAAAAACCAATGGTGTTTATTTTTCATTCATGATATTATCTTACCCTACTGCTTCATTTACTACCAATTCAGAATTAATCTGGGCACAATAAACTTGGAGCATTTCAGCCTTTTTACATATCCACACTCTGCTAGAAAAAGCTTGCCTTCAATTCGGGGTGGAGCTTGCAGTTGTTTTGGAGGATTTATTAGCACAGGTATTTGCAGGTATTTGCATGGAGACAAAAAGGGGAGTCATTCTTTGGAAAACAACAAAAATGAATTGCGTATTTGCAGAGATCAGCACCATCCCTACCTACAGCGTTAACACACTGAATCAGGGCAAAACAGGCCTCATTTCACCTCTCAAATATTGGTCACAATTTGACCTATACACTATTTCTATGTTTGGCAGACAAGTCAGCTTTTACAAAATCTCATGGGCTTTTACAACAGCCCTCGCTAAATGCTGTATGGAAATAGCACCTACAGTAAATGCAGAAATGTGTAACTAGCTGCATATTAATTCATTCTAATGATCAACTGGTAGTACCTCTAGGGCATGAACTCTGTTAAAAAAGTAGTTGATAAATAATTTCAGTTAACACTGACAAAGAACCAAATCCTAGTAGTTATTCACAACTTTATTTTTTTATTCAGAGCTTTGTGATGACATGCTTGTAAAACAGAATGAAAAACAGTCTTTTAACATGGTGACTCATCTGGCTATTAGTCACACAAGAAACTAAACATTTCTACGGAGAGAGCAGATTTTGAATTTTAAATATCAAGACTCACTATATATTAAATTGTTTGGATAGCGTTTAACCTTCTGAAATTTTTTAGCTGAGTCTCCAAATGAATAAGGTATTGTATTAATAAGCACTATGTGAAATCTAATTTATAAGTTCCAAGAGTGCAATCATTCAAGGGCAGTCCAAGTCTGTCAACAAAAACATAAATAGAGTACTGGTTGCCTACTGATGGCAAATTGTCTGCAAGCTTCAGCTGGAGAGTGAGATGGCTAATTCCCAGCAGTTTTAGATCATCCCTAATAATTTTCCAAATTTTTGTAAATAATTTCCTGTCAGATGCTGCATTCCCAAAAAGCAAATCCTTAGGTAAGGTTATATGTAAATGGCAAAAGCGTGTGTAAACACCATTCACCTACTTTTGCTGCGGAGCCTTTAGAGTTCTCTCCACGGTGAAACCTCTGGCCTTTCCTGGATCAGGAAGAGGCCATTTACAAAAAGGCAACTTCCACAAGAATTGAATATACATCAACACTGTCAGCAAACATTTTTGAAGACAGCACCTACTACAGAGGATTAAATAAGTGACATTGAAGAGTAGCTATTGTCTTTCAAAGCTTGAAAAAATAACCACTCTTTTTTTCTAGTCTAGGCCAGGGCTAGAAGGTCTTCACAAGTAATACTATGATAGATAACAAATGTAAATAATACCCTGAATTTAAAAAATCAATAATTGGAATGCAATACTGTAGACTGCTGCTCATATTTATAAACTACAACAGTCGCATATGATTGTGGAGTAACTAAGCTGACTCAGTTTAAACACCTTAACTGCTCCTAGCCATGCTCAACTGTTTCTGTAGTCCATAGCTGACAATTTTGGTAGCTAGAGAAAATTTCCCACTCCCCTACTGCCCCTCTGTAATTTAAAATGATACATTGCAGTTCATTCTGAGTCAGTGCTAGGTATGAAGTTAGAGAATCAACTAGAAACAGTAAATGTTCAAACAGAATACTGAACTTCTTGCTACTGTACCTAAATCTTTATGTGACAATTTATGACTCCATCTGCAGCTTCAGTACAAACCACAGGATGAACTACAACTAGTAGAGCTTTGTCTCTCTGCAGTTTTCTGGCACAAAAATCCTGGATGTTCCTTTTACAAGTAAGAGATTCTGATAGGCATCAAAACTGTTTCAGGCCACCAAGCCAACATTCCTACAATATATTGCTGAATGCAGACAACACTATTTGTGTTATCGAACAGTAAAATGTAGAGTATAAAGTGGTAGTTTCTTCTGCATTTCAGCTGGTCTTGATTTCATGTCTTGTTTCTAAGCTTATAGAACGAGTCTGTTTGTCCCTGTCTCAGATAATTAAGTGGATATCCACGGGTCTACGCACTAAAAACCAAACGGACAAAAAGAGGAAAAAACCCAAACCACCAAACCCGAACACAAAACTCCAAAACACAGCTACAACTAACCCCCAAACTCCTTCTGTAAAAGGCAGTGGATTGGAAATGTCGGAGGCATCACAGCCCGGCGCTTCTCTCCGTGGGGGACTCCGGCCCTGGGCCCCGGCAGACCCGTCGGGGGCGGGTGGGGCGCAGCCCGGACGGAGCCATCGGTGCGGCGGGCAGCTCCCTCCCGGCCGCCGGGTGTCCCCGCTGGAGGGTTTCCAGCATCTCCCACCCGCCCCCGGCGTTGCATCAGCCGGGCCCGCTGCGTTCCGGAGGTGTCCGCGGCGGCCCCGCTGCTCGCTCCGCACAGCCCCGCCCGCACAGCGTCCCCGCCGCTGGACCCCCTGCCCGGGGGCTCACCTGGAGCGCCCGCACCGCCCCGAGTCCTCCTCGCTGCAGCTGGGGCACGGCGCTCCGCCGCCCTCCTCCTCATCCTCGTCCTCCTCGTCCTCCTCGGCGGCCGCCTGGACAGCCACTCGGATCTGCACGGGGCCGCTCCCAGCCGGCAGGTCCGGCCCGGGAGCCGCGGCCTCGGGCTCGGCCGGCTGCGGCTGGGCCATGGCTCTCCCCGGTCGGGCTCAGCCCGCCGCAACACCAGCGATGCCCCGGGTTGCGACAGCCGCCCGGCCGCCTCCCCTCCTGTCCCCCCTTTCCCCTCCCGCTGGGGCGGCGCTCCCAGCTCCACTCCCCCGGCGCGCCCGCACGGCAACGGGAGGGTCTGACCGTCCTCCAGCCATGCCGCCCCCGGGCCAGCTGGGCTGCTGAAGAGTCCTTCTCCTCGACGGCTGAATAGGGACTGCTTTTGTTTCATCAGAAAACAACGGGCTCCTCACCAGAAAGCAGCGTCTCAGCTTCTCCTGGTACAGCCTTGGGGCTGCGCCGCTGCTCCCTGACCAGAGCGTTGCGTCTTATGAAAGTCAGGAAGGTTTCTCTGGGGTAAGTGTGGTTTAAATGACGAGGATGAGATTTGGAAATAAGACACACGAGTGAACAAGGACACGATTGAATACATGTTGGTTTTGTAGAGGAATCTCTCTATAGTTCTGCATAACTACACAGAACATTACACAGAATAAAGACATTTCCCTTTAAGAACTAATTAAAATAGAGGCTCTTTTCCTGGAACACTTAGGCGGTGATTATTTTGAATTTAAGATTATTGCACTATATTTCAGTGGACTGTTTCAGCTACTAAGGTGAAATTTACATTCACGTGCTAATTATTACAATCAAAAGCTTTTCAATTTACCGTGTAAATACTCATTCTTCACTCAAGGAAGATCTTTTTTTTCAATACTGGCCTTGCCCAATCTGCTAAATGATCTTTAAGTCACAACTTCATTTGTGGCATCCTTGTTTTTGTCTGTATTGCTTCAATATTTTCTTCTTAAAAATTTGGATGGACAAAAAGCAAGACTGCACTCAGGGCCAGTTATTCTCATCACTGCGGCAAACAGTCCTCATGAGTCAGTTTGCTGGCATGAACACATAAAAATCAGCTTTGGCTGATTTTTAAATGTGCCTTAAGCAATAAAATATTTTGTTTATGAAATATGCTTACAAGCATCACTATCCAAATCTCTAGTTCTCTGCTAATGAAACATTTGGTAATATTGTCTTGGGTGGGGCATCACTTTGCTATTTATTTCAGTGGACACAGAAATACAAACACAAATTACGCATTCTAGGAGAGAATACGGACAGGGACTGTGGGTCTGATTTTGTATGAGTTCATGGAAGTTGTTTGCCTCCCTGGGCAGGAACAAGGACATGAGTATGAGCAAAGAACTATTTTGTGCTACAGCTAACCCAAATGATGTTTGAGAGAGACATTTCAGTTTATCTGATGTATCCTTCTGTCAAGGTTAAGGGAGCTTGATTTTATAGAAAAGGACACTAGGTCCATTTATTTCTTTTACCAGTGAAAACTTTTCAAAGCACAGAACTGGCCTTTGGCCAGATGAAGACTGATGTCATTCCAAACACTGTGATGATTAGATCTGCATTGAAATTACCAGACTAATGTTTTTTGGATTTGTTTGTTTTGTTTTATTTTCCTTTTAATATAACAATGCTCAATAATGCTTAAATTCCAGCAGAGATAAAGCAGTATTTGTAACCATAGCAGAACTTAAAACTAAATGAATTAACGTAGACAAGTCCCTTAGAGGGAAACCCATGGCTCATTGGTACCCAGTAAACATCATAAACCTGTGAACCTCAGCTGCACAACCAAAATCTGCACAGATTTCTTATGGTGCATTTATTGTTGGTACAGCATTGTTTACATACCATAAGAACCCCAAAAAACAACAAACCAAACAACCAAAAAAACCACGTATTTTGCATTGCTCACAAATTGTGCTGTCATTACATTATTCTTCTTTCAGCATTTCAGCAGATAGAAAATAAAATGACAGTACAAAAAGCTAAATCTGGAATATTTATTTGTTTGTGTGGCCAGGCATTGGAATAGATTGCTTAGGGAAGTGTTTAAGAGGCATCTGGGTCTGTGCTGGGTCATGTGGCTTGTGTTTTAAGGGTTACAGTGGCAGTTCTGGGTTGACATTAGGATTTGATGATCTTAAAGGTCTCTTCCAACCTTGATGGTTCCATGATTCTGACTGGGGAAGACGCCATGAGGCGATTCACAGCCCTTCCATATACTGACAGCCACATTTTGTTCTCTAACTAGTAATTTCTTGATGTGTGCATTTAAAAATATCCACTATGCATCAGTGGAGCTCATGGGCTCCAGGAGCTGCTGAGGGATCAACACCAGGAGCTGGCAAAGGCTGAGGCGCTGCCCTCAGCGATTGTCATATTTTGTGACCAGTCTGTGCCCACAGAAGGCAACTTCCCGAGGCACGTCAGGAACTGTCCAGCTTCTTGCCCTGACACGGTTTTTCACACACAGCCACCAGCATGTAGAATTCAGAAAAATACAATCGTAATAGTGTCTTTTACCATGGGGCGGCGGGGTGGGGATGACACCGGGCACAGCGGGACAACCAACTATCCATCCCTCCATCCATCCGTCCCCTCACGGTTTCCCGCCCCCTCACGGTCTCCCGCCCCTCGGCACCGCCCCAGCCGGCGGGCGGGGCGGAAGCCGCGGTCGCCGCGGTAACAGCGGAGCCATTTCCGAAAGGGCGGTGGCGGCGCGGGCGCGTGGGGTTGTTTGGGGCCGCGGGGCTCTGAGGGGCCGCGGGACTGCGCGGAGCGGAGGAGCTGAGGGGTTGCGCGGAGCCGTGCGCAGCCGAGGGGCAGCGGGCCATGGTGCCCAGCAAGGGCCGCACCGGCCGGGGCCCGCGGGCCGCGCCCGCAGCGGTAGGTGCTGCCGGGGCCGGGGATGCCGGGCGGGTGGCAGCTCCCCCGACATCATTTGTGCTGTGCTGGGCGGTGCATGGATGAGCCGTTTGGCTCAGTGTTCCTGTGAGACGTTTCTGTTTTTTCACATAAATCCAGCTAAAAGACCAGCATGTTTTGCCTTTTGAAAATGCAAGGCATATTTAAATGTAAACACTTGTTTTCTTCATAATGAGAGTTGTATCCCCATGGAAGTCATGCTTTCAGAGTATTTTTAAAACTAAAACCAGTGTGATTTTTTAAAACTAAAATTGAATGTTACTTAGAGCTGTCATGTATTCTTCATAATATTTTGCAAAATAGTTCCTTTCTTGGCAGATTTTGCTGTTGAAAATAGCTCTATTGTTTAAAAAGCAATTCTATTGATACACAATATCAATATTGCAATCAACTATTGTATTGATATCTTTGAGAAATGTAGCATTTAATTTCATTTTCTTCCAACTTGCAGGTTAATAATTGTGGTCTCCAGCTGGTCATCCAGACCTCATCAATACCAGAAAAAACCAAACCAGTAATTATAATCTTTTCTGGGACAGTTATGTTAATTAATGTAGTGGTATGACAAGGCAAATTGATATGCTTTCAAATAGGAATTACGTTTTCAGTACTCATCTGTTGACTTACCTAATGTATCTGATACTATTTTGTTAATTTATTTCATCCTATTCAAGACATATAAAATAAAATCAGGGGGTTTTGTACTATAGCCTGCCATAAGCTTAACATCTCTCTCTCTCTCTCTCTATATATATGATTTCTTGTTCTTCCATCTGTGCCTCTTTTTCTCCTGTAACTGCAGTATTCCTCACAGGGTGGGGTTTGTTTTTTGTTTATTTAGTCACCTGCATATGAATAGGCTGGTAACTTCCATATTTTCACTTTGGTTTTCAACAGTGAAGCTTTTAGTTGTAGTATCTTAAAGGAATGAATATACCTTTTACTGGAGAAATTATTTCTTTGTAGAAATTCCTGAGAACTGCTGTTATTACTAAGGTTGTGTTTGTCTGTGTAAAGACGTTATTTGCCTTTGAAAACTTTAACATTTCTCTATAATGTTGTGTTACAGTTTGAATTCAGAATAAATAAAGAACAGTCATCTTTCCACAATAGACTTCTGCAGCATGATCTGGAAAAAAACTACTCAGGAAGACAAGGTAACATTTGATAGGGTTTGGTTTGTTTGTCTTTTGTATCTCTTTTATTATTTCAAAAGTAAGGAAAGATTGTATCATAATTAGAAAATATAAGAGTGACATTGTTTCCTACTTGGCTACAGTAATGCAATGTAATTACTGTTGCATCATGTTCTGAACCCACTATCCTACCACTGCTTGGCTTTTTTCATCCTTATTTTTCCCCCTCATGGAAGAGCATTTTGTTCTTCTGCCTACAAAGCCACAAACTGTCAAGTGCCCTACTGTACATTCCTTCAATATCCACACAGTTCTCTAATGTAACATTTTATTGGATGTTTAATGTTTTAATATATTTAGATAAAATTCATTTCTAATTTAGATCTGTGATATTAAGAGAGAGTTTTTTCTGTTGGGCTTGTGTACTCTTGGTTTTGCAAAGAAAGATATTGGTGGTATCGCTGCTAACTGTGGTGAGGACTGGTAGAGACTTGAAACAGCATTTCTTTCCATGTTGCTGCTGCTTGCCTGTGATTGGTGTGAGTAGAAATCAATTTAGTTATCATGGCAACTCTTTATCCATTCTGGTAAAAGATGGAGGCCAGCAGCCATTCAGAACGGGTTGATTTTTAGGGATATTTTACCACTGATGGAGTAAGGGTAAGTCTGCAGTTTGGTTTTGTTCCCTGTGTGGGAGACCAAAGAGTATTAAGTCCTTTGGTGCATAATAAGCAGCTCTATCTCCCAGTACCATCCAGTCTGACAGAACTTTCTGGTTTGGAGTTGAAGCAGAGTACAGGTTCTTTATCAGGACTTGGTGAGACTTCTATTCACACACCTACCAAATCCAGATCCCAAAAAAGCAGCCACATTTTTAGTTCACGTGCTTCAGGTAACAGTGGAAACTTCTCATTAGTCTCTCTCTCTTTTACTGGGTTTTTTCTAGTGTTTCCTTTGGGTGTTAAGAGAGGTCAGTAGACCATTGTCAGGAAACCACTAGAAATTTTTTCAAAAATATAATACAGGCATTTAATCAGAGGCTTTTTATAAATCTTTCTTTAATGAAAGAGCAGCAATAGGGATCATTTACATATGTCTTTAGGAGGATGACAGTAGAAAAAAAGTCACTTTACTGCCATCCTGTTGTGTTTCAGACTGATTTTTTGGTTTTTGGTCTTATGTTTATTGGCTTTAAAACGTGAGGCACAACTAAAGTAAGACTTTTGCTACAATGTTGATTGATTTTAGTGGGGTTCTTTTAGTGTCTTTTTTTTTTTAACAGTTTTGAAGGACACATAGAAAGTGTTATTAGAATAACTAGTGATAAAACATTCAAGAGTAGCACTGAAAAGATTCTAAATTGACTGACAAATTGTTTTACTTAAATAGATACTTAAGGGTATATTTCAGACAATAATGAACTCGCTATAGTAGTAAAACAGTTGTCTTGTTTATTAAAGAATTGATGCTTTTACTGGTAACATAGTTGATTTATTTGAAGGAACAGGAAACAAAAGGGCAAGCACATAAAAGTCAAGCTTATATTTTGTGGTAGTACATTGTGCATGCACAATGTTCTTTTTTGACCAGTATTTTTCAGTGGATCGTATTCCAAATAAGCCAAAGCTCACAGAACACATTTGTTGATTAATTTTGCATGTATTTTTAGACATCCTCCCTTTTTCTTCCTATATTAATGAAATGCTTAAGAATGAGTAGCTTTATAAATATGTTTTAAAGGGCTGCCTGTTTCTTGATAATGGAGTGAACTATAATACCAATGATCACTAGGTATTGCATGCACTTACCTTTGAAAGACTTTGCATTTGTTTGTGGCTCAGTGGGACTGTTTCAATACTTTGGTGTTTTAGTTTCTAGTTCTATCAACATCTATTTGATCTGTGTCTTTAAATTAATCTTACGTTGGGTAATATCGTCTTTAAGTTCAGATACTGAAGTTGTGAAACAATTTTACAATCTTATGTTAAAACATCATTGAGTTGATGCCTTAGGTTTTAACTTTTATATTTTTCAAATTCTGTACTGCTTAGTGTGTTACTCTGAAGTTTCTTGTAGCCTGTTAATTTCTGCTCTCTTGTGCTAGGTAGACATAACAAAGCATCTCTGGGCCTGCTCTGCAAGGACACCTAGACTGTCCTAGGCCCAAAAAGAATAAACCAAAGAGCCTCTAAGGGGGGTAAGCTGAGGGGAATTACATCATTAAGCTGAAGCTTTAATTGGAGAATTAACCCTGATATGCAAGTGAACCAAACCTATACAAATGTGAAGAACTCGTGACCTGTCGTCCATCTTGGGATCCATCTTGGCAGTAGCCTCTGGCTCCCCAGGGAGTACCTTTGAAGGCCTTTCAAATAAACACCTACTTTTATTCCCTTACTCCTGTCTAGTCTCCGTTTCTAGGAGGCCTCTTAAGGCATCAGGGTAATTCTAATCAAAATAAAGAAATTTACAAAATATCTGCTTATAACAAATTGTTGAAAAAAATTTCAAAGTAAAGAAATGGGTGTACTTTGGAAAGAGGATGTAGAGGGATATAGTTGTAAACAAATAATATCAGGAAAGAAAATTGATAAATCATAGTACTGAATAGAGGCAAAAAGCACTTTTATACTTTACTTTTTATTAGAAAGAAAATTTCGCTTTTATCACCTGTAGTTCATTAAATGCATCTACAGAGCAGTAGTTCATATATTCTCTGTATGATTTTCCAATAGATAACACGAATTTTGGGAGCAGTTCATCAATAACATTTCCTGTATTGCAACGTACTGCTGAAGAAAAAATACTGAACTCTGATAGACTTAGCCTGGAAAGGTGAGAGGGTGAAGGAGCACACAGACCAGAGCCTGAGCCCCCTGGTCTAAAGTGACCAGTGCCCCACTAATGGCTGCAGTCAGTGGAGGGCTTGGGTTGTTGGGTTTTGTCTGTGTGTGTGTGTGTGTGTGTTTTTGAGAGAAGAACTGTGTCCCATGGAGAAATTCTGTGTGAGTGTCTTTGTGATGAATATATCCATACAGCAGCCATCTAAGGCAGGCAGATTTCTGATCTGAACAGGCTGTTCCTGTGATAGTTGAAGAAAAACTTAACAAATTGTGAGGCCCCATCTGTTTGAATTTTAGTGTGGTCATAACACAAAACTTCCATGTAGTTTCCATGTAACAAGTAAATCTCTGAGAGAAGACATGTTCAGAAAATTTTGGAAATATTTCTGCTATGTTTTTATGCTAATTTTTTAGTAGGTAGGAGTTACTACTTTATCTACAGAATTTAATTAGCAAACCTAAGTAATGTTACCTTAACCAAGATAATATACTTTTCTCTATTCAGTTAGAGTGGGTGAGCAGAAGGTGGATTACTGATTTGTTACTTACTTGTGTGTTCTTTTTTTTCTTTTTTCTTCCAGGCAAAAACTGACAGTGTGCCCAATTATTGATGGGGAAGATCACCTTCGTCTTTTGAATTTCCAGCATAACTTTATAACTCGTATCCAAAATATTTCTAATCTTCACCATCTTGTTTTCTTAGATTTATATGATAATCAGATTGAAGAAATAAGTGGGGTTTCAACTTTGAGATCCCTGAGAGTCCTTCTGTTGGGAAAGAACAGGTAAAAATAATAAAACTAACTAAGGCACTCTACTTCCTATGGTGTAACAACTGTGATTTCCCATTGTTTCTGTTACTTACAGTTTTCAGTTTGTGATGTTGCTGTCATACCAGTGAGACCAGCCCTAAGAGTAGCTAAGTGTCAGGGATCCCACTGAGGAAGTACAGAGATTTTGTGTGTCATGTTCTTCAAAATTTCCTTCCTTAGTAAATTTAAGCAACAGTTCCAAAGTACTTCACATGTTTCCGTCTAATCTTCTATTCTGATTGATTATTAAATATGTGTTCTTAGATTTGTGTGGCTGGTGGTATGTCTTTTCACATCAAATGTAATATTCATTGATTATTTATAACCTATAAAAAGTATTTCTGCCTGATACATTTAGCTGGAAAAAATACCAGACAGATGAGTCAGATTTTATTGCTTATGTATTGCTTCTAGTCCTGTAGCCTTTAATTTTAATAATGTAGTAATACACGTATCTGTGGAATTGCTCACACATCTAAGGGTTGTGCTCTGACTTCGTTAATTTTCCTTATTTTCTTGTATTAAGTAAAGTGAGAACTGGTGACCAGATTTCAGTTGTGCAGATTATAAAGAATGTACCTCCTAATTCAGCCTGTACTCAAAACCAGCAAGTTTCAATAGTGCAGTATGTTACTAGAGCTAAGAGCTTTTGTATTAAAAAACTCACCTGTAGAAATCAATTTTGTTTATAGTAAATTACTGGGGCACGGGAACTACAGTTTTAAAGCTTTTGAGGAATTATTTTCCTTATCATAACCCTGCTGAGTGCAGTTTACCTTAGAAGTATGGTGTTGAAGTAGTTAGGACTTGGCCTCCTCATGGGTGAGTGGTTGCATGTCGCACACAGTTGTTAGCAACTTGTTTTCAGCTTGATCTGTATGTGATCTTTGATTACTCTCAAAGCAAATGCTTAATACTCATGTTTAATGTCATCAGCCAGTAGATGATGCTGTTGGGTGTATAATAGCCTAGGTTTGGAATCTGACAAAATATGACAGGACAGAGAAGTTTTAAGACAGTGAAGTTGTTGACTTTGTTTTCTAGTGGAGCAAGTATTCCATTCTTTTATTCTTTCTAGAAGAGCCACATAAATACTGCTGCTGTTGAATTATTGACAGTCAGAAAAGAAGGTGATAGTTTTAAAGGCATACTCATTTATCTGTCCTTTTTTTTTTTTCCTGGTTCAAAATGTTGTTATTTTTCTGTTACTCTTGGTAGTCAGGAAAAAAGGCTAAACTTTTTACTGGCTGGAAAATGAAAGATACGTTTAATCTAATATTAAAAATAATTTGTCATAATTGGTATCTTGCAGAATAAAGAAGATCTCAAATCTGGAGAACCTAAAAAACCTTGATGTTTTAGATCTTCATGGAAATCAGGTACAGTACAGTAACTTGATTGCTTACATTTCTTGTGTAGACGTCGTGTATTTGCTGTGTCTTTTACCAAAATATTGTTTCATGAAGGGAACTCGTGGCAAATTTTGCAAATCTTGAGGTCACAGAAATCAGTATATTAATAAAAGGTGTCATGATGTTTATTTTGAATCTTCGTTCCAGTCTCTTGTACTTTCAGTGTTGTACTTCAGGAAAGTTACAGCAATTAAAATGCTGAGTCAGCTGAGTATAATGGCACTCACACCTACACAATAGTAACCTACCACAAGCAGTTGTGGTGTAGTTAAAGAAATACAGTCTTAGAACAGCTATAAAATTTTTAGGTACAATTGATTGCTGTTTCTACTGTTGGTGGTCTGACAAAACCAGATTCCCTACATATATGTAAAAGAGAAGAAAAAGACAAGTTAGCAGTGTAGGGACTTGTTGATATAAGTGATACAGTAAGTTTGTGGCTGCTTTGAATACCATTAGTTGAACAATGTGCACATTGTACAGTGGCAGAGGCAGTCTAGGACCAGATGATGGCATTGCCCTTAGAGTCTTGGCCATCTCCAAACTTACTCATTCACAAATGTTTGTGTGGTTATAATCCTTTTTGTATTGCTGTTGGAAATTTGGGGGGGGGGGGTTATGTTTTTGATAAAAATATTTGCAGACTAAAGATGCAGTTGTGGCAGTCAGCACACTTGCACAGCACAAATGAAGGAATCACTAATGGAAATGAAACGCGTCTTGCACAATTCTTACAAGTGATTGTGATGTAGATCTGACTCTTTTTTTTCTCTTCAAGTGTCGGTATAACTCCCTTTACATTAACTTTACTAGGAGTTTTGGGCATAGGACCCAACTGGTTGTTGCTAGATCACCTTCATAATGATAGGCTTACTTTGATCCAGAGAATGTAACAAATTATCCTATTTCAGGAGCTAGCATTAAATCTTGGAGTTTAGTAAGTTGTTTTGGTTTTCAAAATGTTTTCATCATACATGTATGTGTGAAGGGCACAAATGTTAGGAAATGGAGTTAATAATTTCCTTTTTTGGTAGGTTTAGTGTATTTTTCATGTAAGGACCAAATAAAGACCATGAACCTATCTTCCATATATAAATTATCTTCCTTTCTAGTTGAAAGATAAGCAAGTTTTCCTGATTTTTTTTTCCTGTCTTTGAGGAATTCAAAATTTAAAACACCAATCTGCCGTCCATAGTATTAATTATTTTTGAAGGCTTAATGAAGAAATGAAGAAGGGAAGAAATACTGTGTTTGGGATACACCTTCTTAGTGGAAACCTTCTTGTTTTGAAGGCTGGGTTTTGTTGTTGTTTTTTGCTTATATAACGCCAAATAAGGGAGCTCCTTTAACTATTTAAATTTGTGGGATTTTTATTTTTGGCAGTCTTCTAGTCTATCTTAAAAGGTATTTCTTCTACATTGTAAATTTCTGAAGAACAGATTTCAACAGCAGAATTGGCTCTGAGAATATGTTTTCCCATGTTCAAGAATGTAGCAATTTAAACAGCAGATCAGTGGAATTCGAGCCAGACTTATCTCAGCAGTGTTCAGCAAAAAGACAATAATCATTGAGCATTGTTCATTGTGTACAGTATCTCTTATATGTTACAGTATCTCTTATATATCTTATATGTTACCCTGATGATCACCAAAAAACTAAGTTCTGTGTACAAGTTATAGACAAAGCATAAAAAATACACTAGACTAACTATTATTAATGCAGTAATACAGACACATAGTATTGCATCATTCAGGGATGCTACACATGAATTTTATTCTAGAAGCTTTAAATATAAAACTTAATTGGAGTATTTCCTGTGTTCCTCTCATTTCTGTGAATCATTTTTTTCCCAGAAGTTCAGGATGTAAGTAAAATTATACCACCTGATTTTTTTTTCATGCATGAACTTTTTTTCAGTCATCTCAGAATTTTTTTTTTTAAAGATGCAACTGTCATTTGTGCAATTTAATTATTGATGAGTGATTATTTGGTGCATAACAACCTTTTTCTGAATTCTGTTTTGTAGTGAGATATTAAAAGATACAAGCAAGTGAGAAAATAAATAGTATTTTTGTTTAGCATTTACAAGTAGACTTTGACTTGTGTACTAATTTCTTTTTGATACTACCATTGTATTACTTGAAACATCCAAAAAGAAGTGGTAACAGCTTGTATTATTTCTTACCTCACAGTCCATATGAAAAGCTGCTGTACCTTCATGTGTGCATGCATAATTGAAACAGGCAATTCAGTAGAGCTAATCTTAAAGCTTAGCAAAGTGGTAAAGAGTATCTCTATATGTTGCTGATGAAATCATTATCTTTGCAATAGCAGTGAAATACCAGGATTAATATTCTAGACTGTGGCATTCTAGCCTGCAACTCTAGCTGGGCAAACATCAGCGGAGGTCTGTGCTCTTCCTGCTAACCGTCTGCTCTTGGGGTTGCTTTTACAAGTCTCTCTGTCTAAATATGTTCTTCTCAATAGTGGTATTTTCTGTTCCTCTTGCTGTAATATTTTTGTATAAAATACACATAAATGGATAGTTTAATTAGCAGTTGAATCAAAAGTAGGTTTAAGATGTTATTTAATTTTGGTCTTGCTATCTACTTTCATATGCTTTTGAATTGAGAAATGGCTGAAATAATTCTTATAGCAGCGTATTCCAGTCACAGACTTACAGGTACACATATATGTATGTATATGTGGAAATTGCCAACAAAATGAGAGGTTCTCAAACTGTTAAAAAATTTCTACCTTACCTCTTCTCCTGTTCCAGGAGCTGCTAGACACTTTCTGCAAACTGGCATGGCCAGACTTGCACTGCTGTAAAGCAGCAGGAAGCTCTGTGTCTGTGGGGAGGTGTGTGACACCAGGTACTGTTTCACTGGTCTGCCCTTGGCACTGTTGGCCTCCCGGAGAAGGGATGGTGTGCGTGGGCACTGGGTGCTAGAGAGGGCTTTCAGTGTACAGCAGATGATCATTCTAACTGACAGGGAATTATACATGTTGGTAGCTCTTTGCACTGCCACACCTTGTGGCTGCTGAAGTATTTTCCACAGGAAAACCTGCTGTCTTCTTTCTGCCACCCAGCATGGGTTTCACTAAGAGTACCATAGGCATGTCCCTTGTGCTGTGGCTGTCCTCCTTCTCCCTGTGTGCAAGTCATGCATAAATGTCTGCATAGGTGCTGGAGGACAGATCCCACACTGCCATGAGAAGGAATTATCTGGTCAGAGAGCCTTGTGTGGATCACTGGGAAATATTAACAGCAGGAAATGAACCCATACTGCATCACCAGAGCAATAATGCTTCTGTAAAATACAATGGTATTTCTAGAAATAAAAACTGAAATTAAGGATCATTAGTTATTATTGCTCTTTTTATGACTTTTTTTTTCTTTGTCATTATCGCCTGAGCCTTTAAAATAGGGTATTAGGTATAAAAACAAGCATCTGACAGCTGCCTGTTTATCGTAGTTCAGACTTTGCTAGATCCCTCCATTATCTAACCCCAGGAAGATAATTGAGTGTCTTTGCAGACAAATTAAGGCTCAACCATGCACAAAATCCCCCTATTTTGGCATACCACAATACCATCAGTGTTGGCTTGGTTTTATGTGTCTTTGAGGTTGCTGCTATGGAGCAGCACAGCTGAAGGAACCTGATTTCTGATGGGATAGAAGGAAATGTTGACTGAGTTTTACTGCAGGATGGCAAGAAAGATGTGGGTGAATACTTGTTCTGGATCTCTAGCACACTGTAGCTTGTTTTCAGTAATTTGAAATGAGTATCATGTTTTAGAGAAACACAGGCACACTATTGTATGAAGTTGATAGTTCATGTATGCTTTTAAAATGTGTGCCACATATATATGTACATATTTTATATCCATATAAACCACAGTGTGCATGTTTATCATATCTCTGACAGATTGCTAAAATAGAAAACATCGGTCATTTAAGTGAACTGAGAGTGTTAAACCTTGCCAGAAACCTCCTAACTGTTGTAGAAAACCTGAATGGACTGAATTCACTCACAGAGCTCAACCTCCGTCATAATCAAGTCTCTGCTATAGTAAGGAGCAAAACTCTTGTCCTTCTCTTTTTTATTTTTCATTTCTTTGTTTTTGACAAAATGCACTGTAACTGTAGCTTGTTTAAACCATATCAGTGTTTCAGATTTGTGAGATCTTGTGTTTCCCCATACTGTATTACTTATGTAGTTCTGCTGCAATACTTAATTCTACAACATAAAGGTGAAACGAAAACATTCACTTTTGGTGTTATTTTCTTAGATAATGACTTAGATGACCTTTAAAGGTCCCTTCCAACCCAAACTATGCTGTGATTCTATGATGACTTGTAGTGTTTCAAATCTTGAAAGCTCATGATGTTTCTTTGGGAGGGGGGGGAGATATTCTGAAAAAGCTTTGTAGTTCTAACATGCAAATTTAGATACTCTTCTTCCATACAAGTTCATGTTCTAGAAACAAATCCTCTCAGTTTCTGGAGGTTAGCGAAGCTATCATGATGCCTTTTCCTGGTCTTAAAATCAAGAATCAAACACGGTTAGAAAGGAAAAAGGGGTTTTACTTCAGTATTTATTTTAAGGATCCTTAGGTGCACCACATCCAGGTGGAATGCACACCACAATGCGCACACATGATAGATTGAGTATAGCATTATAGGTCTTACTAATTAGCATATCTATCAAAGATTTCCTAATGAGAGGCTCGAGTGAGCCCTCCTCCCAGAGAAACCTTCCCCCTGGGTGGTCCTATCTTAGTTTACAAAATGTGTTCTGGAGAGAACCTTGGTGTCTGGGGCTTTCTGATCCCTAACAATGAGGCTTCTAAGATGTTTAGTCTCCTCGCTTAACAAAATAAGTCTGAGAATATAGGCTAGAAAACACTGAATACAAAAAGCTATAAAAAGGTATATAAAAGGCGTATGAAGAAAAGGCAAAAAATCATCATGGCATCATCAGACCATCTTAAGTTTCAACTTAAGAATGTTGCTGGGGCAAATGCAGAGAAAACGGGTATTGATCATAAGATTAGAGTTTTCCAATGGAAGCTTTAGCCTAGCATTTTAAGTCTTTGTATTCTAAAAATTAAGCTTTTCACTGTGTGGTTTGAGTTGTAGTTCAGGTATGGCAAGTGGATTATTCGAACAAGAGCTTTTTAAAGTAAAACAGATTTTACTTAGATGGCTACCTTTTTCTGGCCTGCATAATTCTTTTAGTTCTTGGTCTTCTGTTGCTGCTGAGCCTTTCTTTTCTTCAATTTCTGCTATTTGCCAAATAGGAATTGTTTTTACATCTCAAAAATAAGAAATTTCTGCTCACTGCTGATTCTGTCACTGTACCTTCCCCTGCATCCATGATGTTACCTAGAATTCTCTTTGCTTGTAGCCTCTGCCTTTTCAGTCCTCTCAGGTGCAACTTGTACTTCCTGCTTGCTTTCTGCTGTCTCAAGTGAAGAGTCAGCCTGAAATTTAAATAAGTGATTTACAGACTTGGACTCTGTGCTGTATCTCAGTGTTTTAGTGTTTCCTGGAAGACACAGTGTTTCAGAAGATGGTGTTCTCTTCAGGGAAGTACTGTATTTTGCTTGTTGGCCTGTGGGGGTTTTTTAACTGTTGGTGGTGGTGGTATCTTTTTGGGTTTTTACTCTGATTAAATTCTAATGAAATACAGTTTTGTGAGTGTAGATTTTTTTTATTTGTCATTGAGTGGTAATTTTAGCAAGTACAGTACTAACTCTGTGTTTAAGTCTTGGACACATCACACTCTCTAAAACTCTAAGTAAATATGGCTCCTAAAATAAAGTCTTTTTTCCTATATTAATGATAGGTGTTGTCTTTTTCTGTGTGTACAAAGAAGTGCATGTGGTTTTTTACTTCTATTTGTTTTATTTTTTTAAATGAAAGCTACATTCCTTTTGTATGGAAATTCAGATTCTGCTGCAATAGGAAATTACTGAAAATGCAGAAATATGGAAAGAAATACATCATTCTATGGAAAGAATATCCAAGATAATTTATTTCTGGAGCACTTGAGTAGCTGAGGAAGGGGTGCTATATTTCTTTAAGATGAAGTTTAAGTGCAAATGATTGACTGTGCAGGTGGAGGAGACATTTTAATCATGATATTGTTATGGTATAGCACTTAGCTGCTAAATATTCACTCCTAAGCTCATGAAAATAATTTGTTTAGTGTTCTTTAGTTACTCACTGTGACAACACTCATTGTGAATCAAGCTTTTTAAACTTGATTATTCCTTCAAATGAAAGAATCTAAACTCAATTTTTAAAAGTTTTCTATTCTAAAATAATTTATAAAATTAATCTGATTTAAATAACATGCATTTTTTTGGTGAACATTCCTTATTTTTCACATACCTCCCTTTCACCTGCCCTAAGTGTATTATTCTTATGTAGGAAAGATGATAATCTCATTTATCAAACAAAATAAGGTTCCATACTGAACTCTCTACCCGTTGCAGTTTACTGTATTGAATAACTAAAGTTATCCAACTGGGTTGCAGTTGGTTTGAGGAATTAAATCTGCAATCATACTTTACAATTCACTGGCCTTGGACTACCAGTTTAGGGACTGGTTTTTGTCTTTGAGCTTTTCACTACAGACTGAAAATCCTTGAATCAAAAGTAGTTATTTTTGTAAGAATAAACTGTAGATTCAAAGATGTTGGATTTACAGAGGCAGTCCTGAGGCTTGGTTTATAGCAGGAGCATCTTACAGGATTGAAGTGTATTCAGAGAGTCTGACTATTCAGGAGAATAGCAAACAGAATAAATGATTACAAAGAGTCTTGTATGGCATCAAAAGCACAGATCTATATATACTATGAGTTATGAATTTCCATCCAGTTGTGAGTTAAGGTTTCTCTTAGGAAGATGATCTATATCTTTTTTTTGAAAGACTGACCTGCTTGTTTGCTTTGATGTATTAAAAATTTATAGTTTTGGGTTTTGTCATCTGCAGCTTGATCTCAGACTTGGAGGAGGACTGGTCAAGGTATTCACCATCTTTTCAGGAAAGAACTCCTGCTCTCTGTCCACCTTACTATAAGACTTTGTATTAAGACTGAAGTAGCTGGAGGCTTTTTTTTTTTTTTTTTTTTTTAACAATCCTACCTAGTGTTTCCTGTCACACCTATGAGACTTGCAGCATGTTTTACAGGACAGCAACACATCATGCTAGTTACAGAAATTGGTCTTGAGGGGCAATTACTTTGTATTCCCCAGTGATCAGTTGAAATCATTGCTGCTTAAGCATTACTGTGCACAACCCTTTAATGCCTGTCTTCGTGTGTGTATCCAGCTGTATCATGTGTGCCCACCCTTGGTGTCAGCACCAAGTAGCCTTAGGGACAGAGGCAATATCCCAATATAGCTCTGTTGTGAACTCAATCTTTCCATGGTCTGATCTGGAAGGACTCAGAACAGCTCTGAACTAGGAGTTTTGCAACTGCAGACTTGATCACATAAGCCCTGCTCATCGTATCCAGCAGTGACTCTCAGCAGCTTTGTTAGCTTACATTTAGTGTTTCATTAATAGGAGCTACAGGGTTTGTTTGAGCTGCCTTTGTTTACCTGTTTGGAATGAACTGTTCCGGAATGCTATGTAGACATATCAGAAATCTGATGAAGGGAGGAAGGGTTGTAGGCTAAAATCAAGACACAGAGCTCTGATGCTCTTTTCCTTTTCCCAGGTTTGTGTCCACAGGTTTCAAGTTGGAGTATGGCCCTTGTTAGGGTAAGGAGATGCAGACTTAGACCTGAGGGGTTAGGTGTGCAGTCTGGCTTGTGAATCACTGCAGATTGTGTTGTCTGTCTGGTATGGATTTACATTTTTTAAATAAAGTTTGATCTTACTTGTTATGTTTCATCTTACTAGTATTTGAGCTATTTTCTATGTACAGGTTTTCTGCAAAGGAATTGAGTGGCAATATTTATGGTTTCTTATTCTGTAAACTCATACCGTCTTCTAAATGTTAATTGTAAAGGCTGTAAAGGTGACAGAGTCCTTCAGATCATTCTCTGACTGGAGAGTCACTGCTGTTTGGCAGTGCTAATTGCACTGCTGTAGTGCACTTCAAAAACCTTATTTCAGCAAGCTGGGGTGGTTTTTTTTTGTTGTTTTTTTGGGTTTTTTTGGTTTTTTTTTTTAGCATGTTTATCCTGCAGCTTGAATGCTGAGACAGCACGTTGGCTTATTTCCCAAAAGCCTGTTCAGAAAGCAGCAGCAGCCGTATCCTCCTTTTCTTTAGCATCATTTGCTTTGCAAGTGATGCAGCGTGTTCTGCAGAGTGGGATCTGCACCGAAACACTCCCTTGCAGTCTGCGTTAGGGAGAGATGGGGCTGCACGTTGAACAGAAATCAATGTTGCAGCAAGGTTACAGCATTTAGAAATGAAAGCATTTCATCAGGCCAAGTAAAGGGGCTCAAAAGCCAGTTTCAGCTGCTGAATTTATACCTATCTTTTTCTTCTAGAAAGATGTGGATACTTTGCCCTGTCTCCAGCGTCTCTTCCTCAGCTTCAACAATATATCTAGGTAAGGGGAATATTAGTTTGTTTCCTGTCAGTAATTTGAAGTATCTTACTGGAGCTGTATTTCATGAAAATTTGAATTCAAACACTGTGAGTACAGATCCTTTTTTCTTCCCTAACATATCAGATAAAAACACAATCAAGCCATTGTGTATTTTCTACTTTAAGCATAAAAATTCTTGAAAATATTTGCATTTAAATGTAGTTGTATTATGAGTATTCTACCAAGAAACATATTTTTAATTAAAGAATCATCATACTGTTTATAGTGGTCAAAATTAAAAGTGATTTTGTAAATATGTTGTTTTGCTGTTAACCTAGTTGTCTGTTAAAGCAGCATTATGCAAGGTACAAATTATATTTAACATTCCATCACTGTATTTCTGGAGTTATGCAAACTGCTGAGTCAGATTCTGCTTACTATGGGTAATTATTTCATGCTTGTATTTTACTTGTCCTTGTGCTAATAAAGTCTGAAAGGTATATTCATGGTTGCCTTTTAGACCAGATGGCAGAAGCAGAATAGCTCAACTCACAAAGCTGGGCTTCTATAGTTTCAAGTAACTAAGAGCATTTTGTTATAAATAGAAATGTTTGTCTTCTGTGCTTTTCACACAAATGCATTTTTCAAGTCTGCCTTTATACTAGTGCCAGTATTTAAAACAAAAGCCAAGTGCCTGCATTATCTTCAATTTGGTATGTCCTTTTTTTAGTCCCTTGATCACCAGCAGCCTTCTTTGTTTAGAATCAAATAATTGAATGTGGGGTAGGGAAAGATGCTTCGTGTTCTAATTACTGCAAATGCCATGCTATTCTTGTGGTATCTGCTTTCTCTGTAAAATGTACTTAGTAGGAGCTTTTATTGTTGTAGCTACTCAAACACTTTATATTGACCTGCATTATGTTTTTTGCAGACAGCTCCAACCTACTTGTCTGTGCTCCTTAGGTTCTTAAAGTAGAAATACAGTACATCTTAAATACTCATGGCTATAAAACATTTAAAAATAATTCAGAGATGAAGTGCAGGAGTTTTTGTTATGTTCTTCCCTTAGTTAATTTGCTAGTCTTTTTATTTTATGTTTTAAATTGGCATAGTGAAGGGAGGGGTTTGCATTTTGCTTCTATTGAATCATTTCCAGAATTGAGATTTGCCTTTTGTTTCTGGCTTTCTAAAAAAAGTCTCAGGTTGGCAGGAGCAAGGGGGGCACTGCAGTAGCTTGGCTCCCTCGCTGTCAGGGAGCATCACTGCAGTCAGGGAAATTGCTGTGTCTTTATATGGACTTGGTGCATTTTGTGTAGCTTTCTGACTGCTTTCTCATATTGTTTTTTACAAATTTGTGTTATTTTTACAGTGTTCAAAGAAGGAAAATGTTTTGGATTTTCTGTGAGGTTTTGATAGATTTCTCAAAGTTTGTGATCAGAACCTTGCTTCTGGGTACTATATCAAGTTTTTTGTCATTTATTCATTGCAGCTTTAGTTGGCCTATTGCTAGATCTAGTCTTAGGTTTCATGTAAGCTACAAATACTTATCTAGAACATATATGGAAATACATAATTAAGCTTTAATTTGCAGTTGGAATAGGTATAAAAAAATCTTAATGTTAAACAAAAGATATTTCTCTTCTATACATTTTGTATATACATGTGGGTGGATAGGTGGATGGATTATTTTAACTCTTTCTTTACCAGTCATTATTTTAAAACACACAAATGAAAAATTTCTTTTGATCACATTTAGCTTGGATTTTTTAAAATAATAAGCTTTTACTACATATCGAAGTTCTGAAGGCTAAAGCCCCCTTTAATTCCCAATCTAGAGTTATGTAGTAGATATGTTTTCTACTAGGGAAGTGAATAAATATGCAGGAATATTCTGTGTTCTCATGCTTGGCTTGATACTTCTTGAACTGACTGAAGAAGTTCTATGCAACCATAACACCAATGAACTGCTGTGCTCTATCTGACCATTGCTACGCCCCTTTTCAATAGTTTTGTGTGCTTTTGAGTCACTTACCCAGGTTTACTCTGTGCCATATGATAATTTGAAAATTTTTTCCTAAAACCATCTGTGTCTGTACAACTGAATTTTGGTTGACAAGCAAATTGGTGCACTAATACTCTAATTAATTTATCTGTAGGTGCATAGGAAAAAAACCTGCAAATGGAAACAAACAACAAAACTGCCAGAACTTGAATATATTTGTTACAATTTCATTGCAATATTTTATTAAAGTTCATCTTTAGAAATAGCATTTTTGAGGCAATGCTTCCATGGAAAGATTTTCTTGTTCCTGTCTTTGTGTCAGTGAAAATTCTTGAGTCTTAAATTGACACATACTGACACATTGAATTAATATTTCGGTAGAAGAGTCGGGAATACCATTAAAAATTGTCACTATTTTAGGCATGAGGATCTACCGCAGGTTTAATCACTATCTTCTTTTTACCTCGTGCTTCAGAGGAGGGCTCAGGATGCTGCTGCTTCTCTGCAGAACTTTTAGTAAAAAAGGATGTATTGGTAAGATAATGTAAGCTAAAGCTGAATTTGATGCTGATAGGAAACAAAGGAAGTCCTGTTTCTGGATTCAGCCCAAAAAATCCTAGCAGTTTCACACTGAAGGCGTTCATACCTGATGGCTGAAGGCAATATCTGTGTGTAGAACTGGTTATAAAGAAGTGGGAGAAATCCCATTTTTAATTTGTCACGTGGCACAGGGAAGAGATTGCAGTAACATTTGCAAGAAAGATTTGCCACTGAGATTCAGAAAGAAAGTTATTGCTCATATTTGAACATGTGAAACCAGGGAAAACCATTTTTTATTCTTGGAAACATAATACATACTTCCGCTGTTACACCGCTCTCTGGGTCAGCATTATGTTGGCTTTTTCATTTAGTCTAGGCATATGGAATAAGTTGGATACAAACTCATGTAATTCTTGTTCTTCATTTGGTTGCTGAATTGGAAATCTGAGAGAAGCAATGTTTTTAGCTTAATAAAAACAAGAAAGTACCTTTTTTACTCAGCAAGATGAAAATTTATAAATGCATTGTTAAATGCTTGAACAAAAGCAGGTAAAGGGGAATGAAAGGTTGATGGTGGTTACATCTGTTTTCATTGGTAGTTTAGTAGTTAGAAACATGGAAAAACACAAGTTTTCTTCTTTGACTAAGTACTTTTTGAACATACAGTTCCCTCTCAGGTGTTCTTTCAGACTATAGTAAGTATGTTCCCTTCCTTCTCTATTCCAGAGCTTTTCCCCTTTGTGCAACATGCTTTTAAAAATTGATTCAAATGTGTAGAGAATGAACAATTGTCTCCCTAAATAAGCAGGTTATAACAGAAGATAAATGTTCCCGTGTCCTGTGAATGTGTATCACTGGTGCAGGCTGAGCTCCAGAATGCTCTGCTGTTTAGTAATTGCCACATTATGATATGAGGCAGGAGAAGTGGGTTTGTATCCCTTTGGCAGAGGGGAGAACTGGATGCAGGACTTGGAGCATGCACACAAGATGGAAAACTGATCTGTTCTGAAAAGATTTCCAGAAAACACTTTCTGATAATTTAGCCCAAATTTGTGACTTATTTCTGTGTTGCTGAAATTACAATTTAAGCAAAGATAATTTATGTAAGAAGAACAGGAAGGAGAGGTGGTTGTCTCCTGCAGGAGAAGGTCTTTTGGAAAGAGAATCAGACATTCCACTTGAGAAGATTGACAGAGGCCGGCTGACACAGCATCATCCAGGGCTGCTTTGTATTTCCTGAGCAGGTTAAAGGCTCCTTTGCGGTGAACAGAGGCTGGAGGGAGGGCCTTGAGACAAGGCCTCTGATTCCTGTCGAGTGGTCACCGCTGGGCTCTGTCCCAGCAGTCTGCATGCTGGGAAGCAGACAGAAGCTTGGTTGTAAAGTATGCAATCTGTTTCGGAATGTAGCACATTAAAGCTTTGCTTGGTTTAGGATTGGGATACCAGTGTGACAAGTACAGTATATAAAGTTTTCTACATGGAATTCTAAAGCTCTGGGTTTTTGTATGTGTATACAAAGATGTGAAAACAGTTTTTTGGACTACTGTTTCTTTCTAAAATTGAGCTGCTAATAGGGCAGCTAAAAGCAGGATAAAGCAAGCACATCTGGTTTTAGGTCCAGAATGAATTTTCTGGCATGCTGAAGCAGTGAGAATTTCAAAGCACAGCAGTATGTGTAAGTGGAAGGTATTGAAAACACACCAGCAAGCTTTCAACTTTTCTGTCATTTCCTGAAGAAATTGTTTTTATTAAAAATCTGTAAATCATATGTAATGAAAGAAGTACTATTTGGTTAAATGTTTAGTGGTAAGTATTTGGAATAAATATATTGAATGCTTTTAAATATAATTACACTTAAAATAATTTTGAAGAACAAAAATTTTCATATTTTTCAAGCAAAATATGTTCTAGCTCAATGGAAGTTCAGATTTTGGGGGGTTTGTTCTAACATGTTTGAGCTTGCCTTCCTAACTTCTGCGTCATTTGGGAAGATTATCTTTTATCTTTAGGACATATTGAGTATGTATTTTAAGCAATATGTCATCTTGATCTTCCAAAAATGTGCTTCCATAAGCCGTTTTCCAGAAAGGAAACAGGATCATAAAAAGAAGCAGAGAATAATAATCAAGCTTTAACCACATGTACAAAACAGCCAATTCTTCAGATATGTTGAGAACTTTTACTGTCTTTGTCACAATGTACACATAGCTCATTTTCCATTGGTTTTTAGTTTGTTTTCATGCACTAAGTGCAAAGGCAGTAGTATCTTCCTTTTTACAGTCACTTTTCTGCTGTGCCCTTTGAGTGTACAGTTCAGGAGCTACTTGCATGCTGCACTAGTCTCATGAAAATAGCTGTTGCAGCTTTATTCAATGACAGTCTTTGAAATGAACATCTGTACTGCATATGGTTTCTGATCACTAAGTTCAGTGTATACTTGAGGCAGACTTGACTTTTGAAGGCCTAAGGACATAAGAATAGGTGCACAGTCATACGTTTATACATTGTAAATGTGTTAGGGAGTCCTATTTATTGTCATAACTGTTCAGCTTTATTTTATTAAAATACAGTTCAATCATTTTCCATTGCTTAAAAATGCTATTTATCTGAGCTGCTTTCTTTTCATGTTTCATTTTCAATGAAAGGAACACTACAGGTTATACATCTCTAAATGCATTTTACACAAGTCAGTTATTTTTTTGTCAGGTAACCAAATCTGGTGTTTCTAAGAAACCAGCAAGTTAGTTTGTAGACTGAACTCAGAGCAATGGACTAACCTGTTTTGAAGATGATATGACGCTTTTGTAGTTGTTTTGCTTCCAATATTAATAATGATGCGAACGCCTACGATCATTCTGTGATATTTGTGGTTGGCTTTTTTTCCTTGTATTTTCCAGGTTTTTCAAGCTGCCTTTGATGGCAAATACACCTTGTATTATATTTTTGGAATATGAATGTCTATGTATCATATATTAGCAGGGGGTTAGATTAAATACTCCCATAGTTCTCCTTATTCTGCATCTCTTTTTACCTGTATGTAAAGGGACTAAAAAGTTTAACAGCAGCAGCTGCTAGCATTTCAGAATACTCGTATTTATCATACACAGTATTGATGGGTGGAAGTGCTTCAGTACACTTAAATATTTATGTTCTGTCTTTAAGAAATAAAATCTTCCATCTCAAAATTATTCCTACTCTATGACATTAAAACTTTAAACTCTTTTGGTTGCAGTTTTGAGGATATTCTGTGCCTTGCTGATTCCTCATCTTTGTCAGATATCACCCTTGATGGCAATCCAATAGCTCAGGAGACATGGTACAAACACACTGTTCTCCATCATATGATGCAGCTCCGACAGCTAGATATGAAGAGAATCACAGTAAGAAATTTCTGTTTTCATCAAACTTAATAGATACTTAAAATCAGAAGTAAAATGTAGGGTTTTCTGTGTACATGTGTATATTAAAAATAAAATATTTTTTCTTAATTTAGTATGGAACTGAATGGTGTATAGACATTACAATTTTTAAAACTTTAACCCTCTTCTTTAGTTCAGTATAAAGTAAGGGTTTTCTTTTTTACTTAATTTAATGTGTTTATTTTGAAGTGCTGAAACTTAAGCAGCAAGTGCTGTATGTTCAGCTGCTGTGACATGAGAGAGCCTGCAAATCTTTTGGTTAAAATTTTCCTAACAGTCTTTGCTGATTTGTTGTATAGCTGAGAAGGAACAGTGTATTTCTTCCAAAGGAATGGTCTGTTTGCCCTAAAATTGCTGTAATTGGTATCTTTTATTTAGGAATTTAATTGGTTTCTTTAATCTGCCTCCCCAGGGAAATCTGGTGATCACACAGTTTGTGTGTGTGTCTGTATTTCTCCCTTTCTAACCTTCTCTCCCTGATCATTTCTGTTTCTGCTGCTCAAGTCCAAGTAACCTTGATATGGGAGAGAGGACTTGCAGACAGCTCAGTCTCCTACAGGGTTCTTGAAAATTCACTCCGGAGGATGAAGGACAATCACCAGGGTCTTAACCATAATGCCACCTATTTTCTCTTTAATATAGGAGTAGTCTTGCTAGTTCTGTGCCTACTCAAAAGTGGTATGTAAGCATGATTTCTTACCAGAGGAATCTGTCCAGGAGGAAGCAACAGTGTTAACTTTTTTGACCAAATGCTGATACATATACATTCTTTTAAATGCTCATTTGCATTGTACAAAGGCTGTAATGCATTGTAAGTTGTAGCTGACGCTTTGTCATAGAGCCAATTAGGATGAAAAATATAACATGTATGTGGAAAACATTTAATTTTAAAAAGAGAGTGCTTTGGGACATGAGAGTTTTGCTCCTGGTATTGAAAATATTAAATACTTGTTTGTTCACAGATATTCTAAGCATCAGGGTTTTTTATATTTTGTGTCTTTATACTGACTTCCTATTTGCTAATTGCTTTGCTTTTAAAAACTTGTTTTATCAGTATTATTTCAGAAACTTGGGTTACATAAAGAAAGTGTCTCTCTATCTTTACCCTTGTCAAGAGGGGCTAGATGCTGGTAGAAATATCAGTGATGGGAGAAGCTGTAGAAAGAGCTCAAACTCCTCTTTAGACCCAATGGGATCTGTATGGGGGAAAGGCTGTCAGAAATGCACAGCCATGGGAAGAACTTAATCTGCGTTTTCACCTTGTTAAACATCAGAGAATCAACCACAAAGACAAAAAGTCATAGGAAACCAGTTGTGCTGCTCATAAACCTACTTGTAAAAATAATGTGTTTTACACTCTTTATTTGCCTTCTGTTTCTTGAGCCTTTTAACATTTTTCTCCATGTAGAGGGTGCTATATGTTTTCTCTAATAAAAACTGTTACCCAGATAATAGTATGACTTAAGAAACTGGGATTTAAAGAAAAATAACAAGTGTCACGGGATTTGTGGTAAAATTAAAGAGCTGGCAATCCCAAATCCACCTATTCTGCCTAGGACTGTAACATGCTGTTGCCATCAGCTGTAAGAGTAGATCTAACCTGGTGGGGGAGTGGACATGCAGAATTGAGTATGTAATTTGCTGTCTTAATTAGTGTAAGAAACGAAACTAAACTCTTAATTACATTTATAGGATCTTTTCTTCATCAGCCTTAAGAGCATTTAGGGCATTTTGAACTTTAACATTGCTTTATCTTGTAAAAAACTTGAGAGTTGGATTTTTTTCTGACTAGGAATTCTTCACTACAACTTGGTCAGAGCTTTAGTGCTCAAGAACTGAGTTTTATGCAATTGTTAATTCTGCTTTTAACTTTTCTTTTACCAAAAGATATTTTCAAAAATTTGTATGAGACTTGGAAGCTTCATTCATGTTTGGTTTCAAGAAGACAGACACTCTTTGGTGCCAGGCTTTTTCCATAGGATTCCCTGGAGAAGGGGAACCCTGGGGCAAAAATTTGGTGGTAACTATCTCTGTCATAGGGAACTATTCAGAAACAGAGAGCTGCCATGAAAACCAAAGACACTGTACTTGGAATAAAACATTTGTGCTTTGTAATTGTTCTAATACTGTTTAAGTTGGGACACATGTGCCTTTCTGCAAGGGATTCTATTATGAGAACTCTTACACCCTGACTTGTGTGGAAGCTGATGTTTTCTTAGGCTACCTCATTCCTTTTGAACGTAAGATTCAAGCTCTCAAACCACTGAGGCATGGACCCAGTGGTGGTGAAATCAGTGGAGGTTAAGGACCTGTAATGAGCTTCACTTGTTCGTTGTCCAAACAAGATGATTTTCAGGTGAAAACCCAACCACTTTGTGTTGTGTATCTAAAACGTCACCTCAACGGAAATCTTTTGCTTTCTTGACCTTTGGTAGCTCAGTCTAAAGGCTTAAAAACTGGGCAGGAGGCTGAATTACCATGGCTGGACAGCCTCCTGTTCGTCACTTGTGTTCCTGTCAGTAACTCACACCTTTACCTCACCTTAGCTGCAAGGTATGGATGAATGGCTCCATGGAATGGGCTTGTGTGGTGCCTTAGAGCAGGCTGAGGTTGCATTTGTGATTACTTACCTTGGTTAACTTGCCATAATGGTTGTTTTTCTGTGCACTGAAGCTTTTTCACCCTGTTTTGTAGTTGGAATTTTTTCAAAAGTGGGCCTGCCCAGTGGTTCTTTCAGTTTAGCTGGGAGCTATTTCTTTACTTCCACTCTTTTGTAATAGTAAGCAGATATTGTTGGGAGATATGTAATAAAATATTTAAATATGATTGAAATGTGTACATATTCCTTACTAAGGAGTTATATAACCAGGAATATTTGCTATCCATCACTTCAAACATACTTCCTCAATTTGCTAAGTGTATATGTATTCCTATATGTGTGTGTAAATACGATATATAGTGCAAATTTTTGTAAAGTTGCCAGATTGAAAGACCAGCTGTATCTTTTTAGAAGTAAAACTTTGCTTTTCATTGAGGTTTTATATGTTTTAGAAGCTTGAAGTAGGAGAACCGTGTTTGGTTTTGATTATTTGCTTAGACATTTCATTGCTGATCAGGGAGTAAGTTTTACTGCTTTATCCAGAATAGAATTCATTGCTATATTCCATCACCACCATAAAGTGTTCTGAGGGTTTTTTGGGGGGGGGAGGGATCCCTAATTATTTTTTCTTTCCACTGGAAAATAAGACACTTAAGTGTGACTTTGTGTGACTTAAATCGTGTCATTTGTTGAAAAAAAAAAACTTGTTTGAAGAATAGCAATGCAGTAGTCAGGAGGAATACATGCATTCCTGTGGAAGGTATCTTTTCAGCTTTATACCGGCTAGCGCTTGTATTTCAATGCCTTAGAAAGCCTCGAGCAGCCTTGAGAGGTAGCAAGGGCGATCTAGCACTTTAGTAGCTCTAAAATCGGTACCTGAATCAGCTGCAGAGCAAATACCATCAGCAGAAGCAAAGAGGGAGAAATATAGCTCCCTGCTCGCTCAATTCCCTGCAGTTAGAAGCCTTCAAATGAGACAGACGACCAGAGATGTTCACAGGAAAGTAACTGAGCTGAGAGAGAGCGTTTGCCTCCCCTCGACCATCTTTATTAGGAGAAGGGGAAAGGGGAGGACTGGGGGCGGACCCGGGGTGAGCGGCCAATCAGACACTGCTGAAGAGTCTGAGTTACATTTGGCTTTGCCCGCCCTTGGAACAAAGGAGCTCAGAGCACATGTCTTTGGGAGGGGGGAGGGGAATTTCGGAACAGGCAGCAACACATTCCACTGCGGTCTTTTCCGAATCCTCTGAGATTTTGCTGGAGGTTTCCCCTTGGAAGTCTGTCAGTGATCGGCGCTGCTGCAGGAGCGCGCGGGTGGCGGCAGGGGGCGCCATCGGCACGGGAAAGCCCTCACGGAGACCGGCGGGAACAACCCCCTGGGAAAGCGTCCCCGCCTCGTCCAGCGAGGAGCGGCCTAGGGGCGGAACCCAGCTGTGGACAAAACCAGAATAACGAGGGGAAACGAATGATACAGGGAGAGAGCTCCAACTCTTCCGAAATCCTTTCTTAAAGAGAAGGGATTATAGTAAAAATAAATAGTGGAAAGGTTATGTAGGGTTTTGTTTCCTATAACTTTTTTGGTACTCTGGGGGATTTTTTGTGGGTTTCTGGGGAACGTGTTTTCTAAGATTGCTTGCATGTGTTGTGTAAGATTAATCAAGAAATGTACATGGATTTGATTTCCATAAAAAGTAGATCTGAGCCTTGATCTTTATTCAGAGGTTTTTTTCTATCACTCTGCCTTTTATAAATATTGAGTAAAACAAGGATGTTGTATTCTATTTTTTGGCTGAGCTAACTCCTTTTAGAAAAGGGGTTAGTGTTTTTTGAATGTCTGTAATTACGACAAACTCTTGATCAAGGAAAAAAGTCTTATTCAGTTAATACTCTTGTAGAATGTAATTTGCATTAGTTGATTTTGATCTTTGTGTGATGACTGTGTTGGTAGGGAAGGTGCAGCACTGACTTCAGTGGGAGCAGTAGACCCTCCTGCATGGAAGTCAGTGTCGTAAGGTACATGTCTGGACTGGATTAAGGGAAAGCTTTGAGAAGGAAGATAGAGTAAGAAGAGATTTGTAGAAGCGGAGAGAAAACTGATTTAGGGAACTTTATGGATTATTTCCTTAAAGTTTGGGGAAAAACTACAGCAAGTTGTTTTGAAAATAATAAAATTAATGAAGGCTAATTTTCTATTAATGCAATTTTGTTATCTAGTTCTCACCTCCCCCCAGTGTGAAACACAACACCAGCTCAGTTAGTTTGAAACTGAGTCTCTAATGAATGGCCAGATGTTTTCTGCCAAATAGAATGGATAATCTCTTCTTCCTCTTCCTTGGTGGTAAAACTAGCTTACATTTCTCTTCTTTCTGCATACCAATTTCATATAATCAGACTTCTAGGGAGGGAAAAAAAGTCCCTTAATTTAAGACTTATAAACATACTTTGTTATTTGATATGTTCAATGTGTTGAAAAGTCTTTAGAGAAGGTGAAGACAAAAACATAGTAAAAAAATGTTTCTTTAGGAGGCTAGTTTAAAAGCATAGATACATAGTCAAATGAAGAGATTTAATTAAAAAATAAAAATTCCCTGAAACAAATCTAACCTGGTTTCTAAAGAAAGATATCACTAATGTAGTTTGCTAGTGTTTATCTTTTAAGATTTGTGATTTTTACACAAAACACTAACACTATAATGTAATACATAATTGAGATAAACAGCTATAATGAGAATAATGTTTGTAGTTCTTTAAGTTCTGAATCATATCTTGAGGAACAGCACATTTTTATTTTGCATTATTAATGATAACATTCATATTTGTGACATATTACCTGCATGGGGTTTATTTCATGATTTATACAGCCTGCCCCTGAACCCTCCCATTCAGGTGTTGGGCTTCATTGTGTGGTATTTTGTTGCAGTGGCATCTAGAAGGCCTTCTGTATCTGTGTGTGCTTTTATTTTGTTATTCTTTTACTGGTGATCTTCCTTTAACATGCACTGGTGACCTATTGAGGTCCTTCTAACCTGGATTATGCTGTAATTCCATGACACTAGCCCCTTGGAAATACCCTGTTTAGGAATAGCCTAAAAGCCCAGCAGCAGAGAAGGCTTCCAACAGAACTTCACCAGTGAAAGGCTACAAGTTCCTTTGAGAATAAGGAAAAAAAAAAAAATTTAGGGGCTTTCCAGTTAGTGTTCCAAGGGAATTCTTGCATACGGTTGGGTTAGAGAAGCTTACTCTGTCCAAAGCCTCAGGCCTTACTGTGCCTTGAGGTACTCCTCTTTTTTAATGTATGATATTAGGGTAAAGTCATGGAGGAACAATTTGAAAATCTGTTGTTTAACCCCTTTTCAGACTGATGCCAAAATCCATGGTGTGTCAGTGGGTTGCAGGGGGACTGTACACAGATCAGAGTAAGTCTGCTACATGCACTGAACTTCTTATGCTTTGGAAATTGTTTTCTTAAAAATGTAATGGCCGTGCTAAGTGTGAAGTTCCTGTTTTATTTTGTCTTCCAGTAAGCACTCACCCATGTTCTTAGGGGTTCTTGCAATGTTCTAAACATAGCATGTTTTATTTATGTAGAAATTTTGACATGTCAATATGTCTTAATTGCTGATGGTAATTTCTGTCCATTTTTGTTTGTTAATTTTGTTAACTTATAACTTTTCCAGAAGATGTAAAGGTTTGGACAGGAGCTTTCTATTTTGAGGAAATGATAACGCTTTTCATATGTTCTGAAAAGGCACTTCAACAGAAATGCCCAAATGGCATGTGAAGTAAATCAAAATAAGTTAAAGTATGCTTCCCAAATATTTGTGTTGGAAGGACTCTACACTTTTTACTTCATAGTGAACATTTCTTTTGTTACTTGGAAAATATATGTTCTAAAAATACTGTGCTGTGAGAATGTTTAGACTTCTGTAAACAAGGAGCATCCAACCTAATATGGGTATATTGCAGTATCACATTGCTGTACCAGGAAAATGAAGCAACTTCACTTTCATTGTTCAGGAATCAATGAGTTTCTTCTTCAGACTTCATGACTAGGCAGTAAAATTGATGAGACATAATGCTAATGGAATAGCTAATTTTGAAAGTGTTCTTTTGTTCTCAAGTTGCTGATTGAGAAAAGCCAGTCCCTGGAAACAGTTTATAATGAAGAAAATTAATCCTGGATTATGATTCAAGCATAAATAGAACCCAGCTCTTTTTCTCTGTGGCTTTTTCCAACAACAAAAACAACAACAACAAAAAAAATCCTGCTAGTTGCAAAAAATACTACAAAGATACAAAGATGTATTGCACTGTCATATCTAAAAATATTTCTCACTGTCATACTCACCATGTGCTTTATACTTTTTCAAAGACTCCTAAAATACTACTTTTAACTAGCTTTATCTTCAGCATTTATATCTCAGTAGTTATCTATTTATTCTGTTTTTCTTGATTTGTTTATAATTAATAATTTTATTGGGTTTTTTATTTAGATAAAAATTCTAAAATTGTGTTAAAATGAAAATTTACATTTCAACTACCAACACAAGAATATAATTTATCAATAATACTTTTCAGAACCAGCTTAATTCCTCCCTTTAGGAATTTGTTTTTCTCTTTTTCATCCAGGAAGAAGAAAGACGTATGGCATCTATTGCAGCAAGGAAAGAGGAAGAAAGGAAGCGTGAAAGCCATAAACAGACCTTGCTTAAGGTATTTTCTATGGCTGTTCTAAGGTTACTGTTAACCAGTTTACAGCAATAATTTATATCCAAATTTCTTTGCTGCAGATGTTATATATCCCAATATGCCTCTATCTATTTTTACAACTTCAACAGTGCACTCCATGACTGAAACTCTGTTCAGTTAAATATGCAGGGTACACTTTAGCAGAAAGCCCACATTGAACATGATTGTGATACATGTCAGTGGATGGCAAACTTCATTTACATAAATCCAGACTGAAGTAAAGGACTTCTTCAGTGCTTTCACATGCCTTGGTCTCCCCTTTTCAGGTGAACACTCTGACTGCAGCCATGCAGGGTGTTCTGAAGTAGCTTTTCCTTCATTCTTTCCTGTTGAAGTGGTTCCTTTCTGTGGATAGAGTGAAGAGGCCCTGAGGCCACAGCCAGACTCCAGCTGTTGTCTCTGTCAGCAGAACTCTTATCTATCTTATCTTCCAGCCCAGCTGGCCTGGTTGGTACTGACATACACGAGACAGAAGTGGCCCACCAGGGAAGACCCAGGGTGCCCTCCAGAATGCTTTTCATGGGGCTGCTAACTACATGAGCTGTGCTGCTAATAGGAGACCAAAGTTCAAGAATCTAAGAGTATCTACATTCCATTTACTGTGTGAAGGTCACCATTTGTCTCCAAATTGTTTTTCTTTGGAAAAAAAAGTGCCTAAAATTTTTTGTCAGCCAGTAATGCCTATACAAATAATCTCTTTCAATTTGAAAGTCAAGCAAACAAAAAATGTTCACGTCCATTTAAGTTTCTTAGGTAAAATCATGTTTTCTGAAGGGGATTAGACTGAAAGTAGTTGCAGGAGACTGTAAGAAGTG
The DNA here is from genome assembly GCF_017639235.1 of Corvus kubaryi. Lineage (NCBI taxonomy): Eukaryota > Metazoa > Chordata > Aves > Passeriformes > Corvidae > Corvus > Corvus kubaryi. The sequence goes on along the minus strand of NW_024581133.1, from coordinate 14,656,957 downwards.
GGGGGTGGTTTTGGGGTTCTTTAAGCAGTGTTGGGGTTTGGTTTTGGTATTTCTTCTTTCCCTCTAAAATATTGATGTATTTAAAGTCTCTTCAGATTTGAAGTGTTGGTGCCAGTTCTTAGTAGCAGAAGAAGTGGAAAATTAGTGAATAATTTTCACGCACGGCATTGTCTCATGCTGTTGTAGTTCATGTTCTTAACCATTGATGTAATGTTTCTTTGTAGCAGAGGGATTGTTTGTCTTGGTGGCCTAGATTTTGTGTTGCTTTTTGCTAGTGGAAAATTCCCTTAGAAAAAAGAATAGTTTTAAAGCCTAGTGCCATCATTATTCAATTTCAACATTACATCGTAGACTTTCATTTAATCAAAGTATATTTCTTTTCTTCAGATAGTTAAGTGGCATAACAGTCAAATACCAGTATTTTTTGTATGATTTGATGATTTTGTAGATCTTTCCTTTGTAAATGGGTTCTTACATTTCAGGCTTTTTTCCTGTTCCACACATCTGAATTGAAGGAACACATATGCTCACAGATACAATGTCCAGCAAAAAAAATTGTGAACTATAGGTTTCTTCATAGTTAAATCTGAAGAAAATATTTAGAGAACTGTGTTCTGCAATTTTTTTTTACTGTCACATTTCTCCAACATTTCTTACACTATATGAAGTGTAAATGAAATTATAGGCACTCGTTCCGTAGCAAACATTTGCTGTTTTCCTGTATGCACTGCATTGAAAATGTTAATTTCAGCAATGTCATCTCTTCTTTTTCCCTTGCTGATACTTGTCTGCCCAAACAGCAGAATTTCTTCATCTCTTTTTCCAAACTAATTTTTTATTGCTTCCAACCCACTCTTCTGGGAAAGTTTGAGATGTACTTTGAAATGTATAGAGAATGTCATTCCTTTCCGACAGTGGTTGAACTTAATATTTACTGGAACAAGGGAAAGTTATTGCTAGCTGAATCTCCACCCTTGTAAAATTTGCTTTTTTGTAAAATGAATTCGTGGAGGTTTTTGAAGTTCTGTAGGAATCCAGCAGCCCACAGCTGAGGGCTAACAAAGCAGTAGAGCTGTACAGTAATTGAGGTTGAGACCTTCACCCTCAAGAACAAACAGAATTTTCTAAAGGTTGTTCTGATAAAAAACACGTACGATTCCAACTTCCCCCCCTTTCTGTGACATGGAGCTTAGTCATCATGGAAATCTGTAGGTGTTGAGCAATTAGCGCTGTCTAACCAGTGAGCATCATCATAACTCCCTGGGCAAATGGAACATGAAATAGTTTTGAGCTCTTTAAAATGGAAAAACTTTCAGAAGTAGCAGTTTCCATGTCCTAAGTAGCTTAACTTTGTGCTTTTGTAAGTTGTGGATTTATTATATTACTTTTCTTGTTTCTTTATTGCAAATTTTGTGAAATTGTTTGCTGGAAGTCATGCAAAATAGCACTAGAATGATGCATTGATTTTAATGCATAACCACCAACCACTAGTATAGTTACTACAATTTGAAACATTTAAAATGTTTTGATTAAGCCACATGATTCAGAACAAACAAATGTGTGAATCCTGCCCTGTCATGACTTAATGATGACTTGTGTATCTTGTTTCAGGAAAAGAAGCGGTTAACAATTGGTAACGTTGCTCGGCAGTGGGAGATCCAGCAGAACCGAATTGCTCTTGAGGCTTCTTTAAACAAAGATAAAGAAAATGAACCCTGCCAGATCAATGGGAGTGCTGCATATGTATTTCCTGAAGAAAGCAGGTATTTTACTGGGTAACACTTTTACCCATTCATGTCTTAAGGTCCAGGTTACTACTTCTCATCTCTGAGATCTTGCTGTATTTCATTATCAAAAGTATTACATATGCAAATCAACTCTGAAAAGATGGTTTACTCTGCTTTTGACCATTAGTAATAAGTAACATGTTTAAAAAGAAATATAAGCAACTCATTGCCTAAAGAAGTGCAAGCTAAATTATTATGTCATTTTGCTAAATAAAGGACAACTTCATGTTTATAAGAAATGTTAAATACGAATTCCTGAGCCTTCTTGAGGCTGTTCATTTCCTTAACAATTTAGATTGTTGACTTCAGTTTAAATGAACAAAATTAAGAATGTATGAGCATTATGAAGATTTGTAACCTCTTTGTGTATCAAGAGGTTTCACAGTAGTATTCATGCTCTTAGTTTGGACTGCAGTGTCTTTTATTGGACTGCTTTCACACCCGTGCTATTTTAACAGTAGCAGTACCAGACTTAGTTTTATTCTCAAGCTAATTTTAGTATTCTTGGTTTAATATATGCTATTTTTGCTTATTTGCATCTAAAAAGGTGGCTATGTGGCCAGAACCCACTGCAGAACTTAATGAACAATGTATTACTTAGATTGACTAAAACCAAAGTAGCACTTCAACCTTGGTTAGCTCAGGCAAATGCCTGAAAAAATAGTCTGCACCAATTCAACAGCAAGTATAGCTTCCTGCTGTCCCTGGTGAATGCTGGAAATGCCAGGGATGCTCATGAAGTCTTTGTCTCTCACAAGGGGAACCCATCTGAGTTTGTCTATTATCGGCTAGAACTAGTTCTTATCTCCAGTCAAGTGCTACATCTTTTGAAACATTTTTTCCTTAGTATTTTTAAATTGCCATCGTCTTTTCTATACTTGTGCTTCCAAAGCTTTCCGTTGAATGCATTTAGCCACTGCTTTCTTGCCTGCTTGGTTTCTTTGCTATTTAATTCAGTGTTGGTAATCCTCCCCCATGACCAAGTCAATGTAGCTATAGTAGTATGATTGTTGTTCTGTTAATGAAAAAATTCCCATTGCTTCAGAAATGATGCTGTTTTGATATACGTGTTTTATCATAGTGAAGAATTCCAAGATGAGCTCCTAAGCAATAAAATTGCAGGTGAAATTCAGCATAGATAAGTAATTAGAGCTTCACATATGAAGTGGTGGGTTCTCAACATTTTCAGTTGAGTGAAATTTTAGAGTTCTGATTGTTATTGTCAAGAGAACATCAGTCAAGTGATTGCTACTAGTCAAAATACATTAAAAAGACTAGGAATTTGGTAAAGAATAAAATAATAACAATCATTACTTAATTTTCTAAACCTGTAATTTGTGCTTATCTTGAGTTCTATGTATACTTCACGTCCAGTAGGAAAAAAAGAGACCAGAGTTCGCAAATACCTGGATTTATTGCTTAATTTTAAAATTGCTCTTGTGATTTGGAAAGATCACATTATTTTAAAGAAATGCTTCAGTTACTGCTCATGTCATAACTTTTACATTTCATATAGCAAACAGAATGTGAAGGGGATGTTGCTTAAATAAATACATTGTTTGAAGATGTGTTTAATTGTTTGAAATTGCATTTAGATATCTAAAGCAACATGAAACATGCTAGGTTAGCATTCTGAGCTAAAATTTTTAAGCCAATTATTAAATATGAATGGACTCTTTATTTAGTTTGACCCCATCACCAACTCAAATACACCCCAGAGTCTTTTTGCTGAAGAAGTAGAACATATACCGTGTTACTTGATGGAAAAAGGGTTTCCCAGCCTTTAGTGTATTTGAACCAGATGGGGTACTGAAAATGAATGAATGCTTAGAAATGCCATTGTATTTGACAGTTGAAATTTGGTAAAAGAAAGGACTGTTATTCAGTAGAGTGATGATATTATTTCAAAATAATCTCATTTATATCACTATATTTTTATTTCCTCTACAGATCTCTTGATACAATCCTGAGCAGCGCAGTACAAGGCTTGTCTGTTCTGGAGTCTCATTTAGTGGAAGTGGAAGGAGACACTCTTGGCTTGTATGGTGCTGGGGCACTGGAGTGTCTGGATCGAAACTGGAGTGTTCAAACAGCTGCCATTATTGCCACAGTTTCCTTTATGTTCATAGAATTTGATGAAATTGTTCAAGTGTTAGTAAAACTGAAGACAAAGTTTCCTAACTGTGTGGTGAGTATGCCTCATGTTTCAGCCCTGAACAGCTATGGAATATGTGTTCTTGAATAAAACCTCTACTTTGGCATAGCCCCCCAACTGAGTGCTTTCATGTAAATAGATACAGTTATGAATTGCGTATTTTCTTGTGTTATAATGCTAACCTTGATCCTTAAAAATCAATAATTTAAATTTAGATTTCTTTTCAGCCTGATTTTTATTTCTTTTAATTCCTTTGACCTACCTAATTAAGTTGCAAAGCTTGTGTGTAAATACAGTATTATGGTTCCATACTGCTGTTATGGATCCATGGTCTCAGGAAGACTTCATTTGTGTTGTGAGTTCAAAGATCAAATTGCTGATAGGATTAAAAGACGAAGATTAGAAGGCAGAGCTAACTAAATCAGTACGGTTCTTGAAGTTCCTCACTTCCTGATGAAGAAAAGCAATATAAATGAGAAGTCTCTTCAGTATATCGCTTTCTTTTTTTTCTTGGACATTCAAATCAGTCATTTTGATGCAAATATTAACATAGAGATAACAAACATAAACAACTCTTAGCTCAGACTGATTGGCTCTTGAGCTCCCTGCTGCTTCTAGAGATTTTGAGTATAACAAAACTTAATGGTTTAATTGAGATTGATAAATTTGTGGGGAGCTTAAGACAAATTTATCTGTCTTAGTGAAACAATTGTTTCCCTGTGGGTGGGGAAAAATTTGTGGGCGATAGCAGAATCACAACTAAATTTTTGTCTTCATCATCAATTTTTCCTCCTTCCTCTTTCCACAATAATGCTACTACGTAGCATACACCATGCTCATAGGAGCATTAGTGTAGGGCAGGGTATGAGTTAGGCCAGCACCCTGTGCCCAATAAAAGTCTGAATATTTTAAAAGCATATATTGTACTTATATATTGTACTTATATGTGTAGATGTTGCAGGTGCTTTACTTGCAGAAGTAAAAGTAAACATTGTTTAAGTAGTATCATTGCTTTATGTAACATTGAAAATATTCCCGCTCTAAGTAAAGAGTTTATACGTTGCTTGGGGCTTGTAATGTTGACATCTCTTAGTATATGGAATACAGCAGTTGGTTGATTGATGTGTTTTGCTACAGAGACCTCAAATGAAATGAGCTCAGTTGCTTCATCAGACACATGACTGTTACAGTTTGAAAATTGAGTGGCACAGAATAGGAATCACTGTGTTCACTCTATTGTTTCCTTATTTAATTTATTGGGGTTTGACTTTTTTTAGCACCTGAAGTTTAAGGAGACAAATCTTGTGACACTGCAGCAGTTCAGTGCATTGGCTGAGATGCATCGCATGGAACAGCTGACAGTTGATCCTCAGGGAAATCCGGTTGTCAACTTCGCTTTGTGGAAGTACTATGTTCTGTTCAGACTGAACCATTTTAATCTACAGAAGATAAATGGAGTGAAGGTAGGATGGTGTTGCTCTTTCTTATAATTGGTCTTAGAGGATGAATAAGTGTTGTTTTTAAAAGAGCAGATGAATTCCTAATAAAATGAGCACAACCCTGTCAGTGTCTTCTCAATATTAAGGGGGAAAAGATTTAAGTAGACTTCAACATGTAATTTGTTGTGCAATTAATATTAAAATTAATATTATTCAATACAATTATGTGAAATTATTATTAAAGAACTGCACAATTTTACCTGATTTTAAGAAGCACTTATTTATTGTTTTTTCATAAAATCACAGTGCTGACATTGAATACTTATGCAAAAGTGTGTTTGACAGACTCCTTAGGAATTTATTGTATATTGCAAGTGTTATAAAATACCAGTCATATTTTCTGCTTTAAGGCTGTCACAGGAAAAGTCTGTCAAATAGATTTTTTTTTTCCTGCTTGCTATATACAAGATCTTTAGTGTGGGTTTTTTTGTTGGGTGTGCATTTTGTTTAAATAAATAGAAAGTTAGGACACTAATATTGCTGTTCTTTGTACTTTGTATTCCCTTTTACATCAACTGAAAGTAAATTTATTCAAGCATATAAACCAGCTATTTTAGACTTGAGCTTTGATCATAAAGGGGGTGAAAATAGTTACAATGCAACACAATGTTTGAATGCATATTCAATTTTAAATGCTAAATAAGTTTAAGAGATGTTATGGAAGTTAATTAGAGCAAAAATAATACACAGCTTTAGCATTTAGATCTGGTATTTTAATTTGGTCATCATCATATGTTTTGGATTAGATATACTTGTTGTCTGATTCAGCCGAAGCTGGATGTTGTGGTTTGCTTGGTTTTAGTTGTATAAAACATATATTAGTTGCTCAGAAGAGCAGGAGTGGGTAAAGAGCTTAAATGAATTAACTAGCAAAGAAAGGATGGATGGAAATAGGACTCACTCCAACAGCACAGTATCTTAAAATGAAAAAAAATAAAGTGATAGTCAGTAATCCCATGAAAAATATATAATAACCTCGAATTTAGTACTTTGCTGAAAAAAATTATCTTCAAATTTGATTAAAAAAATAGAAAGTTTATTTCTTTTTTTACTGCATCGTATTTTCAAAATCAACACTAGTGATCCAGATGAAAAACAAAGAGAAGGTAAATCGTGCCTGTTTGGTGTGCATGGAGAAAGAAAGTAACACAACTGTTTTAGTAGACTTTTTGTTACAATCTCAAGGTCAACAAGTTCAGTCTCTGAAGGAAAACTTTGTATTTAATAGTTCTTGGGGATTAATTTAGTGAGTGGAGCACATGTAGCACAGCATGATTTTATGTAGGACATATAGCAGATTTTAAATATGGATGACAACAACATTTTTGTCCTCAACAAACTTTTTCAGCCAGACCACACTACATGAAGATGCACATACAGGATTTTTTTCCTAGTGTCATTAATCATTTGAAAAGCGTCATAGCCAAGCAGAAGAAAGAGATGAACTTCGATTGCTGTTTTTCATTACCCTCCAGCAGAATTTATGATATCCAGATTTACAGATGTACATTACCTATTAACATGAGTAATAGAAAATTCTGTTTCAATGTGAAGAACACAACCCCTGAAGTGATTCTCAGACCTTAGATCAACCCTAAATAACAGTTTCAGATGACAGAAAGGGAAATGTGTGTAGTCTGCTATTCTGATTGCCATTTGTGTGCAATGTTTGTGGTGACTATTGTGTTGCCAGCTCTGAGCTACGCAGAGTTGCAAAGTAAAAGCAATATATACTAACTGAATTAACTAAATAAAGTGTGCAACTCTAGCACTTTTAAACTGTAAAAAACCTCTTTAAAAAACTTTTTATTTTCTCCCCAGCCTTCCCCCTCCATTCCAGTTCATATTCCAGGCTAGAAGCCGAGTGTTGGCCTCCCACTAACAATGATTCTGTTCCCTTGTCCAGTTGTTACTTTTACTAACTGTGAAGGAGCAAACTGTCTTTGTTGAGATACTAATTGAAGTTTTTCCCAGTGATCGTAATCTAAGATTAGTTCTAAGTCATCAAGGTTTGAAGTTACCAAAGTCTCCAGACTGCTGTCGACCCAGTGGTATAGGATACAGTGTGGCAGATGCATCCCTTTCCCTGAGCTGGGCCTGCTGGCACAGTTGGTGCCTGTTCTCTGTACTTGGCAAGGAGCAGGCATAAAGCCTTACATTTATGTGATACTACCGTTATAATCTTTTTGTGATTAATGGAGCAAACAACGCACTGCAGTAAGATAGAGAATATGAGTTTTTGTGAGCTGGAGAGTGTATTCAGCATTGCTGTCTCTGTTGACCTGGTCCTTATGCTTCTCTTAACATAAATAAATACATTAAAATCACTTATTTCTCCAGCAGGCATTTCTGCCTGCACTGGGCTTTGTTTCCCTAGCTGCCTTCTGTGTTCTTTGTTTCAGACCTTGCTTCTGTTACAGACTATTCAGCAAGGTCATCTACTCCTAGGCTACTAAGTAAGACTTATTTAATTTTAAGTGAAAATGAACAATTCCAGAGACACTGAAAATGGAGTTGACTTTACATTTCTAATTTCTCGATCTGTGTTTTCACTGAATTTACCCCTGCATTATGCTGTTACAGTATACTTTAGGCAAGTGTAGATTGTATAGTCTCTAAACATTACACAAGAATACAATAAAAGTCTGTTAATGTGGATCAAAATTCCATATTATAACATATTTATATTCAAATTCCATTTGAATAACACAGAATACAAAGTTTGTCTGGAACTGCTTAGTAAATATTGTGAGCATTGTAGTGTCTTTATAATGGGTTCCTTTCCCAAAGCATGTTATAGGATGAATGGAAATTAAATTTTGTCCAGAAGTTAAGAAGTCAATGAGTAAATTTCTTTGTCCAGTGTTATCCAGGTCAGACTTAGATGATCATAAAGATTGCTTCTGCACTCAGTACAAAGCCAGGAGTCCTGAAACTGTGCCAACAAACTTTTGGCAGTTGAAGTCAGTTCATAGTCTGGCCATCAGGGTAGGAGAAACGCAGGCCATGGTCTCCAGAGATTACGAGCTAAGACAGAAAAAAAAATAATCACCACCACCACCAAAGAATGAATCCCTTCCATTTTCTTTACACTTTTCAATTTTGTATAAAATGAATCCTGAAAATTTTTCAACCATTCAGTTAGTTTAAAGAGACAGCTGTAACTTAATATTGAAACAACAGTGTGGCAGACATTTAGAGAAATACAATGAGTGAACACCTATTTGCAGGAGCTGAAAAATGCAGAGAAAATGTTTTCCCTCTAAAGCTTCTCTTTTATAAAGCCTTTTCCATGATGCTGCCAAAATAAGAGAGTCTATAAGTTATCTTTTCACATGTGCATGCCCAGAATCTTTCTGTTTCTCCAACATAACTTAATCAGAAATTTTCCAGTAGACCTTCTGTAAGTGCATACAGTATCAAGCAGAATAAGTATGTCTGGCCTTCAGAAAATGAATGTAAGGAACCTTTCTAAAATTTCTCATTTCACAAAGACTATCATGAAGCACAGGTCAGCATATATATACATTAAAATATCCAGAATTACAGGAAATAAAACAAGCGCCAGTACCTCATTTGGTTTCTTCCAAAGTACATTTGAAGTGCCAGTAAAAGCAAATTTATGTTTTGAAGATGTGCCTGCAACAGTTCTGTGTACAGTGTTCTGTATAACAAATTTCAGTTAATTCTCAATGTACATATGTAATGAAATATGAATTTGCTAATTTTGAAATGTAATTTTTTTTTTTTTCTTCCCTTCCCACTCCCTCACAGATTACTGAAAATGATATTGTAAAGGCAGAAAGGCTCTTTGGCATTCTGGCATATGTGGCATCTTCAGAGCTGCCACATTATCGCATGCTTTCATTATTTGGAGAATCCAGGTAAAATACAAGAAACAGAACTGGAGTTTGTCCAGAACATGTTGTTTGACTCTTTTGCACACTGTTATGATAAGTTCTTTTTAGGTAAAAAAAATAAAACTTTCATAAATACCATCTTCTAGAAGATAGGTCCTCTGCATAATGCACAAGTGTTACCATCTTCCTGGTCCATGTAGCCAGAGGTTTTCACAGAACTTGTATGAAGTCTGCTGAGGAAATGAAAAGGCATGTGCACACAAATGAACTACATGCTCAATTCTCCATTTCTACTGGGACTGATGAAGACTTGTGGACCTTCATGATGAGAACTGGCTATTTTTAGTGGGTATTTTATAGTGGGTAATTAACAGTTAACAGATTTAAGAGTTGTACTGTAAAAAAAGGTGAACCCCCCGTATTTTTTGTCTTCTATAGATGAGTACTTAATAAAAGTTAAAGCTGCAAGACTTCCTATTTAGGAGATGCTATGTGATAAATATCAAAGTAAATTGTTTAGAGACAAATTAATGAAGGGACATCTAGAGTCATATGTATTTTGAATAACTTGAGAGTGTAATATACTTCAAAGCTCAAAAGTGTATGTTCCAAAGGAGAAACTCCCCCCTCACAATAGCTAGAAACATCTGCACTTAAAATTTTTCTATAATTAGGACTGTAAATCTCATTTCACAGGAAGAAGCAATTCCATTATCTGCTGGAGGGAAAGGGAAAGAAATCTGGGGTTGGGAGTGAGGAAAGTAGTGATAACAGAAGAAGTGGAGGGGAAAGCACAGCTCGAGCAATGTTGAATTACATGACAAAGGATTTTCATATGGAGAAGCTTGAGGTAAAATGTATCATTACAAAATACTTGTATTTTCTATTAGGTAACCTTAGGCTGCTACTCATTGAATTTATCTGTACATCAAGTTTCAGTTGTGCTGTTGAGAATGGTGGTTTTAAAAGGTAACTGCTTAACATATTTACATATCTGATCAAACATTTAATCTAACTCATCTTTTTCTCAGAACACTGGAAAATTCTCAGTTTCTGTCTTTGATGAAGGGGTTCCTGAACAGTGCCACAGTCTCAGAAATACATTCTTACCTACAAGCCATATGGAGTGAGCACAGTTTTTTAGGAAGAAAAATGTATATTGCACATGTTAGATTTTCCCTGAATTAGTTGGTGAAGAACACCTTCAGACAACACATGAGGTAGTGCAGGCTGTAGTAATAAAAAGCTGCTTCCTCACTTTTAAATGAGCTACAGGAAAATAAATATATAGGAAATGTATTAGGTTTAATTATTAATAAAATTGCAACCTGGCTTGTTTCAGACAAGTGCACCAGTCACGCTTGGTTTAGTTTGTGTTTCTGATCTGCTAACTTTTTTGCTTGGGCAGAGGGAAATTGTTCCCAGGGAGAATATGATTTTTTCAGCCACAGTCTCCCTTCTGAACAATCATCATGAGTTCTAACTGTATGCACTCTGCTTCCCACATTTGTCCCATTGTTTGCTTTTTGATTATGTGGAAATATATAAATCTTCTAGTGCAAGAAATTAAATTAAGTTCAGTAATCACTGAATTCTGTTATTCCATTGTGGTTTTGTTATCTCAGATCCACAGCATAAAAAGGAGACAGTGGCTGTATGTGTGGAGAGATTAAATTAAGAAAACATTTTAGCCTCAAAAGCTGTGATAGTAGCTCTTAAATCTTTGAATGGCACAGAGTAAGACAGTGAGGTATTCCTGTTGCCCTTTCCCATGGAACCAGACCTATAATAAAATAAAATGAGCTTAGTATTTGTACAGTCCGTTAAATAAATGTGTTGTTTTCTCTTCCCAGTGCAGCAATTCCCACCTTGTCCTTTGCTATAGCATTGTGCATGTAGCAGCAGGTACTGCAGGGTGTCACAAGAATACATCCTGGCAAAAAGGACTCCTTCCAGTTCCCCAGTAGCAGTAAACTAACATAATAAATGTGGCTGAATAAGTGTATTGCTGAAGATGACAGTCTTGGGTCTTTGATGAGTAATTTGGGGTTTTAGCTGAAACTGCTGGAAAGCATTTTCTCGGCTTTGTTATTCATTAAAGAAAACTTCTGGTTTGGTGGCCTCAAGCATGATCTAACATTTTTAACAATGCCACCATTCAAACTAGTTGGGTATTTACCTCCAATATAACTTATTACTTAAAGCTTAAGGCATTTTATAGAAACTTTGCAGAAGCAGGGATTAATAGTTTGAGTTACTAAAATGCAGAACTAGTAGTTGCACAAAGCGCAGTATCTTTTTATTTTTAAAGGTTTGTCTCACTTCAGTATCTAATGTGGTACACATTAGGAACCAGCACTTACCAGCATGCCTGTGGAAAAGGATGAGTACTGGCATGTTTTTCTATGCTAATGTTCTTGTTAGGGCAGGTAGAGAAACATATACTTTTCAACTGTTGTACTATAAGGATGGAATTCTGGGAAGGGAGAGAAGGAAAAGTAGTTTAGTGCTTAAAGTTTCTGTAAATTTTCACTACTATGCCAGAAAGCAACAAAACTTGTAATGCTGTTAAAAGATACTTATATAATTACTTAAAAGTTAATTTCAGATGAATTAATGACTTACTATAGTATGAATATTATGAATACACTAAGGTTCTGTGGCCACACTCATAAAAGCTTGACAAAGACCCTGGGCCATGCAACTTGAAACCAAGAGGAGAAAGTACACAAAAGCATCTGCCTGCTAATTGCTGTGTTCTTTAATTCAGTCAATTTTTGTGAGGGGGTTTTTTGGATTTGCTCTTGTTTAACCTTTTTTTCCTTTTTCTTATACATTGTGTAATTTTCCTCTCATGCAGGAAATCAAGGAAAGAAAAACATTTTGCCAGACATACGTTGAGAACTTAGTGAAAGAAGCAGCTGACATCAATATGAAAAATGAGTCGTTGCAGAAGCTCTGGCCTCAGATGTTCATTGAACTTGTCAGAGATGCAGTGATAGAAATACGCAATAAAAACTCCTACATGAAGCTCTGCCTCCAGCGGATCACTGATCAGAAACAGTAGAGTCAAGTCGTGTTGTCTTGCAAGCTTTTGGTTCAGTATTCTGTCATGTTTACAAACATAAACCAAAAGAATATAAAATTATCATCACTAGGGCATACTTCACTTCCTCCCCCAAAGGGATGCCTTTAAACCTTAATTAAACTCTTAATAGTTTTGAAATAAAAGTTTACTTTCATACTGTTTACCAATGCTTCCTTGGCTAACCAAAGTGGTAGCATAGAAATGACTTGGTGATTGTTTTATTAAGTTCTTGTATTTTTTTTTTTTTTTGCTACCCTTGAATTTGTAGTGCTACAGCATTGATTTTTAAGAGCAAATTTGCAATGCTTGCCTTATTTTTATTGAACACTTTTTAGTTGTCACTTTTTTGACTGCTGCTGTTTAAAAAACCCAAGAAGAGTAGCTAATTTTTTTATGATCAAAAGCTAATAAATTATTTTTACACCCTGAACTCGATGAAGACTTAATATTGTTGTTTAATTTGTGAGATTATAGAACACTTTTTCACATGAGAGTGCTCAGAATTTGACATTTAATGAGCCTAATTTTCAACTGAACAAGTTGCCCAAACTTGATTTCAAATGTTTTTCACTAATTTCACTAATAAGGTTGTGTGAATTGTTATAGGTAAAATATGATTCCAAGGTCTAGTCACTTGAGCTTTATTTTTATTTTGTTAAAATATGTTAATATAATTTATTTTGTTTCTTGATTCTAACTTCTGAGGTTTGTCAAGATCAAATGAGCTAAAATGCCTGCATTACATTTGGTAGGGAGACTGATGACTACTATTCAGATGTAATTCCTGTGACTGTGTGAAAATTTCATATTATCAATAAAAATAAATTCTTCACTTTTACCCTTCACAGATACTGTAAAGAAGTACTATGTGCAAAGAAAAGACTTGTCCTTAATGCTGTATGAAGAGATGAGACACAACTTGCCCCAAAATCACTGTGAATGGGTAGAAAAATCCCCATTCCATAGTACAGTAATTCCCACAATAATCATCTTGCCAGCTTCTGTCCAGAAATTGAATTTAGGAAGCATTAACAAGTCCAGCTGATTGCCATGGATAGCATTCAGATGCAGGTAGAAAGTTGTGCCATTTAAATTTAATTTTTTAGTTCCATTGTATCCTAACTAAAGCAATCTAAAATTTTGTGCATTTTGTTACTTAATTTAAATTGTTCTTATTTTACTTAGGCTCATTTCTAGAAAAGAAACTAAAGAAAACTTCCTGCAAGGGTTTCTAAGAGCTTAAAAGTAAATTTACTTTTGAGCCAATCTAAAAGATATTTTCTGTCAAAGCAGAGATGCAGATACAGTTTAATGAGTTTTTTTGCCCAGAAAATCATAGAATGGTTTGGGTTGGAATGGACTTTAAATACCATCTAGTTCCAGTGCCCTGCCATGGGCAGGAACACTTTCCACTAGCCCAGGTTGCCCAAAGCCATGTCCAGCCTGGCCTTGAACACTTTGAGGGATGGGGCAGCCACAGCTTCTCTGGGCAACCTGTGCCAGGGCCTTACCACCCTCCCAGGAAATAATTTCTTCCATATATCCAATCTAAATCTTCCCTCTTTCATTTAAAGCCATTCCCCCTTGTCCTATCACCACATGCCCCTGTTCAAAGTCCCTCTCCAGCGCTCTTGGAGCCATCATAGCACTGGAAGGTGCTTTAAGGTCTCCCATGACTCTTCTCCAGGCTGAACAGACCAAACTCTCTGAGCCTTGAATGAGTAGCAGGAATCAAGTGGTCACAGGTATTTTGGAGAGTGCAGTCTGCTTGCATTCAGGTGAAGCTGGGGTATCTAAATTGTCTGAGAGAATCTCTTTTCAGAACATGTGACAGGTTAACAGTGATGTGGGTACTGTTAAATGCACTTTTCCATTTGGTTCATGTTATACTTGCAGGTAGTTGCTTTTCAGTCTGCAGAATGTAGTGGAGGTTAATTCACTTAAATTCTAAGGAAGTGTTAGAATTCCTGAAGAAACTGCTCCAGTAGTTGATTGCTTCTATTAAATTCTATCACCTATCTGGGCTTTTTGAACTGCTTCATGGAATTTATAGTAAGATTAGTTTATTTGATGGGGTTTTTTTCCTTTCCATTGGAAAATTGCACTCTCAAGTTTCATGGTGCATTTTATTGAAGGAACAAATTAGGGCCCTGCAAGATGTGAGAAAATGAGAGTTTACATTAGAGAAACAGCCAGTATAGAAATGATCGTGCAATATGTTTTTGGATCCATCAATTACTTTACATAATTTCTGTGCCAAGGGGGTGGGTGGAGCAATTCCAGCTTCTGCATGGGGACAGAAACCTCGGCAGCTGTGTGAAAGTGCAGAGCTCTCCTGATGATGTAGCTGGGACAGATGGGCCCCTTTTGAATCAGATTCAGCAGCAGTAAAAAAGTGGAAAAAAATGTTCTAAGAAGGTTGTATTGGTCTAGAGGAACAGGAAGTCCTCCATGGGAAAATCAAGAGAAAAGCCAGACTTAGATTATACTTAGAAGTATAATCCTGGTTTGAGGCTTTAAGGTAGGGTCTTGAAAAAATGAATCAGAGGGTATCGATGGGGAGTTGTAGAAACATCTTAAAATGCTCTGTGTTCCCAGTGGTCTCTGAATGCTGCCAGTTTGGACTTTTTTCACTAATAGCAGCTGTTTCATAACAGGATTGCTAAATGGCTGAAGTGAAGGTAGGTAGGCAGCTATTACAAATGAAGAAAAGATTAATGTTGGGCTCATATGTTCTTTTCACATAAAACCAGTAGGAAAAAAAGGAACTTACTTATTTACTAATTCTTTTCATGAAACAAGTGATGGATTAAAGTGATGTTAGACCTAAGAGTGCATAGAATTTTCAGCAGATAGAGGATCTTAAAATTGTTAGCGTGCTATATATTGTTTATGTGGTTACCCAAATTATTTGTTAGTTCATATCAACTCATGAGATACATTCCTGTAGTTGCTTATTAGGGAGTTCCCATGTACCTAAAAATTTGAAGGTCATATAAACAGCAAATTCTTAGATGTTTTGAAACTTGAATGTCACATATATGAACTTTCTGTGGTTACAGGTGTAAATTGATGAGTTAAAATAGCAATTGATATTGAAGCTGGGGACCTTTTAATAAAATCTTCCAGTCTGAAAGCACTCATTTTTTTGATTCTTCAAAAGCCTTTAAATGTCACATAAAAATGAATTTTGATGCTGTTAATATTTCACTGATATCCCATCCAAACTGGACTGTGATCCTCTCATGTAGCCTGACTTCGGCACAAGACAGGAACTATTACTGTAAAATATCTGTATGTTAACTAGAAATCATCTTGAGGGTTAAAAAGATATTGTTTTAAGTCTTTTGAAAACCTTTTGGATTAATTTTTGAATTATTTATGCGATTTACTTATTTCCTGAGACAAATTTCTTCTATGTCCAGACAAAGGTAGATAATGATGTACGATGTTTTTTTCAGTTTCAGTCTAGCTGTCTCACACATGAAGGCCCCATTGCGTCATGCAGAGTCGCTGTTATGCAACTGAAATTTGATCTTTAGTAAGGAGACTGATGAGGAGCTGTATTTCATACATTCCTTTTTATACAGGATCTGAAAAAGCAATAGAGCTGCATATTTGCTGCCACAATGGAGCAGGGAGAACAAATTCAATTGATGCAAACCAAAAGCTGATGCTGTCAGTTATGAGGAAGAAAAAAGGTACTGGGAAGAGGTTTTAACTGAGCTTTAATAGAAGTAAGTAACACGGCTACACTCTCTGGGACCAAGGGATAGATCTGAATCCAGAAACAACTGAAAACTGTTTTCCATTATAGAAAAGGGAATTAATCTTGTTCCACTGCTATTTTTATCATGTAAACTACTTAAAATAATTACAATAATAAAAAGCCTAACCTATTAAAACAAATCTGCAGATTAAGTTAGGCTACTGTGGAAACAGTAGTGACTCCTCAATGTATGTATACATTCCATAATTTAAGGACAAGGGGATGCTTTCTTTTTTTTTTTAACCAGAGCTATGGGCTGTAAAAGTGACAATGGTGCTTCCAGATGCATCCAGTTACTTTTTATCATAGTGACACATCGGATGAATTGGGTTTTGTTAGCTGGTTTATTTAAAGAAGCCAAGGCAAATATTTGCTAATTCTTTTTATTAAGCAATATTCATAAATATG
The DNA here is from genome assembly GCF_017639235.1 of Corvus kubaryi. NCBI lineage: Eukaryota > Metazoa > Chordata > Aves > Passeriformes > Corvidae > Corvus > Corvus kubaryi. Next base: position 14,640,391 of record NW_024581133.1, on the reverse strand, counting down.
TGATTTAGATTGGGAGGTCCATGTGCGTGTTCAGAATCACAATAGAGGTTATCTGGTTGGATTGGGAAGACAGACTCCTTTTTTCTGTTTCCACATCACGCAGACTCTGCTACATCTTGAAGCCCAGTTCCAGTGAAATTATTTTTCTTTTTAAGTTGGAGGCATCAGATTTTTGGAGATTTGTAAGGCTTGGTGTTTTGCTACACATGTATAGAACAAGGAGTGGGAAAGAAGAGGCTGGCTATCATTTCATTCTACTATCTGGTAAGGTGGTTTTTACTCCAAAGTGAATATAAACTATTTTATTTTTTTGCATACAAAAAAGGAGATAGTGTGGGCTACACAGACTTGAGACAATCTTACAGAAAACTGAGAGGTGTCTGCTTACACACATCACCTCAGAGCTGGATTTTCTTGAGTATGAGCTTAAAAATTGAATCTAAGGGACTGTTTACTCAACTGAAGTATTAACTTTGTTGGCAAGCTTTGCTAGGCTTCTGCTCTTGGGGGAATAAGGAAAAGCTCAGCTGGAGGAATTCTTGTCTCTGCTGTGGTGAAAACAGCATATCTTTACAAGCTGTGTATTGGGCCTTCTATGCCATACTTCTGTACAGATGGAGTGGACAGACACTTCTGCTTATTGTATCAAATATCAGGAAACACTGGTGAAGAACTGAGAAGTCTTAATGGGGGGAAAAAGTGACTCTTCTAAAATTCTAAGTTTTGTGGTTTTGGTGGAGGTTTTTTTCAGTTATAGAGAGATGTATTACAAGCAGAAACAGATTTGACTGACATAAGTACACTGAGTGTATGAAAAAGTAAAAACCTGAAAGTTAGAATATTCATACCAAATCCAGCATTAGAAGCATCCAGCATGCCCAAGAAACATGTTTGTACAAGGTAACCCTGTTGCAGTGGGGATCCTGCAACACGCATATATCAAACCAGGAGTCCCGTTGAAAGGAAATATATATGGACAGACAGATTCTTGATAGCTGTTTCAGAGATGTTTATTTCTCCAGCCACATGGCCGGGGCTCTGCCCAGGAACTGTTCCAGTCACGGGACCAAGGGTCCTTCTGCCCGCGCAGGGAACACAAACCAACCCATGGGAACGAGGCTGAGCAGGGGCAGGGAAACCCCGTGTCTGTGCCCTCAGGGCCCCTCTCCCAGGGCTACACGGCAGGGGAGGGACCCCAACACCTCACCCGTTTTATTTTAATAAAAGGAGAATGAAAACAACTGGATAAACATAACAAGAACAGTTTCAAAACAAAACAAGCCACCCTCCTGAGTCTTTAAATGTCCAAACAGATTCTGTGGAACATCTTAGGGCTGACAGAAGGGAGACAGAACTCTCTGAGCATGCTTTGTGGGGAAACTGAGGCAGGAGAGGGTTTAACTTCTTCCCTCCCCCTTTTCATCCCCCACTCGGCATTGGAAAGGGATTTTTGGGGAAACAATTGGCAAAAGCATGGTTTTGTGAGGGAAACCATGGATGAAAAAACGGATTGGGAATACAGTGGGGGTAATAGGACATAGGGTAAAAGGGAAAGGTGGGATTAGGAAAGGGAGACTGTAGGGGGGGTTTACAGTGGAGATATTGTCTAACATGACTACGAGTTTTTGCATATATACTGCCTTTTACAGGAACACCATCAGGCCCAGTGACCCGCGATGCTTGTAACCCTTTTCTACCTCGTATAATTTTGAACTGCACCACCTCTCCATCTCCCAAGCTTGGGATGCATTTTTCAGGGTTATTCTTTTTAATAGCAGTTCTATGCACGAATATGTCTTGCTGGTTGTCACACCTTGTTATAAAACCATAATTTTGCTTAACATTATACCATTTTACTATCCCTAAGATCTTAGCTACCATGATCTTTTCCTTTTTCCGAGTGGCTGCTGTTTTCTGTCTCGCTGCGTCTTTGCTCTCTCTTTCGGTCGCTCCCTTGTTGGAATTGTCGGGGCTGCTGGTGCCTGCGTGCTCTTCCCGGGGTCGCGTTCGGGGCTGCGCGGGCCGGGCCGGGCCGCGCCGCTCAGTTCTCCGCGCGTCGCCTCCTCTGGTCGCAGCTTCGCTGCCGATGCCGGGCGCTGCATCCACGTCTCGGCCGGGCCCCCGAGCGACGACCCCCCCGCGCCCTGCCCCAGAGCACGTTTCGGCTGGGTGCGGCTCCGTTCCACCGCCGCCGCCACCCGCCGCCGCCCGCGCGCCGCCCCTCTCGGCCGGGCGTTCATGGGGCTCATTCCACCACGTGCTGCGCGGGACCGGGCAGGCCCCGCCGGGTCCCGCCGCTCCCGCCGCGCCTCGCTCCGCCGCCGACACTGCGGCTCGTGTGGCTCCGCCCGCACGCGGGAACTGCCTCGCTGCTGCTCGCAGAGCGCTCGGTGCACGTGGCCTGGGCCGCACGGTCCCTACGCCAGGCTTCCCTTCACCAGGACACAGCTGACATTGCTCAACAGTCTCGGTAATTAAATAATATTCACGAAAATATTCTTCCATTGGCATATATTTTGACTCCAGTATTAACTGTGTCCAAACGGTTTTCCAAAAGCCCTTGGTAAGAATTAAATCCCAAGAAACATAGAAAAAGTTCTTAAACAACCATGCCAGGAAGTGTTTCAGTTCTTTTTGAGCTTGAATCAAGCTAAAATTTACAAATTGTTGTTCAAGAATCGTTTTAAGTTTAAGATAAATGTCCATATGCGGCCCTGAGAGCCAAGAGTCTTCCCACGGTTCCTCCATAGTTTAGATATGGAATAGCAAAGCAAAACCAAGAAGAGGAATCCAAAGTTTCCAGGGTTTACTCACACAAATCAGTCACTTAGGGATCGGGGATCGTTCTGCTCTCAATTCTCCACCATTATGTTGCAGTGGGGATCCTGCAACACGCATATATCAAACCAGGAGTCCCGTGGAAAGGAAATATTTATGGACAGACAGATTCTTGATAGCTGTTTCAGAGAGATGTTTATTTCTCCAGCCGCATGGCCGGGGCTCTGCCCAGGAACTGTTACAGTCACGGGACCCGAGGGTCCTTCTGCCCGCGCAGGGAACACAAACCAACCAATGGGAACGAGGCTGAGCAGGGGCAGGGAAACCCCGTGTCTGTGCCCTCAGGGCCCCTCTCCCAGGGCTCCATGGCAGGGGAGGGACCCCAACATAACCCCATATTCCGTACTACTGATACATTGGCTTGAGCAGGCCCTTATGGGTAGCTGTTTTATCCAGCTTTTTGGAAAATCCAGACTGATGGCTTTCTTACTGCTGTGGACTTTGGTCGATTGGTACAGTATAAAATAATGTAATGAGACAGCAGAATCAGATTTCTTACTGATGCACTGTGTTGGTTAATGGTATGACAATGCTTAATCCTACCTTTTGTTGCAATCTTCCCAACGAGGTAGGTACTTGCATACTAAGGAAAATCTTGTATGTAATCTTCATTCTTGTATAGTGCATGGCATCTGGTGTATCACTACATCATAACTTGGACACTTTCCGCTTTCAGACAAATTATTCCTTTCACTTCTGTTTGAGTAATATCGGTATTCCAGAGGTTAAATGCTGCAATTAGCAATACTCCATTTTGCACTTAACAAAACCGGAACTTTTAATGAACACTGAGCAGGTCGTAAATAAGTTCATTCTTTCTGGAATTCTAGACATGGATAATATAAACAGCATTAACCTTTTCAAAACAGCGAGAATGATACCTTTCAAGAGTACAGATAATAATGAGAAACCTTTCTGTATGTAGTATTGAGCACTTAACACTTCAGCACGGAAGAAGATATCCTGGAATGATAATGACTTCCATCTACTTATAATACATCATTAGACAAGAGATTGTAAGCTTAATTCTGACTACAGTGGTGAAGAAGTTGTGACTGTGAATGTGATGTTTGTCCTACATGCTCACATAGTCTAGACATCTTACTTGGTCATGCAAATAACAGTGATCACAGTCAATAAAAGAAATCATTGCAATATGTAGAGAAGCTGTGACTTTACAGGGATAAAAAACGCTGAGTTCATTGATTAGCTATTATATGACACTTAGAAATTATACTGTGATACAATACGTGCTGGGTTTTGTGTTCTATATGGATATGTAGCACATTTGCTGCCCATTTGCATTAGGCTTCAATGATCTGTGCTTCCTAATAAAATAAAGAAATCGTTCAGAAGAGCAATGAAAGCACAGAGTAAAGCTTTTTTCAGTTACTAACTCAGCACTGACAATAGAGTATATCAAGCTTCATACAACTGTTGTATCCTGAGTAAAATACTCATGTTGGAGCTCTCAGAGTCATCTGGCTATGAAGCTGTGTGTAAGTCTCCTCTGCAGATGTACTAATGTAAGGTTTAAATGTAAGCTGACATGCTGCTGAAGATTCTGGAAGGTATTTGCATTGATTTATGCTCTTTATTAGGATGCATAATTAAAACAGGAAAATCTAAGCTAGATAACCTATGTGAGCTAAAACCTTGATGCTGTTGAAGTTGTTGCAAGATTCCCAGTGATTTGAGTGATTTTAGATGTCCATCTTTCCAATGAAGTGGAGTTGCTTTTTCTTTTCTTTCCCTGTTAAGGTTGTGGAAATAGTCTTCCATATGTTGATGTCTGCAAAGGCTTGGATTTGTCCAGACAGGCTCCATCCTTCCCACTTTTGGTCTGCTTCCCTCTCGTGATTCAAACCAGTTTGTTCTTCTATGCCAGTCAGAGCCCACAGAAGCAGCCCACTTTAAGATGAACAAACATGGGTTCTAGTTGGATTGGGGGTAAAATTTGAGAGTCCTAGACTTCCAAAATGAGAACTGCATGCCTCAAGTCATGCTAGACTTCAGTGAAATCTAGATCAGTTATTCCTTTTGTCACATTTGAAGAGACCTTGACAGCTGGAACACAGGTTCTCTCCTTTGCTGGTTTGAATGCATTTATTGCCGAAGGGGGAGAGTGCCATGTGGATAGGGTGGGAGACTGAATTGGAGTAGACATTGTTAGACAGTAGATAACTGCTTTTTCACTCAAAACAGTACAATAGCATATGTCTGTGAGTAGTAAAGTGTTGCAAAATATGTTAAATGTTCTTGGTGACAAGCCAGAAATACATGTGTTAAACATGTCAAAATAACCAAGATATCTCATTTGTTAGACACAACTGTTCCTCTGGTGCTGAGCTCACTGGTTGCAAGGCAGCTGCTGTCTCTTGTACAGAGATTGTTATGTGCTGGGCAACTGTAAAGAAAGTAGGTCATTTGCAGATAGTATGGGTGTTCAAGTTGTTGAACACATTCTTCATACATTCTGCAGAGTATAATTTCAGTATTTTCAGATTTATTTAAAGGAAAAATTGCTTCAGAGATGTGAAGGATCCTTTTGCTTTGTTGTTAGGATTGTTTTTGAAATTGCATGAATGTGTGTATCATGGATGCTTACAGAAGAAACCAAAAAGGAACCACAGGTGGTCTGAAAAAGTTATATTATTTGCTCTTTCTTCTTTGTTGGTACTGAACTTTTGCCCTTGCTTGTTGATGCTGGCTGTAGCTCACTCAGGGATTAACCAGAGGCTGTGTCAGGAAAGTACTTTAATAGATGTAGGTGTGCTCAGGGCAGTTTCCAAATCCAATCAATGTATGTTGCAATCTAAGATTAGTCATTTTTCACATTTTCACACCTTCCATCAGCACCTCACTTCAACAAATTGTGCTGTGTTGCAGGGAAAAACTAGCCTTCTGATAATGTGCATCGCAATATGTGATCTATGAATGTGTTTGATGTCTTTCAGTTTAACAGATGAGTATCAATTGTAAAGATTCTCATGTTAAGAATATTTAGTGTAAGATATCTGTGGACCTTTACTACTGACTGGCTCTCAGTTTTTATTCCAGAGACACCTTCTTATAAACTATGCTTGTCAAATTCCTTGAAGTCGGTATTCAGAGGAGACCATAAGATAAAAAGCCGTGCCTTGAAGAGGATCATCCCCTCATGACCTACATTTTAACAGGAGCAAAAGTGAAAGAAAAACACTTAGTTGCATTACATATCTGGTAATGAGCTGACAAAGGTGTTAGGGTAGCCAGGTGCTGTTTATCTCATCTGTTCTGTGTATTAAGTGTGGGGCAGCTACAGGGAGTGAGCAGTCCTGTGTAGTTTTAGAGGTGTGGGAGCTGTTACGAGAAGCCAAATGCTTCTTATTTCCCCTCCCATAGTCCATTTTGGAGAATCTCAATTTCCCCACCCTTTGTTTCCAAGCTGCAGTGTATTTTGTTGTTATGTAAGGAAGATACTGTCAGCATTGCTTGTGGCTTCAGTGTTTGGCCCACAGAAGGCAGGCACAGGCAGCTTTTTCCTTTTCCCAACCTCTACAGTGGAGAAGAGCTACAGGGAGGCTGTTGCTTAACTGGTATTAGTTATTGGTGTAAAGCTGAAGTGGCATAGCTGTGTTTTGTGGAGAGGCTGAGAAGAGTGCTGTGGGTACAGGCACTGGTCAGTATGGAGAAAAATAGTTCTGGCACATGGAATGTGAAATTCAGTGGGATTTTATTTTCCTGTCTCTTTTAAAAGAATTTTTTATTGCTTTCAATTGAATCAGTAGATGAGAGAATCCATAACTTGTCTGCCACTAACACAGACTTCATTAACTAACACTTTCACCTGTAACAGTCACAGGTCAGGTTTATTCACTTTTATTTTTTAAACTAGTTTGTCTTATGTTCTAGGGAGAAATCATGCCACTGTTTTGGGGTCTTTTTTATTGCTCATTACACCTATAGCATGTGTAGAATTTGTGATAGATAAAATACACTGAAAGTAGGTATTTTTTATGAGCCTATGTGCTAAATATATAATATCTCTTTGAAATGTTTGTTGATTTAGAGGAGTCTCATACTCTTGATTCCTTCATACACATTTGTTTCAGAATATTATCAATTCAGTGATTCCTAATCAAAAGCATATGGAAATCTACAAGACTGCCAAGTTTTGGCTTTTGGTCTTGCAGCATTTTATTTTTTAAAATGGCAGTTTTCAGTACATCTAAAAATCTTCTAAAACTTTAAGTAGGTTCTTGGAAATTGTCTTTAGCATCTCAAATAAAAATTATTTCAAAGTTTTGAATGAAATTTTTTCATCTCTTTCAGACAAAGCTTTCAAAGGCTTATTTCCTTAACTGTTCAAAAGACAGTTTTGTGATGTGCTCAAGACTACTTCTTTCATAAAGCCTTTTTTCAAAAGGCTTTACAGAATGTTCTAGAGATTAACTTGATGACTATAACTGTTCCTCTTGTTCTAATTCTGGACTAAAGTAGTATGATGTCAGATGCTGTTGGAATTTCCTTTGTTTGAGCATTGTGTGATGACATCAGTCTTCACATCAGAGAGAATTAGAGCTTAGTGGTACAACACGTTCTTGGCAGGAGTTGTGATACTGGGATCAAGATTTTGGCGAGGACCAACTCCAGGGTGATCTCCTGGAAGTGATTCTTGGAAAATTTGGAATTCTTGGAAAATTTGCATCTACTTTCAGATCTGAAAAATGATTGCCTGCATTGGTAACAAATTGTATTATTTCTTTCCTAGGAGGAGCTTGGAAAGGCCATGGATTCTTGCAGCTGCATCTAAAAGTTTAGACTCACTTCTTGTCATACAGAGGTGAAGGAACTGGTTATTTTTGTGGCTGCAATGGAGATAAGGACCAAACTAGCTCAAAATTTGTAATTTTGGTCTTCCTATTTTTACCTCTCTGAGACTGTTGAGACGGGGAGGACAAGTGGGTGGGTGGTAAGAGTAGAGGAGTTTGGGCTATGAGATAGGGAGGGACTGTAATGGCAGTCTGAAATTCAGAAATAACCTTTTTTGAAGGGCTCCTCTAGAACATGGGGAATTTGTCAAACCAGCTGGCTCTAGTGCACAGTGCTATGGAGTGGAGGGAGGCCTACAGTGCTGCAGTGGAGTGAAGGAGAGCTAGACACAAGCATGAGTGACCCGGGAGCCAGGATTACAACTTTGATTTCAAGTCTGTAGAGTTTGGCAGGTCTCTGTAATTTTGAGTGAGAAATATGTGCACCCCAACCTCAGTGAACGTTTGTCTTTTTCTCATAACATTCTTTAACTGTTCTCTTTGGTTGCTCTCCCAGTGCATTCCAGAAGGCAGCTTTCTGCAGGCTGTCTTAAAAGAGGATGCCTCTGGCCTGTGTCAGCTCAGGGATTTACATCACTACTGAGTATTTGGTACTCCTTTATTTACTTTAGGAATACCTGGTGATCACTGCATAAAAAGACACAGAATAGCTGTATCAGATGAATACCTGTCTCAATTTAGAAAGGGTAGGCCCTTTACAGATCCTTCATGAGCAGTGCTGACAATCCTTGCTACGTGAAGTCTCTTTCCTGGCCCTCCACCAGAGACATTCCTAGACACTCGCAGTATTGCCTCTTATGAAAACCAGTAAGTGTTCAAACTTTCATGCAAGTCTCTGGCACCAATCATCTTTATGTTTTCTAGAGGAGCAGTTATTTTCTCACTGCTTTTAAAGGGTTAATTCATTTCTTGAAAAGCATTTTCATAGTTCTGTTCTGTGTCAGAGTGGATAAGCTCAAGAAAAATTCAAGCTAGATCAATTGTTCTGTTGGGGCAGCAGCTTGATCCCATCTGCTGCTTTTGCTGAAAAGTTGGCAGAACTTTTCTGCAGAGATAAAAGCTGGCATAGCTGGAAAGAGTCCCCCCAGTCCTAATTTGAAAAGCAATGCAAGTGGATAAGAAGTTGTGAGTGACAGCAACTGGCTGTCAACAGACATCTTTCTTTGGTGCTCTTCAGATATGAGCAGAAAATGTTCTATTGGTAAATGCCATGCACATGTAAATTTGCTCTACTGTTCCCTTTCCAGATACATAGCAGGAAAGGCTCCAGCTGAGACACCTATTCCCCTTTGGTGGGAGAAGTTTATGGTTTGAGCTGCCTTTTATTACTGTCTAAGGACAGAACAGGACTACTCATCTCTTAATGTTGACTGCGAGCTCATTCCCTAATCTGCCAGCATTGCTCAGTGTCTTCCTCATGCATGGGATTTAAGAGGATGGTCTGCTATCTCAGGCTTTGCCAAGAGTGTTACATTGCTGACCTTAAGCCAAACCTGTGCAAATCAAAGGCATCCTATCTGAAAAGACTGAGTGATGTGGTGTCTTGGAAAATCAGACAAACATGTGAAGAATCTTCAAACTGGCCTAAAATGTTTCTTAAACAGACCATTTACTTTATAGAAAATACTGCTGTTACTCCATTATGTCTCTTCCAAATATTAAAAAAATGAAAAGGTATTTTCTCTGGCAGGATTTGAGCTTTAGGGTATAGATCAAACAGGTTCATAAGTTTTTCTGGCCTCTTTTTTTTTTAAATTTTATTTTTTTCTTGATTTCTTTTTATTCTCATAAACATCTACTCATTTTGTATTTCAGTGCGGTCTGGCCAACAGTCTTGATACAGAGACAAAAATCTTTAGTCTTGTTTAACCAAGCTGGTAAGAAAGCTTTATTTTCATCCTGAAGTGGGTGGCTGTCCTTGCAATATATTACAGGGGTTTTGTCTCAAGATTTTCAGAAATTTCTACACTAAATAAATATTTAAATGCTACTTCATTGGCATTGATCTCTGTTTGAACTCTTTCTCTGGAGCTGCAACTAAAATCAATGACCAACATGTAGCAATCTTAATACTCATTCTTCTGATGTACCTGCACGTGCGATTACATGCAGTTACTTAAAGAATGTTGCTGTTAGGTTTGATGCTCCATAACTTTGTCCTTACAACTGTACAGCTGGAGAATGCAGCTGGTTTTTGCATTGCTGAAATTTGGCTGACTCTGCAGCAGCATCCAGGCCTTTTTGGACACTGTGATAAAAATACAACTCTGCTAGTGCTCTGTTTTTATTATTAGTGGAGGTGCAAGTGCTAAAAATATGTCTTGCTTTCACAAGAATCTAAGCATAGACAATGCTGCAGAGAGCTCCTTTCTGTCTGCGTCTCGTTTGCTTGATCTGTATCTGGAATTGAAAAGGGCCAGGAGGTTTCCACATAAATCTTTGAGATTTCAATGTTCCCTTCACTCTCAGCTTTGATTTTCTTTCTTTAAAGAAAGTTAGGCCTTAACTGTTTTAGTATCAAAGAAAACCCCAAGTATGTGAAGCTGGATGTAGGTGATGCAGACAGAAGTTTGCACAGAGCTTGTAACAATAGTGGGAGGTGTGAACTACTGCCTTTGTCTCTATTGAGTGTTAGCTCAGATATTTAGCAGAGTTGTCTAATTGTGTATGTTAAGTATTTAATTCCTTAAAAAGAGTGAAAATACTAGAGACAGAGCAGAGCTTTATGTGTAGTGGGAGGCATGTTTTGTTGATGGTTCAAGTTAGTGGCATTTGGGAATTGCTTCTGGTTGTTGGTGTTACAAAGGAGAAGTCCAACACTAAACTTCATCAGGATAGGAGCCAAAGAGTGGGGATTCTAGATTTTTAGCATCTCTGAGGTGTAGTTTATCCTGCAGGTAGAAAACCTGTCACACTTCATCCACATTCCTACTCTAACATTAAACAGAAAAGCATTAAAATGTTTCCAAGTCTGAAATGAGACACTTCTTCCAGGAATCCTGAAATCAGGACTGGTTGGTTGGGTTGGGTTTTTTCACCCTGGTGCCTATCACTTTCAATCCTTTTTGCTTTAATAAATTGTCTTGAACCTGATCAAACAGGACCATCTATACGTATGAATCTGTGGATGTGCAAGGTGAGGAAGGAAAAAATTACATCCGCTTCACCTTGTTTGGGTCCTGTGCTGCAGTTGATTCTTTAGCTTAATTAAATTAATGATTCACTGGATAACTCACTGCAATTGTTCATTTTTTTACAATATGAAACTTTTCTACACTGGAAAAGTTCTTTCCTATTGATATTCCTTAAAAAAAAAAAAGGCATTTAGCAGGCTGGGGCACTACTATGTTGTATGCGCATATCCAGTATGTGTTCCATAAAGCTGATTACCCAAAGCAGAGTTTGAATTCAGGAAAGAAATTTTAACTGTAGAATAGAAGTACTTTCCTAAAACTCAAAACCAGTCCTGCATTCAGCTTGTCTTCGCAAGAATAGAAGAAAAAATAACAACAACAAAAAACAGCAAAGCAAAACCACTTTTTGATATACATGGTAAACATGGATGATACAGATTTATTCTACTCCTTTTCAGATTTGAAACCACATGAGAGAGAATATTCTCTTCTTTGGTGGGATTGGAGAGCAGTTTGTTTCCTTAAAGTTACTGACAATGCTTGAGAAAATGATTTGTTTTGTTTTGTTTAGGGGGCCAACGGGCCAAGCAGTTGTGGAGTTTAATAACCTAAGACAAGGTTATTAAACGGACAGGCCATTTAGGACACTGGAACAAACTCAGAAAACGTAGTGAAAGAAAGGGGAAAACTAGCTTTGCAATGGGACATTAGACCACACAGTAAGCAAACAACTATGACATGTCACTTGAAAGCCATTGCAATTTTCTTTCAGGCAAGTATGAGGACTCTGATGCGTAGATTTGCACCATTCTACTGTTCTTTCATTGGATTATAAATCATTCTGTTTGCCATCTCTTTTACCTCAATGTGATTTATAAATCTCTTTTATTTTAAATCCATAACCAGATTTGAAGCTATACCTTCTACAACTAACGAGGACAGAAGAAAAGCTTAAGTTTATACACCTAAATACTGCAGTTCTCATGCAACAGTTGTTTGAGCCTGGCAGCTGGATGGAAAAGGCAGGACTGCAGCTTTTGTCTTGAGGATGATTTGCTTAGCAGGGCTTCCCTGAGTTTGCTGCTGATTTTCAACTGTTTCCAAACTCTTCATTCCAGAGCGTCTTCCTGAAAATTTCCATGCAAATTTTCAAGAACTGTTAAATACTTATATATAGCTTCTCGGAAGGCTTCAAGAAATAAATGAGATTGATTTATTGTCCCATTTGGACAACTAGTAAATGAGTAAATTGTGCCAGTTCCAGGAGATGAGGAAAAGGTAAAGTAGCATCACAGTAACCCTAAACCCTTTATCTGAATGTATGTGTGGGAATCTGTAATCTTCATAAAGGTCCTGTCCCAAAAGTAATAGACTTATCTTTATCTTGCAAAAACAGTAAGATTGGATACTGGAAGTGCGAAGAAAATAAAAGGCAAAGCCAGTCCTGAAATTTTGAGGCTGGTTCCATAGATATTTAAAATTCTATTTGTTAGTTTTCCTTTTCCCTGCAATAGAAAGTTTCAGAGACACCCTGTTCCATTTTTCCCTCTTACAGGACATGAAATTCACTATATAATATTTATACCATATAAACCTATTTGTTTCCCCCTGCCTTTCAAAGATTGCTCACGTGATTGCTGTTATTTACAAAACCCAAAGATTTATTTCCTCTTACCTTGCAGAATTTGAAGAAAAAGTTTGCTCTGTTTGTTTACTCTGTGCCTCAGGGAACCTTCAGAGAGTTCTTTGGCGTGTTGTGCTTGTGGTTGGGTTTTTTTGTTTGGTTAGTTTGGTTTGGTTGGTTTTTTTAATGAAGTGAAAAAAGAAGAAAAGGTGTGAAAGAAGAAAAGTGGAGTGTAAAGAATCTATTTTTAAGAAGTTAGAAATGTTTTTCTCTTAACTCTTAAAGTATTCTTTTAGCTTTTCTCTTTAAAAGCATAAATATGTGTGCAGGGACACTCCGCTGTGTTTAATACTGTATAGTAATGTCTTTTCCATGTCCTTCCATAAGTTCTGCTATCTTATAAAACTTGAGATATTTTACAGGGTGGGGGGAGTAAGAATCACAATAAAAAGCCTGCTAGATACTGGTTGGTGGTTTTTTGTTACACTTGGAACATTTTGTCCAATATCAGGCACGTCTGTGATTTCACTATCTGCTGCCTGGGCAATGGCAGGTACTCTGAGAATCTTGACTCTGTTCGGGAGGAAGCTGTCTAAGAGCACTGGAAGGAGGGCTAAAGGCAGCCTGTAAGCACAACACGTGGGACCAAAACATCTGAAAGCTTTTGGAAGTCTCCCTTGGAAGGGCTTGCATACTCCAAATGCTAGACTTGTGGATGAAATATAACTCAGAGCACTGATCTGAGTAAGAATCAAGGAAATGGAAAATAAATTATGTGAAAGACTAATGTGTAATTAAAATTGTAGGGGTTTTTTTTAACAAAACATTGTTCTTAGAGCCAAGCAATAGTTCAGGTAACTGCTGACGATTTACAGAGCGTTTTTCTTGGCATTGGGTAGTAGGTTATTACTGTTATTCTCAAGCATAGTGACAGTTGTTCATAACAGCAACAGTCCTTTTGCAACTACTTCTGTTGTTGCTTAGACAGGATCAGATTGGACAAGCATTAGAGAAGAAATAGAGAGAGACAAAAAAATTATTTAATTCTGTCTGGCATTCCCCTCAAAGTGATCCGCAAGAAGGTAAAGAATTTTTTTTTCCATTTCAAGTATCCTAGAGATTGAGAGCCAAATCCAGTCATACATAAGGGTGGAACTTGTTCTTTAAATATCTGTAATACTCTTGATAGTCTCCCAGAAGTTTTAAAGGAATAAGTGTGAAGTAAATATGTGGAGACTGTAAGTCAGGAGTAAACTCTTATGAACATATCAACATTCTTGACCGTTGCAGGTACTGGTATGAGGCATTCCAGAATCTCTATTAGTGACATATTTGGGGTTTGGCTGTGAGGCAATATCAGCTGTGCTTCCTTCTCCTACATTGCCAGTTGTTCCACACCTGAATTTTCACAGTATTTAGACTTTCATTTCCAAAATCAGTGAATTACTCTTACTCTAATATCTTGATTAGGATTACACACCAATTACATGGCTGAGATGAGAGAAGAGCCAAGTATTTTGGCTCGTTAACCCCCACTCTAATCTTTACACTGTTCTTGCCACTTCTATTAATAATTACCAAATCTTCATATTTATCAAAGTCTTCAGGTAGGATTATACTTGGAGATCTTTTATAGAGATACCAGTATTTGGTACTGTTGGTGCAGTTCCTAAGGATATGATGATACTTTGTTGAAAGAAAATAATAATTTTAGATTAATATCTGAAAAAAAAAATTGTCCAATCCAGATCAGCTAGATAATGGTAGTTTTCCCATTCTGGGGAAGCAGTAGTTCATGTTTGATAGCAAAGCTGGAAAGAACTTCCTTGAACTCAGTGCTTTCCAAGGACTCACATGAATGGTGGATACTGGTTGTTTTTCTGTCACCTTGGGAACAGGTCCCTGAGCAACCTGATCCAGTGTCAATCAGCTGGGCTTTGAACAAGTGTTGCACCAGATGATGTCCTGAGATGTATTATTTTCTATTGTTAATAGGAGCAGAATTAGATTTCCAGTTGTATTGTCCATTCTTATAGTTCCTCTTATTAGTCCTCTTCAACAAAAAATTACTTTCAAGATTTTAAAGTGTTTAGGCAGCTCTAAGCTATTTTTGTCTTGAAACAAACAATCTTTTTGTCTGTGTTTCCCTGAAATAACATTTACTTATCTATTAGTAATGGATTTTGAAAATGTATGAGTCATCATGAACTCAGTTTCATTAATTTCACAATGATTATATATTATTGTTATTTGTAGTTGAAAATAACCAAGCAGCTGTGACAAATTTGGGTAAGGAAATTAACTTGACATTCTTTTGTTCTCCATGCGTGTTGTAACTGTGTGTTGATTTTAGTTTTTTAACTTTTTTATTTTTAAATTTGTCATGCTTTTCTTAATACAATGCTGTATACTGAAGAAAGAAAGATTTATGAGAGAAATTCCAGATCAAGCTCAAAGGTTGACATGCTTCAGGTTTTCTGGCTACTGCATACAGGTCTTGCATTGATAACTTAGGGTTGCTCATAGGTTTCAGATTGGTGCAAAGCAGTGATATCTTGATAACTGCCAATCAGTGTTTTTGCTGAGCTAAAATATCAGAGGAGGACAAGTGTAACTATGGGAGCTTTGGAACACAGTAGCACATTTATTTCAGGTACAAACTACAACCTTATCTTCACATGACATCGCTGGATTCTGCTAAAACTATCACCATGTCAGTACTGTGAACGTAAGAAGCAAGGCTTTTATTTCAGTAGCTGTATTCCTACCTGTTCAGAATCTACTAGGACAAGTGAGATGGAATTAATAATTACTGTAGTTGTAGAATCATTGTCTGTAGTGGTGATTTCAGTTTTGCTTACACAAACAAATCATAACACCAGTCTTAGAAGTGTAGGGATTTTCTTAGAAAATTTCTATGGTTGAGAATGTGAACGTGGATTGGCTCTTACACCCAAGCACATTTTCAGAGGTTTTGCATGCTCATAGGGCTTTGACTTCTAATCCAAAGGAATTTTTGTATGATTTTAGAATTAAGATGACCATAGCATATTGCATTAATAAAAGAAAAGGAGAAATGTGAATTTAAAATATCTTCCATGCTCACGTATGGCCTTAACAACACCATCAACAGAAATGCACAGATTTAAACCATTGAGAAATCTGACCTCCTATTTCATTGACTTCTTTTCAAGCCTTTCAACAGAGGGAGACAACATGAGTTCAAGTCAAAAATATTCCCATGGGTTCTATGGCAAAGTGTCTTTTCCTAGTATTGTGAATGACACAAGTTTAATATCTGGCAAGAAAAAGTACATGTTTATACTAGGAAAATTATCTCTTGCTGATATTAAATGTCAGCAGTATTGCAGCAGAATCCCAGATGAATGTGGGTTTGCTGCCAGCAAGGACAAAATGTTCAGAATAATTTTGGGAACTGGCATTAATCTGGCACAGTCTGCACTTAGCTTGCAGTTGCATCTATCTGAACCAGCAATAAGTAATTTCTCTGATGTAAACAAGGATAAAGAGAAGAAAATTGTCTGAAGTTATAGGAGTAAAGCGGGAGAAGTGTTGATACAGCGTCCAGTTGCTTAATAACAAACCAGTGAAGCAGCTGCTGAGAGGGAGTGATTGCCCTCCCAGAGCTTTCTGGGAGTCTGCAGACACCTTTACACATTTTGAAGTGCTGTGAATAATAGATCACTATGTGTAGTTTTCTAAGCTGTTAAAATGGTTATATTCAAATTTCCCCTAAGTTTTGAAGTTGTGAGGAATGGTGCTATATTTTGACAATTTGAATGCAAACCTTAGCGTATTATATTTAACATAAATGCTGCATAGTATGAGAAACAGAATGAAGATCCTCTAACAAACAGGATGCAGACAACTGGCAGTGAATAGAAACTGGTGGTTAAAGGACTATCTCAGGATTAGTGTAGATGGCTCTTGTAGACTTCATATTTTGGAGAAACTCAAGGAAGAATGTTGAATGGGGCAGAGGGCTGGCATAGAAGCTTCAAAATGCTTTGTGAAATGCACAGCACTAAAGAAAACTGCAAAAGACTTGCATATACAAAATGAAGTCACAGGGCACCATGATAACACGTGGAATAACTGTCAAATGCTTAATATCATGCATTGGAAGGAATAACCAACTGTGTAAATTGGCTGTAAATCAGGAAAAAGATGAAGTATCATTGACTCAATGAGAATAATGAAATTATTTGTTCAATGTTAAGCAGCAATCAGAGAAGCAAACTACCTTTGTAGGTGTTTAAAGAAAGGGCCAGAAAGTAATACTGAACTTGTAATGTTTTAAGCTTGCTGCAGCCACACCCATGCATTATGAGGAAATGAAAGGGGACCAAGCTCCAGAAAGACATATGTAAGAGGGAAATAGGACTGTGATTATTGAAGAGAAAAGGCCTGACTGGTGTGTTTGTACTGATGTGCTCTGAAATAGCCCACCTGTGTTCCTTTTCACCTTTTCTGTAACACATGAACAAGAACATTCTTGTAGATTGGAAAGCATTGCTTTTAGAATGACTTTTTTTCTTCTTTTTTTGTGCCAGAGCAATAAAGCAATGAACAGTAAAACTTATCACTCTCAGATGTCACTGAAGGCAAAAGAACTGCGGGTTTCTTGTGCTCCTCTCCAAAGCAGTACCATTAGTCACAGTAGGAGGAAAAATAATAGCAGATCCACCTGGACTAATAGCCTAATTTACAATAGCAATTCCTGTATTTCAAAATCCCATTTGAAGTGCAATGTGATGATATTTCTATTAGCGTTATATACAAATAGTACTCCTGGTCAAACTTCCCTAAATTTACTGCACATATCAAGCATTTGTTTAGGGGCATTTCCTAGCTCATTCAATATACTGCCAGTTCTTACCAAAAGACCATAATATCAAAATGTTTGTCTTTGAAAAGTGGGTATCTTCCTTTAAACAGTATTCCCTTAAACTCTACAAAGCAATTATTCTTTCAAACTCCAGGTCACTATTCATCTTATAAATAGACTAAAGCTTCACAGTATTTTAGGGCAGCAAGTTATAGATGCTCAGTTTTTAAAAGAGTATAAATAAGGATGCTCTGCAGTTGAGTAACTACCACTAATGTCAGGGCAACTGAATTTGATTCACTGGTGCTGTTGCTATCTTTGCTGATCAATGTGGGTGTTTTGTTGCAATTTCTTGAGATGCAGTTGGGTTTTAATTCTTATATTGCTTTTGTGAGAACAACACTACATGCTTATTCTTGCTAGCGTAGAATGGAAGCCAGTGACTGTGGGTTTTGGGTCTTACAGAATATTTTCTGTGACTTTGGCTTGTTTCAGCATTGGACAGGGTTTGAGAACAGTTTTTCTCCCTGTTTGCTGTACATATTCACAGCTACAGAGAGAGCATTTTATTGTCAGGAAGTCATCTGTTGGGTTGAATTACAAACAGGGTAATGATTCTTAGTTGTTTGGGTTCTTGAAAGGTTTGACATCATTAACATTCTTAGAATGACGTATCATAAATCACAACATAGGAAAATTAGAGGGATTCACTCATGTACATGTAATTTCAACTGCAGGGTGTACAAATATATTGATGTACTTATGCTCTCCCCAAACAGTTCTTTTTTGTGCTCTGATGGCCAGCACAAAGTTCTCTGATATCCATGATTTCTCTGTCCTGACCCTTATATTGACCAGAATGAAAAAGTATAGGAGTTAAATGAAAGAAGGTATAATTGCAGCTCGTAGGTGTTCCAGCTGCTGTAGTGCTGTCATACAATATGCTTTTCTGACTCAGGCCAAAGGATCAGTACACAAGTAACCTCAATTAAGAACAAACAAGAAGTTACTCATTTCTAAATTGCACAGAAGGAAAGGGCCAGTGAGTCATTTCTGAAATTCTGGTGTGGTCAAGATGAATTATATAATTTGTACTTGATCACTACACAATGCTTGGTTTAGAAACAGCTGTGTCAAATATGCTAGGAAAGAAACCAGTATTTTGGAGCTCCCAGAAGGTCTAAATATGTTCCTTTCATCTTCCAGTAGTGACAGTGCATTTTCAAAAAGCCAAATTCTCTGACTGAGAGAACAAAATTTCCTTCCTTAATAGCTAGAAAGCTGCTGCAAAGTAGAAAGAATAATGTAGTTTCAAGTTTTAATATGAAAATAAATAAAGACCTTGAATGGCAATAAGGTAGATTCTACTTAGTTTTGCTTAATGCTTAGTTAGGGATAATGTACTATTTCTTTGGAAGAGTGTAATATCTCTATCCCTTGAGCTTTTAATTATAACTCTAACAAGCAATTGCCAGGTAGATCTGATCCTGCTGTGGGACAGAAGAGAAGTCCCTAGAGTCCCTGGCATGAGCATTTTCTATGGTTCTGTGATTACAGGATTCATAGCCTCTGTGGGTTTGGTTATTCTTTGAAGTAGCATTATTGGGCAGCTTAATAATATAGACACAAATGAAGACATTAGAGACATGAACAGTTCTACAAATCAAGAGATTAAGAAAATTATAGATATTTTGATTAAATATAAGAAATACAGTGAGATTGAAAGGACAGTATAGAAACAGTTTAGTCTGCATTTAGGTGCCAGAATGTCTGCACATAAGCTTTTGGGAATTATTTCTTCTTGCTGTCCATAGCTGATGCTTACTAACTCCAGCTGTGACAAAATACTCTCCTTAGATTAATGACATCTAGACCAATTCCAGGAAAGAGGATAATTTGGAAGTGAATTTACTACCTGTTGAAGAGAAGTAAAATAGTTAGCCTAAAATGTAGGGTAGTTTTACTGGCAAAATTAAACTATTGCTCCTGTGCCTTGAGATTTTGTTGGAGTTTTGGGAGTTCCCCTTCTGTCTTCTTTTTTTCTCTTGAGGAATTTTTCCCATAGATGTTGCTGGGGCGACAAATTGCTGGGTGCTTGGGAGAAACAAAAGACCTGGCCATAGAAGGAGGGGTCCAATGAGCTACTCTCTTCCACCTGGGCTTGTGGGCTGTTGTTCTCGGCGTTCAGATGGAGAGAGAGGCTGCCATCGTGGTGGAGGGAATTCATCAGTACTGCAGGCTTCTGCTTTTTCGGCTGCCTTCCTTCTACCGTGAGTGGAGCTTGTTCACTTGAGCGGCTGTTGCACTGCGACCCTAACACCCCACCTTACTAAAAGAGGGACCTTTTCACCATCTGCTCGGGTGCCTCAGGGAGAAACCCCGAGATTCCCAAGCCCGCCTTTCCCTGCCCTGCTGGGAGCCAGGCTGCCGCTGCCCTGCCCTCGCCGTTGCTTTTGGCCTTCGCTACTCTGTAGCCCCGCACGCCCTGCCAGCTGAGACCTCCTGGGGTTCCCGCTGCAGCTCCAGAGTTTGATACATCTCGTCTGCCACCCGGGATTTCTGCTGGTCCCTGCTGTTCCAGCCTGCTGTTCCCGAGGGTCCAGCCGGACACGGGGATCGGCTGCCCAGTGGTTTGTGAAGCCTTTGTCCCATCCCTTCCCGGCTCGCCCAAGGCGCCAGTGCCGCGTGTTTCCCGAGCTCGCTCCGGAGCGCCCCCTGCAGCCGCGGGGGAACCATGGCACCTGCCCTGCTCACCGGGAGCCGCCAGCGCCCCTGCCGGCTGCGAGCGGAACTGCACCCGAGGGGAAAGGGCCCGGCAGCCGAGAGGGCTGGGACTGGGTTTGGGCTTCTGTTTTCTGTTACCACTACCGTTATTGTTGTTTGTTTGCCTTGTTATACATATATATACATACACATACATATAAAAAGAACTGTTATTTCTATTCCTCATATCTTTGCCTGAAAGCCCCTTGATTTCAAAATTATAATAATTCAGAGGGAAGGGGGTTGCATTTTTCATTTCAAGGGTGGCTTCTGCCTTCCTTGGCAGACACCTGTCTTTCAAATCAGACTTATAAGCTGAAATGTACTACCAATATGCAGTATGGGAACAATTCGGGTGGGCAGAGGAATGGCCCATCTCCATCAGTGTCTTCTGTCAGTGGCTTTTATTATATGTCTGAGTAGGGCATAATGCTGCACAATTTACAATGGTACTGAGGGGCTGACTTGATGATTTATGCGCCTATAGTGTATTTTTCTTTGGGGACATTGCAAGATATGTATCAAATATTTCAAGTCACATTTCAGAAGGTAGCTTGAAAAATTTGATTATATCTTGCAGTATCTTGAATAATTTTCAGCTGTTATTTATCATCATTTTTGTACTACAGGGCTTGAGAAATAACTTCTGGCTTGAACATAAAGTCCATGCTAATTTTTGATCAGCTTTATCTTCACACATCATAACTTTGATAACAAGTCAGAGTACAGGAAAAATGGGTCAGATGCTTACTTGGCCAGTGCTGAGCAGAGGTTTGCTTTTGAAAGCCTCGTTGGAATGGTGTGACCTGACAACAAGCTTCACATCTCTGGCCTGGCACTTACGAGGAAAGGATAAGTGACGCTATTTCCCCCTTGATTGCTGAACATTTCTGTGACCCTTCCTTTGGGGTGAATGAGCATGTTATTGACTCCTAAAGCAATGCACTGGAATCAAGCCAATGTGTGGGAGTTAGAAACAAACCTGCTGAAATGTATGGACTTACAACAGCAGTGAACTTTTTTTTTCTTTTGTTGATTGGTTGGTTGGGTTGGGTTTTTTTTGGTGTGGTTTTTTTTTGTGTGGTTTTTTGTTTGTTTGTAAACAAAACAAATATCAACAACAATGCTGTAAAAGAACAAAAATTAAAGCCTCAAGTGTTTACGTGTTTATGGTCCTGTGACAGTGAGTATCCACAGTCATGGAAGAACAGGGAGATTGAAGGAATGACTGTTGGAATAAATACTGAGGAGGGAGTGTGAGCAAGCTCGCATCCACTCTGGGCCAGCACTGGTCATGTGCCATAGTAGGTGAAACTGTTAGAACAATTTATCATATAAACAATAAATCAGGCCAAATTTATCTAATCAGCTTTTTGTGATTAAAATATGTCTGGGCTCCTTTTCCCAAAACTACAAGGGTTGCAGCAACATCAAGATTAGGAATAGACTCTGTTTCTGTGTATACATGTGTGTATGTATGCATCTATTTTATTCTTCTTTGAGCATTTGCCCTTATGAGAGAGTATGTTGTGAAAAAGGAAAAAGCATCATAGGAGTAAGTGATGGGGACTACTAAACAAGAGCTGGCAGATGATGTTGGTGCCCTGAAAAACTTTCAACTAGGACCTTCTATTTTTTTTTTTCTATTTCAAGCAGAGTGGTGATTGTTCAAGCTGAGCTGGCAGAAGCTTTTAGACAGCATCAGACGTTGGGTGAAAAGCTGTCCTTGGGAAATGACGTAGCTTCTAAGTAATTCATATTCCAAATCTTGCCTGATAAAGTATGGGCCAGTAAATTTGTCAAGAGTGTGTGTTTTGTAAGTTATTCTAGGTTACATAGAGAACATATATGCTGTTGCAGGGTCTGTTAGAGTAGGTTGAGTTCCATGGTGTATTTTTTATCTAGTCAGCTAAGTATCTCAGGAGGATTTCTGCACATGACCATTAATCTTGCTCTGCCCTGTGCAAGGCTCCACAGGTGATGTTTGCTGGATTATCCTGTATCTTCACAGTGAGACAAGTGAGGAGGCTGTGGGTTTCTTGCCAAATGAAGAACACTAAACTCCTTCATATAGTGTACATCAGTCTACTGTGATTATCAAGCAGAAATGTTTCTAAATCATGTGTGTTTAGGTTTGTTTTTTTCTTTCTTTTTTCCCCCAGATATTTCTATCTGATGTCAGCAAAGTTGAAAAGACCTCATTATTTTTTGGGTTATCAGAAGTTTATTATTAGTTTTCTTCTGCCTGGTGCTGAAGAAGTTCTTTTAGAGCTTGCTTTTACCTTGTGCCAGCAGTAATCTAGGAATTCCAAAAACTCTAATTATTTACATTTCATTACTTTGATGAATTGTACCTTACAGTTTGAATCTTGACGCTTCTGTGCGTTACATTTGGGTTATCTTAGCAATTAGAAAAAGGCTGGGTTTGCACTAACATATTTTATTAATAATCACTATCTTTTATTAAGAAACAGATTTTATTAAATGTATGAAAACTAGTGGAGGGGAGGATCACTTTCATTCTCTCTTCCCCAACCTCCTTTCTCCCCAACTCCTTTCTTTCTAGAGGAAATAGTAGGACAAAAGTGAGAAAATCAGAAAAGTATAGGAAAAAACAAACAAGAAACTTATAATTTTTCACTGTAACTTTAACTTCTTTGGGAAGTCCATCATCTCAAGCCTATCAGCTTTGCCCTAGGGATTAAAACCCCCAGCTTTTCTTCCAGATCCAGTCAAAGATTGTGAGGGAATAAAATTTGTCTTCCTACTGAATGGGCCCAGAAGTGGATCTCTGGCCAACTAATTATTTCATAATCTTTCAGGAAATTCTCTAGATCTCCAAGTATGCAGAGGATTGTCTCATCCAAACCCAAATGCCCTGGCTGAACAGCTTCATATTCTTCATTGCACATACTGGGGAATTGTGAGTTTGTGCAGGTAGAAAAACAACCATTGTAGTTGACTCAGAGTTCTTTCTGCAGATCATCTGGAGGATGTGTCAGAACCCTCACTTCTGCAGAGCCAGGCTGCTCTGGCTTCACTGCTGCTCCAGCCAGCAACATCCATTGTAACCTGGAATCCCCAAACATACAGTGCCTGGGAGCATGGGAAGGAGAGCATTGTGCCAGTTAAGGTTTAAAATCTCTTTCAGCCTCTGACAGATTTCTGGACATTGTAATGCATTTTCTATTTCTTTCATCTAGTCCACACCTTCAAGTGGAGGTTATGATTTGGCTCTCAGTACTTGTGCTGACAAACTGTGCTTAGACTCTGACTGACTGTACAGAGTGTCTGTATAACATAGAGAGAGGTGGTTTATTTCTAGTTTCCTCAGAGTTGAAATTACATCCCTTATTCCAATAGAAAAGTAAACTAAACTTTCAAGAGGAAGGCCACTGAAGAAAAATAAATGGAATGATATTGTTTTTTTAAAGATCTATATTGAACCCAGGACAAATATGACATAAGGTAGGCAGGATGTTCAAGTGCTTTAGTGTGCAGGATGGAATTTAGGGAGTTGGTTAGGTTGTCTCTGAATCTGAGCTGCAAAATGCTGCAAAAGATGCAGTGATTGCTAAAGAAATACTGGAAGTAAACTACATAAAAATACGGAAAGTAATGACCAAGTGACTTGTAACGATTTTAATAGCCCATAGGAAAAGGTCTGTTTTCCTTCAACCTGCCTGGTAGTTATGTAAGCACCAAAACCACAGTGTATTATCTGAGATGCTGGACTGGAGAACTGTTGCTTTATAGAAACAGGGATTGTTAGCACAGGCATTAAGCAGAGGCAACTCATACTGGTTGTTGCATCATTTTAGAATATGGTAGTATCCTGCTGGATCAAGGGAATTGCAGCATCTTATCACAGAAAGATTTATCAAAGGTAGTCTTCAAAATTTGCATGACATGAAAAATCTATTTTGACTTCAGGTAAAAGTATCTAATAATCTCTTACGTGAAGAGCTACTTTCATGTGACTGTAGTTTTTTCTGTTCCTTCACATGCTGCCTACCTTTTAACCTGCACAGCTGATGCTATTTCAATAAGTAAGTTTTACTCTGCTCTTTGTTAACCAAAGCACAGTGATATTCCATAGATGCAGATGGGAGGCTCTTGTCACCCATGGATGCAGCTCAGACTTGACAGATAAGACCAGAACAGGCAGCAATCATTATAGCTCTTTGCATTGGTCTCTTACAGGTTTATGGTGAACTGGGCAGATTCTTTTTTTTCAGACAAAGTACATGTGCCTTCCTTATTGGTATGATTCTCCTAACTCAGTGGTGAGATTGGCATAAAACATTATCTCATAGCTCTCAAGGTCCTGAGGCAAGGCTGTTGGTGTGACTAAAGAAATTTCATTCAGAGCTTATCTGAGAAGAGTGAAATGCCAGATTCCATCAGAAGGAGCAACACTTAGTTACCAAAATGAATGACTTGACAGGTGGAGACACCAGAACTAGGAAACAAACCGTGCTCTTTTGAGCCCTAGGGAATAGGAGCTCTTATAAAATCATGAACCCATCTTTCTGCAGAAAATGACTACTTGAGAGTTGAATATAAGCTGTTTCTTGCTTGCAGTGTAAGGGTCTGACCCAGCTGCCTGAAATCCACAAGGTGTTTTATCATTGATTTAACTCCAGCTCAGATCATTTCATGTATTGAAAGATTCTATACATACATAGAGGGTAAATGTTATCTAGATTGATTTATTTGATTATATTGATTGCTCTTACATCAATACGTGACTATTACATATGACTTTAAAAGGCTGCTTCTTCATTCCCATAAAATCTCAGAGTAGAAGTTTCTAAGATGTTATCTGTTCACCATTTAATAAAATGCCATGTAAATTCTCACTTTTTCTTTCATTTGTGAAATGTGTGCTGAAACCATGTATGCGTGCATGGATACACACACACAAAATTCAAGAAAAGAACCAGCTACTCAATCTGGAATGTGAATAGTTATTGCTCTGGTTGAAGTGCAGGCTTTCCCCAGATGTTTGATTGTACACATGGGGCAGGCTTCATTAGAGATGAATAGACAGTACATAAAATCCACACTTTCCCTCCCCCATTCCTCTTGTTTATCTGATTTTGTAGAAGGATTTTAATTAACACCACAGAACTGAAGTAAACTATGGGAATTGTAAAGTGAATATCCAGAAACACTACAGATAGAAAAATTGCTACAGAGATATAAGGTTATGCTTTTGTTCTTTTGTGCCTGTAAACACATCTGTTCAAAACTTCTTTTCTTCTCTGTGCAGCTGAAAGACATAAGGGAATATTTTTAATGAAAAAAAATTAGCAGTGCCTACTTCAAAGAATTTGGGAATTAGAGATATTTAGATAGTGAGGAGTATTGCATTCACTCTCTAAACATCTCTAAGTTGCTTTTCCAACATGAGAAAAGTGCTTTCCATGACAGTACTTCTATTTACTTCTTTATAGAATGTGATAAACTACCTAATCTGAGGTTCTCTGTGTGTGTGTATCTATAAAATCCCATTACATATCTAACTGTCCTGCTGAACAGATGCTGATATTATGTAGATTATGTTTCATTGGAGGGTGGGTCAGTGAAGCAGAGTTTGGGTGTCTTAATATGCAGTATGTTGGTGCATTAGAGTAAGTCTACTCTGGGATGTTTCACAAACCCTGGTCCTCTTCATCCTTTTGTGCTTGCCTGTGATTGTCCCTTGTTTCAAAGGCTTGGAGTCTGTGGACCATCTGCTTGAAGCGAACTGAGCTCTGTTTACATCATGCACAAAGAAAGGCAACATATGAAGTCTAGTTTACTATTCTCATGTTAACTTTTAAATGAAATGGAATATTTTCCTTCTTCTCTCCACTCACTTTGTTTCTCCCTGTATTTCACTGTAGCAAATAAGTTAAATTTTATTCAAATTTTAGAATCAACAGCTTTCTTGAGAGGCCAGGGCGTGTTATTTCAGAGGGCAGGCAAGAGAACAGGCAGCTGAGGAGCTGCAGCACAAGTGCTTGGTGGGAGGCATTATCATGGGGGCCAGTCTTTGGCTGTGGGGATTCCAGCTCTGCCTGGGCCAGGCTTCCTGCTGACAGCTCATCCTTGTGCTGAGCCTGGCCAGGGAGCAACCTGGAGAGAGCTGGTTCTGCACAGCTTGGGGAGAGAAACACAGGAAGGCTGGATGGGCTGTGCCACCCAAGACTCTTAATGCAGCTCAACAATGCTCAATGCTGGATCATCCCAGGCAAAAGATTCTTACTGCTGTGAAATACCTGTTATTTGTGTCAGATGTCTGGAGAAAGGCAGGACAATCTATTTATAACTCTAAGTAGGGATAAATAAAGGGGGAAAAAAAGACAGGATTTTAACAGTTTGCTACATCTTAATGCTTTTTAAGAGCCCAAACTGAAATAAAAGGAAGAGTGTGTTTTGTACAGTAAGTCTTTGGCAGTTCTGGTTAATCAGACCAAATTAAACTGTTGAATATTAGAAAGTTAGAAATTGTGCATCCTGTAGTTGTTAGATTATATATATATGAATTTATGGTGTGAATCTCTAGCATAGAAAATATATTCAAGTTTGTTAGGACTTTTTCTAGTCACTCTGCTGGTAAACTTTTCAAGAATAAACCCTAGGCCAGGCTTATTAGATGAGGGAATTGTTTGTGAATTGTATGGAATATGTCTTGGTTTCTTGCCCCAGAATGAATCCCCGTTTCTACAGAAGACAGGGTGAAATCTTGCTCACATTGTGCTTATAGGGATTTGGCTGTAAAGATGACTTTTCATGGTGTAGGAAGTGTGTTACAGAGTGGCTGGATAGTCTTGGCCATGACCATTTATGTAAAAGGCTAACTTGTACATACCCTCCCTGAAATGCCATGTGCATATGCCTCATCCTAAAAAACACCCTTCTTTTCAGAAAGGGAAATTGAACATGTTCATTTTCCACTGTCCTGTCTTTTTCTCTCTTTAATAACCTAATAATTCAGTCAGTACATTATGTTCAATTTTACTTTTATTCTTCTCAGTGCAGAATGGAAATCTTTACTCTGTGAGGGCTCACACCCTCCAGTGAGAGTAAAAGATGATGCAGATCTAATAATTTTCAGGGGGTACAGGAGAGGGGGCCACCACAATGGTTTTTTTCATGCTGTTCCTCATGCATTGGAAATGTTTTCGGTATAGACCAATGTTTTGACACAACGGTTGCCTGTAGATCAGCACACAGGTTGCCTGTGGTCCAACTGTTTTCATGAATCAGGAGGAAAGCATCTAGGCATGTGCTAAAAGGCAAACCCCATAGCTCAGTACTTAGATAATCCATAAGCCTTTTATTTATTTTTGGTAAACAACTCTCTTCTGCTTCAAATTAATAACCTGATTGAGTTGCTGATACAAATGTTAAGCGATTTAGCATCAAGTTGCCAGCAGACAGCATGACAAGAAACTGATAGGAGTGTTCCTGCCAATGACTTGCTTTCAAGTGTCTGATCAGAGCTGTAGCACAGTCTTGGATCTCTGGATGTTGTTTTTCAGGTTAGACATTCAGAAAGTACTTGAGTAAAGATTTTCTCAGGGTCAATGGTTTTAAGAAAATTTTAAGTTCAGCCAAAATTCAGTAAATCAGGAAAGAAGGTAATGTTAAAGAGAAAAACTCTCTGGAAACAACCTCTATTCCAAGCTAGACGTGTGAGTTCAGTCTGTGCATGTGTGTCTGATATAGGGGCAGTGGTGCATACTGGAGTAAAGGGGCAAGAAATAATGAGTAAAACTTAGATATTAATGCTTGCATTCCTGGAAATATTGCTGGAGTCTACCAAGCTCTACCTGCCATTGCCAAGGGAGAGTATAGCCAAGTGCCTTAAAAAATACTTGAGCTCCTGTCTTCTCAGATGTAGTTTTAGTCTACTCTCATTATTTTCTTGGTTCTTCTCTCAGCCTGTTCTGTTGAGAATAAAAGACTAGAAATTTGGGCCCAATTCAGGCTAACACATAGGAACATTTAACACTGAAGAGCTTTTCTAGAGGAAGAAATGTCTCGTTTTCCCTCCAAAGCAAGGAAACAATTACTTCCTCCATGTACTTATCTTTACTGTAACACGCTGACACTTTTGTACTGCATCAGGGCTTTCCTGTGCATAACACAGGGAGAAATGTGTGCTGGTGCTCATTTGGTGACAGTTGTGATTGCCAACTGGTAGAGTAGTGTACTAAAGCAATTACAATCATGCCACAGAGTAAAAACAATAATACTTTCCTAAAGTATATTAGACCTACTTCTAATACCTACTTCTAGTACTGCATAGGAATGATTTCACTGAAATAAATTATGCTGGTTTAATTTTCAGACTGCTGCAGATAAGAAGAGGCGTAGCATGTAGCTAATTGTAGCTGAGATTTCTTGAAGAAAAAACAACATTCATGGCTAAATTTGCATTGCTCCTATGGAAGGGGAAAGAAAACTGGTAAGTCTAAAATTTAAAAAGCCCTTTGAAACAGTATTTCAGCCCATAATCAGTAGTGTTCTGACATGTGTTGGCAGGAATAGCACTGAGGTGACAAAGAATCCACAGTAAATCAAACAAACAGCATAAATTCCAACTATCAATCAAAATCCAGATTTTTTTTCATTCCATGACCGAGCAATTGCATCACTATTCAAAGGGCTTATTCTTGTGTCATGTATGTTGCCTTAAGTAAATTAGGTCTGGGAACCCACTTGGGAGGAAAAAGAAAAAAAAAACAACCAGAATATTGTTAGAAGGTTTATCCAAAGTCAATATTTATGAAGTCGTAACAGCCCAGGAGGAATCCATGCTGTTTCAGTACCACAAGCAGTGCCATTGCTTCCACAGTGTTTTTTAGAGTTTCACACCTCTGAATCAGCAAATAACTTCACAAAGGCAGCTAATGTGCCAGGGACTTGTCCAGCCCATGTGGTTCATATTCACTGCCCGGAAGGGTCAAAGCTCACGCTCAAGAACAATTTCCTCAGTTTCATCTTGTTATTCTCACACTGCTTAGAAGACTCATTTGCAAGAGCTCCAGCATGGGAAGAAATGCACAGAGTTGTGATGAGAGACGAGGTGCGGAGCAAGGAGGGCCAGAGTGTGGGTTCTTTCCTCCATCTTTGTGCTGCTGAGTGGAGGTGGTTGTCCTGGCTTAGAGCGTCTTACTGGAAACTTCTGGCCACATCTGCCCATGGTAGCAGGCAGCACTACATGTTTGCACTGCAAGAACTGGTACTAATACTTTCCTGTTGATAAATCCCTGATGTAGGAGCATCTTGAGGTAATTGGGTGTTTGTAGCTACTCTTCAGCATATCCCATTCTTTATGTTACAGGTGCTTTTCAGCTAGAATACAGGATGTTCTCAGTCTTAATCACAGGTCTTTGTAATTATCCCTTTGCATCCAGAGGAACTAAAGATATCTTAGGCAAAGATTGTTGGTGACTGAGCATCTGCGTTTCTAACCTGTGAAAAATGCTGAAATCCATTATTATT
Organism: Corvus kubaryi; assembly: GCF_017639235.1. Classification (NCBI taxonomy): domain Eukaryota; kingdom Metazoa; phylum Chordata; class Aves; order Passeriformes; family Corvidae; genus Corvus; species Corvus kubaryi. The sequence continues at coordinate 14,610,868 of NW_024581133.1, read as the reverse complement.
TCTAAGCTACAAGAGTTGGGTTCCTACCTCTTTTCCATGGCAGGATTAGGCATTAATAGGCTTGCTGCCTAGAACCGTGCCTTGCTTTCTGGCTGCTTGTTTCTGAACAGCTTGGCCACCCTTTGCTCCCACTTATCGTGGTATATCTAGTTGTTCCCTAAAAGGTTTCTAACCAATGTTTTGGTCTAAATCTCCAGCAGTTTAACAGTTTTCAATAGACCTGCAGCTGTGCATAGCTATTTTCAGAGGAAGTTAGGTTTTAAACAAACAATTCAGATCTCCCAGCTCTTGCAGTGGGCAGGTCCATTTGAAGAATGCCTCTCTGATGGCAGACAGACTGCACCCAATATTGCGCCAAGTCACTCTCCATTTGTAAATATTAGAATGTGTTGTAGTTACAGATATAGTAAAAGAAAGAAGGTTTAAATTACACAGCTGAGAAACACCAAAGGAAAACAAATGTAAAACAGCACATGATGTGTGTGCTGTAGGTCTCCAGTCTTGCTATTAGATAGTAAAGATAAGAAACACAAGCTAAAATGGTCACTCAGTTGAATGATTTTCATGTTTTCCTAAATGCCTGTTTTTGCTTCACCTAAATCTGTGTAATCTTCTGCTTCTCTTTCACTCATATTTTCTGCTGTGAATGTGTTTTAAAAGGAAGGCTTAAGCAGGAAACGTGTAGACAGGTTATTTGACATAAGTTTCATAATACTAGCTCTAAAGGACTAAAGATGGTGATTAGCAAAAGGCAATGGAAGAAAGTAATGAGTATGTCCACATAAAGACAACTATCGAGCAAGGGATGTGGTCTGTGTAGTTGTACATGACCTGGCTGCTGCTTATCCAGAACATGGGGGAGTCCTGCAGTGTGACCAAAGAGAAACACTTGGTGTGGAGGAGGGAGGGGCAAGCCCTTCTTTCATTTGGCTAGGAAGTCAACTTGTCCTGCTGTGCTGTTGTGAAGTTTTCATTAAGAAGGAGGCAGTGGTATCAGAGACCAGAGCAGCTGCAGGTCCAAGGAAACTGCCATTCCTGGAACTTGCTTTCACATGCAAAGTTAAAAACAGGCATGTTCTCCCATTTCTGTAATGTGACTTAATAATTCAAAAACTTTTATGTATCTCTGCTGTTCTCAGGCAAGGATCTGTAAGGAACTGTTCTTCTAGCACTGGGGAAAGACATGAATGAGGACAGAAACCAGGCTTTTCTGAAAAGAGTTTCTGAGTGTGAACTACAAAACACTGCTGCTGCTCAGGATACCTAAGCTGCAACTGAGTTAGCTACTATTATCTTCCTTTGGTGTCATGTACTCTTTCTAGTAAGTACTCCTGCTTAAAGAGTAACAGATCAAGGGGTGAAGAGAAAACTTGTAAAACTATCCTCTCTTTCTTTTTTTCTGTTTGTTTTTGGGTTTTACAATAGTGATTTTTTTCCCCAAAGATCTTTAAATGTAATGCTTGTATAAAAGGCACTTTCCAAGGCTTAACCGTGCCACTGACCTATGCTGGACATGTTGCAAATTGGACATTGTCTTCTGTATACTAGGCTGCAGATTTCTAACTCTTTGCAGTGTTGACGCCTGCTCTCACAAAGAGAAGGAAATGAAGCAGAAAGATCCCACTGTGACAATTAGTGGCTCACAGAGAAGTATTGAAACAAATAATAAGTGGCTGAAGCAATTCAAGGGAGGGAAACTCTAGCTTCCTACTCTACCACAATCTAATCTTCTTTCTCAGATTCTCTCTTTCTTTATCCCAATGGGGATTTTCACACACTTTCATTCCCACTGTTAGTGTGAAATGATTCTTTGTGACCAGCAAGCAGCAGTTTGGTCCTGCAGTGTTGTTCTACCCACTTGTCTGTCGGCCGGTCTTATCATTTTATGCTGTACTCTTGTCTGAATTTTTCAAGTAGCACTAATGTCTTGTTCCCAAGCTGCTGTATCACAAAGAATTTTAATGAAACCAATTGAAATAGATTCCTCCTCTTTCACTGAGGCAGCTAGCCAAAGAACTGGCTCATGGGCAGGGAAGTCTTTGAGCTTTGGAAGTAAAAATACCCCAGTTCCCCTTGTATCTCAAAGGGGAATCTTTGCAACTTGCTGGGTGAGTAGTGCTGGTGGGTATCCCTGCACTCACTGAAGGAGCCGTGGTGTGACTGAATCATCATGTGTGGAACAGATGATCAAGTAGGTTAATTCGTGTGGTTACATGTAGATGTGGCATTGATGAATGGTTCAGTGGTGGGCTTGGCAGTGGTGGGTTTACAGTTGGGAGTCGATGATCTTAGAGGTATTTTCCAACCTAGTGATTCTGCGATTCCTGTCCTACTCAGATCTCTCTGCTTGATGAGTTCATATCCCCCTCAAAAGCATTATTTTCTGCAGCATCTTCTGCTAACAAATTAAAGCTTTAAAGAAGCATTTCCTTTGTGAGTTACTGTAATTACATTTCATCTCCTATGTGATTTAATCTCCTATGTGAATGCTGTTTTCTTTCAAGCATTTATGCTTTGCTCTCTATTTAAAAGAATGATGCCATTTCACATTCCTCTTGATCTCTCAGAAAAAAGCAGCCAATAGCCTGAATATATTGGGTGTTTTTTGTCAGATAGCCGCGTTATTAAGTGAAACCATGAAAGACCTCAGATAACATTGCAGTACAATGAGGGGACTTGTAACTCTGCAGTTGTTCAGAACAAATTGTGTGTCAGCTGCTCTGCTGCACAGATAAGGGGTGGGAAGGATTGCTCCTCGCCTCCTCAGCAGCAGGACAACTTCCTCCTGCACTGCTGAGAAAACATGATGCATGCTGCTCTGAGTAGTTCAGCAGCAGCAAGGGGAGGAGGAGACGCAGGGATGACAGACAGGACCCTGCATTAGCTCTTAGGAGGGACCAATCACTCCAGAACTCAAATAGCAAGCAGGAGGGAGGTTAGGGAAATTAGAGTAAAGGCAGCAAAAGGGACAGGTAGGGAAAACAGTGACAAGTGTATGTTTCTTGGCTTTTCAAAGAGACCTCGTGGTCTCTGCTTTAATGTACTCTTCTGATGCTGTCCTCCAGAGTGGAGGCTAATGCTGTTCAGCTGCCCTTAATTTAGAACAAGTCTTCCTCCTTCAAGGGCTGATAAAATTTGGTAGCTAATTTTCAGACTGGCACAGGTTAAGTAATCTTTCTTTGATATCAGGAGTTAGGAACTGTCTCAAGCAGAGCATTCCCACCAGTTAAACGAAATACAGTAATTAATTAATAATACCTTAGTACTTAGGTCTTTGCTCTTGAAAAGAACTCCTGTCTCTAGTCCATCTGGCTGCAGTTGTGTCTCTCCCTGAAGCAAACAGTAGTCATGCAATTGGCAGAGTAGGTGAAGTAGAACGTGTACTCTGCAGCAGAGATTAGAACTAAAATACTGTAACATGCCAGAGCTAGTCTTGCTCACATGCTACCTACTTATTTAGGTACTTCATTAGATCATGGTCAGAGCAGCACAGCATTTGCTTCCTGAGAGATTGTCTACCACTGCCAAACAGGCTTCAGTCTAGGTTCTGAAGCACAGGTGAAGTTCTACCTGATACCAAACCACCTCATAACTCAGGAGAGACTGGCAGAATTCTTTCTAGATTAAATCTTTGGTTTCCAAACCTGTTTTCTTCCTACGAATGAGACCTCTTAGAGGTAGCATAGCTACCCTTAGTGCAGCTTCTCTTAAAATGCAGCTTTTCTTTGCATGTGAGAAATCTTTAACATACAGCTGTGTACAGCTGTCTTTTTGCAACCAAGATCTGCCATGGTGCCTATAAGGCATCTGAAACTGCTTGGGAGTACTGTGCTGTGGCAATTGCCTGGTGAACACACAGGAAAAAGTAAGTTTTCTGCAGCAGATCTTTTGCTTAGAGCCTATATCTGTACATGAAATTGGGAATGGAGAAGGGTTTTTTGTGCAATGAATAGCACAGTCAACACATCATCTTTTACTGTTTTGTCTGGGTTCAAGTGTAATGGAGCCCAAAATGTTGGCAAAAAAACCAACCTGTTTTGCTGTGCTTTAAAATAAATATGTTCACCTGGTTGGGCCAGTTCCAGAACAATAATAATAATAATGTGGGTTTTTTAAAGCATAAAACTAAATGTTGCAATGAACTGCTGGCAGTGACTATCTGGTTCTAAGGTTTAGAGCTCATGCTGGACACTTTATTGCTCTTTACAGTGAAAATGCCCTTAGGGATCTTAGGTCCAGTACACTTAATATAAAGCAGGTACAGAGACACAATTCCAGGCTTTTTCCTCAGACACTAACTCAAAAGTTACCAAGAGAAGATCCTCCTCATAGTTGCTTATTGGTGGTGTGCTTTTCACAGTGCCAGTGTATCACTGTTACTGGCTCGGTTTCAAAGCTCACACTTTTAAGCAAACACTGTCAGGACCGTATATTGTTTTCTAGCTGTCAGTATTGTTTCTGGAAGCAGACGGTCTTTCATCCAGCCAGTGAGTAGGGAGACGACAGTTGTCTCTCGCGTCTTCTTGTAGTGTCTGAGGGCAGCGGAATGGGATGCCTTAGTGTCCTCGTCTCAAAGAGAGAAGGTCTGGAAGAACTGAAACCTGCTGGAGTACAGTGTACTCAATACCCTGCTCTGGCCGCGCAGAACGGCTGCCTTGGCAGAGCCCCGGCAGCGGCACCTGCCCGGCCGCTCCTGCAGAGGAGGGTGCGCGGTCAGCCCGGGGCAGCGCTCCGCTCCCTGACAGCCTCTGAGCGCCGCTCCCACCGCGCGGGGCTGGACGCGGGTGGGCACCTGCGCTCCCGTTCAGCGGGGGATCCGCAGGGCAGCCCCGCCGGCGGGTCCCTCGCACCCCCGCCATACGCCGCCTTCCCCCCGCGCACCGGCACTCGAAGGCGCGGTGCCCCTGCGCCTCCGCCTCGCAGGCTTCCCCGCTGGACATCGCCGCTGGAGCGCCGGCCCGCCGGGGGAAGGAGGGAGGGAGGGAGGGAGTGGGCGCGGGCTGCGCTGTGCGGCCGGCAGGTGGCAGCAGCCGGCGCGCAGCTCCTGCACCGACGGCGGGCGGGAGCGAGGGGAGAGGCTGTGGCTGAGCCCTGGAGCCGCCGGGAACCTGCTCGGGTCCTGCGGGGCTCCGGCATTCCCGGCCGAGGGCGCGCTGCCTCCCATGCGCCGGGGGCCGCGAGGCTCTCAGTCCTCTCGCCCCCGAGAGCGCCTCGTCGCGGGGCGCCCGGACGGGACGCCGGCGCGGAGCGGTGAGGCAAGGCCGGGGAGGGTGGGCGCGCCAGGTGGGCGGTGGGCGCCGTGCCGGGGACGCGGGGCGCGGGCAGTGCCCGGCACGGTGGCGCTCGGCCGTGGCGAAGCCCGAGGCCGCGCTGAGGGGCTGCTCCGCGCCGGGCTGAGGGGCTGCTCTCGCTCTGCCCCGGCTGCGGGAGCGCGGTTCGGCTCTGCTCCCCTCCGCGGGATTCCTGCGCCGCGTGTTTTGGCTGTGTAAGTAGCCATTTCAAAGCTGCTCTCCTCGCACGCTCGGTTTCCAGGAGCTGCATCCAGAGGCAGTGTAAGGAGCTGCTTAGTTTTGCCTCGGTGTCCCACCAGAAGCTGTAGCTGCACGTAGTCTGAGCCGAATCCAGCAGTTTGTACGGGAGACGGAAAGACGTGGATAACTCGCCTCACCAAGAATGCGTGTTGCAATTGTTCCTGCTTTGGGCCAGATCCTTTGGTCTAACTAAGCACAGTGTGCAAAGCATGAACCGTGTTTGGCGTTCGGTGTTTCTCTTCACGCTTTCCTGACTCTGGCTTTGTTACCATCTCTCTAATTCTACCAACACTGGAGCTGTTTGTGCTTAGTTGTCAGGCTACAGGGTATGTGCTGTAGCAGAGGGTAATTTTGAAATACCTTTTCTTCTCCAGCTGTGGCTTTACATTTTTGCAACTATTGGTGTGTCCACACCTGTGTGTTTTATAGCCCTTGACACACTTGACATTAATTAATCCAAATTATTTTTTTCCAGATGCTAGATACATGAACAGTTTAGAGAGGCTGACAGCAGTGAGTTAGTTCTACAGGTTACTATGTTGTGTGCAAAAACTACTTCTTTTTGCTTTTTGTAAATTTTCTGTCTGATACTGTATGGACCTTATAAAATGAATTATGCTTGGTCTCTGCACACTATCTCTGTGCTATTTCAGAGCTGTGTTCTTTCATTATCTGTCTACCTCAGCTATTCTTTATTTCAAGTTAAAGAATTCTTAGCTTTTTTGTCACCTTTCTTCTGTATCTCTTGCCAGTGTAATTTCTCTTTTCTGTATCTTTTTTTTTTCAATTTTTTTCTTTCTTTTTGATCAAGGGATCACCAAACTGAGCTTTTTTGCAATATTTCAGTACAACATAAGGGCATCATGATGCCTGCTAGCAGAGATGACAGATAAGTTGGTGCATCAATATCGTGAATAGCCATCAAAAATAATAGAAATATTTGTAACTCCATGTGTCACCTGTTGATGAATCAGTGTGATTTATTTTTTAAATCAGAAACCACTATCTAAGGCACTAGTGGTTAGTAGCTCAATACAAGGGTATAAGGTTATGGATTAAATAGTTGCCTGATGGGCTCTTAATATTCTGTCAGTCTGCTGTGCATGTTTTTCCTGTCTTCTGTGGCAAGAGCAGGAACTGAAAATAGCCCAAATCTGTCTGACTTTATTGCTTTTTGTGGAACTGGCAATGCACTCTTAGAAAATTGATCTACTGAGCTGTAGCTTGCCAACTCAGACCTCTTTCTGGTGCAAACTTAGTAGTAATCTACTTGTTGATGTGATTTTCACCTATTCAGTATCATCAGGGGTTTAAAATGAAACTGGATACTGCTGAAATTCATTAGACACCTGTAATTCTTGATGCTTTCTTTTCCATCACCAGGAAACTCCATTTCCAGGGAATCTAGAGGGAGAATGGAATTAAGTAGACTAGGAGGAGAGACTGCAGCACTTTTCTTGTTGAAAGGCAAAGTGAGCATTTTTAGCCAAGTTAGAAATATGAGGCCAGCTGCTGTGGATTGTCATAGGGAGTTCTTCAAAGTGAGTATAGGTAGGAAAAATGAATTATTTATCATAACTGTGCCCTGACCATAACTTTTCAAGTTTTATTTAGGAGCAGGGCTAATCCCAGGTCTTGCTGATGATGACTTCAACCTGAAACAGCTCCATTGTAATTGAAGGAGCAACTTTTGATTCCTGACTAACTCTCAGAAACACTTGGAACTGCTGTATAGTGCAGGATTTCTGTCTTTCTGCATTTCATACAGCAGGTTCCTTCAGAGCTCCAGCAGATTTAATTGTAGAAAATTAATTAGGTTTCTCCCAGGTAGTGATGAGTTTTATGATCTCAGTACAAAATCTTTGGTTTTGCTGTAGAACAAATGGAGTAACTGTGCTAGGCAGATGTGCATTAAATGAAGGCTGAAAATAAAACAAAAAAGCAGTATCATCTTGAAGACTCGTATTAGCCTCAGTGTCTGATCCTGTGCAGACAGTGGCACCAGAGAAGCTGGGTTTCCACACTGCAGTCTCAGTTCTCTGTGATGTGACATCAGATGTGTGATATTCAGACTGTTCACAGTGGCAGCTGTAGTATAAACAGAGGTGAAGTGCTGGTCAGACACTTAGTGGTACTTGGGATTTTCTTTTTTACTTTGAAAATCAGGTTTATCATGTACAGTGAAGTGCAGTCATTGCAGACATTTCTGTGGGCTTTAAACTCTGTACGAGAGAAGTAAGGTTTGATGGCACTTTTTAAAGCACTTAAAACCCCCAAGGAACTCCAAAGCCAACCATGCACAAGCGATTTTAGCTGTATCCCCTGTAGTGTTATGTTATCATAACAGGCTTCAGGTTTGGAAGGTTGTTATTTTTTGCAAGTAGGAAAAAAAGTAAAAGAAAACTTACTGTGTCAAACCAGCTTCTTAAAGAGTTTGGACCTTGATAGTAGCCCTTTTGCCACAGAGTTGATAGGGAAAGCATTTTGTAGCTTTTAATTGTGAAATGCTTCCAGTGGTAACAGTGCTGGTTGAAGAACAGATTCTATGACAAGTCTTGTTCCCTTGAGTAGGCACATAGACAGTTTAGTTATTAGTTCTCTTTTGTTTTCAGACAGAAGCTCTACCTGATCTAAATGCAGTTTGGACCATGACTTGGGTAATTGTAAAGCTAATTAAGTTATGAATATATGTGGTTCAATATGTGACCGACGAACATGGTTGCATTGTTAATATATAGGAGGTTAAGTTGCTGTGTTTTGCATTGAAATAGCTTTGGTTTTGTTCAGGATAGCTAGTACTTTACACTAGATAATTCTGATCATTTATATTAGATTTTTAGGAAGAATGCATGGCTTAGTACTTTATTTAGAAGATTAATTAGAGGGATGCTAAGCAGATATAAGATTGATAAAAGATTGATTAACAGAATGATCTGATGGACACTGATTTTGCCTCATATCTTACTTTGTATAAAGGGAGCAGAGCTGAAACCTTGTGCTTTAGTGTTGCCTGATTATTTTTTTTCTTTATTTGAGTTTTTGTTCTTTGTGTTAGTGACAATAACAGATTCAAAATCTGTAATTTAAACCAACTCAGTTTTCTCCTCCTGGAATGTTCTGTCCCACCCATTTTTCTCTTGGGGACTTGAGTCTCATGTCACACATCAAATTTTGTAACCCCTGCAGGGTTATGGCATTCCCAGAGATGGGTCAGTGTTCATAATTTTGGTTGCTGTTAAACAGCACTTGTCAACACCGTGTACAGACATCTGTTACATATTTTTTAAATGGTGGTACCAAGTGTTAAATGTGGGGCTTCTCCACAGGAACTGTTCTTGCACTAGGAATGCAGATGGGATCACAGTCCTATCCTTGTGATGGCAAGTAGCCTTGTGGGCTGCTGAGGTGATGGACATGTGAGTTCCTGGAACGTGGGCTTCTGGTTTCAACGCTCCCATTGGCTGCTCTGTGCTGCTCACCGAGTCCATTGACGTCTGGCTTTATCTCTGAACTTGTTCCTTTATCTCTGAACTAGGTATGGTAATTACAGGATGTTGGTAAACTGTTAAATTTCCTGAAGATAGTCTGCATGCAAAGATGCTAAAAAAAAAAAGTCATTTGAATAAAAATATTTATTGTACATGAGTGAACCTAAATTGTGTTCTATGTGTCTCATAGGTTTATTACTGTACTTCTGCAAATCACAGCCTAAGGCCTTGCTTGTTGGCTATTTATCAGTCCTGTGCTGCTGCTACTTGGCATCCCACTTCAGTATTTGTTTTGGTCCTGGTTTTCGAATTTCCCTTCACAGGAAAATTCCAGGCTCCTTATATGGAAAAATTTATTTAAAAATATTTACTTTTTTTCCATCAGTTCTGTAGATTTTTTTCTCAGTAAGTGCAAGAGCCACTATCTCTTTTATTTAAAGCTCTGGTCTAAGGGCCAGTAAAGTAATGGAAAAGGTTATCAGTAACTTCAGTGTCTTTCAGATCAGGCCACTCCCACATGATGTGCTCTTGTCATTGGAAAACAAGACCACTGGTTTCAACCATGAGTTTCCAGTGTTTTCTTTGACAGTACGAGAGTAACTTGTTCTTTAACTCAACAAGTTATACTTGTTGTATAGTTGGTTCCAGGAACTGGAGCCTTTGGAAGACTGTCTGGGTACCAAAAAACAATTTACAGGACTTGGTAGATAAAATTCATCCCTTTGCAGAGGAGCTGCTTGTTTATAACTGTGATCCTTTGTTCCCCTTCCTATAAGACTGCTATAAATTCATGAGTTATATACAGCCATATGTGATTAAGTGTAGAGAGAAATACAGAAAACTTCCCTGTTTTGAATGTGATTTTTAAATTTAACTTTGCTTATTTGTGCTTTTTTCCTAAACCCAAGCTTCTTAAAATACTAACATTAATAAAAGAATAGTCCTTTTTTTTAAATTCAAGAGATAACTGCTGTGACAACAGAAGTTCCAACTTCTGAACTTTCAACTTCTGAACTTTATCTTTGACTGGGTTGTATTGACCTCTTCTTGCATCAAAATGAAGTTTAGCAGAGAAACCTGGTAGTGAGCAGGCTCTCCTAGTTTGTCGATGAACAAGCAGGGCTGATGTGACACCTTGGACCAGGCTTGCCCAAGAGGTGGGGCAAGGTCTGTCGTTTGGGACTGCATGATCTGGTGAGATAAGAGAACAAGAGAAGAAGGCTTCCCAAAGTGAAGTGTTTGTTGGGAGCCCGAGGATACTGTCTCTAATGCTGATAGAAGTACTGTGGTTTCCTGCTTGTTGCCTTCTATGTGAGTCATGATATCCAAGTTGGAATGTGGTTTTTTTTGCTCTGGTTTTGGGAAAAGGATGGATAAAGAAGCCCTTTTTAAAAGCCCTTCTTCATGAAAACTGCTTCTTGGTGAAAAACATCTGTTGTGTTTGGCCTTGCTGGATCAGCACTTGGATATATGTGAGCATGGATAGTAATCCCCCAGGACAAAAACGTCACTTGGATGCTTGAATATTGTATGACTAAAATCTGTAATCCTGAATCAAGCGGATTCCCCTGATACTCCCTTTGGATTAGCTGCAGAGAAGTGCATGGAAGGACAAACCTATCTCTAAATGGCAAATTCAGCAAAACTATTGACACTAATCTGAGAGTAAATGTTGACTTGGAAAGTGTTCAGATGTCCTGGATTTTTTTTCCACAGTAAAGGTGATTGCTGTAGTCCTGACTTGGTGACATCAAACCATTAGTTGCTTGTTTATTATACTATTATTTTTGGTTATTTTTGTCTAAAGCATGTAGTTTCTACGAAAGTAAAAAAAAATATATTTTTGCTTATCGGATTGGCAAAGAGAAGCAAGAGCCTGTCCAATCCCACCCCGCATAATTACAATAAAATGTCATCCCATGACACAAGCTGCCCAAAAGAGTGATAAATTGTATGGAATGGATGCAATTACTTAATCTGGCAGAAATAAAAACTCTGTCTCATTTTCTTGTAGTTCTGTGGAGCTGCATTCACTGGGGAAGTGAGTGGGAAATAGTGGGCAAATCTCCTTGTAGATTTTCAGGGTCTCTATGTGGAATTGAAGCACTTTACTAAACCAGCATAAGAATAAGGATTTAAAAGAATAGAGTGGGTTAACCATTAACTGTTAGTATTGTTCAGTTTTGTTGGCCCAGGAAATACTGTTCATGTGTTGCAACACAGGGGTTAAAGCAGGATGTCAGCTTTGATTTTTTTGTAGTGATAAGCAGCCATTAAAAATGTAATTTCTTATACTCCTTCTTCAGGCATTGCTTGTACTCATTAATACATATTGCACACCAAAAAGATTGTCTCTTTTTTCCTTTCTTTCTTACTTCCCCCCTCCAGTTCAGAGATTTGCTCAGATTAAGGCAATTGCAGTACTTTTGTTTCTTCCCATAGTAATGTTTATAGTTTTGCAGGATCAGGTTCAGATTTATTACATAGGCACTCACAATGCTGCTGTAATTAATCAATTGTCAATAAAGCTGTGCCTTCTGCCTGTATTTGTTGCTGGCCAATTTCATCACGCCATGGCTGAATGCAGAATGATAGTTGTGAGCATGTTTAAATTTTATATAAGAATAATTAAGAATTATTTTAAACAAGAAAAACATCCTTATGCAGTTTTGAATCATGAGGGCATGAAAGGGCTAAAAAATCTTTGCTGCTTTCATACTGTTAAAATTGGACAGAAACTGTCATTTTCTGATTTATTTTGAACCATAGTGCTTGTGATTTAGTTGTGATTGTTTCTACTGCTTTGAAATGGGAAGAGGGGGAGAACCTGTATCCAAATGTATCTTCCTGGCATTTGAAGATTCAGAAAGGTGGGGTTTGTTTCTGCTTTTTGTTTTGCTGTTTTCTTAGTTATGTTAGAAGGGCTTTTCAAAACTCTGGGCTTTGCAAAATGCCTGTTTCCTCAGACCATACAGATATTATGTTAGAGCAGGGAGCAGAGTGTGAAGTACCCAGAGTGATTCCGTTCGAGTTGCATTCCTTTCAGCAAGTCTTCACCTATCTCCAAGAGTGAGTACTCAAGTAGAAGACTAAGTCAGCATATAAGACTGTCTGCCTTTAAGCAGTTTGTGCAACAGCAGTAGACTCTGATTTAAAAAAACCCAAATCCAAAAGACAACATATGAAATTTGGTCACCCCTTTTTTAAAGGTCACTCTATCCCCTCTGGCATACAGGTTATATAAAGCAGCAAAAGAAGTTCACAGTGTTGGAGGAGTTACTTGGTTTCCTTTGCCAGCATTTTGTAATAGGCTGTTCCTGTTGTCTTGCAGATTCAAGCAGTTTCACATTCACATTTTAAGTCCCCATTTTTCAGTTTGCAGATACATGAGTATTTTGCCTGAAGCATTAAGTGACGTCAGGTGAGAGTCAGTGTGCTGTAATAACCTGCCCTCAAGCACAAATAAGTTCAGGCTCTACTGCCAAGAAATGACCTTTGATTTCTTTTTACCTGATGCAGTAAGGGCCCTTTTCACTTTGCTTAGGCCAAGTCCCAGCCACTTGAATAGGTTTTCTTGAGCAGGAATGGTTACAAAATTCCCTAAACATGGTATAATGGTGGCAGAGATTTCTGGATTGTAGATGACTTTGATACACTGAATTAGATTTGGCTATTATTGTAGTCAGAAGGGAGAAGTGACTTCATTGTGACTTGCACAGCTGCCAACTCTGAAACTACCTCTATGAAGTACAGTTTCTAAGCTACATCTGATTAACAGAGATAGTGAGCAAAGATGCTTATGTGTTAAAACTTTTCTTATATATAGACAGAAAATAATAGCTTATTCTGAAATGTACAGCCAAAAGGCTGTATATGCTGTCAGTGGATAGACCTGTATCATGGTAGTCACACTCCCCACTCTAGGTATCCTCCTAATCCAGGTATGTCATTAAGCTGTGAGGTGCAGGGTCTCACAAAACGAAGTATAATAATTTTGCTGTAACTGCTGTGTTGCAAGCATGTTGGGGCTACCTTATTCTGAATAAAGTAGTGTATGACTAAATGGGGAGGCAGGATAGAGTCACCTCTTTACTATGCTGTGACTAACTGTGCTGCTGGTTTCCACTGTTTTGTTAAAAAGGGGTTTTCTTTAACCTACTTTCTTTGCAAGCCCATGCAGGAATTACAGGGAAGTATGGTATTTCTTACAGTTTTGTCTCTTCAACCCTTCTGGCTTTTGCAGATATAAGAGTGGGTGCTTGTGTGCATTAGCTCTGGTGAATGACTTTTCAAGTAGCAAAGTTGATTCAGCTCTTTCAAAGTCAGACTACAATCATGTCTTACTCCTACTGTCAAGCAAACCTCTGTTGGAAGGAGTATTGAGTTTACTTATAGGCTGAGAAAAACTCAGGACTAGAACCTGACCTGGAAAGGATGACTGGAAGTCAGATAGGCATCTTCCTGACTTGTTTAGGTTTTTTGCATAATGCTATTAGCAAGGGTGACAAGGGCAGTTGGTGATTCTGCAAGGTTAGGATCTTTTATCTGTCAACCATAAATTCATTCTTCACAGGCCACTGGATGGCATCTTCCAAACCATAAATTTCCTCATAGGGAGATTTTAATCTGCAGCTGGTGAAAGGTTTCAACTTCCCTGCTCAGTGAATGATAATCATACATTCAAGGAATCTTGGGCTATCTTTGTGTTTTTGTGTCAAGGAATGGTATCTCCTGTAGGAGTGTAACAGTTCATGCAGTTTACATTAAATGGACTGAAATACTAACTGTCATCTAGACCACCAGAGCACATGAGGCATAGCAGCAAGACAAGATTTGTAGGATGTTTAAAATCCCTTTCAAGCTGACAGGATAAGAATAAACAGCTCCCTCTCCCAACACTTAAAGGATCTTGCAGTTCAGTTTTAAAATGCAGGAGGGTGAAGGGTTCACCACATGGAGGTATGATTGATATAAGAATTAGGATATTTCTGGAACCTGAACCAAATAAGGACTTCAGGAAAGTTATATTCAGTGGCATCAGTCTGGGGAGTAAAATTGTGAATGTAAATAGTTTCTGGATTTCTGAACATAGGGATTTTACATTTCTTCTGCTGTCACTAATCATGCTGAATCTTAATTTCTCTTTCTTGAAAAGACACAATGATAGCGTTGTTTGTCATCTTCACTAATAAAAACTTAGTAACTTAGTGTTTTCCCTTTTTTCTCCATTAACATCTTCTTCCCATAGAAAAGAGATGCACCTCTGCAAATGTACCCCTTTAAATGGTAAAGGCTTGGCAGCACAACTGGCACCTGATGCTACTATCTTGGTTGCCAGTCCAGTTTTGGAATTGAACTATTTGTAAGATTCTATATATATCAAGCTCAGCAGATAAACATATTGAATGTCTGTGTTGTTGTGCTGGAGACCTCATCTAAATTTTACTGTGGATGAAAGCTAAATAGAACATTGTGAAACAGGTTTTCAGTATGTTCTCTGAGTTATCCCTGTATTTACTTGCATGCAGAATTTAGTATTTGCAAAAGATGTACAAGATAACTTACTGCCATTCTTCCAGCTGGCTGTCAGATAGTTTGTTCCATGTTGGGTTGAAGTTCCCTGGTATTCTATTTCAAAATTATGAAAAAAATACTTCATTTCACAGTGCTCTTGCAAGACCTCTCATTAGACCTATTATTCATCATTATGTAGAAACGTAAAAGAAAACAATAAATCTTCAAATTCCATTGTTGCATTTCCATACCAGTATGTGGGGAGCCTCACATCAGAGAGAATTTTAATGAGAAATAAATTAGAATCTCATAATTCTTACAGTATTATTTGATAACAAAGTAATTTAAGCAATCTTGCACAACTCATTCATTTCAAGATGTTTCAGGAGCCTAGACTCTGAAATGCACAATGAAGATGTGTAAGCTACATGGTGAGCTGTTTTTCTGTCCGTGATCTAACAGTTTTCTGTACTTCCTCTTAAACAATAAAGCATATAAGTCTTGCTATTAGGTATATGACATTTCCTTCAGAACAGATGAATAATTGATATTTTTATGCTTTATTGAGCAAAGGCACGTTCAGCAGTTACCAGAATGCCATCACAATCTCAGCACTGTTTATTTTGGACATGTGTCACTTATTTTTCAGTGGTTCCTAAAATATATTCCCACACGGGTACCTGAGAAGTTCTACATCCTTGTGTCTGGCCTCTGGTCAGTTGAAGCCTTGTTTTGCTCTCATGTACTGAAACTATTTAGGAAGTGCTTAATTAGCCCAAATTATCCCAAGTGCTAGAGGATAAGGTGTTGTTTGAATGTTTAAGATGGTGCACCTCTCCCCTCCATGCCCCAGTACAGTACAGCACCTTCAAGCTGTTGCTCAGCTTTTCCATGACAACTGGGTTGCAACACTGCTGTCACCTGAGCAGTGCTGGTCACTGACTGAAGTGAAGCCCAAGTCATGTAGGAATTGCATGATGGAAAAGAGAAATCTCTTCTTTTTGCCAAAATAAAGCAGTTTGCTGACTGCAGAAAATGACTGAAGGGAAGAGGACTTTCCTAATGTTTAGAGTCTGTTACTAGAGGCTTGGTCACTTTTTCTTGGACATTTGTTAGTACAAAATGTGCGTCAGTGGGTACCTGTGGTGTTTTTCCTTCCAGTTTTGGCAGTATTGAAATGTATGTTAAAACACTTGTCCTTGAAAACTTGTGTAGAAAAGGATTTGATGAGTTATTTTGGGATGTGTGCCCACCTTAATCTCCATTCGAGAAACTACAGGAGCCAGTGGTTTGCAGTGCAGCCCTGCACTGAAACACTGGGGATAGTCCTTGGACTACCAAGATACTGTTCTTTTGCTGCCAGACTGCAGGGGAGAGAGACTTGTTGGGTTGTGGCCTGGCTTATCCATTTATAAATGTATTTTATTTCTAAGTATATGGACTAATAAACCGACACCGAATTGCCTTGCTTTTACCTGTACTAACAAATAGGTTTGGGTTGGGATTGTTTGGGTTTTCTTCCCCCTAATTGCTCTTCTGTGTCAAAGACTCATTCAGTCTTGAGGGAATGCCAGCCTTTCTTTACAATGCCTAACCCTAAGCAGAGAGATATATAATAGGCAGAGAAATCTCTGAAGTTCCCCAGAAATTGTTTTTATCCCATGTGTAGTTTAGTACACCAAGAATAATGCTACAGAAGCCCTTGGAGTCACTGTAGCTGAAGTTGAAAATTGAGTCACAAGGATATTAATGCTAATTTCGGTAGATGCCTGTGTTGTATTTATAGATACATGTTCCAGTTAGTAACTGTTCCTCTGCACAGAGTTTAACTTTAGAAAATTTAACATCTCTGATGATAGTGGATATGAATAGCTACCCAGAAGAGAAATACCTAGTCAACCTTGATTAAGTCTATATTTTCTCTGGTGCAAAGTGATCTCTTTCAAGGACTAAGAAGGCTTAGCTTAGCCATTAGAGGTTGGCTAACAGGTTTAAAAGTGGTTTGGTTTGACTTTTGCAGCATCCCGTACTGAAACAATTTTATCACTTGTCTGCTCTGGATAATGTGGGAATATTCCCAAAAAGCATTGTTATTTGGAGGTATTACTTATGCAGAGAGATGATTCCCACTGATACCCAAAGAAAATATTTTATTTCTGAATAAGCAAGAGAAGATTTCAAGTCCACATCACATACTGTCCTCCATGTTGTGTTCTGACACTGGTACCCCAACACCTCAGAAATCATGTCAATAGAACAGAAGGAACTTTGTAAAAGTTAATATTTTGAGATTGTATGTGTTCAGGTAATAGCTTGATGGGGACAATTTTTTTTTTAATTTTAAAGAATTTTTTATGAGTACTGTGATATATTTAAGCTTTCCTCTACTGTTTAATTTCTTCCTTAGGAAATGACAGTTATGAAGTTCAGGATTTTTATATTGTTAGAGATGTTTCTGTGAGTTCACAGAGCAATTGCTGACTCCTTTTACTATCCTGTTACTGTGAATCAGCTCTAATTTTTGGAAAGGGAAGTTGACATCAGTTTTTCTGTTTGTGTTGGAGCCATGCAGAGTTAGTTGTGGTAGGCTAATGACACACACATCTATTTACCAGTAAATGAAATAATTCTTTCGGAGGATACATTAGCAACAGGAATGCTTGTTCTTCACCTATATATGATGCTGATTGTTGCCTAATACTATAAAAATATTCTCTGGGGCAGAGCTTCCTATATTTTTTCCTTTCTTTTACTATGTGGAAGATATTGATGCTTAGGCATGTATTTACAATGTTTATTGAACACCATTCTCATGGAAAGCAGTTTAAAAAAATGAAAAAAGAAGACTTCTGTCTGCCAGACTGACATTCTTATTAAACAAATGGCTGAAAAATCATGTTTCCTCTTTGCAAAAGGAAGGTATCTTCTAGCTTCACAATAATTATGTAATATACATGATTTTTACATAATGAGAGGGGTGTCTCCCAGCTGTATTACTAAGAAACAGCTGATTATATTCCTGAAATATGTTGTGTTTTACTTTCCTTGTACATGTGCCTTCAATTAGTTTTGTTGTAATATTTGTCTTCTATGACCTTTTCAAACAGGGTGTGTTATAACTCTCTGAGTGAGGCTGGTGGGTTCTTGGTTTTCATGCAAAAGACAGTAGGTCCTCAGAACCACTCGTCAAATGCTGTTGGGAGCCTGTGTTTTGAAGACACAGACTAAGAAGGGGAGAAAGAAGCTTTTCTTTGATTCTGCAAATGGCCTTCATTAGCCAAGTCCTGAAAAGAGCATAAGAAAAGTTAATTTTCTTTGACATATTTACAGGTAGAGAAGTCAGTATGGCTAACAGAGGCTCTAAGAAATTTCCCTTATTCCTAGTTGTTCCAAAATGCAATTATATGCCTTGCAATATCAGTATAATTAAGACTTCTACTAAATAATTAGACTTGCAGACTGACATTTCATATATGATCCTTCTCTCAGTTATTTCCATCCAGGGCATTCTAACTCCCAGTCACAGCAACAAGTTCTACCTGAGTTTCCACAAAATGGAGTGGGTCTCAAAACAGTACATGAACCAAATCTAAAACACCACTCTACCTACTTACACTTGGTAGAAAAATATTTAGAACAGGAACTTGTTGAAAACAAATTTGTGCTGTTACTGCTCATTTTGTAGGCAAGACAGATGATGTTTAATCCTAGCAGTATTCACACAGATTTGTTACTCTTGCTTGTCATAGCAATGAGGGCTTCACCTATTTTGTATCAATGCTTACAGAGATTTCAGGTATTTCTACCTGACTTTTTAGGCTATTAAATGTTTGAGGTTTTTTTCATATCTTTCTATATCAGTAATCAGATAAATGTTGATCAGGACTATGGAATGGTTGCTTAAGAAACATTGTTTCATGAAAAGGATCTTTAACATGTAATCTCCCCCTTCCTCTTACATGTTCAGTCCCTTCTTGGTTTAGAAGACTCAGATTGTAGCAAAAAAAGTTCTTTACAAGAAAAAGAAAATTTACTAAAATATACTGAGTGTGTCTTGTTAGAAGAGGTGATGGTTTCCAATATGTAGAGCTGTGATAAGCACCTTTCATGAGGTTTTCAAATGCTGAAACTGCTAGAATCTTTAAATTCTCTGGGGTGGTTTAGTGTGGAACAGGGAGCTCTTAATGGTTGTGTGTATGCAATGCCTGTCAGTGGATCTGTGGGCAAAGGGAATATTCAGCCACATTTACACAACACAAGTAGAATATACCAGTTGAACATTGAGTAAGGTCTTTTATATGGGAACAGAACTGCTCAGTCTCTGCACACTTGTCCTGTATAAGGTCTTTCCAGTTTGTTCTGCACTAGTTGTACAGAACAGCTATGACAACAGTTGGAATTCCTTAAATCAGTGAATGGTGAGAAGCTGGTATCAAGATTCCTACAGTATCTCTTCAGACAGAGAAGGAAAGGTAAAAAAACCAACCACCATGTGGTTGGTAAGCACAGTTTTAAAACTCATACCAGGGATTTGGCCAAAATTGCACAGCCTATCACTCTGAAATCTTGAAATGAACTTAAGATAGGTTTGGAATTGTTTCCACACAGTTACATCCCAAAAATCTCTGTCAATTTGGAGAGTGATATGATCTCATTTTTGTGATTCATTTTATGTTTTACATAATTGTCTTCTGCCTGGAAACTGCACATGAGAACTTAAAATGCAGTAAGCTTTTGTGAGAATTATCTAATACTTTCCAAAGGTAAAAAAGGGGATAAAATCAGACTAACAATGGCAATTTTGGTGCAGCCTGAATCTTGAGAAAGTATCATTCTTTTGGGTTATTATTTCAAAGACCTAAAAAACAACAATTAATTCAGTTGTTCTGACACTCAATTTTGTGTTTTCTGGACTCTTCTTAAAGTTTGGTAAATCTGAACTCCACATAAACTACCTTTTCAGAATTTGGTGATTGTAAATAATGTCAGAATTACTAATCAGTTAAACACTGCTATTCCAGCGTGTTTTCTTTGCAATTGAACTGGGTGTCAATCAGCTAACTATAGGTCATATTTCATACCACACCAATATACTTTAAGTGGTTATCAGACCTATGGTCTTAAATCCATATTTAAGCCAATTATTGAGTTTAGTAAATTTTAGACCAGGCTCATTATTGCAATCCTTTCACTTTTAAGATACTTTTATTATTAGTGCACATTCAGTGAATATATAATTAGTG
Source organism: Corvus kubaryi (assembly GCF_017639235.1). Taxonomy (NCBI): domain Eukaryota; kingdom Metazoa; phylum Chordata; class Aves; order Passeriformes; family Corvidae; genus Corvus; species Corvus kubaryi. Next base: position 14,591,092 of record NW_024581133.1, on the reverse strand, counting down.
TTATGAACAAGATTAAGAAAAATTAAAAGAAACAAGTTCTACTACTCAAATATGACTGCAGCTCATGACCTATAAGCAAGCACTTTCATGCTTCTCCCCTTTACTTGCAAGATTAATGTCACAACCCTTGTTTGATCTTAAATTATATATTCTTCAACAAAGATGGAAGCAAATTGTTTGAATTGTAGCACCCTCCAGCATAACAATATATTTAAAAGCTAAAATTTGCATTTTGTGAATGGATATTTTGAGAAATCTTGTGTATGGTCACTGTTGGAGTCCACCACCTTTGCCTCCTAGATTTTCAGAGAACAATTAAATGTTATAGGATTGGATGCCAAATAACCAGGTTACACAGTTCTTCCACTGAAATCCAGACAAATGAGCTGAAATTGTTTGCTGAGAAGTGAAACATTTTCTGAATTAACGCTCTAGAAACGGGACCGAAATTCCTGAGTACTCCAGGATGGCTCTCAGCCTCCCCATGATTTATTCCGGGCGTTGGGTGCCCCTGTGTAGGAGCCCAGGTTCCCGAGCGGCGGCTCCGTTCCCCGGCGCGGGCGCTGCTGGGGCGAGGCGCGGCCCGAGGCACCGGGAGTGCCGCTCTCCCCTCCCTCCCGGCCCGCCCGGCCTTGGCGTGACTCACCGAGCGCCGAGCCAAAGCTGCGGCTCCAGGGGCTGCGCCTAGAACACAGTTGGTTACGTTTGTCAATGAGAGCCTTGGGCATGGCTCGAGGTATGTTGTTGTTTGTGAAGCACGCTTACTGGACTCTCTGCGTGTGAGATTTCAGGCAAAGAAATTAAAACTGGATCTTGATCAAGCTTACATTGGAGACAGGCACTGAGCTTTGTTGGACTGGAGTAGTGCTGGGCACACCCAGAAGGAGAACCTGAAAGTTCTCAAAGCATTTAAAATAAAAAAGAAAGGTACCTGCAGGGTTAGGTGGAGTAACTTGCCATTTTTGTTTTAATAAAATGTTTGCTCCATATAAGTATCAGAACTTTTCATCAGATCTAATGCTAGATTTCTCTGTTATGCAGCTTTCAGAGACAAGTGTATGTTTTAATGTAGTTAATGAATATTTGAAGAGATTAAAACTCTGGTGGTAGATGTCAACAGCTGCAGTTCAAGCTGTTGGATGTATGCACAAATTATGTAGCTAGATAAACCTGGCACACTGTGAGTGCTTTATCAAAGTCTTGTGAATGTAGTGAATTTTGGATGCAATCCAAAGGACTTGCACTGAACATGATTTAATAGATTTGAACAACTAAACTAACAGATACACTGTACTTTACCAATGTGCAAGGCAACAGATTCAAAGGCAGTCTTAAAGGGTGTAATATTTTATTTAAAGTATTTCTAGATATTCTTTATTTATGATTTCCAGCCCCTTCTCTCCCCCTCCCCCCCAATATTACAAAACGAGAACTTTTCATATCAGTGAAAACATGACTTTGGAACAATGCTCAACTTTCATAGCTACTTCAAGTTGCCCTTGTCAGTAGCTGGCAAGATACATAATCTGACCAGAAAGATAAATACTGAAGGAAATTGAAGTTGGCTCCATATATATGTAAGTCACCAAGGTAAAAGAGGCTAAAAGCTCAGAGGACTTCAGAACTTGGTTGAGTTAGCATATGTTTCTATATGATAAATCTCACATTCCTGTTGAGAGTTAAAATAGAAGGTCTTGGATTATTGAAGTAGGTACTGTACACACACACACACAATCAGGAATTTCTGTTACAGTTAATGCATAGATGCAGGTGGAGATGTGTGCATTGACAGGACTTACAAGAAATATAGATTGATGCTAAAATGACATTGGAATTTATGGACGTGAAATAGTCTCCACTCACAATACACAAAGGGTACAGTCACATGAAAAACCACATGTGAGTGGTCCCATGATAATTAAGAGGTTAGGATAACATTGGCCTTCTGCAAAATTTCAAACCTCTTAGTAGGAAAAGGTTTCTTGAAGTTAATTAGCCAAAGGGTAAATCTTACCTTTGACTTCCCAGAGGGACTTTCTTCCTCTTTTCTTAACTTTCTGTACAGTGTCTGTGGTGTCTGTCCAGATAATTCTGTGTATTGTGTCATTTAACTCTTTGAGAAATCTTTTTTTGTCCTTATCAGCAAATTTCTGTGATTACCTATGAGCCTGTTAGATTATTTTTTTTTACTGCCATTATCCATCTCCACCCCTTTTTGAAATCTCCATTACAGATTAGTATTTTTATTTTCTAATGTTGGGAGAAAGAGTCTGGGTAAATGTCAGTAAATACCAAATTAAGGGATGATTATGATTGGCTCATTGCTTGGTAGGGTAACTGCTGAGACTGGCAGCAGCAGTTGGAAGGTGTTAAAACCACTCACCTGCAGTGTGAAAGGGGAGGAGACTAAAGCAGGGTTCTTTAATCATTTTCTGTGACTCAATGCACATTTTATTAAATGCAATGAAACACCTCTCCCTTTGATGGTCATCCTGTGGTTCTGGAGAGGTTTGTATTCTAGTCCGTCCCGTCAGGTGGGTCGGTTTGTTTGATTGATTGGTTTTCTGGGAGGGGTGTGTTTGTGTTGGTTTTTTTCCCTCCACCCAGTTTCACAGATTGATCTTGTTTTCATCCAGCTTGGAAGTGAAATAGGGAAGACTGCTGAAATGTCAAATATTTTAATGCAGTGGAGTCTCGCTGACTCTGTGAAGTAGAGGAGTGTGGGTTGCTCCAGTTGAGAAATTGATATCTATTCTGCTGTATGCAGGGTTACTAGGGAGTCTTTTGCTAGATAGGTCTACAGCGCTTTTCAGCCCCTTCTGGGAAGGCAGTTTGACTTTTACAATGGAAGACTTATCGAGCACATGTACACCTCATTCAGGCTTTTGAAAGTTTCCCTGCCAAATTCATGTTACTCAATCCCAGTGTTAACTGTGTAGCCATTTCAGGTATTCATTTTGCCCTGGATCTTCTGGAGGGAAAATGATTGTCACGTTTGTACATTTTCATATCAAAGACACCACTGCCAAAATGACATGCCTTTCAGTAGGCTGTAAGCACCTAAGGTCTTAAATAATTTGGAAAATAAGCTCTTAAGTCAGTTCAATATTTAGCAGTTTTTACACTATGTGCTACAAATGGTACTTCAAAAGAAATGCATCTGTGAATTGTGTAAGAGGTGTTTTGAAAAAGGCATTGAAATACAGTTGAAAGTCAAGTTAGTAATGCAGCCTGCCATTGACAATGAAGATACAAATGAACTGAAAAAAATTGAAAACATATGCATGGACTTTAAGCATTCTTTTTAAGAACAGTCTCCAGAAACACTCAGGGTCCTTCTCTTGTTTCTTTGCAAAACTAGATCTACCATATTATCGTTTCTGTTTTTCAAATGAGGTGCAGTTTATAGAAGGGATTAGTGGGGTGCATATTGCTTTTTCGGTGTTTTTGTATCCTGTAGCAGTGTTCTTTTGAGACTGTGTCGCTCCATACAAGGTTGTTGGATGAAAAGATTATTGTGGGGTGAAAAATCTGAGAGAGAGAGTACCTCTGGAAAAAAACCCAAGATGATAAGAACTTGAAACGAAGTTGGTTACAATCCATGTTACAGGCAGATTCTCCATCCTCAATAAGTGTTATGAACGACTATTGCCTCAGTATGCCTGGTAATTAAGAGTCAGATTGTAGGCAGTGAGGTATTTGTTTCCTTCTCAATTCAGGATTAGTTAGTCCTGTGTTAGGGGATCTGTCTAAATGCCTGGTAGTGGTGCTGGATGTGTGGACTTGCTTAACGTTTAAAGGAATGTAGCTTTTACTGAACGTGCTAAAATCTCAAACGGGTGTGAAGTGTTGCAGGAGAGCTAGACTAAAAATCTGTTTTCAGAAGTGCTTCCCATCTTATAACAAGCCAATTTTACAATGTTAAGTAGTGAAAACGGTGAATAAGTTTGAGAAAACCTCTTAGATCTACTGACAACTGTGAAACTGCAGGAGAGGATGAAGTTTAGCTCAGCCTTAGTGCTTTCTTCCTCAGGACTAACTCAAACCTGTTACATACAGAACTTTTGTTGTGATACTTTCCCAAGTACTCAACTTTTCATGCCTTCCATTTAAAAAACTAAACAATCAAATCATTAGTCAATTCTCTTTTGAAGATATTACAAGTATTTTGTGATTTCCTAAACCAAATTTATTGTTCTTTGATTTTTAGGAGTGGGTGGGGAATATCTAATCCGTCCAGTTACATGCAAACAATCTGCATTTTCCTAGGAGCAGATCTGTACCGTATCTAACTGCACATTTCTTATGTTCTTGTCAGTTCTGTCCCATTCTAGGCAGTTTTCAATTATCTGGCTGGCTGACAGAAATTGAGAGCTCTTTATCTGTGAACAGCAATGTTCTCTTGTTTCTCTTCACTCCACTGCATTTCAACACGTAACCACTTGTAAATGGAAAGATACAGACAGCGGTTGACCAAGTTTTGAAATGTATGAATTTAGGTTCAGTTTTAATAGTGTTTTATTTCCTCTTTTTCTCCTTCCTTGCCAATATCCCCCAGCCCTCCTGATTTATACTGTATGTCCTTACTGCAAGGATCTCCTTCCTGCCTGAAAATTCTGGTGCATTTTAGGTGCCCAATATATGATTACAAATTTACTAAAATAAGAACTTCCCAGATGTCTGAACATTCGACATCATTTACAAACAAATGAAAATGTACTTGGGTAATCCTCCCAAGGGCTGGTAGGTTTTCTGTGTGTTCACAGTAGTCATGATGCAATGATAGTACTTAGAAATAAGGATCAGTTAAATTTATATTCAGAATGCTGTTTAACCCCAGATTTCCTCCTTGACTGTGGGCAAGGCGTTTAACTTCATTGTGGATAGGTTTTCCATCTGTAGTAGAGGAAACAACGCTGCTCTTCAGGTTGTTTTTACTGCAAACTGTATGAGCACTCACAGCAGCATCATCCCTGCATTGCTCACAAAATGCAGAGCGTATTAATAATATTACTGTACATTAGAAATTGGTAATCCAGTTTCAGTTCTATGCATTTTATTAACACAAGATTTTAAATAAGGTTGTTTGCTTTATTGTTATACAAGTGACATACCAGGAATGTGAATTAAAAAGGCAAGTAAGTTTAACATCAGATTTGCCTCGTTGGGAATCAAACCAAGATTTTGCATCCCGCAGTCTTTCTGCAGAGCACTTTGGTAATGTTGAAATCCTGTTGCAAAAAATGGTGTGCGTACAGTTTATTCCTGTAACACATACTGGATATTCTGTTTGAAATGCTGTAAAGTCCCAAAAATTGAAGTAGAGATGATTAAAGTAGCCTGTGTGCAGTTTTTTATGGAAAATACTAAATAAGCAGTGTTAATTTTTCTCCTTTCTTTCTGTAGGATTTGTGTGTGATTGGCATTGTGCTGTACCACAGTGAAGAGGTATTTTTCACTTCAAGATACCTCGCATTAAAAGATCATGGTAGACAGTTTAATAGTTTCTTTAAGGTAAGTGGTGCAATAAAACATTTAAAATCTTATTTAATATGCTCTTAACACACTGCAGTAAATTTCAATTTGGTGGTCTCTTACTCTGCTGTTAAAAGTGTCTGTATTGTAGGAGGGTAAACAGAAATCTTGTCTCAAGACTAAATACTCAAGTATATGCATACCAGACATAGCATTCTTGGGTGATAGTGAAAAAAGAAAGTTCTCAGTGTTTGTTCATGCTTAGAGCATCTGTTAGTGTGTGCCAATGTGATGGTCTATATTACTGGAAAGTTCCTGTGTTTTGATGAGGCTGCACAATTACAGTCACTGGGCTTAAATTACTGATTTACATGTTTTAGTACCTGTGCTGCAATTCATTCAGGGATTTGTCTTATGCATTCCTGAAACAGTTTGCCAGTGGGCAAATATAGGAAAGACCTTTCAAACAGCTTTCCTAACAAAGGAAACATTCAGCTGTTTCTAAGCTGGTCTGTCCGGTTCTGTCCTGTCCTTGGGCGAGCAGATTCAGAGCAGACAGGCAGCCCTGATGCCACACAAACACAGGCTGACCTCCTCCAAGGAATGGCAGCTGAGTGCTCTGTCTTTTGGATGGAGTTACTGTAACACCTCTGCTCCAACCTTGCTTCTCCTGAGTTTTGAGGCATCAATCTTTGAATTGCAATTTTGGCACCCTCCTAATATGCCAGGGCAGATTTCCCATAAAATGGATCTGTCACACTTTACTGACACTACCAGTGTTATTTTTCCTGTTGAAGGATGACCTGCAGAGCTCCTCCCAAGCTCTCCCAGACTTGGGCTGGTCAGCAGATTTGGGAGGAAGTCGGGAATTTGAGACAAGAGCCATACTGCTCTAGTCAGTGCTGATCACTTGGCTAAAATGCTTTGTCCTATATCTGGACAATCCACATTTGGCCATAATATTCCTCCATAAAATGCAGCTACTAAGGGACAGCAACCATGTGAGAGATCTGCTTGGGTAGGTACCCTCTAGCTTCATTCATGCAGAGCTAATACTCACTGCACTGACTAGGAAGAACTCTGAGAGTTGTTCCTAAATGAGGTGTTAAACTGCAAAATTGTTCATGCTACTCCTACAATAGACCTAATATTGCTTTACTTTGTGCTTGTGCCTTCCCCTCTTCCCCAGTTGTTTATATTTATGCTTATATTTATGTTTATATGTTTTTATATTACTGGCAATTGGTGTTGCAAGTAAAAGAAAGTGAGACAGTTTAAGGTCTGACTTTGCTTCAAAGTAGGTGCTTAGCTCCAAATAGTGCCTTAAATGTGAGAGCAGGGGCTGTACCAGCAAGGTTCTTAGAGGCCCGAGTTATACAGCCATCAATCAGCTGCAATTGGTACCTCACCTGTTCAGGTATACTAGAAGGATTTTGCCTTATTTTGAGGAGCACTTGTTCTTTTTGGTTTTTCTGCACTGTGCGAATACCTGAACCAAACCCACTGAAATTGGAGAAGCCTATTTTTGTAGCTTGGGAGGCCTAAAGTTAGTCACGCATGACAAATAAAAAAGCCTGGTCCAGAGGAGTTAGCCAAAGCAAGCTGCTGAGGGAAATAACATTAAAAAAATTAAATTGCCACACATTGATTTGAAGCTAGGGACTTACCTCAGGATATCTTAAGTATTCCTGGCAAATTTCCTGTGTGTTTGAAATAGTGGCTTGATACTGTTGTTTCTGACAGAGCCAATTGCAGATACAGAAGCAAATTTAAAATCTATCTTTATTGTCCTTGAGCCACATACATAGAGATGGCGATTGCAGTGCAACCTCCTTAAAGAATGGTCAGGAAAAGCCTGGCACAGTGTAATCACACATATACTAAAAGTTTGCATTTTAGAACCGAAAACTTTAATCTGGTAAGTAATTTGCTTTGAAGATTACAGTTCTCATTCAGCTCAGAACTCACAATGCTGTGCATGATTTCAGAAGAATTTACACATGGAAATCAGACTGTCAGACTGATCAGAAAAATCCTGCCCTGTTGAGGACAAAAGCATTCATTTCCTTACAGAAAGCCTGAACTTTCTTTCACATGCTCTGAGGGATTATATGGAGCAGAAGCCTTAAGGGAGCAGGGGTGGGTAGGAAGGTTCTGAGAAGGAAGTTAAATATAATTTGCAGAGGATGTTGGCTGGGCCTGTCAGACACTGCACTGCACCTCTTTAGATGCTTGTCATTTTTCATTGAGAAAAGTTGAGAGATCACTTAAGCACTTGGAAAAGAGATGGGGAGGTGAGCTGCAGACAGAGCTGATGTTGTAATTTTGCAGTTTGGAGGTCTGAGTTGTATTTCTGCCTTTGATTTCAGGTGTATTTTGCAAATCAGTTTATTCATTTGTGCCTTTGGCTTCTATCTACCACTGTGTGATTGGGCCCTGCTCTGAACTGCATGTTTTGACTTGTACTGTGATTTCTTTATAGTGTCTTACACTGGCTCTGATTTCAGCCACCTCCACTGTACCTTTTTTAATCACAAATGATAGCTTTGTGAAATGCAATACTTCCTTCTAACAAACTTTTTAAAGGGCTTTTTTTTTTTTTCTTTCTAAATTGATGTGGCAGTAAAGAAGTAATGACTTTTTCTAGCCTTTAACTGGTTTATTGCTTTGATGGAGAGGGGCATAAATGATGAGGTGATGATAGGCCATGTATGCCATGTGCAAACAGTACTTACCTAATGGTTCCTTTTGCAGTATGTTAGCAAGAACAAACACAGAAAACACAAGATAAACATTCTCCCTAGCAGAAGAATATTTGTATGGGTGGTAATGAAATGCTTAGTATTAAAAACAACCCTTTCTCTTTTGGAAATATGTCTCAGAAATACCTGAAACAGTAAGAAATATTTAAAGGGTTACTGGGTAGGTAGCAAGGGAAGGAGCTGTGACTAGGAAATGCAGCTGGATTTTGCCTTGTCCATTAGAGTGCAGATGTGTATTTTTTATCCAAATCCATCAGTTTTACTTCTGCATTGAAATTCAGCAAATCATTAGCAGCTTTTCCCCTTATAACGGGTCTGAAACATACTCTTTGCAGACTGAAAAGTCAAACTACTGGTACACATAAAGATACCTTGATCCTGGTACAGATAAAGATACCTAAAGATTTGTCATACCTGTCCATGTTTTCTGGTGAAGGGGCCTGTTAGAAGGAGACAAACCAGTCCCTGTTGCAAATTATAGCAAACAAAAGACTGAGCTAACTGTGCCTAAGTTGTAACAGGCTCCTAGGAGTCACTACAGTGGTGAGGCTTGACAGAACAGTTTGTTTGGGCTTGGTTCCCATTATGACTCCTTTCAGATTGAAGATGTGGGGACTGGGATGATGCCTGTCTGCTTATCCTGAGTCTCTGGTGGGCTGTGTCCACTACTTTCCATCTTCTGTGCCCAGGTTAGGTTATTCAATTTTCACAAGTGTTAGGCAATTTTCTGTTTCCTGTGTGCTGGAGGTAGAGTGTTCATCTGTAAAATGAGGAGGCAGAGCTAGAAGCAGATGTGGTCCACAGATGGGTGAATTCTTACTTAGCACTTTAGAAAACTTGCAAAGCATGTCAGTTTGACACCAAATGCTGATGTGTTAAAATATGCACTGCCAGAAATTTTTTAATTTGAACACGAAGTTATGTGAACTACTATCAATGGATTCTATTTGGTTCACTTTTGCTTTATAGCTGGACAAATCTATGTATGAACCCGGTTCATACATTCAGGTATGAGCCTGCTGTGAACAGAATCTTATAAGACCATTTCTTTCATATGGTTTAGCGAGTCTCTTTTGGTTAGCAATGGTATTCAAGTGTCTAAATATTTTCTTGCAGTGTGAAGCCTTGTAATAGGTTGTAGATGTGTTGTTTGTATTAATCTGTTCTGTTTCACTGTTTGCCTTTTCAGACTTCTCAGTTCCCTAGCAGTGCTGGGGTTTCAGTTTGTCATCCCACAGCCTTCAATTGAACACAGAAAGGTAAGCGTTAGAAACATTCAGACTTTGTGTACTGAAAGGTAAATGTGAAAATATTTAAGTAAGATATGTAAAGCAATGCAATCTGAATAAAGTTCTGGGAATAAATGACTTCTGTTTTGTGCAAGTGGGATTTCTTTGGTTTCTTCTTTTTCTTTTTTTTTTTTTGTAAATATATACTTGGTTGAAAGACGCTTATCGTGGTTAATTAGCTGAGTAACTGTATGGAGTGTTGCTGGTCACAAATAGTTACTAAAGCTTTGGAGCATTTTCTTTATGTAAGACATGGAAAAAAGAATTCCTGTGAGTAAGAGCAGACATGGAGTGAGTAGAGAACTATCCAGTTGCTCATAGGCAGCTCTTTCTCTTGCAGAGATAGAAATGTCTGAAACAGAAGCTGGACCCAAACCACTCTGTTGCTATTCAGATTGCTAGAGATTGGAGTTGGAAACTTGCTGGAATTTCCTGTTGTGCTCTTGTGGATGGCTCACTCACTCTAGATGTTGGCATCTCTAAGAAGGCTTGCAGCCTGCACACTTTCCATCCTGCTCAGTGTTAGTGAGGTCTTGGCTGGAATCCTTAGGTTTTTGCACTGCTTTTCAGGAAAGTAGAGGACAATTTGGAGAGAAACGGAGAGCAGCACGGATTATCCTTAAGAGATTTTAAAATCTTAGCTCTGAGGGAAGTTTGAATGAATTCATATTGTTTATTCTAAAGATTGGAAGACTGGTGCTAGAGGCAGATATAATCTTCAAATACTTCTGAGTACTAATGGGAAGGCTGTTCTTTTCTGTTTGGTGGAGGAGATGAGAAGAAATAGATTTAAACTGAGGCAAAGGAAGCTTAAGTTTTATGTTAGAAAAAACTTGTCATGGTAAGGATATAAAGAAGATTATATTGACCAGATAATATTTAGAATTTCCATGATGTAGGTCTCTGTGAGTGTGTTGGACAAATGTTTATCAGGAACAACGTGCAGGTGTTGCTGATTCTGCCACAGACCTGAGGCAAGACCCCTTGAATGCTGTTCTGTCTCTTTATGGACTGTCACTTCATAGCAATGTTGTTCACATATCTTAATTGCTATTCAAACACAACCAATTAATTATTGAAGGTATCAACCATTTAAAAACAAGTTTGCTTTTTACTATAGATTTTAAAATAATAATAATGCAAGATATGTATTTTAAAAAAAACCTATAGTGTTAAAAGGAGATAAAAGGCAAGTTTGCTGGGTTTCCTTTTTTTTTGTGCATGTACAACTGTCTTAAGGGTAAAAAGTTATTTGGACAATAGCCTCATAGGTGTGGACTAGAAACCTGAAGCTGTCTGATTGTCAGAGTTCCAGAAGAGCACAGAAGTCTGTTAACTCCTTGTGCAGCCTATTTGTAAGACAAGTTAAATGAGTTCAGAAATAGAAATAATGCAGTCTGAAACTGGCACAGTCCAGTCTGCAGCAAGCTGCCCAAGGGCTCTATTCTAAACTGCAGGACGATTTAGTATTTTTGCCTATCTTACATCTCTTCTCTTTTGTTGTGCAGTTGAGATGGTCATGCTGCTGCTCTGGTTTCAGTACTCCGATTAGACATTCTTTTGTAACACTGACAGTGGAGAGATGCTTCAGTCCAGCTTCCAAATGGCCTTAGGGGGAATAAATCTAATAAATAAAATAGAGTAACTCAGAGAAACAATTGCTTCATTCTGGGAAGCCCCGGAATTAATTTAGATAAAATCAGATTCTTTGTTTTCAATTCAATGAGAAATGCCACGGGTCTGGAGTGTGTTCTATACTAGTTAAAGGGACTTAAGGGCATGGTAACCACCTTAGAGATGTCCTTTTTACTGAGAACAAGCAAGGCACAAGTTTCCTAGTGAGGATCTCTCAGAGGCTCCAAGGCTGGCTGTCATTCTCAGCTCTTACCCTACGGGAGAGGATTCTATTCATGCCAAACTGTGTTTACACTGGAAGTCTGTACTTAATTACACTTTTCACAAACCTTCTGCCCCATCTATAAGCTCCAGACAAAAGGGGCTGTTAGTAACTCTGAAGGCCAAGTCAGACGTTTCTGAGTGTGAGTTCTCAGCTTTGTAGCTCTTGGAAGTTCTTTCCATTCTTTTCCTGCAGTAACCCCAACATGTATTTGCTGGCATCTCCTGTGTATTTCTGGATGGAAGTCTCTGCTGTTTGGTGAGGTTCTTTCTATGTGAGAGCTGTGCAGGAAGAGAGAAAGGGAGAGGAGGAGGACAACGAGGGAAGGATTTAAAGAACAATTTTAACAAAAGAGTGAATAATGAAAGTGGTGTTTGCTAACCTTCATATGCACACTCAGAGGGTAGAGTATGGGGAGTCAAATAACTAGAGCTGAAGTCTAATGAAACATTAGACCATACCCCAGTTCTTACTGTGAGTTTGTTTTGCATCAAGCTAAGCATGACTGATGCTTGAACCTGCAGTATTGGAGGGTGTATGGATTCTGTCTTGTGCACCCTGCACAGGGTTATTTTTCCTCTGAAGGCTATGGACAGGGGGAAAAAAATGGAGAACTAGATTTAGATATTTGGCTGAGTACTTCATTAAAATATTTCCAAATAGGCTAGACTTTTTTCCTACACTAAAAGTTTTGGTAAAATCAGGTAAAACCCAGGACAATCCCCAGAGCAGTTGATGGAAATCCAGTTGATGGAAATCCAGTTTTAAGTGCCTGTAGACACCTACAGTTCAGGTGAGATGTTGTTCTTTTAGGATTTGAGTACACTTAAAAACATCATGAAATACTATTTTCTGTTTAGTTTTTTTTTTTTTAATCTTGGTAGTTTTAATCTTTTATTCTATTTTTTTTAATCCATTTTTAAGGTCACCCTACTAGTACTAGTGTACTAGTTTCACAGGCTCATACAATGTAGATTTTTCAACAATAATCTATAGTTTGCTCTTATTTGTAGGAGTTTTTTTCCTTAGCTTAAATGTATTAGAACTGTTTAAATCACCATTTGGTTACTCTTGACTAAGTGACATGTTTAGGAGCTTACCATGAGATAAGAAGTTGACCTTATCAACCAGCATTTTATTTGTTTGGTTTTTTAATTTTAAGACAAATTTCATCAACAAAATCTGGAAGAGCAGAACTCAGCAGGTTGCTTCCTCAGATGCACACACAAAAATCTGTTTCTGGCATAACAGCATGGGACTGATAGCTAGAAGAATGAGCCAAATTACTTCCGTAGCAGGGAAGTGCACATATTGGAATTAAGACATGGGGAAATGACAAAACCAAATGGGAAAGTTGTGGGAAAAGGTTTGATTGGACAACGTTTTCTGCTTTTAGACTTCATTATTTTTGAGTGAAAGTCTTAGAAGCTTGTCAGACGTACAAAGTCAGAATTGACCAATACAGAATTTCAGAAATACATGGCTACCTGAGTTTTATATAGAAGTAGCTTTTGTGCTTCTTTACTTTAATCAATGCTGTCTCTGCTGTCAGAAGTACACAAAAACTGAAAACAAACCCCATCTTTATATGTTCCTACATCTGAGCTTAGGGCAGTACTCTGTTAATCCCATCTCTGTAAATGGCACGGGTTTGTACAGCAATGTAAATACATTAAATATGGGATGTTCATCAGATAGAAATAAAAATTCTTATGCAAAAGTCTTTTATGGTTTTTTGCTAAAGACAGGAGTTGTAGCATTGGCTGGAAGTCTCTTGGAGCTTTTTTTAATGATCAAACTTATTTATTCCTCATGCATAGTATATAATTTCTAATATCAAGCATACTCCTCTGTAAGGCCAAAATACTCATCAATAATAGGATAAAAGTGGAAATTTGTTATGTGAAACAAAATAATTGCCAGTTGCCTTTTAAAATCAGCCAAGGCCTCTGCAGCTGGATAAACTGAAATCTTTCTTACTATTTGAACAATTAACTTGCCTTGTCCTCACTACTGGACATATGAACAGCCCTGCTGCTGCTCATCACGCAGTCAAGCTCTCTGTTCTCTCTCCCTGTGCTTATTTTGCTGACATTTAACCTTATCTGATGAGTGTCATACTGTGGTGAACTGAAGGTTAAACTATAAACAGTCCTTCTCCTAGACAACCATTAAAGTCTGTATTCCTGATTTTCCAGAAGTCACTTCTGGGTGGATTTGTGACTACTCATATGTTTTTGTGTTAAGAAAGTAAGCTGTAGTTATATTTATGCCTTATTCATTTTAGCAAAATTGGTAATGTAAATGGTAGTAAAGCCTGTCCAAATAAAATTTCTGACATAAATATTGCTTTGTTTAAACATCTTACTTCTGCTATGGCACTAAATAGGAGTGTTGAAGCAGAACTGCTTTGAATTTATGCTTGTCTTTTTGTCACTCAGTTGTAGATGAGTATTGAGTTCAATGGAGGTACAGTGTCTTAACAAACTGATTTTTATTGTATGGAAGCAGTGGCAGGATTTATTTTTACAAGCTTTTCATTGGGGCAGTACAATACTGTTAAAGAATTTTGAGCTTGTTTGGGCTCAGTGTAATTTCTTTCTGCTGGCTCAAAATTAAAGCAGAAATAAACTTGATGTTATCTCTATCACACACACACAATGTTTCTATGAAAAGCAACTATTTATCAAGTGAATGTGACTATACTCCCTATAGAATTTTGAGATTAATGTGCTTTGGGATGTGTGTTGGGGTTTGTTGGTTTGGGGTTTTTTTGGCTATTTTTCCCCCTCTCTCTTGTGCTGAATTCAAATACACTTGTGGAGGGGTCATCACTACTAAGTCAAGAGAAATAAGGAACAGGATCAGGAGCAAGACCTGAGGGAAAAGAGTGGAACAGGGGGAAGGAAAAGATGGCCAAGATCTCTCATTTGGTCATGGTGAGCAGTTTGAGGAGTTTGGCTACTTGAACACACTCTGAGAGTACAGTGTGAAGCATGAAGCAAGTCTGCTATATCCTTGAAACACGGGAGAAAATGGAAATAAGACAAAGTAGTTAATATCTAAGCTTGGCTTTTTGCCAGCCACCAGGACTAAAGCCTAACAGTTGTAAGGAGCACCCTGGGACCTCCACCACAGCTGGTCACCACCTTGCTTTTACATATGCTCCAAAGCAGAGGCTTGGAAGAGAAGGCTGTGTTCTTCCTTGCAGTCCAGGCAGGGTGAAGCTGTGCCCTGTGGTCAGCAGTGACTCAAGTGTGTAACTTGTCAGGATTTGCTGAGCTGGAACTGATCTCTTGCTAACAGAGCCACTGCAAAGTCACTGGGGTCTGTCTGTCTGGGCTGTGTAACTAAACTGGATTCTACTGGAGAGGCTTAGTCACTGCCGATTTGCACACAGCTGCTATTCCTTTGCAACCAGTGGTTACAGGTGTCACCCTTTCTTTTCTGGTAATGTTTTTGTTTATAGGATAACTGCTGTCCATTATGATTGTATTTTCATACACATCACTTCTATAAAACACTTCCAACTGCAAGGGAGTCCATATTGCTCTTGCAGTTTTTTACTGGTCAGTATATCTGCTTGCCTTCAACACAGATAACTTGACTTTACAGATGGACATCTGTTCCATTCGTAACCTTTGGTAAAATAGAGTCTTTCTAGCTAATGATGTTGCTATTCTAATTGCAATAATCCTTAGGAAACAGGAGAGGTGATTTAGTCCATGACAAGACTTTTCCTTTAAAATGAGCCTTTTAGTGCAACAGACTATTTAGAACAACAGCTGAAAGAATTTTCTTGCTATCTCTGTGTTGTTACTAATTCCCTGTCCTTGATGTTGTGGATTGAAGTGGTTAGGAAATAAAATTCGCCTTTGTTTGGGGAAGGATAAGGATACATTATTTTATGTGAATATGCTCTTTGAAAAATCAAGGTCAATGTTTTTGTTGTTTTTAATCTGCTTTATCATGGACCTCTGAATTTTTATCTTTAAATTTAAAAATACTGACTTCTTTAACCTCAGAGCAGGAGTTCTGTGTTTCTCTGAAAGAAAAGATGAAAATATGACAGTTCCAGTTGGATTCCAGTGCAGGTGAGCTTACAGGGTCATAGATAAGTTTCTCATCTTCCTTCAGAGTAGTTCTGCATGCTAGTTCTGCCAAACTTTGGATGAGAGGGATAATAAAGATGAGAAGCTTTTTGGATTCACAGATGAGTTCTTCTGTTAGGGAATGTTGCTTTCTACTTTATGTCAACTTGTCCTGTCTGGTTCTGGAGTGATGGGTGGGTGACTCCCTGAGAGATCTGGAGAGGTGTTACGGCAACTACAGAATAAATAAAATGTGTTTTTCTACCACATGTGAATCCCAAAGAATTTTTCTGAATGTAGAAATAAATAGAATGGCACCAACTTTGTCACAGCTGTAGATGGCTGACCTGGAGAAGGCCAAGGGCAGTATAAGGTTAGTGACTTAGGCCACAAATGATAGTGAATGGTGAGGGAATAGTTTTAAAAAGAAAGAAGCCTAATTTGTGATATAGTGAGGGCCTGATGCTTATCATCTTTACCTTACTGTAAATGAGAAGCAATCCTACCATGGACAAGGAATGGTTGTATAGAAGTGGTAGAAGTGAGGTCAGGAGTGAGCTGTCTGTTACGTGAGAGCACTTAATGGTCCCACAGAAGAGTGGAAAGAAACATCTTCCTTAAAACACTAATCTCCTAGAGTGCAACGGAGGTGGTCTTGGTGTGAAAAAATTAGCCAGACTTGGGGGAAACATCAAGCTTTGTTGGCACAAAAACTGTTCTGAACCTTTTTCAGAGCTGTTTACTTTCTAGACTATTCAAATAATGTTAAGGTTTCTTCAGATGTGGTTAAAGTTGGTTGAAGGGGCAGTGAAGCTGTCCAGGCATTGTAACTCCCTTCAGTGATTTGTGAATACAAAGGTCTCCTATTTCCAGGCTTTTTAGCCCTTTAATCTTCACAGGCACAGATGTTCAGAAAGAGATTTGATACAAAGAACAGAAACCCAAATCGTTTAAGCTGGTAATATTTACACTTACCACGTACTGTAGAATTCAAATGGTTTACTATTTCTGTGATTAAAGGCTTCCAAAATGCACTGAAGGATTAAAATAGCTGAGCACACGAACCAGGCAGACATGTACACATTGTGTCATGATGTTTTGTTTGGCCTCTGCTCCCTTTTTCTCCTAGCCTTGAGAGATCCAAGAAATTATCTGCAAGTTTGGAGCAGGGGGAGGGGCTTGGTAGATTGTTTTTTATCAAACCATCAATGTTCCACGTGTTTCTTATAAGAGGCATAAAAAATACGGTTGTTTCAAATGAACATATATAAAATGGACTGCAAAGCCTTGCTGCTGGGAAATTGTCATGGCTATATATGTATGGACTTTATTGGAAATCAGCTGAGCTAATACTGGAAAAATATTCCTTTAAGATGCATAGATTAGTGAAAGAATTAAAAGAGTTCCATAGATGTATTTACAACACTGGCAGAGAAATACAATAATGTTACACTTGAACAGGTTCTAAAACGAAACTATCATTTCCTCAGCCCATTCAAAATTTGGCATGCTCTGCCCTGAGCAGCAGTTCAGGTCTCATTTCTAGGAGTCTGACTGGTTTTGTTTTTACACTCTTGAAATTTTAAGAAGGTGAAGTCCAGCTTTTACTTTGTGGCTTGATCACTGATCAAATATATTCACAAAAGGTGACTGTTCATGAAGAATGCTGTGTTCCTCTCATCCCAAATATGACATATGCATTTTACATAGTATCAATATACTATTTTACTGGTGTTTTGAATCCTCAGTCAGTCTGAGCCTGGCTGTGGTAAAAGCTGCATGCATATCCTTTGTGACAGGCTGTGCCCTAGTGAAATCTTTAATTAGTGAGAACTGTAAAATAAAGAAAGTGCAACCCTGGAGTAATAGGAAAAATAAGGAGTCGTTTTCCAAGTGCCTTGATAGTCCTTTAATAATGATGGGCACAGTGTGGTGTCATAGCTGGGTTATCATGTGTGGAGTAATGAGAAAAAGGACCATGGAAAAGACAAATGAACAAACACCTAAAGCCGGGGAATATGAACAGAATTTACAGGGGATCTTTGCTCTTGGAAGCATAGGACAAAGAGGGTAATAGCAGCTGAAAGTAAGACATACTGGTTCCTGTTAATTCCACTTTGCATCCAGTATATGAATGTGAGTTAACTCAGTGAATACCACTGGTAGCATTTTTCTGAGCAGGTGATAAAATGTTTTTCTGGATATGATTTCTTTGCCTTTGGGGGAAAGTAATACCATACAGCTTTGAGAAACATACATTTATGCCTGTATATCCCTTTCAGATATATATTTAGGAATATAATGTAGTAAATTTGTTCATGAGTCCATTTCCATTCTGGGCATTTACCCAGAAAAAAGAATTACTGGACAATATGTTAAAAATTAAATCTATGATATCTAATAACATTATTGTATCTAAACTGAAATGGTAAAAAATACTGGAAATGTCTGACTTGGTTTAGATATGTCCAGGTTTAAAGCTTGCCATTATCTTGTATCCCTTTTCAGTTTTGAGTTTGGATTGCTATAGCATGCTTAATATCTACAGAATACCTAGTAACATTGGCTGTGGCTATAACAGCTTAACTATGTAGCTGGCTAAAAGGTATATACTGTCACCAAGCATTATAATCATTATTACTGTGAAATTCCATCATTAATTCACATTTGGAGTACTGTGTGCAGCACTGCACACCTCTGTAAGAATGTAGGAGTGAAAAAGGTGCTGAGAATGAGGAATTCCTTACAAAAGAAACTGAACAGATTACGACTGCTGAATTTCAGAAAGAGATCCTGGGACTGGATTGTGTTAGCAATTGCAAATCAGACATAGTATGGTGAAGGAGAACACAAAATGATCATTCTTCATTATCACAAAGAAAAATTTGGGACACATAGTGAAATTGTCAGACCAGAGCAAAGAGAAGCACTTTTTCAATGTAAAATGTACAATCTTTTGGAAGCCAAGATTAAAAATATGCTAAAGAAGGTATTAATTGTATTCATGGATAGTAAGTCCAGTAGCGGGTATGAAAAGCAATTGGAACATGGCGTTTAGCTGAAGGAGGCCCTTGAATTACTGACCAGCACAGGGTCCCTGGATGTCTCTGTCCTGGTTCTTACACTGTTTCCTAAAGTTTTGCTTCTCCCCTCAGTCAGAAACGCAGTACTGAGTTAAATGGGCCTCTGATCTAACCATTTGCCCCCCCTACTTTTCTGAACAGTTAATTTGTATTTAAGCTATAGTTTAATAGGATGAAGTGTCTTACAGTATTTAAAATTAGTGGTTGTCAGATCAGTACTGCATTGTCTGCCATTGTCTTCGGGCACAAGTTACATTTTAAATAGTTGTGGCTTTCAGTTCATGTGATGTTTCCTCTTCAGGGACATTCTTGCATAGTATAGTTTCAACAACTGCTGCTGAAATCCTGAGATGTGGATCTTATTTCTAAATTCTGACAGAGGCAGTACTAGAAATTGGCATTGGATTTCTATAGCTTGTGTACCCCTAATTTTTGCTGAATTTTTGACTCAGGATCAGAGTGATTGCTGAATTACATAAATTAAACTATTTTTCTATTCAAAATGTCATCTATGTCAGCTTGCCAGTAATATGTTTAATTCCATAGGTTTTTAGAAAAAAAAACCCAATAAACTTTTAGAATAAAACCTGTATTTAGTGCAGCTCCAGTGTACAAAAGTGACAAAATACAAGAAAACTGGGGAAAGGGAACAGAATGGGATGCAGGGTGCTGATGAGTAAAGGAAGGGGATGGCCTCTAAACTACCCTTCTGAAAATCCAGCCTCAATTCCGTTTGCCACTCATGGGTTGAAAGGTGGCAGATTGGAAGATATTTGGTTCATAACAGTCGTTATGAAGAAAATTGCTCATTTAACGGATTTTTGATAGCAAGTTAATAGGTGGTAGTGCAATTGTAGAAATTGCAAGCACTTGCACACCTGAAAACTTGTCTTACTTTTCTTTACATTGTTTATTGTACAGCTGCATGTAGTGAATGGTATTGTGTCCACTTCCAAGCCTTGCCTTGCAAAATAACTGAAAAACGTGTAGGAAAGGAGGAAAGGGGAACATTAAAGGGGAAAAGAAATTGAGATTGTAGAGCAAAATATTTGGTTGTGATTAACTTGCAGTAGATAAAAATCTTTTTGGTGGTGCATTTATAGTTAAAATGAGTCTGGGTCACCTAGAGAAGGAATCAATCATGAACTATGGGGAAAGTAGATTAAATGGGTTAGTTGATCTCTCTCTTTTTACAGGCTATGTGATTCTCTTAAAGAAATTACTCTCATGACTTGGCAAGAAAAGTTCAGTTTGCATTTCACTTATTCCCCAGTGCAGGCTCAGACTCTTCCTTTCAGAAAGTGTGATTTTAATGGGTATTTCTTAAAGCAAGAGAAGGAGGCACCTAATGTTGGGGATCTCTGAGTATGTGGTGTGTCTGAGATGTTCTGAAATACGTCAGCTGAATCCCGTAACTACCTGTAAGTTCTTGGCTATATCATAGAGCTGTGGCAGAATTTCTTACTGGCTACAAAGTTACCTGGAAATCACAGGATCAGAGGACAGGAATCGGCCTGTGAGTGCTGTAATTCAACTCCTCTGCCCTGGGGAAGGGTCAGTGACACCTCGTTTTACCTGGTAGAGCTTTAGGGCTGGTCTCAGTGCTGCTGGGATCTCCTCAGGCAGTCTGTTTCCATGCTTTGTCTGCCTTCCCTCTAAGTAGTTTTTCTCCTTTAATTTGGATCACCTTTGATTAAATTTAAATCCATGGTTATTTGTGTGTTGGCTATAGACAAGAACAGTTTGCTGCAAAGAGAAAAGGAACAGCTCTTTGTATTTATTTAGGTAAACTTTGGAAGTGTCATTATTGCCTCCTCTGTTTTTCATTCCTTAAACTAAGCAGCTTCAGTTTATTCAGTCTTTCATAGTAGAATTCACTGAGTAGATTATGCCATTAATCACATCATCTCCTCTAACGATTCCTCTGTAGCCCATATCTTACTCAAAATAAGAAAACAGTAAGAAAAGTAAGAAAATAGAAGTTCATAACCTGATTTGCTACTGAAAACTCCCATCTCAAAATTTTATCTTACAACTAAGTAGTATTGATGAATTTGTCTATCAGTATAAGACATTATAATGTTACTTTTTAAGTTTTATTTTTATGTTCTTCCTTAATTAGCTGGATTAAACCCCCTTGTGCTGTGTCTACAAGTCTTTCACTATGAATATTTGGAGGTGTGAAATTACTTTACATTGCCTACAGTCATATGAAGTATCATTTTATCTGAACCAACGTTTGCTGCAACGAAGTTTGACAGCCAGAAGGTTCTCTCTGTAGCAGGTTGACACTTTTCACTATTCAGTTTCTATTTCTGCAAAATGATACATTTCTTATGTTAGTGAGAACTTGAATTGCATGTAGATTAATAGCTTTTAGTTGTTGCCTGCATGAGTGTCTTTGGTATTTTAAAAAACAGGTGTACTGAATCGTCGTAGAAATGATTAAGAAGTAGTCCAAACAAGTGAAACCTTACTTGTCTGATAACAAAGGACTATTAGTTTTACAGTAAGTAAATTTTACTGCAGACTGAGTTCAGACCAGAAGAGTGGCTCTGTGTGTAGCCATTACCATTTTACATCTGAGGTAGAGCACATTAATGCATAGTGTAAGTATGGGCAGTGAATATTCACTGGAAAAATCACAAACTGAAGAATAGCTTGTTTAGTTGGTCAAAGTGTGAGCCAGTGGTGTTCTCTTATTGGATATGAAAGCAAATGTAGCAGCCAGAAAGACCTTGCTGCATGTTGTAAGTCTGACATTATGCAGTATTAGGTTGTACAGGCTATTGGATTTTAATGGCTGATGCCAAATGGGGTACTCACAGGAAAAAAGACATTAAATACAGAGACATCTGCTCCTGTTTTCAAATAACATTGGAGAAATGGGTAACATCGCAGTAATGCAGATGCTTTTTATTAATCAGAAGTTATAATTAAATGCAGTTTTTTCTGTGGTTGGTGATGAAAGTGTGAGAGCAGCCTCAGAGGGGGGAAATGTTTCAGATTATGTAGACCACAACCAACTATTATACAGCAGCACCACAAACCGTGCGCTGGCTTGGCTTGTTGTATTGCAATGCTGTATTCAACCCTTGTTTGCAAACCATGTTCCAGCCTGGCCTGCCATGTCTCCAGCCATGATGAGGAATGTGTGCTCCCTGGCAGAGGTGGGGCACAGCTCAGTTACCACAGTGTATGATGGCTGTGATGAGAGGCAAAGTGTGTAGATGGTATAATCTTTTGCTATTATACAATACTGTTTGAGGCAAAATTATTAATGGAAGTTACGGGTTTAGGTTCTCATGCTGAGAAGGGGGGAGAAGTGACAGACAGACAGACAAGGCTGGCTTTCCAAAGCTCATTTTGAGGTAGCTGTGCTAGAATAGGGCTGGAGAGGTACGGCAAACGTGTTTGTGGACAGTGCCTTTTCTTGCCTCCCAGCTGATTTGATGTGTGTGTGTGCTTGTCGGTACAAACCTTGTTCAGAGAATTAATAAACTACTTAAAGGATGATCATTTAAATGAATGTTCTGCATATTAATAATTGTGAGAATCAGACATTGGAAACCTGCTTTGGAAACTTGTGATTCAACTAGTTGGTCAAGAGAAGCAAGAGAAAAACTGCAAGTTTGAGTACTTTGCTCAGTGCAAAACACTGAGAAATCCTGGCTATATCTAGCTCCAAGAATGGTAAACCTTGGAACACGAGTCCACAGAGAGATGGGGATGGGTGACTGTAACTTCCTGGCTGTGCTGATACCTTTCCAATCATAAGGTCAGCATGTTTAAAATATTTGGCTTGTGGGGTTAACTCTCCTTGTGGAGAGACCCTGCCCTAATCCTTCCTAGCTTCCTTCATGAGAAGGGCCCTCTCCCTTTGGGCTACTTTCTTTCACTTTCCTTGTGCTGCTGAGTGGTGAGTATGGACTATGTGGCACTGAACACCAGAGACCAAAAATCTGTTCCATCTTTTATTGAGTTTGATGGGAATTTCTGTGAATGTAGGATTGAGTGCATCATCTTGAAGTGGTCATGTGGAGACTGGGGCAAGAGTGGTAATATAAGAGTTAACTACAGCAGCATTTTTGGTTGGTTGGAAATCAACCTGTCCTCTTACATTATTGCTTTCATAAAAAGTTCCACATTAGATGGGAGTTCCTGAAATATTATTGCAACCACCAGCACTCTCCATTGTTGAAGCGTCAGAGTGCAGCAAAGCAGTGAGTGTCTGTTAACCCAATTTCATTACCAAAAATGACCTTATTTCCTGCTTTTGGTAATATTATAACACATTTCCAAGGTTTGTATCATGCAATGTTTTCCATTGCTGAGAACAAAGAAAATCTATTCTTATCCAGATAGTCCGAAAGAAAAACAACAAAAAAAGTGCCAACTCAAAAACCCAACCAAACAAAAAAACCACCACAGAACCCACAAAACCCCAAAACAACCAACCCCAAACTTTTTGTCTGAATGGTTGATGGCTGAAGGAGACCTCCTCCTACACTGGCAGTCCTTTGACAGGCAGTGAATAAGACAAGTTACTTCCTAAATCATTCCAGTTCACTTGTGACTGCGGAGTGAATGGCTGAGCACCGTGGTATTCATGCTCTCTTCGTATTCCACTGTGAATTCTGATTCCTAAGTGTGTGTGTTGTGTCTGCAGGTTCCGCAGAGGATAGAAGAGCAAGGAGATGCTCCTGAGGACAGCAGTGCCGGAGTGCCCGGCCTGTGGGGCAGCTGGGGCCCCTGGTCCGCCTGCTCGCGGAGCTGCAGTGGGGGGGTGATGGAGCAGACGCGGCCCTGCCTCCCCGCCTATTACCGGGAGCGCGGCTACCGCCGGCCGGGCCGGCACTTCCCGCCCTCGGACCGGGCTCTGGCTCACCAGAGCGCCCACCACGAGGATTCGCTGTCTGCCTACCCCGGCCATGTCATCTCTGCCATCCGCACCTCTGTGCCACTCCACAGAAACGAGGAGCAGCTTTGGGCCGGGCTCCGGGCCGCGGCCGCCCCCGGGGCGCGGAACAGCAGCCAGGGCGGCCGGGCGGCCCTGAGGGGCAGCCGGCACTCGCAGGGCCCGCGGCACAGCGCCACGCCGGACAAGAGGTACGAGCCTGTGCCACAGCTCCCCTCCCTTAGGAGTGACAGGGCGGTTTAGAGTTGGGACTTCTTCACACTTACAGGAAAGTTATTATAGACTCAGACTGACTTTTACAATGTTTACCGCCTTCTGGGGGAGGCTGCCCTCCCGGTTGACTACTTACATGATGTCCAAGGGCAGATGTAACTATTCTACAATTGTGCTAAGCAGATTGTTTCCCTTTAAGATTTGTGTTATGATTTATTGAGTGATTTTTCCTTTTCTGCTGCACTCTCATTTGACATTTCCATTAAATATCAGAACAAATAACTGTTTTATAATTGTATTCTTAACTGCAGCAGCCAGTCTGATATTAATTGGTTAAAAAAACCCCCTTTTTTCCATGAAGGATAGCCAACTGTCTGTTGACTTTATTTCTACTCAAAACTCTAGTTTTGTTTTGCATTTCTATTTATTGCCTTTTTGTTTTCTCTTTTTTTCTTCCTACCACCTCTTTTAGCAAAATTTTCTGTTTGAAGAAAATAAAAAATAATGTAGTTGTTTAACACATAGAGTATTTTAAACATGGTATATGTTGATATTAATTTCATAATAACAGTCTTTACGGCTGGGTGGATCTGTGCTGTTACAAGTAATTCCAAATAATTTTGCCACTTCTGGAGAAACACTTTTTTATCTTCTTAGATACCAGTCTATCAGATTTTTTAAAATATATTTGTAAAAGGAAAATAGATGTGTTTCTAGTTTGGAGACTGAGCAGAACAGGCATGGAAAACCCCTGGGGATGGAGCACTTCTTAAATGTCTGTTCTCTCTGTCTTTCCTCTGAATATGTATTCCAGCAGTTCTCTGGTTCTTTCCCTCTCAGGTCTTTTCTGGGAGATACATGAAGAGAAGTGTTTTGGGGTGGTTGACAAAAAAACCCAACCCAAACAAAACAGAAAACACCCCAGCCCCCCCAAGACATAACCAAAGAAACCTTCCTTCATGTCATCTGCATCTTTAAGATTCTTAGTGAAGCAGTCAATTGTAATTCCCTTTTTAAAGATATTTTGCTGTCCTTAACAACATAAAAAAGAATATTACCTTGAGGCAGTATTCCAGCCTGAGTGGAATAAGACAGTAGAACTCTCTGTTGCTGCTGATAAAGACATTCTCAACCCTTGCAAGAAACTCTGTCCATGTAAAAGAATACTTGAAAATATAATTAACCTGTTAAGCTCCTGTCTGTCTTGGTGAAGCATGAGTTTCAAAAATGGGATCAGCTGTTCAGATGTTGGTCTTCTCAGGTGTTGCCCATTTTCTTTGTCACTGCTTTGTCTTTCTGTCAAACCCATGCAAAGGATAGCCTAGACCTGTTGAGTATAAATTCATTGTGACACTGATGGCCTTACAGAAGCTCATAGAGTGCCAGAGACAGAATTGGTAGTGTTAATATGAGTGCAGTGAGGCAAAAGTCGTATTTTCTTTTTTGTGTTTTCCTACTTAATAATTTGCTGTAATGCAAATTAAATCTGTTCTGGGCTGTGCAGTGTGACAGCCCCAGGTTGTGGTGCATGGCTGGGTTATTGCTGACACTGGGAGTCTGGCCTTGAACCGTCAGCACAAAGTCATCCAAAGGCTGTTTGCTCCAGCCCTTGGCACCCTCTGTCTCCAAGGGAATCCTAGCTGGCCTGGCTCTGCACAGCCCTGCTGCCTCTGCTGGGCTTCCATCCCCAAGGCCTGTCCCTTGCTGCTCTGGTGGCCTCTGCAGGCCAGCACAGATTGGAATGGTTTGGAACAATCGCTGCAGGATTGGCTGGAACATGAGAGGATGGTGAGCAGAAAATGGTACTGACTGTGTGCAGAACTGAAGCTGTGTTATTTCGTAAGAAATGCTTTTCCATATGAAACATTAAAATGCTCACTTTCCTGTATGATGGAGGCATTTGCTTTTGAAAATTCTTGTGCTTTCCTAAGCACAGTACAAACTTCTGTACCAGAGTTGATTTTCCACCCCCACACAGTCTGCCCCTTGGCAAAAGACTGTGGATTCAAGGTCACTGTTTTAATCTTACTTGCATAATAAGTTATTTCCATCTTGTGTTAGGAGGTCCCTGGTGGCTTTAAAGCCTGTTGTATTGCATAACTTTCAGATTCCTTGGTGGTGACTGTAAAAACAGAATGAGAACAAAAAATGTTATTTGAAAATGGAATTATTTGAATGACAAGCCTAATAGTTTTCCTTGATTTACAAAATCC
Organism: Corvus kubaryi; assembly: GCF_017639235.1. Taxonomy (NCBI): domain Eukaryota; kingdom Metazoa; phylum Chordata; class Aves; order Passeriformes; family Corvidae; genus Corvus; species Corvus kubaryi. The sequence continues at coordinate 14,565,151 of NW_024581133.1, read as the reverse complement.
AGAGTAAAAACTTTCTTTACAAAGGAGATTACTTTTCCTATCAGGTATATGGAAAATGGATTTCAAAATGTGAGTTACTCTACATATGATTTTTATACAGCAGAACTGTGTGTACTGTTCACTAAATGGATGATACTGGAAATGTATGTCAGGCTGTTAAGTAACACCTGTGTTTTCATAATTTGTACAGTCAATGGAAACTTTTTGGGGTACTTCTATTTACTCTACTGTAGTTTTAGCAGACTTCCATAAAACGGTAAGAGAGGAACGGACATTTGTGACTGAGATAAGCTCACAGTGATAACATAGTAGAGTGAAATTGGATGGTTTCCAAGGCAAGGAGTCTTGACAGCTCCAGCAGTCCTATACAGCAGCCCAGTATGTTTGTATCATTTAGCATCGAGTGGAAAAGTTCTCTGCCTGCTTCCAAGCAGCTGACAAAGAGCTGATTAGGGGTTTTTTTAGCAAAATCCAAAATAGAATTTGTATATCATAAAAATTTGCTATACCTTGTCTTTGAAGAGGATATTCACATTTTCAGCTTTTGAAACTTAGTTTAGTTAGGCGTTAGGAACCAGGACTGCATGAGAAGTTGAGAGAGTGAAGTTTGAGTTTCTACAATTAGAAGCCTGGTTTAAAAAATTTCAGTGCTCCCCTGTTTAACTCAGTGCAGTAAGTAGAGTTCCTGCATGATTGAAATGTGCTAATTACAGTCAGTCACTGGAGTGAGTATGAAAGAAAGCTGATGGTTCTCTGGGTTGTCCACTGGCAGAGGAAGGGAGCACTCCCCAGTTTTGAAGAGTTGAGTTCCCTTTAGCACAGACTTGGTTTGTTATTTTTCCCTAGCTAAAGTGCATGGAGCACACCACACAATAAGAACAAACAGGAAGGAGGACATAGTGAAAAAATATTAAAGCATTTAGTCATCTTTATAGAGAGGCAGATATGGAAAAGTAATACGGGCATGCGGAAAGACAATGTGCTTTAAGAGAAAAAACACATCTTGAAAGGAAATACCATTCATGGATTAGGGTTTAGTACTTCTTAAATGTTGCATTTCCAGTTCTCTGTTTTGGTGATAGAGAAGACAAAACCACAATTTCACGCTGATGTGCTGAGTGTAGGATGTTTACAGCTGCCACCTTCACTTTCTCTGCACATGGGCTTTTGTGGTGGAGCAGCAAAACCTCAGTGTCCATTTATGTGAACATGGTATACACTTGTATCTGGTTCATAGGAGCAGAAAGAAAAAACAAGCGTTATCACTAGAATAATGAAATAACTAAAGCGTTCTTGCATAAATAGTGCAAGTTAAATAAGTATGTTAATAAGGAAGGGGCTTCCCTAATGCATTTTTTTTTTGTATTTGGAAGAGGGATGAGAGGAAAAATTTGCACTGAGGAAATAATCTAAAAATCATTGACTTCTCACGTGGCTGTAGCTCTGGGTCTTTATTCTGCTGCCAGCAGCTGACGTGCAAGTCTGCTGTGCTGCTCTGTACCCTGTATAGGGTCAGTTTGCATTTCTAGGCCTTTGAGCAACAGAAAGGAAGAGTGCGTCATTTAGTGTCAAACCAGAATTTCCCTTCTGAAAGTATCTTTTGCCCCCTCTCACAGATGCTTTGACCAGGCAAATGTCGGAACTGTCGTTTTAAAAGTTAACTGTAGGCCTGCCAGCAGAGCAACTGTTGGCAGGTCTACAGTTAACTTTTACAAGGACAGTTCTGTTGTTGTTTCCTTAACCAATAGCCATGTGTTATGATGCAATTTCTGTGACCTGTTCTAGTCAGTTCCGGTTCCTAGAGGTGGAAAAATGTGTGATTGCTGGACCTTCAGGTTCAAGAAGGTATTATTTTCTCAAGTTGTTAGGCTTTATATTTATTGGCATGAGTGTTTGCTTTTCTTAATATCTGGAATGAAACCCAGCTCAAGTACTTAGCCACCCCTCCTTTCATTATTTCTCTCATGGAATGAAAATGTGATGGATTTTACCCCAAGCCCTGTATGGTAACAAGAGCTAATTGTGGGTTGGTGTGTATACGGAAGGAAGATAGGGAGAGAAGGACTGGATCCCTTTCTAAGGATAAATCTTCCAGAAAATCCAAGAGCAGCAGTGGTAATCAAAGAATTTATTTTGGTAGCACTTGGGGCATTTAAAGCTGTGTGAGAAAGATGTTTACTTTCCTTCTGAATAAAATTCCAAACAGGATCCAATAGCAGTAATGATCAAATGAGGTACTACTTCACAAAATGAATAGCTAGCTGGGATGGCTGTGGCCTCAGGTTGACTTTATGCTGTCACACGTCTCATCTGGTTATTAATCCCCACGACATGCTGTAGGTCTCACTTATTATTACCAAATTAATATCCATTTTTATTATGCTACTGCAAGCATGCTTTGAGTGGGATTACCTGAAATAAACCCCTAACACAATCCTATAGTTGCAAACCACCTGAGCTTTCTTATTCTTACTGCTGAGTATTTCGACCCTTCCTGAGCTGGGCTCACTGAAGGAGGGGAAGTGAGAATGCTGCTGCTGTTCAGTCAGATACCACTGAAGTATTGCCCCATCTGTGAGGGGTAGAAACAACCAAACCTCCCATCTCATTTGTGAGGCATCTCAGCGGAGTTATGAGGTTACTTGCATTGAATTTCTGCTGGTTTACCTGCCAACTGCATGGTTGCATTATTTAATCAAATCTTAAAGAAGAAGCTAAGAATTTCCTGGGATCGGAGGTGTTACTGAAAAAGAGGATTGTAGTATTTGGGTTTGAATTTTGGAATCGTATCTCAGTGTTGAAAGTCATATAAATAAGGCTATATAGCACTTGCTGAGAGATCAGTAAAACAGTGAGTTATTGTACTGGGCATATTGCAACTATGCTGAACTGGGGTATCAGTAGTGATCTCTGAGGATGGAAAATTTCATTTAAGATAGTTCACATCCCATTAATTAAACCTGTTCCCAAGAGACCATGTATTTAGTGACCTTATTCATTAATTCTACTGTCTCAGAAAAATGTAGATATCTTTTGCCCCTAATATGATATATAAATGAGAGTGTTTGTGGTATAATGTGTTATAATCCATTTTTCTTCAAAAGAAACACTTCTTAGGCATTGTTGGTTTCTCTGTGAATTCCAGCAGTTGAAATTTTTAGGACAAATAGGCTCACAATAATTTTAATACTCTTATGTGTATGTGATACATGGGAAGCAGTGCATATCCACAAATCATGGTGTGGTTACCAAAGTTACCATGGATGTAAAAAAGGCAATTAGTTCCCTTGCCTTACTTAATGAAAATGACAGTCAGTGAGATGCAGTGACTGCCTGCCCGGATGAACTGCCCTGCAGTGTGCTGATGAAGGGAGCAGTGGGCTGGGGTGTGGCAGAAGTTGCTGCTGTTGGCCCTGCTCTGCAGTGTGTGGTACTCTCAGAAGGGCTGGCTGAGCTCTCGTGACCAAACATTTCACAGAGATATCTGCTCATTGCTGTAAGGCCGGTTTCTAGGTCAGTGAGCAGACAGGCATGCATTTTGTAATATAAAACAGTCAAAGGGCTCCCTTCTTTCATTCATGTTTAAGTGATTTTCTCCAGATTGATTTAGAGCTGGTGAAAAGTGGGTATGTGGAATGCAGTGCAGCACGGGCTGTGGTGCAGTGGGAGAGGCAGTGCATGGTGGCTTTTGATGTGAATCAACCTGACTGGTGGGAGCTCTCCTTCTTGAGTAGGTGGAAACATATTCCCAGATCCCATATATCAGTCATTTTTGTTAAAAATGATTCCTGTGAAAGAATCTGCTAAAATACTGTGAGATGTAAACTCACTAACAGTTAGGAGCAGTATAAGACAGTTTATTTTGTGACTTAAGGGGAAAAAATTATGGTGGAATCTTTTTAAAGTAAACCTTGTTAACCATGTGCCTAAGAATATATAAAACATGAAAGAAAATTAAATGCAGTAGGAGGGCTGGAAAGTAAATGATTGACTTGGACAATTGTAGGCCAGTCACAGTTTTGAATTATGGAGGAAATGCCAGGGATTAAAAATGCGTATCTGAAATTATTTTAAGAATAATATCTAGGAGTAATTAAAAAAATAAAGTACATTAAAAATATATGCCTATACTGATCCTGTTAACAGAAACTTAGGGAATTGGGACCGGGTTTTTTTTGATTTGAAGTTTTGTGTCTGCAAGGACTTTTCCATCTCCCTTTATTTTTTTCTTAATTTCATTTAAAATATTGGAGTAATATTTCAATAGCTTCCTTGCTGACAGGAATAGCTAATAAGTCACTTTCAGTTCTTCAGAAAAAGAATCAAGGCAACTCTGTACTAAATACTTGAACTATGAGTAGATGGGTAGTAGCCTTTAAAGTCTGTCAATTAATTACAGTAATGTAATGCTGCAAAAGAGATAAGTTGCTATGACCCAAAATATTAGGTTAAAGGTTGGTATACTTACCCACAGAAATATACTTAATTAAGTTAGAATATATGTAATTGATTTAGTTATAGAGGATTTTGCCTACTAAAAAGCAGTTCTGTTAAAACCATGATGAGTAGAAGGGCTTAAATTTAAGCCAAAGAGCTTTGATAGGGACCTAAGGGGACTGAGCTCCTTTAGAACTAATTTTCTAGCTGAAATCAAAGACCTGCAGTTTTGGAGCATTTTTTGAAGTAGAAATTAATAACAGCAATGCCAAAGCACAAATCAGTTTAATTTAAAAGACTTTTGCAGTGGTAAATAATGGGGACTACTATTTGGGAAATAAAGCTATAAATCAAAATTTTAACCTGTCTTCTGTCTTTTCTTCCACTTTCATCTTGTTTCTGCTGATAGATCACTGTTAAGTTCAGCTTGAGTAGGTGCTAGCTCTGGGTTGGTTGTGATAGGGCACAAACACAGGCAGCAACACTTCAGAGAGCAGATTATAGGCAGCTGCTGAATTCCCTAGTATGGAGAGCAGGCAAGAACCTGGAGAACTCCTGGCCCTGGGCACCGAGAGCCACCTCAGGCTATGGATGCAGTTAGACCAGGCTCACTGAGTACAGGGGTTTCCTTAGCATGTTAGAGGACTTGGGGGTTCATTCCAGGACAGGACTCCTAGTAAAGGAAGCCTTTGAAGATTTTGAAATAAGCTTCAAACTTGACCAAACTCTACACAAAATTAAAAGAAAGGTCTAGGTGTTGGTTTCACGTCTGTCTGATGATGTGTGGTGAGATTCTGTTGTCTTTCATTAGTGTGGTTGTTGTGACTGGGAATACAGAGAAAAAACCCGTCTCCCTCTGCTTGTGGAATTATTTCTGCCAATAGACAAGAGAAAATCTTGAGGGAAAAAAAAAATCTGTAATTCCTATGCAGTTTTTTTCTCCTTATCCCTGGTGAAACTGGTGGCTGAAGGTTGTTGCCTTTCCAAAACATTACATTATTTCTTCAGAAACAGTGAAAGGTTGTGAATTGAAAATGTAAGAAATCAGAAGTTTCTTTGGGTTATTTCTAAGGAAACTTTCCAGCAGTTGTACAACAAATCTTCCTTGTTGTCATAAATGAGTGTTTTTGCTAATGTTCACCCTTGCAGTTTTTCGTTTACAAGAGAAGTACTTTGATACTAGGAGATAAGATGAATGAAATGCTGAAAAGTTCATGAAAATACATTCTTCATTCTGTCTGACATCAGAAGAGAAGGAAAATGAGTTGTGCTTAGCTGGAAGTGAGCCAGGGAACCTCCATTTAGAGGCAGTGGGAGAAATGTAAGGAGAGAGGAAGTGGTGGAAAAAGGGAAGAAATGAAAAAGGTATGTTGGAGAGAGGCTGTGTAAAGAGCACTTGAGAGAAGAGGTGGAGGCCCAGGAAATTTGTAATCTTACCTGTGTATTTTAAAGACACTGTATATCCTTGGTTCAAAGAGGGTTTCTATTCATATAAATAACCAGCCCACCAGCTCTGAAAGTGCTTCAGTCTTGAAGACCACTTGAGGTTCAAAGCATTGTTCTGAGCATAAAGTCTGTGAGGCAGTGATAATGCATTGATTTGCCAAGGCATAGGTTTGCTTGTGGCTAAAATTAGAAAAAGCTACGACAACAAAATTCCTTTTTAACACTGCAGATGTGCTAAGAGGGGCCAGTTCCTACTATTCACAGCTGATGTATTTTCATCATGAGAGAAATTTTTAAAAGTTAGAATGGTAAGAATGCTACATCATCATCATCATCATGTTTGCTACAACCTTTACATTAATGGCTCATAACCTGATTTTCTTACTTGTCTGGGCAAATGCATTTTTTGAAATAAAGAATATATTTAGGTTGGCTTAAGTTTAAAGGGGCTCGTTATTTTTGTTATCGAAGTGCTAAACAGATTTGTCTGAGCAATCAAAGAGGTGCATGTGTTTATGAGAATTATGCCCAAAGAAAGGAGATTGCCAGATCTGCATTACACAGCTGTTATGCCTCTGCTTCAGATGAAAACAGTAGATCAGAGATGCCTGCTGGCTGTGGTCTGACATGAAACATGTAATGCTTTTCTACCTATATTTTTCTGTTAGGCAGTAATTTACCTTTAGATGGTAACTCTATTCTTGGTGGCATTTTTTCCCCCTTTTGTCCCAGCTGACTGCAAGTATTGTTGAATACTTCCTTTCCTCTTCTTACTCTCTCTTGCTCTTGCTCAGCTCAGGGAACAACAGAAAAACTACTAATGCTGTGTAATCGCACTCTCTTTAGGTCTGGCTAAGTAGGCACAAGGCTGATGGGTTTTCTTTATTTCCTCTCCATTTTACTTATGGGAAGCTTTTTTTCCCTCCCTTAATGCCAAAAACTATTATACGACTTTTCTCGACTGTAACTACCAAAAGCTTGCCTCAACAATGACTGTCATGGTCACAGAGCAGATTAACAGGGATAAACGGTTCAAGAGTGCTGGTTGCTTATCTGCCAGGGCAAATCAGCACTCTTGTTCGCACATCTTGAGCCAGGAAGATTGATTAAAAGCCCCACGTGGCCATCAGGCTGGAATGTGAGGTAAATGACTTTTAGGGTTTCCATCTTACAAGAGTCCTGTGAGAATATAAGACTTGGAAAGAAAACAAACCCAAATAGAAACAAACCAAAAGAAAGGTCCCTTTGATCTGGTGGCTGTCTGACATCTGTGACACTTTTGTTCCTAGAAAATAAGTATGTCAGTTTATAATCTCTGGTTTTCACTGGAGTTCAAGTCTATTTTGCATATGTATATTAAAAACATAAATATATTTTATGTGCAGAAAGAAAATTGCTTTTCTTTAATGGTATCTCCCTTCCTGAGCAGCAAATGTCATCCAGAATAGCTATATTCATGCATTGCTCTGAACTGGAAGAAATGTTTTTTGCCAACTTACTTGTTTTTTGCCAACTATTTTGCAGTTTTAGGATCAAGGCTTTCTGAGATTCCTAGTATCAAGCTAGACTACATCTTGTACATATTTATAACAAGTCATGTAAAACTTAACTGCTCTTTCGCTTATTCATTCAGTAACTGTTTTCTCTCTCTTTCTCTGTTTTTAGAAGCAGAAATAGAAATCCTATTGGTCCAGGAAAGTATGGATATGGAAAAGTGCCGTACATTTTACCTTTACAAACTGATACTGGTCAGCAGCCTCAGAAGCTGCGGAGGCAGCGACAGTCGTCAAGGAACCACCTATTCCACCAGAGTCCGAGTCTCATGAACTCCTACAGCCAGGCAGCTGCTCCTTCACTGCAGCATGGGAATCTTTATCAAGAACCAAGTGGGCCTCAGACAGGACACCAAGTCCTGGGGCCCTCGGTTTATCAGTCACCTTCGTTCCCTGTATCTCAAAGTCTGTTCCATGGCAGTGACTCCAACCCTCATGGCCCTGCCTCCCACCAGGCCCTGCAGGGGCAGCCCCAGCCCCAAAGGGCTGCAGCCATCGTGTGCATTGGTGCCTACAAGCAGTATAAACTCTGCAACACAAATGTAAGTCTATTTTTCCTGGATTTTATGTGTTGGACAGCTGTTGGTTTTCCCTAGTGTGCAAAACCTAATCATCAAGTTAAGTTCAATTTTTTTTTAATTAATTTAATGAATTTTTTGTGAACTTATTTTAGAGTGTCTTGGGGAGCACTGAAAGTAGATCCATAATATTATAGTTACCTAATACCATATCTTGAAGGGTTTTAAGCAGTCACTTCATCTACCAATAAGTACAACTCTAATTTGATTGGAGAAACTGGTCTTTTTGGTGCTGAAACCAGGGAACGTGAGGAATTTGAGATAAGGATAGTAATTGAGAGAGGTAATGGGACAAACATGGGCTGAATAATGTCAGAGACTGCAATAATTGTGGAAAATTTTCGTTGTAATTGTGGTGAAGGGACAAGGGATGAATTTAGTGTAAATTTTCCACTTCCATTTGGTGTTGTGATGTTATTTTGATTTTTGTGTGATGCGTGTGGATTTTAATGATAATTCTTAAGTACGTGGTTTACAGAGTCGAAGAGTGGAGTGTGTTGGGTTCGCGTGGTCAGGTTTTGGTAGAGGGGAGGTGTGGGAGGACTGCAGGTGTGGCTTCCATGAGAAGCTGCCAGAAGCTTCCCCCATGTCCAGTGGAGCCAACACCAGCCGGCTCCAGGATGGACCCACTGCTGGCCAAGGCCAGGCCCATCAGAGATGGCAGTAACATCCCTATGATAACATACTTCAGAAGGGAAAAAAAAGCTATTGTGCAGATGTAATGTGGCCAGAGGAGAGCAGAGCGAGAATGTGTGAGAGGAACAGCCCTTCAGAGGCCAAGGTCAGTGGAGGAGGAGGGGCAGGAGGTGCTCCAGACACTGGAGCTGAGATTCCCTTGCAGCCTATGGGGCAGCCCATGGTGCAGCAGCTGTGGCCCTGCAGCCCATGGAGGGCACTGGGGCGGGTGGATGCCTGAAGGTGCATGGAAGGAAAGGTGCCTGGAAGGCCCATGCTGGAGCAGGCTCCTGCCAGGGACCTGCAGGCCCATGGAGAGAGAGGAGTCCACACTGGAGCAGGTTTGATGGCAGGACTTGTGACCCTGTGTGGACCCACACTAGAGCAGGCTGTTCTTGAATGACTGCACCCTGTAGGGACCCACGCTGGAGCAGTTCATGAAGAACTGTAGCCCATGGGAAGGACTCACATTGGAGAAGTTTGTGGAAAACTGTCCCATGGGAGGGACCCCATGTTGAAGCAGGGGAAGGACTCTTCTCCCTGAGCAGCAGCAGAAACAACCTGTGATGAACTGACCATAACTCCCATTTTATCTGCCTGTGCCACTGAGGGGAAGAGGTAGAGCTGGGAAGAAGAGAGGGGTGGGGGGAAGGTGTTTTTAGGATTTGTTTTACTTCTCATTGTCATGTTTTGATTTTGATTGGTAATAAATTCAGTTAATTTCCTTAAGTCAGGTCTGTTCTGCCCAGACAGTAATGGGTGAGTGATCTCTCCTGATCCTTACCTCAATCCATTAACCCTTTGTTATATTTTCTCTTCCCAGTCCAGCTGTGGGAGTGATAGAGTGGCTCTTTAGTGGGTACCTGTCACCCAGCCAGGGTCAAACCACCAGTCACTGACAAGCTTAATGTTTTTCCATGAAAGAAATTGAAAAATGGAGTTTGGATAGGCTGTGTTATGAAGGCTATCTACTTCTCAGTCCTGTAAGATGAGGCTATCCTTTTGTGAGTTCTAGTCATGTTCTAAACAGCATTTAGAGCCAGTCCCCAGTAGCCTGGATCACTCCAGTGTCTTTTCATGGTGCTCTGTGCTTTCTGTGCATTCAAGTTCTATGTGCTTTGATTTTAGTTTCCTAATTTATTGGAAAATAAATTAGGAAACGAATTTATTGGAAAATCTGTTCTGTGTTAATTTTTAAATAAAACTTAATCTGTTGTTACTTGATTCAAAAATGTTTGGCTGGGTGTAGCTCCATGCTCTGGGGCAGTCTCCCATTGTATGTGGGAGGCGAGTGAGGTTTTGTTCTTTGTCCCCATTAGTGGTTTTCATCCTGCTAAAATTTCCAGATTCTGCCTGTGCCCTTTTAGTATTTCCCAAACTATGTTTTCCTAATACGTCTTTCTTATTTGGACAGCTAATCTAACTTAATGTTGCAAACATGAAGAAGCCTGTATTTGGATATTAGAAGCAGAATGTTCAGGAGAGGTCTGAATATGTTGATATGACAGGCCGTATTTTTTTGGATGGCTGAACATGTGATTCTTCTGCCTCCTAGAAATGCTGTTTTGTTTAGTGGAAGCCGTATAGTAGAGATGTAACAATGGAACACAAGATAACAAAAACACAACCTAAACAAATCGGATGAGTTCCTTTCTGCTTCTTAGTGTAGCAGTTACCACTCTCACTTTATTTATGAATAAAGTCATTGACTGAGACTAGAGCAGTTGATTGAAAAGACCTGTGTCAAGAAGGCTTTAGTGTATTTCTCTGGAATGGAAAACATGAAGGGCTAATTTGAGCCTCTGAGAATAGTCTCTGGGACAGATTGCTCTTTCAAAAAACACTTTCTGTTTTTTGAAGGAAATGGGAAATGACCTTAATGAATGGCCATTAATTTGGAAAGTTTTCTGTGCTAAATTTGCTCGCTGTGTCCAAGTGATACACAAATATCCCAGTCTTTATTTCATCCCTCACACATCAGGGCACAAAGTTGGACAATATTCTGCCTGACTTAACATGACAAAATTGTTTCCAGGAAAGAGGTCTTTTCAGAGGGCAAGGAGTAAGAGATGAGGAAGTTAGAAATGACACGGAAGAAAGAAGCAATCTGAGATTGCCAGAGTATGGAGAAGGAAGGTTTGTAGAAGATGTTTGTTGAGAATGACAGCTGGGCTGGAGAGTAGAGGGCAGCGAGCTTGTAAATTGGACAGTGGTCAGACATGCAGGTCAGCATGGTGAGTGGTTTGGCCATTGGCAGATTTCTTTGATAGAAGGGAACAGGAGTGAAAATATTTTCATGTTAGTTTTAAATCTGTTGTTTAAACACAAGAATTCAACAGATGAAGAGAAAACACAGATGAACACACTGCTGCTGCCTCTTTACCATTGTTGCTTGTATAAATGCAGTTATAAAGAAATCTTTGATTATAATACAGGAAACTTAATAGCAAAGAGAAATTGTAGATGAAGCAGCTTCTCCTAAGCATAGAACTCTACATAGTGATATTCTTTATTTAGTAATGTTTCTGTTACCTTTGGAGAGGCTGTAATTGCTATTCAGGGTTATTTTTCTCCCTAGAATGTGGTAATTAATGTAATTATTAAAAAGAAGTTGCTAAGAACAGTTTTAGTATAAAAGCCAGGATGAGAGCAAAACAAAGCTGATAGTGTTTCACTTTGTTTGCTTGTTCTTCCCGATTAAATGCTTCTGCACGCGGGCTTTAATTTAATTTATCAGCAGCGACATGTACCAATGGTCTTGCCAGCAAGCAGAGAACAGTATCTTTTTATTTCTTTTTTTTCTTCAGTTCTTCCTGGAGCATACCAAAACTGAAAATCTCATTTATTGGAAGTATTCTGTTAACCCTTATTCTAGTGTTTGGTCACTCCCTCTACAGTTTTTCCTAAGGGCAACTAATTAACAAATTAAGTTAATCTGCCTTGATCCATTAGGTCATTTCCTCATTATTGTGCATTTATTGTTTTTTCATTGATAGCTGAACTCATTTCACATGACTGACAGATTGATTCATAAAAGGTAAACTTGTGTGATTTGGTTAGGGACAGCCTCGAAAGTGCTTGTATTTGTTCAAGTGTTCCTGCAGATTGTTAAACCTATTTTCTTATTATTTAAGTGGCTTCCCCTGTTCAGCACCTTGCAGATGTGGTCACCTCAGAACACACAGCTGCCTGTCACCCTCTTTGGCAGGAAACAGGCAGTAAGCATCTCTCCTTTTTGAACAAACAGCTCTGGCAGATCTAACTGAAACCATAAGCTACCTGCAATACAACAGGATTCTTCCAATGTAGTCTCTAGTCCTTCGAAAATAGGAAAGTGATGAGTAAATCTCCCTTGTTTCCCCCTGCATTAAATGAGAATGAATTATTATATGGATGTGCGGCTGAAGTAGAATTTGAATTCAACCTTCTTTGCGTGGTTTTTCACCAGAACAAAGGAAGCAACTCAAATGGAACATTTGTTTACTGAGCACTTTCTGTAATTAATTGTCTTGAGCATTGCCAAGTCACTGGCTCTTGTGCGTGCCTGAATGTGTGAGAATATATTTGTAAATCAACTCCAGGCTGCAGGTTGCTTGGGTAGTGTGCACAAGGAAGCTTTCAGGCTTCTGAATATTCCAGACTACTTAAGGTAGTTTCAGCATGAAGAGTGATGCTAAATGGATGTAAAATCTGAATTGTCTTTAGCTATGGCTTGAGGTATGTTTTTGACCAAATTTATATAGGAAAAGTTTGGAAAAGTTAAGGTAAAATGTATGAAAGAGTAACTCTTCAGGGCTCAGTGAAATATTTATGGATAAAATTTTGCTGAGTTTGTCCAATTTCATTCCCAGTTGCTAGCTTGCCCATTCATTCCTGTGGATTACTGTCATGTCTCGAGTTACACTGTTGTTTTTCTCAGTATTTTTTGTGATTGGTGTTTAGCAAGAAGTCAGCTGTGTTGTGGAGAAGTATCTAGATAAGATCAGAAGACCGTGATTACTTTTACTTTCTTGGCCTGACTCTTCAGCTATGCCTGCTATTATTCTGGTAGCAAAGCTATGGAAAATCCAGCTTTTGGTTCTGAATAAGAGTCTTCTGCTTGGATCTGTGCTCCTGTGTGCAGAGCACTTGAGAACAGTGCATTCCTGAGCAGGGAATGGGGAGTATCTGAAAAGACAGTTTTGGAAGTGGAAGGAGGTTTTACCATTGAAGAGATGAGGTGAGGTAAAAGACTCAGAATCAATCCTCAGCTCTGTCATGATGGGATGAATTAAAATATTTGATTTCCCAAAGAGTCTTACTGAAGACTCTGCTACTAATTTTGACTGGTGTGAGTTAAAACTGTGCCACTGAAAAGCTTTTTTTAGAGGCAGAACCCCAATTAAATAGAATTACAATGTTCTGCAGGAATGTGTTGAGTCCATTAAATAGTGATGTGCTTTTCTGTCATCTAAGCACATAGGTAGACATTGGCAGGGTCCCCTGGCACCTGGGATCTTGGGCCATTCACCAGCTCGCTGCTGTTCTGCCCAAGCAGTTTTGAAAATTTTCCACTTTATAGACACCGAAGCATTTCCAGCATTTCAAGTTTTAGCTAAGGTAGAAATGGAAATGTTTGATTTTGTATGGAACAGAAAATGTAATTGCCAGACAAGTCTTTTCAGAATTGATATGGAGTGCTGCAAGTGTGCACTCATTTAATTTAATGTGGTTGGGATGTGCACACATTGAGGTGAAGACTAACAAGACGCTATTTTTTAAGTGAACTTTTTTTTTTAGACTGAAAAGCCCCTCCTTGTTTCCAAGAAGTTTCTGTGGGAAAAATCTCATTTTGAGATTTGTATAGAGTAGGTGTTTGACATGAGTGGCAAAGTGGGGTTAAGATGACATATCTTTTCCTGAGGAAATTTAAACTTAACTTTATGTGAAGAATTTTCCGTGCAAACACTGTGGGATTATGCGTAGGTTTGGTAGTCTGACATTCCGTGGATGTATAGGAAGCTTACTGAAAGCTTGCATTACTTTGGGTTGTACTGTCCTTTTCTTGACTGTTTTGCTATTTGCAGCAGAGTTGTGTAAATATTAATTTAGAATGATTTGTCACCAGTACAGGCTGAACTTACCAGAGGCTGGCACAGAGATATTGCCCTTAAAGGGTCTTATGTAGTTTGATCCGTTGTCATTTGTGAGCAAAAGAGTCACAGAGAGACATCTTTGATGAAGGTCTTGGACCACAATTGTTTCTTCTGTGTCTCTGCACTGTGGCTTTATAACATCCCCTTCTGACATCCCCTTCAACAACTGAGAACCCTGTATTAGATATTTTGCATTAAGACATTCTTATTAGAACTTAAATAATTATGGGAAACTGTCTGCCTTAAATCATCAAGAAGAGTGTGTTGGAGTAACTTTAAAAGCTCTCTCAAAGAGTTTTATTCAGTAAGTGTGCTCTGTACTTGTGGCAGTAACACAGAGTTAGCTGGTTTACACATACTCATTATTACTAGGTTAATTACTTACTAATGTAGTAAAATGTTCATAATAAGTCCAAACCTACACAATTCAGAAAATCTTGATGTCTAGAGGCATGTAGGTTTTAATTGAAAATTGAGTTGCTTACTTTGATCAATAAATCTAAACTACTGTAAACTAATTAAACATCTAAGAGTCCTAAAGTCATGCCCTGTTGTGACAAGAACTATAAAAGCACAGACCAAAAGGAAAGGTACAGGTGAAAATTTGGTAATGTATACATGGCTATAGCCATGTCCTGTATTCTCCAGGTCAGGGAGAAGTGACCAGTGGGATCTGTAACATTCTTATGGCTGAGATATTTTACTTTATTCAAAGGCAATGAGATAGAAATAAAATACAGTAGAGCCTAGGATAGAATAAACACCTTAAGTCAATAAAACAGAAATATTCCACTAGAAAACAAAGTTTGGGAGTATGTATCAGTGATAAAAAAATCTACTAAATGTGTTAGAGCTAGCCAGTTCATATACATTCAGTGTCATTGATATGTTTGGAGTTTAGCTTGAATGCTCTGGGAGCTGAATTTTCCAGAGACTCTGTCAACTTCCCAATATATATTTTCTTGATTTTTAATGTACAAGAGTACTTCAAAAGGTATAGTTAACAGTAGTACTTCAGTATTTTATGGTACTGCTGGAAGCATTGATCTGCCTTTTTCTTCTGTGAGGTTTATTTTGAAGTTCAGAGCCTGTTGCATGGGTCGCGTGATGTAGCTGGAGAAGTCTGCCTCCAGTGGAGTGAATTTATGTCTAAGAATAGCTAAAGATTCAGACCCTCATTTTTGTGTAATAGCAGTGTGGCATAAAAATGTTAGTAATTCATCTAAGTGCCTCAAAATCAAAATACAAATCAGTTGGCTAAAGCTTTTGTTTCCTAACTTCTTGGTGAACTTTGAATGGGAGGTTTCATGTAGCAGTTGGAATTGTCTGAGAAGTTACCTTGCTAATTCTTGGGGTAAATGGAATACATGTGTCTTGGAGGAGAGGAAAGAGGAAAAAGATACACAGTTATTCCATCACTTCATCAGTTATGAATAGCAGCATTAGCACTTAAGATCCTGTGGAGTGATTTGGAAACTTCATTGCGATGCTTGTTGAAGTGGAGCAGGGGGTTTTTGTTCTGCAGTAGAACAGGACTCGGGGTGATTTAGGTTGCCTGGTTATCATTCAGGTATAACTTCTGTTCCAAGTTTGAAGGAGGAAGCTCATCAATGAAAACTGGGACTTCAGAGTTGCAACCAGATGGTTGCATTCCTCATATTTGTAGTTTTGTTTAATAGTGTATTGTAAATTTGAGTAGTTGTCATTTATCAATATAGACAAGTGTTGTGGGAGAGATTTTAAAGCTTTCCAGCTTTGTTTCTTCTTGTCAATTCATATCGATGAAAGTGTTTGTCTGAAATTCTGGTGTGGAATTTTTCAATGCTCCCATAATTTGAACAAGAAATGTGCTTTTTATTCATATGTTAGTTTAATAGTATCCAGGTTTTCAAAGCAGAAGAGGCTGCAGATGTTATGGGTAATTCACAAATAACTTTTTAATGCTGTTTTTATGAATACTTGTTAACTATTGCATTAATTACAGGTATAAAAAACACCATCTGTCAGATGTCAGTGTCTGCTTTGGTACATGAAAGGAGTAGTTTTTTCCTGGTATTTTTAGGAGATAGTTCAGTTAGCTGATATCAGTGCTTAATTTTAAGATATTTTCAAGCCAGATAGCAGGAAAAGAACATATATTACATGAATAAAGGAACTTGCACTGAAACTACCACCAATACAATCCCAGTCCTCTCTTGTACTGACCGAGGTGAGTAGAGGAGGAAGGAAGTGCTGGAGAAGCTGCCAAAGTTAAGCTGTGGATACTGAAGAAATTGTCCGTTAGCAGTGCTGTTGAGTTTCTTAGTTTTGTGGGGTTGGGGGGGGGGGGGGGGTTGTAGTTGGTCTTGTTGGTTTTTTTTTTTTAATTTTAGAATTTTTAAGCAGGGCTTGGAAACAGCAAATTGTCAAAACTTGTGTAGAAAGTTAGGAAACATAAATGTCAAATTATGTCTAGCAAGCATGTGTTCTATTGCCTAACCACAGAATAGTTGTATTGAGGGATGGAACTCCAAACCCTCTGCCCCCAAGAAGTGGTCAAAAAGAAACCTGGCACTACAAGCCCTGCGGTGCCCAGAGCAGGTAAACAAACCTTTTGCACACGATACGTTAAGAACTAACTGCCTACAGAACAATGCAAATGCAAGAAATAATTGAAATTATGGTGAGATTAAAAAAACCAACAAAACCCAAACCAGCCTGGTGTGCTCTGTCTCATCTTTCCTTGTGCTTCATGTACTTCATCAGTTGTACTGTCTGTCCAGAAGTAACACCTCTGTGAGCAGCGTATTGCACACATAGAGACATACAAGTGTAATTAATGAAACAGAGCTTCTTTCTAGTGAAAAGTTGGTGAGGCTGTTTATCTTCAAACCCTTGACTTATATTTGTGGAAAAAACAATGCTCTGTTTTTTCTATCTGTCAAGCAGTGTCAGGAAGGCAGTGGGTGATCTGTAGAGGGAAGAGGCCAGAGAAACATCCCCTGCCTTGTTCTGCAAACCGGCTTCAGGATTTGGGTGCAGCATTCAGTAACTTGCCAGCTGACCCGTGTATTGATTTTCCTGAATTTCTCTTTGCATCTTCATTTTTTAAAGGTAGCAAGGAATACTGATTGTCTTGATGGCTGTTTTGAGACCTCAGTTTGGGTCACTTCCTGATGACAGTTTTTTTGGCTGATGTGAGGTTTTAGTTTGAGCAGCAAAATGCCATTAAAAGGACAAAGTCAAACCTGTAGAGGCTTAGAGCTTTCAGAACTGGAGTTTTGTCAGCAATCCTCTGGTAACTCTCGTGTTAAGAAAACTATTTAATTATCTGATAATGTACTATTTTACCCCAGGGTCCCTGCACAGATCAAGAGCTTAGTTGTGAGTGATAACACTACTCAATGTTATTCTCTTTTTATTCAGCCTTTGGCTCCCTGCCTTAAAAATGGTCCTTGCAGAAGATGAGGAAAAAAGGCTTCTCTAAGGACTAGTTGTTGATGCTATTACTGCAGTGTTTGCTTTAAAATTCACAAAGCTGCTGTGTGATAGCAAGAAATGGAGCTGGGATATGGAAGAATGAGGTTTAAGAGAAGCGTTCCATAATTAGTGCTGCTTGTCAAGTAGTTTGAATTGAATTTTTTTCCCCATGTTCAGTGCCATATTTATCACTTGACAATAGTCAAAGCAAAATTTACACTGGCAAAACTGTAATTATGATTTGGCAGCTCATCTGCAAATCAGGTCCAGAGGTTTTCAGTCAGACGCCCAAACCAGAAAGTACATAGTTCACGAACTGAGAAAGAATTGGATTAAGTAATTGCACCATAAGGTGCCATTTTTTTCCCTCAAAACTGGTAGAGTAGCTATTCCAGAAATGGCAGACTGTCCTTCATGTTCCTTACTCTGTATGCCCATTTTACAGTGAATGAGATAGAAATTATGTGAATAACCCTTCTAGCTAAACATTCCCCAGAGTAAGTCCATTCTGCACACTGAGGGAGTCATAGCTCACATGGGAAAAATGGTATGCAATCATGTAACTGAGAGTGGACCTCACAGGCAGAAAGAGCCAAGTGTAACAGAATTGCACGGACAGTCTCTTCTAACTTGAGATCAAACATTCTTTTAAGGCCCTGTGACTTACTTTATAGTGTTTAAACAAACCAAAAAAGCCTTCAAAAGCAGAATGCCATCATGTGATACATCAGTATTCTCAGAACTGATCAGATCATTGCAGTTGAGCCACTGACAGAGGGAGTTTGCCCTCTGCGAGTACCGAAGGGCAGTGAAATGCTTTGCTGTGGTGGTCTTAGGTCTTTCTCACCACAGGTGTTTCTGCTTTTTCTCCACAGACAGCCCATCTCTTCTGCTTCCTGCTGGCAGGAACTGTCCCACTGTATTTTCTCCTCAGTCACACTTCTCACTTTCTTAGTACCTTTACTCATATTTTTAATCTTTTCTCCCCATCTCTTCTGCCTCCAGTCTCTCCTTTTTCTTAGTTCCCTGTTGCTTTCCAGTTTCATCCAGTTTCACTTTCTCCTTCTCAATACCTTCTTCAGCTGACTTGCTCATCCAGCCTCATCTCTTGAATCCCAGTCCCAAGATTTATCTGTTTTCCCAAAGTATTCCATGCATTTTAGGTACAGGCTCAAGTGGTTATTAGGAGCGGAAGAGAGATGTGTTGTTTTAATTTTCAGTCCTTGCCCTAATACAGACCTCAGGAGCACTTTCCAATAACTGCTGGAGAGCTTCTCAACCTCTTTGAGCCTCAGGTATGGAACACACTTGTAAACAGATTGTTCCTCTAGTTTAGCTGGAAAACTTTAACAAGTTTTGACTGAAAGTGTACACAATACATTATCAGCATTTTTTTCAAAATTCTTGTGGCCTGACTATACTTGAGTGGATTTCCATAGAAAAAGCAGAGGGTGCATTCTTGACAAAAAACCCACTTTCCTGGCTGACATAATTTCACTCATTAAAATAGAATAGGCACTTACATTTGGAAAAAAACCCCAGAATATTGGCAGCATGGGAAAAAAATAAAACACTTTTCCCTTTTGTTTTCCTTTGGGCTCATTCTGGGATGAAATGCTTCAGTTTAAAAAAATGAGACTAAAACAGATAGCAGGAGTGGAAAGTTTTAGTCTGAGCGGTTAAAGTTGGGCAAACTCATGAGTAAATGGACAGTGCTACCAGCTGCAGCTATATTAAACCATTCTAAAATAAGACAAACGTGTCTGCCAGTTGGTTTAAAGTGCCTTTTTTTTTTTTCCTTTGAAGTGTATGACCTAGGAGGAAAGAATATACCACAGCAACAGTATAAGAGTGTGTTGTATCAGAAACTCATTTTTGATGGAAACAAGAACTCTAAAGTCTGAATAATGCTGCAATTTCTGTTACACTGGGTTCCTGCAAACTCAAAGTTATTTTTAAGCTGCATTTGCTTTGCTCTAAAGATATTCACTTTTTCGGAAAACAAATTGTTTCACATTGTGGATTTTATTTTTTTTTAACAAAACCGAATAAAATAAATTGTCTCAGCAGACTTATTTCAAATTCCCCTGTTGTAGTAACAGCTGTACATTTACCTGTATGTTTCTCTCTCGTGTAACAGCGCATTGACATTTCTATTGCCTGTTGTTACTTAGACTAGAGCTCATTCTCTAAAAATATTGTGATTACTGCTACAGTATGATTTTTTAAATTAAAAAGTAGATTATCATGGTAATACCAATCAGGAACTTCCTTAAACTTCCAGTCCTCCTGCTGGAACCATTCAGGTAGTGCCTCCTCCCACACAAAGGCCGGTCATTTAAATGGAATGCATGCAATTGAGTTTCCATTGAAATCATTGGGATTTCATAGAGAAAACTGCTGGAGGGTTACTCCTGCCCACTGCTGAAGGTGGTAGAATGAAAGCGCCACATAAAGACTGGACTCCAGAAAGAACAGGCAGCTCCAAGAACAATGCTTTTTAAAAATGTAATAAAATACTGCTGGAAACCCTAGATTAGATGTTTTATCACAGTAGCATAATTTTCTACAAACTCTGAGGGCTAGATATGTCAACTTTGCTTAACGTCTATAGACTTTGCTAAAGATGGATCAAGCATGAGTTTGTCTCAGAGTCTTTCATAGCTGATATTGGTGGTGCCTTTCAGAGAGGGTTTTGGAGTGGCTGATCTTTCTAGTATAAAGAAGGCTACTGCTAGTATATTAAAACAACTATTCTTAGTACATAAACCTCCCATTTCCTGAGAAGTACTAATAAAATGCTCTGTTTTGCAGGTGTATTTGAACAATGTAGACAGATGGGACAGTGAAAGATGATGAAGCTTCCACGTTTAGGCATTCTGCAGGCTTTGAACCAGATTGTGTGAAATGGAAATAGCTTTTCATTGATTTCCCGTTAAATGAGGCACTAGCATGCAGTTTAAGCACCTTGAGCACTATGTAGTGTTTCTATAAGTAGGTATTTGAATGGAGGGATTCTTGTATCTGCAGGATTTTTTAATGCAGCATATTTATATAGAAAAGTGATAGCACTGCTGAGGCTGGGAACAGCAGCTGTACAAAGCAGTTATGATTTCTGCTGCAAATGGCAAGCTTTTGATGCTTGCTTGGGATTATGGAAAGAATATTCTGTGTAAACTCCAGTCTTCTTACTGAAGTAGCTCTCTGCTCAGGGGCCTGGGTACTAAAAGAAATTTGGGACAGTAAAATAGTAACTACATTAAAAAAAACCCCAACTTTAAAAAGACCAGTCATCTGGTCTTTTTTTGGATCAAAAAAGACTAGCAATAGTCTTCAGTCTGCAGGTGTGAATTGAGATAGCCCTGACTTTCAGGACATACTTGTGCATCACTTTACACCAGATAATACTCTGTTCCAGCATGGTCTGTTTTCAGTATTTGTCTTCCATTTTCTAATTGCTCAACTTCCATCTTTAGAAACCAGTTATGTTTATCAGAATTTTTTGGTTGGTTGCTTGCTTGCTTGGGTTTTTTTGGAATAGTATTTGTAAAATTTTAGCGTTAAACAGAGATGGAATATTTTCTTGACATGATTTTGATATTGCTGGGGAAATGTACTGTTAATTTTCCTATTATAGCTCCTTGATTAGCTCCTCCTAAGCTAGTAGTTCCAAACATTTCCAGTCACACACATTAAATCATTGTAGATGCTTTGTGTGGGATGGATGAGTGACTAACATTTTATTTAAAACCAAAGCTGGACTTGTAAAAGATTCAAGTTGTTGTAAATCTGAAATAAAATAAGTTATTTCAGTTTAATCAGATGGATCTGTCAGTGCGAATTTAAAAAGAAAAAAGCCACAAACCTGTGAAGTTAAGCAGAAATACTACTTTTTCCATCTGTTCGGTTGAGCTTTCTTCCCCATTATTAGACAAACTGCATTTTCAGATGTAAAGTGCTACAGAATGGAAAAACCGTAAAGCAGTAATAGATGCACTTGCCACATTATGCATTAATGCCTTATGTGTCTGATTGCAGTTAATAAAGATCAGGTTTGGGTAACACTTCAAAGACTTTTCTCGTTAAGTTCAGAGAACCTTCTTGGTGCAAAGCTGAAATCAATGGAAAGAAGGGTTCTCAAGTTCCAGGCTGTGAGGGCAGCGGTTTCCTGACCCATGCCAGTGGCCGCCAGCACGTACCTTGGGGAAGGCAGGCACCCCGTGTGTAGCTCTGCCATGGCCCATCTTCCTTGTTCCAAATACAAGCTCATTGCTACCTGGATGGGATTTGGGTAGAAATACAATGATTTTGTATTGTGCACACATCTAAGGTCTTTACCGTCTTTGACAGGCAGCCCCTGGAAAGGAGTGAGGGGAAAGAGAAGGGCCGCAGCTGCCTATTGCTGCCATAGACTCTGCATCCCCTGGAATCTGTGGTTAGTAAAGCGCTACTCTGCTTGTCCCCACTGCAGCAGACACGAGGTGTAAATTCATGGCTTGAGGCAGTGCAGAGTCTGCCAATACAGGTGCTCCTTCCTCTTTCCTCGTAAACTTGTGCAGATACCACTGCATTCCCAGATGGAAATTCTCATTGCATGTTAGGCCAGACATTTAGAGTGGACTGTCTGTGGCTGTGCACTGTAACCAGAGCTGGCTAGCACTATTTTTACTGCAGAGCTGTTCTTCACATGCATTTTAAATTTTCTTGCACATTTTGATTTTTCAGGAGCATCAGTTCCATTTGAATTGTCTGGTATTTTTTGTGCCACTGATATCTAGATATATTTAACATGCTTTGGTTTTTTTTGTTGTTGTTGTTGTTTTTTTTAGTTGGCAGACAGTTGTCTTTATGTACTCTTACCATTTAAAAAAAATTAGAACTATTGGAGGAATAAGAGAGTCTCCAGGATTTTAAAAGGATCAGTTGTTCTCTTTCAGTGTGTGTTCAGCTGGACAAAACTAGGTTGCCTTGATTTGAGGTAGTACCTATGGAACAAGCATGGTCCTTGGCCATGGAAAGAGAAACGGCTTAGCTGGAGAACTAACGTTTGAAGGACCCTGCATTCCACTTTCATACGTGGACTTGGAACTTCTGTAGGTTCCAGGAGAAACAAGACACCGGCAGTTCAGAGCAGAAGGTCAAAGTTCACTGCAGATGTGGTGGATTGTTGTGTAAAAACCTGGAACTTATATATAGACTGTGCGTATTAAAGGACACAATACATTTATGCTCTGCAAAGGAAAAAACAATCTTCAGATTACTGTTTCAGAAACAAGTATTTAAATTATTTTTCTTTGGAGATGTGTTTATCCTTTGGGATGCCAAAGGATTAATATGATTATATAGAACCACTACAGAAATGAAAGCTAGAGTACAACTAGATTATTTGGACTTAGTTGAACATGTAGTATTGCACACACAGAAAATATTAATTATGAATTATGTCTGAACCTGGAGAATCAAGAGGGGATATGGGGCATTGGAAAAAGCATTTGCCAGTTACTGTAGGTCATAAGAATGCAACATTGCCAAAAATCTTAGTCAATGTTTTAATTGCCTGTAGAGGTGGTTTCAGGATCAAAATGACCCATTTACACATTTCCAGAAGTGTGTTGTGTCAGCACAGCTTTGACACAGCTTTTCTAATGGCAGATGTGAGCCCACATCTGCTGGAAGACTGATAATTTTCTGGTGTTCTGCCAACACTTCCTTAATTAAACCAAGTGTCAAAGATTTGTTAAAAAGTGTGCTTTTCAAATGTTTCCCATAAGCTAAAAAGCTGATAGGGTGGTTTCTTTGTTTTACAGTCTTAGCTGTGCTAGCAGCTCATTTTAAGAAAACTCTGATGGTACATGACAAAGAAAATACTGTATGTTTCTGTCCCTCAGACTACTTTCATACCTGCATATTTCAGAAGAAACTGAGGCTACTGTTTCAAAAGTACAAAGTTTCTATCAACAGCAGGCACAGTGCATTCCAAGAAGTTTGGCCAGAGGTCCCATAACACAAAGGGATACTTCTAAAATGTTTTGTCTTAAGTGCTGTCTCCCTCATCACTGCAGTGCTGTGCTGCCACTGGTAATTTATTCACGTTCTGAAAGCACGGGAAGAAAAGCTGGCTGAGGTGTCGTCCTCCTTGAAACAGCCCCATGAAAATGCAGCAGAGGCAGCTCTGAAATGCCTTACCTTGTGTGAAAATGTCCAGCACTTTGAAGGCACTTTGCTGAATGCAGCCCCATATGCTAGATGGATATCATTGCTTTGTCCGAGCAGCATATTTTAAGTAGAAGAAACATCATCTAAAAACATACAAAATTATGCATTCTAGATGCTGTATCTAATTTTACAGTTCACAACTGAAAGAACAATAATTTAAAAACCCTCTCCCGGCAGAAAGTGTATATTTCTAGATAATTTATATCTGCGTCTACACAAAGGAGTCTGAGATTTATCTTAGTAGATGCAAAGTGTATTTTTTGCTGCTTTGGTCTCCATAGATCTGGTTTAAAAAGGAGATTTTATTTCTTTTTTTACAAACATCCAAAGAGGCCACCCTGTTTTCTGTATCCAAACCTCTATGAAAAACTTCAGATAACTCCCTCAGTAATCAAGACAAAGTTTTCGAGGAAAAAAATGAAATTCCAGATCTGTCATTAACAAAACATTGAATCAAAGTCAACATTTTGTTTACCAAAAAATTGTTTTCAAGTCCCTCCCAGGCAGCACAATTTTAATGCCCTCATGTCACTGAGGGGAAACCGAGGGAGAATCACACAGTAAGTTAAATATTTTAGTGAAGTTCATTCCAAAAGTCTCTGGAAAATTTTGGAGAGAGATCTGGGCTGATTAAATCCTGATACTGTGGCTTAGCCAGAGGAACATTCTTCACCTGCAGACACGCCGGTGTGCCTGCTTTTTCCAACACGTTGCCCTTGGCTTGGCTGGGGGCTGGGCAGAGCTGGGCCCGGGTGAAATGCTGCAGCCCAAGGACTGTGTCCTCAGCCACCTCCCTGTTCTCCTTTGTGTGGGCTGGGGAGCAAATGGTGAACTCTGGAAGGGACGATTGTTAGACATTGTAAGTAGGAGCTGTCTTTGGGCTTGCCATCCCACCACAGATGCTTGTTGCTGTATTTTAGGAGTTTGATAGTCAAGCTATATATGACAGAAATAGTAATTAAATTGAAGTGTAAAAATAGCTTGTGCTCTTGGGGAATAAATAAAAAATGATGATCTACAGAAATCCCTATATTGCAGCTTCACTTTTGATTGTACAGGGTCGTGCTTTTTCATTTTAGTGATTTTCTGCCTAACAAAAGTACTAAAAAGCCAGAGAGGCCACGAGAAAGTGCCTGGCACTCTTAGGTCTTCCGAGAAAGGCTCAAGGATTTCATTTTTGGGGGGGCTGAGCTGCAGGCAGCATAAAACTGTCATTTCATTCAGCTCTGCATTAACAATTTAGGTGAGGTTAGTAAATGGTGCATAGATGTTAACTAGTATATATGTAGAGTATTATATAACTCCTAAGCCTTGGTGATTCATGAACTGTGGTAATTTTGCCTACTTGTACTTCGTAGTTAACTCAAAGAATATTTTAGAAGACATTTAAAAAAAGAAATTAATATAATCTGTATAAAGAAAAAGGCAAAGTGTTTTTGCAGAGCAGGTTGCTCAAATTTTTACTCAAATTTTTGTATTGTAATTAAACCTTGATGAATGAAATGAAGGAAGGGCAACTGAGTTGGGGCTTCTAAAGTAGCAGGGATGTTCTGAGTTAGCCTGTTCTTTTGATTTTTGCTTGATCCACACAGAGTTTAGTGCATTTGTCAATCCTTTGTCCTGCTTTAAAGCACTGAGGTCTTTGTCTTGTGGCAACTGTCAGGAAGTTTAAAACCAGAAATTATAGCTATATGAAAAGGATCTTAGAAGGGATGGGTGTCACTATTTGTTGGCAACAGAAATGAATATTTTTGATATTTTTACTCCTACATTGCCTGCAGTTGGTATGAGTGGGGTGTACAGGAAATGGGTTATGAGTCAGAAATACTGGTGCACGAGAGCATGAGCTCAAGGGTCAGAAAAGGAAAAACAAGAAACAACTAAACTTCACAATAGGCTGGTAGAAAATGTGTGCCAAAAAAAGGGGAAAAGCATTCCAGAAAGAAACCCTTCAGGCTGACTTCTTGGCTGGTGCAAACTGATGTTTGTTCTGCTGTAATTTAGTGTAGTGACCTTAATTCATGCCAGCTCAGGTTCTGTCCCTTCACCTTTAGGATATGTGCAATAATTGGTTTCCATGAAAAATATGTTTCCTTGCCTTGGTTGGTGGTTGTGGCTGAATAACTGTTCTGCATTGCTGTGCCACACATGGAAGGATCTGTGCTTCAGTTGTGGGAATACAGCTTTGCTTTCTGCATTTGGCACTAGAAAGGCTTTTGGTCCCACCCTTCCAATGTGGTGGCTTGTGGTCCTATTTTCAGGGAAGGCTTTTTGTTTGGTTTTTTTTTTATTAGACGGTTTGTTGAGGAAAGCAGTATTTGCGTGTACGTGGAGATCTCAGAAGGGTGGGAGAACGAAGCACAGATGGCTGCTTGGCCAGAAACAGTGTTTATTCTAGAAGATTTGTTACTTTGATTCTAATAGAAGATAAAGTAGTCCATGAACCTTCCCCCGGGCATGTCTTTGGTGCAGTTTATAGCCCACTTGAAAACTCTTGACTTTGATGTCTCTTTGATCCAGTTACAAGCATCTTCTTACAGAGATGGTGGATCCAAAGCAAGAACTCCTCTGGGACCTCTGATGTGCCTGGCTTCCCCTGCAAAGACAACCAATCTTTCCTACTATACTGACATAAGAGAACTGACTTACAGTTGCAACAAGAGTTGTTCTTAGTGATTCTCTTCTGTTCCCTTTGAAAACACTGTTATTTAGCCATGCTGTTTTCATGTAATGTTATCTCTAGCTTTCCCTTGAAATCTGTCATGTAGAAAAAATATTCTGCTGTTCTAGTCGAGTACTTAATGTGATTTCTACTGTTCTTGAATAGTGTTTTTAGTAGTCATTTTTATTATCTAAAGGCTATGCAAAAAAATGCATCTGTGCCCAAAGCTTGCCTATTTCCTCCAAGTATAGAAATTGTTCTAATTAACTCCCTGCATTTGGTAGAAGTCTTTCTCGCCTTTGTACGTGCCCACACACAGAGTAATCTTCTGCTGTAACTGCAGTAATGTGAGGATTCAGGCAGAACAAAGTCGTAAAATATTTAACTTATTTAACTTGTATTTGCCTTTGGAATCTATTTCACATGCAAACAAGGCTGGTCTGCCAAAGGTGTGCATTGCAGGTGACCTAAGGAAGGATGCTCCTTTCACCTATAAAACCTGCCCTGCCTCAATACCTGTGTGCATACATGTGCTTGTATAGAAGCAGTTCTTCTAACTCCTCAGTTGCAAGAGCTCAGGCTCTGAAGGCATGAGTTAAAATGCAAAATCATGCAGTGACTATAACAGCAGAATGTAGAAATGCAAAAGGGAAAGTGGAAATACGGTATGGAAGCATAGGCTGAGAATGAGAAGCTGCTGTGGTCAACTTCTAGTAAGTTATGGAAGCATGTATGTTAAGTGTTTCAACTCTGTTGAATCTGAGCCCAAAGAGTTAATGATTAAGAATGTGAAGCTGTTGTCGAAAGGAAGTAATTCTAATCTAATATTGAATTTATCTTGAAGTTTTGTGCTGTTGCTGAGGAAAGTGACAGCTCAATAAAAGCTTTACTTTTTTTTTAATAGAACTGTTGCTCCATTAACTTCACAAATTAATTTTCTTCAACTGCACTTTTGATACTGTTACTTAAAAGCACAGTTTGTTACCTGTTTTAAAGAGGTCTCCTGATGTTTATATCATTCATCTGGATTAGAAGTTTGCAATGCATTCACTAACCTTCTAAACCTTTTACAGTTAATTAATAGGAAGGCAATAATAACTTTGTTGCTGATTATAATGTGGCTTTTTTTTTATCTAAACAGATGTGTCCTGAAAGCAGCAGAAATATTAGAGAGGTACAATGTGCATCATACAATAACAAGCCATTTATGGGTCGATTTTATGAATGGGAACCTTTTGCAGAAGGTAAGGGAAAACAACTTGGTTTTGCGTTATTACACAGACTGTGTTTTGGAAAGGCAGATGTGATTTTTACTCAGTGGAAGCCATTGGGCAGCTTTGATCCACAGCTGATGTTACCTCTTTTTACAGCTGAACATGAGCCAGTGCAGATGAAGGTAGGTTCATCTGACACCCAGTTGGATCTAATAATGTTTGTTTCAAATGTAGTCGTGTCTCAGTCCTCCTCTTATCTATTGTGGGCATAGTGAAGACTGGCAGAGCTGTACCTCTTTATCTCCAATTATGAAGATTCAGTGTATACTATGCTTTTAGTTAAAGCCATGTTTGGCTTTGTGAAGTTGCCCAAAAGGAAGTTTCAGAGCTGTACGACTCTGGCACTTTGTACCATGCATTTAGGCAGAACAAGGAGCCAGGTAGCCCAGCAAGCACATGGCTGAAGGTGTATTCTGCAGACAGCATGACTTCTACAAGGTGGCCCTGAACACTTAAGATGAATTAGCTTTGATCTGTCCCTTTTCAAACCCTAATTGACAAGACCCAGCCAATGCTGAGCCAGCTCAGCCCACCTCCCTCTCCTTGCTTCCTACACAGCAGCTTTGGTTCACTGTCTTTTGCCAGGAAACATGAATCAGTGGATCTAGAACATGCCAGGATCATTTCTTTTTCCCTCCCCTCCATAGCACAGCTTGCTCCTAATGTTTGTACTGGATCAATAAGGGCAGTTAAACTGTAATTTACAGCACTGTCTTGATGGTGATTTAAGTGTGATTATTGTTACTTTTAAAAAATACGCATATTTTTATTTCTCTCTTGTTCAGATTGGTGCAGCTGCATTTCTAACCCATTTTATCTGCTGCTGCTCCAACATAAACTTCTGTTTTTATTAAAAAAGTCATATTAGAAGGACTATAAACCCTATGAATTTAGAGTACTTAATGAAAAAAAAACTAGTTTGTGTGGGAGAACCAATAACACACTGACTTTAAGGGCAGGATTTGAGAAGAAGGATCCAGTTGTGGCAGAGGGAAAACATCACAGTGACATAACCATAAAACCTGTAAGGAAGTTTAACTCTACAGAAATAATAAGCGTTTTAGTCATACTGATAATTGAATTCTTTAATTTGAAATCTGAAGTTCAATTAACTTTCATTTTTAATTGTGATGAAAAATTCATAACCTTTTGATGGCTGGATGAAAAGGATCTATTGAAAGGAGGAAACCTATTGGTTGATTGAAAAGGGTAAGTCTGTGGGGATCTGGCCACAGGAGTCCCTCTTAGTGAAGAATGGCTGCATTTATTGAAAGGAGGGAGGATAGCTGCAGACTTTTTTGTCAGAAATTTTCTTTAAGGTTAAAGATGGAATAAAGTCCTCTCCAGGAGAACGTGTGTCTGATACTTTATCTTCAGGAGGATACCTGGATAGTCTTGTGCATCCAAAATACATCATCAAATGCAGTATTTTCAAATGAACAACTGCAAAAAGTCCTGATCAGCTTCAAACCTTCTTGCTTTGAGTTCTGTTTGAAAATATTGGCCAGGTATGTGTAATAAACAGCCTTTTAAGCAGCTGTCGCAGCCCTGGGTTTCTGTTCCAGCTGGTAGAGTTACTACAGCTGTGCAGGCACAGGGACTGTGAGCTCTGCTCTCTGCAAGGTCCTGCAGGGACGCTGGGCTTTCCTGGCCAAGTTGCTCTCCAGAATGGTGACCAGTCAGGGCTGCCCCCAAAGTGGGTAAAACTTGAAAGAGCTAAAAATGTATTCTTTGGGGACTTGGCTTTTTTCTTCCTTCTAAGTGAAAGAAATTACAAGGAGAAAAATACTGCAAAGTTTGAGCAATTTCATTTTCTTAGAGAAAAACCCCAGTTTTTTGCAAATCAGAGCTTGGTCCACTGAAAGTCAGAAATGATTTACGCCTAACAGATATTGAGGCTCTGCCCCCTTCCCTCAAAGTAAAGAAAATGCTAAGTTTTCATGGAAATAATTCTGTTAATTTTTTTGTTTTGTTATTTTACAGTAAATTTTTAGTGGGAAGTTTTCTAAAAACTTGACCAAGCATTCCCTCCAAATGATGTTTTTGTTTGCTTTTTGTTGTAAATCAGCTCTAGTTTCAGAGCTCCCCTTTCAGGTGACTGCACTTGTTTTCAGGGCAGGACATTTATTTCCCAGGAATCCTGGCTGTTTCCAATGTGTGTGTGATTTTACATGTGCAGCTGTGGCTTGTGTTAGGACTGACTGGATGTTGGCTCTAGAGGCAACAGTAGGAGTGGGGACGTGGCTTCAAGGATCATCACAGTGGTGTCTGTACACATGATTTAATTCCACTTGGTAGAGTCAAGATAGATATCTTTGGCTTAAAATGCTGGATGAAGGCAGCCGACTTTCTAGGAACAGAGCCACGCTCAGATCTTGGGAGCTGTTTAAATTGCTTATTGCTGGCAGCCAGGGGCTGGAGGCCTGAGGGCTGTGCAGAGTGCACGGAGAGGGCCCCATTCCTGCTGGATGCTCCGGGGGCTGGTGCAAGGGCACCACCTTCACCTGCTCTGGGCCCTCAGCTCGGCCAGCACAGGCGGCTCTGGCAGCCAGCAGGATCTCTGCAAGGCCTGGCAGCCTTTCTTTGGTTCCTTCTGATTGCCAGGCCTGGCTTGCTTCTGTGACTTCTTGCTGCTGTTCTGTTTGACTGCTGAGAGACAGGACTTGTACAGAGCATGAAACACCACATTGCTTCTGGGAGCAGGGTTGGAGCCAGGCTGAGTTTCAACTTGGATGAAAATTCCTATCGCTGAAAGCAGGGTGTGTCAAATGGCACTGATGTCACTGCTGCATTTTCTGTGGGGGGATAAATGTGTCCCCAGTGTCCCCCAGTATCGCTGTTGCCAAACCTAACTACTGATAGGCACCATAAAGAGTTAATTTAAAATCAGCTGGGGCAAAAGAGGCTGACAGGGCCAGGAATCAGCCGGTGTCAGGTGTCAGCACCCAGCCTTGGGGCAGGCCTGGAGGCAGTTTCGGCTGGCTTCTCTTTACTTGAAATGTATCAGAATTTAAGCATCGAATGAATGGAAGCTATTTGGTCAGCATGGTTTTTCATGCTAAACTTCAATGGTACTCTTTTCTCTAAAATGCCGCTCGTGTCAATACTCCATCCTGAAGCCTGTATTATGTTCAGAGGAGAACTCACTGTACAGGTAAATCTGTACACGCTGTATAATCATTTATCAGTTCACTTTTGTGTTAAAATACCTTCTAGTAACCTGACTTCTATCTAGAGATGTCTGCCTGCTACAGCTGGGATAAATATAAGCTCTGTAGAAAATGAAATTTATAGTTTCCACAAGTGTCTAGTAAATACTGCAACTTCAATACTTTGTGTCAGACAAGAGGCATTTAAGATTTAGTTTGAATCAGTTTGGGTATTAAGATGGAGACGGAAGAGTAATGCAAAGCTGCTCATTTATTGATTTGTGTTTTTTTCTTGCTGGCTTTTTCACTGGAAACTGGCTGGTTTTCACTCATTTTGAATGACAAAATAGCTTCTCCTAACAAATCAAAATGTAGTGGCCCAACTTAAGATGTTAAGTTTCTAAGAAACTTCTCTAGTCTGCTGGCAGTTGATGACACTGAATGAGGTCTGATTAATGTGATTCAAGTAATTATAAAATGGAAGAAAAGCCTAATTGATCTCTTTAAAATCTTGGTCAGGTGCTGAGAGGTGTAAGTGGCATCAAGCACTTGGGAGTACCCAGGAGTCAGAGGGGAGGTACAGGGGGTGCACTTACCAGAACAATGCAGAAGCTGCTTATGGATCCTCAACAGTCAGCTGTAAGCACAGAGAAGTTGTGCTGATGTTTCTGGTTTGGGAGGTTGTGGCATAGTTGTGTTGTGCAGACAAGGGTATAAGAACTTCAGAGGAGACCATTTATTCACTTCTAAAGTCTCATCAATAGGATGTTCTGTGGAGTATTTTCCATTCACCAATGGAACAGCAGAAAGCTGTTCCAAGGCCAATAATGCATATATTATGCTTGTTTTCAGTGGTTTAGTGTGGGATTTTTTCCTTTTCTTAGAATTGTGAGATGTGTGTATAAACAAATTATAGATATATATTGTTTATATGCACATTCATAGAATCAGGATTCATTCAGTGTCCATTGCTGGAGTTCATTACATATTAGTATTAAACCATTCTAGAAACCCTGTGAAGGTTGATATATATGGAGAAACCTAACATTTGTGTTGGCTGTTTAGGTTTACTGGAAGTGGAACTTCAGTTTAGAGTACATAGAGGGTTGATTCTTGTGTATGGTTAGGAAGGTGGGCCCTGGTGTATGTTTCCTGAATGTCTGTCGTTCCTTGGCAGTGCAGTCCTTGAGAAGCAAAGGTGTTGTCCCAGTTTATTAATGCTTGGCCTTCCCTGATTTATGACTGCCAGTTCCTTGTGTCTCAGGAGAGGCTGTGCTGAGCTAGATTCTCTCAGCTTTGTGTGCAATGCTTTGACAACCTAATGTTTTCATCCAGAGGACAGGAAGTCATCTTACTGTTTTATTTATACTTTCTCAAGTAAGTTACTTCTAGTTAGTGAACATACAGATATACATATATCCTGCAACTATATATGTATATATACATATATACTGGGAGTATATACACGGTATCTCTGAAATAATCCAGCTGTGCTGCAGTTCACCCAGCTGCAAGGCATTATATTCAATGAGGCAGCTGCTTGAAGTCTTCATTTCTCATTGCAGCAGGCCATACTTCTCTGCTTCTCTTTTGCCTCCACCTGTTAGAAATCTCTTGATTGCTTCTATTCCGTTCTGTGGCTATTTGTTCTTTACAGTTCATGTCCTTTAATTGCATGCACTTTATTTTCTCTTACAATTTTTTTTTTGCTTCTCCTCTTTTTATGTGAAATGCTGTAGGCAGATTCATCAATGAGGCATCAGACAGTTTTGGGAGACTTGAAATGTAATGAGTAGATGGTGTTCATATTTATTGATTAGCTACATATCAAATAGTGCCTGCTTCCATAACGATAGATACAAGACATCCTGAAGGATAAACCTGTAGTTACTGACAAGAGCTTAGGCACTATAGGCATACAATTCCTCTTGAATTCTGATGGAATAGGATCTCTGATTTCCTTCACTATCAGTGGAAATCCTTTGTGCGGCAGTGAAGTATATATTTTTCACACATTACTGAGAATTCTATTTCATTTTTAACTGAAATGTTTTTGCTCACTTATAAGACTAGAATTTATTCAAATGTAGAACAAGAAATTCACTCATACTGTGTCCCTTTTTTCCCCTTTATTTACTGCTGCTTTGTGAATGGATCACAAGAGAAAGCAGATGGAAGTTTGCAGTTTTAAAAGTATGGCTGTGGTAAAGTATCTGAGGCATTTCTTTGACTTCATCTATAAATCTGCTTCCTGAACATCTGTTGTGTTGTGCTTGACCTGGAAATTGTAAATATCCTGTGTATTACTGAAATATGTAACTTACTTCTATAGAAAGCTTTAATAAAAAATATGCTTAGATATTTATGTATATGGAAACCTAGTGCTTCCACATGGCAACTTACCTTTTATAGTTATTCTTTCTGTATGATTTTATTAATGTATGTGTTTTGATTTGCATTTGTAAGAAGCTTAGTGATGGTGGAGCCTGGCTTTTACCTTTGATTCTGTGGTTTGTTACAGTAAGTAATAGTGCTTATGTGGTTTTAAGTGTACTGTTTTAAGCAGGGCCCACCATACTCTGGTGACTGAAATCAGCCATTTCCCT
This sequence comes from Corvus kubaryi, assembly GCF_017639235.1. Lineage (NCBI taxonomy): Eukaryota > Metazoa > Chordata > Aves > Passeriformes > Corvidae > Corvus > Corvus kubaryi. The sequence continues at coordinate 14,531,961 of NW_024581133.1, read as the reverse complement.
GTAATAGATCATATGCACCACATGCAATGTTTCTAATTCATTGTGCATACTTTAATTTCCTCACTTTTCTACTTGCTGTTTGGAGGGGAAAGTGCGTTAAGAGTGGTGAAAGCAAGAAGTGGGCATTTATAGATGGACACCTGGATGAACCTCAAGAATTGGAAATGGTCGTTAGTGCGTTTAGGAAAATGGGAAATAACATTTGATGGATGTAATCATTCAGCTGTAAATTCAAGACACTCTAAAGTGCAATGGAAGATAAACCATCTAAACAGAATGTATTTGTAAGACAGGAAAGTGAGAGAAAGGATATGAGCAGACAAGCCTTATCTGTCCTATTCTTACAGGGCTTAGAGAAATGTAGCCTAGGTTTGCTGTAAGAGAGACACTGTCCTCCTGTCCGGTTGTGTTATTTGTGAGCTGGGGAAATGTCCCAGGAAGAATTATGCCCTCGTTTCAAAGCACACTTTTTAGTTCTTTTGGTTGGAGCAGAAAGTTAAGGATGGATATTGTGGCTTTCGGGCTCAGATGAAGAAACAAAATTGTATCCAGATTGTGTGGTACTGAAGATTCTTAGGCTAGAACAGAGTGTAGAAGGAAGATTTCTTATTTGCGAAGCATGTGTGGCAGTGAGTGGTACAGACACTTCGATAAAATTTGTCTGTGTTACCTATTAGTGTCCCCTGAAACAAGAGGCAGACATCCAATTCAGAAATGAATTAAAGATGAGCACCTCCACCCCATAAAATGGAATCAATGGAATACTTTGTTTTACAAAACACAACCAATTGGTATTAAGTACTGAGGAGCTTTATCACAACTTTCTCAGTGTCTGACTTGGCTGTCTGGCAAAGTCTGTAATAAGCAGGGCTACATGAGTCAACAATATATGACCTCATGTAATCAATCTGTACCAGTCCTTATCTGTATATGTTCCTTACACAGCTTCATTGTGTCTGGTGGCTGTGCAGGGCAGCCTAAAACTTGCTGCAGGCGGACAGCTGAGGATTTGGATCCCTTTGATTTGGGAAGCAGTCTGACTTGTGTAAAGATGGGCAAGAGGATACTTTAGAAGCAGAGGCCTCATAGGGATGAGAGGGTGTGGTTATGGATGTGATTATCCAGGAGTGAAAATTAGCATAGAGCAAGGTTGCTTTAAATTACCATACCCTAAGAATTGAACCTGCCCTGTCAGTTTCGGGGGGTTGGTCTTCATCTTTTCTGTCCTCCATTTTGGATCCTGTGCCAAGCACAACTTTCTCAGCAGCAAAACCTCTGCCATATATGAATAAGAAATAAAGATAATGCTGATTCCTCTTTTCTGTCAGTTCTACCAAAAGTTATGTACCTTTTATCTTTTTACCTATTATCCTACCCAGTGGGAGGATTGAAAAAATATTTTGGAATCTCCATTTCATTTTGTAGCACCCAATCTTTTGTATGTTGGGCTTGCCAAGATAAGGGAGAGAACAGAGGGACAAAATAAGATATTAACTGTCTTATTTCTCCCACTCCACTGTGCTGTAGCATTGGATGGTTACTGTGTCCAAGTAACTGCTACTGTATAACAAGTACTGTACTTTGGGGAGTTTTAGTCTTACTTGCTGGTATCATCTATTGACTCCTATTTGCCATGGGAAAATTCCTCCATTAAGCTTCTGAGTCAGAATTTCATTCAAAAAATTTTCCTTTGCTGTTGGATCAAAATTTTTACTTCCTTTGGATTCTTAATAGCAAAACACCAATGAAAAGAGGGCATCCTGTCCTTATTCCTACACTTCCTTGGGGATACAAAAAAAGAGTCTTAGTCTGAATTCTCATAAATCTATTCTGTTTGGTTATAGATTCCTTTTGTAGCAGAGCCATGCAGAATCAGATGCTCTGAGCAGATGTATTTTATAGCTTCACAAGAAACTATTTTGTATATAGTTTATAGTCCTAGGAGTCCTTGTCACACAGATCTGCACAACCATTTCTTCTAGTATAATGACTAGAATGGGGGGAAACTTGGGGTTCACAGTGTTTTGCACCTGTGCACTTCTTGCACAAACCCCAGTGATCATGCCCTATCTCCCAAATTTATGAAATAGTCTGGAGATTAAAATGGAGCTGCAAGGTCAAGACTGTAATAATTTTAACTTGTTATGCATTAACTTTGGGGAATATTGAATAAACAGGGCAGCAGTTAAGCAAAGAATTATCAGGACATGTTCTATTCTTGTTGTTAAATGTATGAAATATTTATTCAACACATTTCTTGTACAATTTGCAGTTTTAAAAACCACGTGAATGCACTATCTTTGCCTCAGTTAATGTGTGGAAATAGTTTTTGTTGATTCAATTATGCATTTCAAAAGGTTTTAAATAGTTCCATAATATTTTCCATGTATTTGATTTCAGAAGAGCTTTCACATTTATCTATTCCAGCCAAGAGCAATTGTCTAATGTGGTGCTGTGTGTGTAGCAGGCTGCGGAGCTCCCAGTCAGGTTGCTGCTGAAGTTAAAGAAAAGCAATATAAATATAACTTTTTATAGGCCCTAATGGTATAAGAATTGTTCAGGTTAGCATGAGTTTTTCCCATTCACTTCAATGGCTTTTGGATGAGGTAATTTAGAAGAAAATTCTGTGTGTAACTAAAAAAGTGAACAGAACTGAGGTCTGATCCTGAAAAACCTTGTTGCATGCTGATAATATCCAGATTTCTTTGTTTTCTGAGAATTGGTATGTACATAATTCCATGGAGGCTCAGGAACTTGCTAGAAATTTTCGCAGTTTCTTTGAAAAATGAAGAGTTCAAAGAGTGCACCTGCAGCCTCTGCTCTGCTCAAAAGTTCAGGGAGCTGTTGCTGAGTCTGAGCATGGTTCTGTTTAGGTAGGCGTATGAGCAGGGACTTGGAAAACGGCGACAAAAACATGGGATTCAGAGTCTCCTTTCATTCTGTGAACAAATTACAAGGGCACAAAGAAGGGCTTTAGGACCATTTCAGAGACCAAAGTACTTTCCTGCTTCTAACTTCTCCCCAAAATGTCTCTGTCTTTTGTTTTATTGTATGTGTTCCTGAGTAATTAAAATGCTAACTAGAAATGAAACACTTATTCTACGGAACTTTTAAAGTACTGACAGTTGTCCTAAAAAGTCAAAATAGTACATGTATTACTAGTTCTAAAAAGCTCCAAACACTGAAGTAATGGAGAAATGAACTATAAAAGGGGTCCTAGTAAATAGAGACTCTTTCCCATCTACTTTGGAAGGCTGATTTCTTCTGAGTATGTTACATTATATTGAAAGAATTACATATTAAGATACTTTTCACTTATAGTTTATTCATTTTGAGCCTGATGAGTTCCAGTCTCAGCTAATACAAAAGAAAGCAATAACTTCAGAGTCAAATGTGAATCTAAACATTTATGTTCACAGTTTCCATTTGTGTACTCAAAAATTTGCTGTGCACACTCTCGGTAGTAGAACTTGCACTTTTGGGCATATTTAGGTGCAAAATTCTGTTTTATTAATGTAATTTCTGTGGCATAATATGCATTTTAGAAATTAACACCTACAAATACTGAAAGGGTAGGTATACAAGTTCTGGTTCCACTAAAATTTGTGGATTTTAGCTGATTTGTGTTCTAAATTCTTTAACTTCTCAGTTTTGAAGCTAAGTTTTGGGTCAGTCTAAAGTGGGACCAAAACCTTTGGTCATAGTTACCAATAGCAGTTTGGTGCAAGGTCACAAGTCAGAAGTTGTGGCTGGCTGAAAATTTTAGGAAGCGTGCTGTAGTCTAGAAGATGTTAGGTTTCAGATCTGGCAAGGCTGCTGCTGCTGTGTTTTCCTAGTTGGTGGTGTATTGGTATTTGACATTTAAACATCGTCTGGGGCATTTAAAGCATGAGCAATTTTTGCCCAAAGTGAGAGATCCAGGGTGCCTCAGATGAGGCCATAATTGCAGGTGTAGCCATTTCCAGGGGTGCCGGGGTTGCTGCTGGAGGGGCTGTCCCAGCACCTACTGGTGGAGTTTTAGCCGTGCCCGAGTTCCTGCTGCCTAACATAAACTTACCCTGGAAGTGTGCTAACTGCCAGTGTCCCTGCCTCTGGCTGTGACAAATACAAGGTAAAAGTCATTTGCTTAAACCTCCCTTATTCTGATAAAACCACTCTCTGTGGGCTGTGAGGGAGAAGACTCAATGTTCTGTGTAGGAAAGCCAGGGTTAGTGCCTGTGGCAGTAGCTCAGGGCTGAGACTCGCTGAGCTCAGTCTTAGTCTGAAGTCACTGTGCAGGATTTTAAGAGTGGGGGGAGGGATGAGAAGCTGTAAAGATAAACTACTACAGAGAGTTCAAAAGGATTAAGTATTACAGTGTATTTTTTAATGTGGCATTCCTTTAAGAGCCCTCAGATTGACAATTTCCAACTTCATCTCCCAGGATTTCAAAGGAGCAGAGTTCACAGCTCTCACTGATGTTACTGTTCGCTAGAAAAATGAGGCTACTTATTAATATGAATGTGGGTGCCTGTGCTGCACATTATCATTTAAATATTGGCATTTCTGTGTCTCTGGAGTGTTCTGTTAGTGTTTTGATGGAGTTATTTGGTAGTGCTGAGTGTTATGAAGGGAATTAAAAAGATTTTGCCAATTTAGACTTTATAAGTAGTTCGACTGGCATTTATATATGCTCAGTATTCCTTCTTGTTATGATGAATTACTATTTTCAAAGCAAGGAAACTCTTACCCACTGTGAAGAAAAAACTTATAATATGGATGAACATCAGAAGAAAGAGATTCCCAGTGGTAGTATATAAAATGAAAAGCAGAACTGGCTTCTATTGTGCTCTGTTTCCATTAGACATCTTGGAAGTTTTATAATGTGGTGCATAATAAATATCTAAGCCACAGTTTGAGGTCTTTTACAAAGGACAGACAATTCTTGTTAATATTTCTCTGGCTCAGTCTTCGTTCTTACACCCAGATTGATACTAATCTCTGGCATTTGTCCACCAAGTCAACTTGTGAATTTGTTAATTTGCTTTCCATATTGCCCTGTATAACTCTGAATTTAAATCCAAACACGACAAATTTAAAATTGAATTTGAAAGAGCCGGAGAAACTGTGCATTAAATTTGCTCATATATCTACGAAGGGAGGAGATCTGCTTCTGAATAATTTTGGTCAGAGGCCTAAAAACACTGAGGTGCAACTCACTCTGGTTGGTTCTGTTGCAATAGTACAGTGATTCCTCTGGAGAGAGATCACAAAGAGCTAACTGTTTGGACCCATTTCACCACAGAGGTGGATATCAAGTATAAAAACAGAAACAGACCTCAAAAAGTTAAGCTTGATCTTTTTTCAAATGTAATAATATGAGTCTGATGACATCATCAGATCTGAAAAGTAATGTAGAGTTTTACTATGTTTTCTTTTCATTGCTCCAGTATAAATGTAACCCAGTGTATGTAAAATGCATTATAACAAATCCACAAGCAATTTCCTTCATTGTAACAAATACTGCATCTCATTAGAGCAAAACAAGCCCCCAGTTATGGCGCAGAACATCTGCTTAATAATTTCAAGTTCCTCCAACTATGCTGCCAAAACATCTAAAAAGTCAACATCTAGTCCATTACTTTGATCAACTGTAGTAGTAAAATTAAAAATAATGCAGCAAATGCAGACCTGGTGAAAGGCAGAGCAGTGCTGCTGGCCCTGAGCTCGCAGAGCTGGGTCTGATGGGAATGTGGCATAAGGCACTGGAACTGGTATCCTCAGGGAAGGCAGGGTGGGATGCTGAACTGGATTTCAGGCTTGCACGGATTTCCTATCTAGCAGTGAGAAAGCTACTTAATCTTTCTGTGTCCAGATCCTGACTGTAAAATTCAGTTTCAAATACCCTCTGTATCTCATGGGTTTTCTGTAATGCATATGAGGTGCTTTAACATTACTGACAAGAGCCAAAGCATCCTAAAACAAACAACAGGTCATTGTTTATGTAAAAATTGGCATGAGTGGTAATGTAGCTTATTGTTTGTCTGCTCTCTATGTTTTAGGGAAATGGTCGCATTGTGTTGTTGCACTGTTAACGTTTTGACTACTCGTGTTCATTCCAACTTTGAACAAAAACTGAAAATGGGAAAATTTTCCAGGAATACAAAACATTTTAAAGCATCAAATTATTTGGGATAAGTATTGTCAAAACTTATATATGTATATATATAAAATAGTAATATTATTAGAATGTCAAATTATTTTTTTTAATTTTCAGTGAAATAAGATGTTTCAGCATTGAAATGAAATGAGGAAGTGAAAATGATTTTGACTTTCCTCTCAATTTTCAGCAAGAGAGACATATTGTGAGGAAATTAAAAATTTCGAAAGAATGGGAAAAATGTCAGTTGAATGACTCCACTGAATTAGTAACCAGATTGAAAAATATGCTGAAAGTACAATATAAAGAATACAATATAAAAAAAGCAATTCTTGCACATGGCCAAGTCATTTGAATAGAAGTAAAACCTGATTCTGAACGGAGACTGTCATGGGAAAGCAGAAACACCAGCCAGTTCCCTATTCCTCGGGTTTTATACGGCATGGTTACATCTGTCTGCACACAGACTGGCAAATTCAGTTGTGGTGTAGATGATAGAATTTGATTCAGGAAAGTGTCTTATTACAGCTGGTGATGGGGTCAGTGGCTCTGATCCAGGAAGAGGTGACCGGTCCGGAGAGATGGTCCCAAAAGGAATCGCCTTCCCGAGGCCCGGTGTCTTCCCTCAGCTGCTGGCCAGGAGGGCCTGTGCAGCGACTGTCAGCTCTTTAGTGATTATCAGCTCGTGGTTCCAGCTCAGCTCTGCAGGGCAGCCTCCAGGCCAGACCAGGGAGAGAGACGAGAGGCTCGTGTGGCTGGTTCTGAACAGAAGGAGCTTTATTGTCCGTCCATACTCTGGCGAAGGGGAGAGCCAGGGATGAGAACCCTCTCTGTCACAGGGGCACAGGCCTAGCTTTTATAGGGAAAGGCCAATTACAAAGGATCTGCATAGGGTCTCCTCAGGGATTGTGGGTCTGTCTTTTCTCGCCATGACCAAAGAAGTGGTTGCCTTTCCAGGGAGTCCTGCTGGGCGATTACAAAATCTCTTATCTCAGCAGAGATCCCTCCAGGTCAGGGGCTGGGCATACCCCACAGTGGCTGGCTTTACTTGGCCAGCTACAGCCAGGATTGACTATGGCAGTTAAAGCAGGTCAGGAGAAGAGTATCCTTTTTAAACCCTATTTCCTCCTTAGACCAAGCCCAGCATGTTTGAGAAAATGATCTGCTCCCTGAGCTATTGCTACAGGGCTGTTGTTTCTCGCCACAGGAGCAGTTGTTGCCATGGAGTTCAAGAGCATGTGAGAGAACATGATTCCCAGTGTTTGTCCATTAATCAAATGTGAATTTCAGCAGCCAAACACATAAAATAAAAACCCATTAATTTTATCTCAATGAACATATAGAACATTAGTGGGGAAATGAGTGAAAAAAGATGTGCTGATTAGCCTAATTTGTCTATCCGTGGTTTCGTTATGTATTCAGAACTTTATTTTCTGAGTTTAAATGGTCTTAATTCTCCTTGAGAGGGTTTTCCATTATTTAACAATCTTGCTGTCAAGTGTTTGCTTTTTCTTTTAATTAGTTAGGTTCTGGGCTTGGTTTCGAGGGTTTTATTTTGATCTTAATCCAAAACCCATATCAACTTTACTGAACATTCTTAATCCTTTATTGCATAGTTACAGTATTTTCAGATGTTTATGCCTGACTGTCACTTATACAATACATGTTTAGCTTAAAAATAATTGGAAGGAAAGTCTGGTTATTTGTTCCATCACTTTTGGAAAGATTAGCTGAGTCTGAGACTTGAAAAAATTTGGCTTTCTCTAGTGACTGTTTATAAGCTTCTTTTAAAACAAGTGTTGGTTTTCTAGCACCATGGTTAGATCTGATGCGACAGAGCAATAAGGATTACTTTTTGCATGGTATATTGAACTTCTTCCCTCCCCTTTCTCTCTAATTTATCCTTCTTTTATACGGACAATCCCTTAGTCCTCCCTATTTCAGATCCAAAGGCACATCCTGGAGCTAATGTGTTGCTCATTCCCACAGGTAAATTGGCAGGCCCAGCTTCCTGCAGGTTTGTACAGCCCAGCCTAAGTGCATTTCACCATTACCTGGTTTACAGTTATAGCAAAACATAGCATTTCTTAGAACATTTTATAAAGAGAACAAACCCAGCTGTATAAAGTATTAGTGGTTTGTGTTCAGGTTGAAAATCTTGTTCATGTACTGCCTGCTGCAGAGCATGGGGAATTCATCAGTAAACATGCTTGGCATCAGCCCTGCAAGGCTGAGACAGAGGAAATGGGATCCTGGTGCTGTACGTGAAACTATGCCTGCCCACACTGCATAGCCTAGAAAAAGATCTAAGTCTCCAGCTCACATTTAGCATTATTCTTCAGGAAATTTTGGGGATAGGAATGATCTTTTAATACAGGATTCCTTTTGGCCCTTTTTCTGATACACACTGTTCTGTGAAGTCAGCTCTGGCTTATCCAATAGTAGCGGTAATTCTGTATTTTTGCTGCTGCTGCCCAGCCACAGAAATTACTTTAGTACTCAAGGGCAACATGTTGGCTTCCAAATGAAATAATAGGAATGGTGGGTTAGTGTTGAAGACCTGCAAAATTCAAATCATAACAAAAAATATGGTCAATGCCTTAAAAAATACTTTGAAGTTCAAAATCAGGCTGGCTAACTTGGCAAGTTCTATGGATGCTGCCTAATGCATGCAGACAAAACTGTTTGCGCAAATAAATTTTTACTTTTATTCATACATCTTGATACTCATTCTGATTGTGGCATTAATGTATCTTTTTATTTGAGATTCATTTTTATGAGAGGATTGTTTACAAAGAGACAAACAGTTACCAGTATTCAGAACTAAAATACGTTTTTTTAGTTCACTGAACTGTGCACAAGCAGATTTTAAAACCATGTATCTAAACCTAACAGCAGTTAGGTTTATTTATCAATAAGCAGTTAGTCTTATTTATACACTGGTAATCCCACCCCACCATTTAATTGAGGAATTATGTGTGTGCAAGGTTGTGTAGTGTTTGTGTATGAAGGAGGTGCTGCATGTTTGTATAGCACATATAATATCTTAAATGTTGGTCAGTTTATGATTTATAAAACTATACTGCAATACATATTAAGGTGTTTATTGCAGCATTTAAATTATTGAATTAATCAATAAATTATTGAAATTTTCAATAATTTAGCCTGACATTTCAAGAAATATTTATTGCATAATTGCTTATTGAAATATTTATTGCATTCACATGAAAGTGGAAATTTTGCTGATCAGACTACCTGTTTATATTGGCTATTGGTCATGGTTACTGCTGAATATTGAATTTGGAAGGCCAAGTGAAAGCAGCATATGTTCTATATCTAGTTAGCACGGGCATCAACTGCAGCGAAAATACGATGGCCTGAGGATTTGTGTGTATTGGCAACTGGCATATGCACCTACACCACAGACAGCTTAAAATCTGTATACATTTGTCTCCACAGCTGCTTCTAATCATATTAGCAAGATTGATATTCTTGTACATGCCAGAGGCGATCCCTCCGCTCTCTGTTAAAGCAGAACCACACAGGACAGGGGCCTGAATTACAAATAGAGATTGGAAAGCAGGTGTTAAGTTTTCAAAGAACAAAAGACTGTGTTGTTAAGAACAAATCCAAGTTTCAAAAGGATTTTTCTACTGCCTGGGATATTGGATCTCTTGAGATAAGATTCAAGTGGTTGTGAAAACATGGGTATTATAGGCATGTCCTGCTATTATCAAAGGGATACTTTATTAATATTCCTGTTTGGCTGTGAACTCATTCTTCTCTGTTTCTTTTTCTGTAAATTGCAGTCAGGCCCGTTGCTTCTGAGACTATTGCCTGTTGTCAGTTTTTTGAGACAGAGTTGGCATGAGGACAATCAAGTAATATGTTGTTTCCTAAAAGACCTTTTTTCTAGGATTATTCATGGTAATCTTTTTTGTGAAAGTCTGTCTCTCAAGAGGCCCCTGCACTTATATCCCACATAGTAAGACTTCAGTAAAAGCAGTAATTGCATTACTGCAGCTTACTTGACTCTGGCCATGGTTCAGGTAACACAGCCTGTGTGTTTAATCGGCCTGTAACATATGAAACTATTCTGTAGTATCCTTCCCAAACATTAGGCATCCCATCCCAGGACTGATGGACATAAGCAGACACTGAAGGGACAGGTCAGCAAGATATTTTGGGACATAGGAAGTAATTAAAAAATAAAATGTTAATATTCTTTTAACTTCATGGATTGAGATTTCTGTAGCATAGAAAATATTTATCCTTAGGTTGCAAAAGTTTTGAGTCTTCAACATTCACAGAATCACAGAATCAACTAAGTTAGAAAAGACCTTTGAGATCATAGAGTCCATCCATTCATCCAAGGGATTATCTTATTATCTATTGCATAAAATACGTTATTTCATTTTTCTAATGTTATTTCTCTTCTTATGAAGGAAAGATGTTGTCTTCTATGTGTCTTATGTGGAGCCCACTCAGTTGATTGCATCCTTCTTTGTCCTAAAGGTCAAAAGAGATAAATCAGGATTCTGAGACTGATTTCCGAGTTTAGTTTGTATAAAGTTATACAGCACACATTAAATTTTTTCCCTCTAGAACTGTAAGTATTTGGAAAAATTACATCATTCATCTCCTTATAAATATAAATGGAAAATAATGTTTTTTTTAAAAAGCAAAAATAGTTGAAGACAGACCATGAACTTTGTCTCTTGATAGAAGAAAACAGGAAGACAAATCAGACTTGCTGCCTGCAAGTGCTCATATGTTTCTAGGGATGAACAGACACTCAGCAATACAAAAAGGTAACACACATAAAATAAATTTTAACTGAGAAGCTGAATCTATAAATTGAATACATTGGTAAGAATCCATGGAAATAATCTTAGGTGAACCGCTGGGTAGAAAGTTTCAGGAACAGGATGGAGATGTATCTGTGTGAGCCCCTCTGGGGGACAGCCTGGATGTGGGAGTGTGCATATGCGTGAAGGAAAATTCAGCATCCTGAACTGTCGGTGCTCTGCTCTTCATCCAGAGTGCCTTAGGAATTACAACTGTGTGTCTTTGCATGAGCTCAGAGTTGGAGAGCTGCCTTCCTGCTGTAAGGGTGGTGAAGGTATGCAAAGTATTTAGGGTATGTGTCCATGCATGTCCTGTAGATCCTGCTCCGTGTACTACAGCAGGAAGTAGAGAATTTCTTTTCAGAACAAAAACTACGTTCCTTTCCTTTTTCCAGGGTCAATTTTTTTCTTCAGGCCTCTTTTACACTACCTTCTATCATGTGGTTAGTTGTCTTACACACAGTCAAACTAAAGCCTTGAAAAACATGAACTCTGCACTGAAATGATGAAGCCTCAAAGATGGTATTTTGGGGGGGAATTTTTGTTCACTTAATGTCCTTTAATGGAGTTACTTTTAAAAAACGTTGTCTCTGTACACTTGAAAATCAAGAAGTTTTTAAAACATGGACCCAGAGGCTGTAGTTTAAAGAAAAATACTGAATATTGTGATGTTTAAGATAAAGTCCAAACAGCTGGGAAAGCACTGCTGGCTGGTTTTGGTACAGAAGGGCATAGGTGATAAAATCCATAGGAGTTAGAACATACAATGATAGCCATCAGAGGTGTTTCTGACTTACTGTCTGGATGAACTGTGAATGCAGTTCCATCTGTCCAGTCTCGTGTGGTTTCAGAAATATTAGAATGAATTTTATTGCCTAATTTGGGGAACTTAAACTAAAAGTGGAAGTTTGACTGTTTTGTTGTTTAGTATTCTGTGGTACATTGCATGGAATGATCACAAATTACTGAGATCCTGTGGTATGAAGCTGTAATTAATTGTTCTGTGTATTTATGCTGAAGTACAATATACAGGAGGGGTTTTGGCAAGATCTCAGGGCAGGGTGGTGGTTTTTGGATACAAAAAGTAAGCTTTTCCTACTCATTAGGGGAAATTTGAGAGAAAACATGAGCTGCGGTTGTAAGTCACAGAACAGCTGACATCAGAAGGGACCTCTGGAGATTGTCTGGATCAACTCCCCAGCTCATTTTGGGGTCACCTTCAGCAGGGTTCCAAACTAACAGATTCATGTAATAACAGGTCTGTTGCATACTCTAGAATCAAAAGCATAGCTTATTTTGAACAAGAGAAGTGGGTAAACTGTTAATCTGATACTTGCAAATAAAGCTGATGTAGCTGAGTGCTTGAGATATAGCTCTTGTACCCTAACAACAAAATTACTTGTTAAAGGAGTTTTCATTAGAAAATTTATTAGTGGTTTGTGCCTGAGTAGTAAATATGTATTACCACTAAACACCTTAATAACTCCATTGGGCAAATACATATTTTAAAACTATTGCCCAGCCATTTAGAGGTCCAGTGGGGTTCCAAACTGCCCATTCAAAGGCTCAGTATGTTTTAAAGAGAGAACTTAGAGATGTCAATTGATGTAATTTTGCAGTTCTCACAGGCAGCATATGCGAAAGTTGGTTTTTCCAGTCTCAGGGACATCAAGAAAATTTTCCTTTAGATTTACTGTAGATTTGTGTGGCTTTTTAGCACCCACAGTAATTTTGGATGGAATGGGCCTAGATGTTCAAAACCAAAAGCCAGAAGGTGAGCTCGTAATGCTCACTGGGATCATGCAAATATGGCAGCTGAAGGTTTTAGGTGTGGTCCCATATACTATTAGTGTAAAATGAGATTTGTACTTCTTCCAAAACCTGAAACTGAGATAGTTTGTCTTGAGTCCAGTAGCAAAGCTTTCATTCATCTTTGTCAAGGGCTGCTCCTAAAACTTTCGTATGTCCGAAAGGTTAAAGCAGGAGCAGTCAGTTGTCAAGCACATCTGAGGAAAGGTCTTTCATTAATAAGAACCTGATTGAGTTAGAATCTTCTCTAACTGTGGTGAATCCTTACCCAGGGCATGTTTCCATTGTGAGCCACCCTGCAGGTAAGGGCTGAGAAGGCTGCTTAGTTCAGCACGGGATTCCTCATCTTTCGCCTGTCCCAAACTGAAACAGTCGGTGCAAAGCAGAAGCCGTCCCAAACCAATCACATAGGTACGAAAACTTCAGACATTATCTCCCAAAAAACTTGAAAAAAACCCCCTTTTTTCTAGAAAACAAAGGAAGCAGAAGCACTTTCAGTTACTCTTTCAGTCAGCTGGTAAGGTGATGATCTCTCCTTTTAGCCCGTGTACAGCCTGATAGTATTTGCTAGATGTCATACATTTTTACAATGTATACATTGTTACACATTTTTTTTCAGTCATAAGAGGATCTTCTGTTTCCTGTATAAACTTATTCAGGATCCAACTGCTTCCATCAAAGTGTAAAACTCATAATAATGGATGAAATAGTATCAGGATCAAACTCTTAAAAAATAAAACATCAAAGTACAGTAACAAAACCCTTTACTATTCAGATTGGACTTGTGCCTATTGTCATGCTGTTGGAACTTGGTCATCAAGACAAAGCACCAAATGTGAGAAAGCTTAATTCACATGATAGGTAATAGCAAAATAACAATTTTCATTGTTCTTTCTCCAGAGACTTTTTAGCTTGCTTCGGCACAACAGTATTTGGGATAGTGTTTCACGTACTTCTAAAAAACATAATTTGCCTTTGTCTAGAATGAAATTGGTCATTACAAGTGACCTGGAATAAACCCTCATCCCAACTCAGAAAACTATTAAAGCAGCTATTTAAATGTAAATAAATATTTAATAGTAATAACGATAAAATAATCTAGCATATAGTTATATGCTGTCCAGAATTGTGGCCAGTGTCACAATATGTTAAAAATCCAAACACAGGTGATGTGCAAGTTGCAGGCATATACAAATGGCCTGAGTTCATGTGACTTCAGTAGAACAGGGAAGGTCTCTCTGCACACACTTTCCAGTGGAAATTCCTTGCTCTGCAAGAGCCTTACAGAGTCACGTTGTTGACATAAAGTATCTTGATTATTCTGCCTGAGCAGGCTCAGTGCTCTGGGGAGCTGGGTAAGTGCTCTGGCACTGCTGGCAGCTGGGAGCTTTCAGGCTGCCTTTGTGCCGCACTCACGTGGCCGAAGTGGCACAGCCACCTCGGCCTGGTGGCATCTGTGCTCTGCTGATCACTGAAGGATGCCAGCTCCCTCTGATTCTTACAGCACTGCTGGGTTATGTAGGCCAAGATGTCATTTGCAGGAAAATAATACTTCAGAAAAAAAGAAGACTCTTGAGATTGTTTTTAGCACCCCAGATTTCAGGTGTTACAACTTTTCAAAGTGAATAGGGCATTTTACAGAAAATTCCCACCTTGTCACTGGATTACTTATTACTTTCCATATTGAATTGATTATTTCATTAGCATTTTATAGACTGGAGTTTATAATTTTCTCTTCGTATTAAGGGTGAAAATCTGCTCTTCAGCTTGTGCATCCAAATGTGTTTGATACCAGCTGTTTAATAAAATCTGTGTATTAATGAAAGCAGTGATGTGTCACATAATTTAAGTATTTTCATATATGTGAAGGTATAGGGAATTTATCATTAGAAGTTACCAAATTAGAATTTTTATTTATTTTTTTAAAATAAGTGGATTAATTCAAAGAGTATTGGTAACTGTTTCAAGCAATTGTGTCAGCAAGTAAGACCTGGAGCTTTTGTTTCAAAAGGTTTATATGTTTCATTATTACTGTTTTTAAATCAAAGTATGTAGCACTTCTGGTTTCTGAGACCGGCAGGGACTGTTGGCCTTTCTCCCTAACCCAGGAGGAGTTGATACCACGCCCAGAGTCTGAAACAACCCCTCTTCTGCGGAGCTTAATTTATTACTTGGACATGAGACTTGCTCTGTGGTCTACCAAAGGAATCAAGAGGCTCCCTGTAGGTTCACTCCTCTTTAGGTAGGAATAACTTGGCTCCCTCCCAGTCATGTCTTGATAATTGATCCCTCTGCCTTTTTCCTTAGGAGGGCAGCATGTGCTGCTGCCCGCAGATGTAGGCCTGTAGAACTATGCTTTCTTATATGATACATTGAAACTCATGGAAAAGAAGGAATTAAATGTATTCTTGGACCTTGCAGCTGGACATTTGGGTTGGTAGGTCAGGTTCTGGTAAGGCCCTGCAGAAAAAAAAGAGGAGCCAAGCATGGGGGACAAGGGAGCAGAGAAAGCTGATTGTTGTTTTCACAGACACCTTGTATGCAGAATACTGTTGTATCTCAAATATACGCTTTGCAAAAAGTTGCTTTGACTTAAGGTGGTTGCCTGGTGAAAGCAGAGGGAGGCACATGGTCACCTCACCATGCCAGTGCTGCAGTACAGTTAAGGCAGACACCTGGATTGCACCCCGTGCCCTGTGGAAATAAACCAGAGAGGCCTTAGGGAGAAGGAAATGCCCTGCATCCCACCGAGGACCTGAGCTAGTCCTTGTGGGAGGAGGCTTAGTGTAGGTTCTGTATGAGCTGCACCAAGCTCTGTATTCCATGATGGTTTATCCCTTATTGTGTCTTGGGAAATGGGAGCTCAGCAGTGTAGTCGACCTTGCACCTGTGATTTCTCAAAGTAGTTTTGTGAAGCACCACTAAGTATCTCCAACATACATATAAATATTTCCTTTGTCTCTGATTCTTAAGACAAGGAAAGTCTTGTCCGGTTTTTGAATGTAAGAGAAATATGAGCTATCAGTGTCTTGAAGGATGGAGAGAGTGATCTTTTTTGTTTCCCAAGAGTACCAAAAAGGTAATACTGTATGTGTATGCTGTCCTATTGGATCTTTTTAACCCTTCACTTCATGTTGGTACGGTTACAATTATCAGGAATTCTGATAATATATAGATGGTTATACAGACGGTTATACAGATTTAAGTTCTTGGGCATGTAGAATATCTGCTGAATATGATCTTGTTTTAGATCCAGAGAGTGGAGATTTTAATAGCTTGCCTTTAATACTTCTAATAAATCACCAGTTGAAATCACGAGTTTACCTCATAGAAAGATGTGAATTGCTCCTTGCTGCTTCTTCCAAGAGTTGCCTCACTTACTCTGAATTTGGAAACATTTCGAGTGGGCTGGAAGTGCTTTCTGAATTGCTAGACTACCCACGTATACAGGCCAGATCGGGATTCATTTATTTCTAAAACTGTTGTAAATTTATGCTAAGTTGTCATTTGTCTGCAAGGTTTGCTCTCTGCTACCTTTAGTTTATTCTTGGGGTCCTGCATGTGTCCATGTGCACCCATTTCCATGTGCACCCTTCTTTGAAGGAATCAGTTCATAGAGAGGAGTGGAAACTTCCATGAAACCAGTGACCTACATATAAGTGATGATGGGCTCACAGTCTAAGAATGTGAGCTGTGAGCAGTAACCATTTCATGGGATGCTGATCTTGTCACTGAGTGCTTAGGAAGTCTTTCAATATAGCTGTCTTTCCAAGGGCCAGATAAAAAAGATAAATTTTAAGCACAGTTTAGAGCCTCTGTTCTTTTTGGTGTAGAAGTTGCTTGCTAATCCCAGCTGAGTCTTCTTCAATTATAGAATCATTTAGATTGGAAAAGATCCTTAAGATCATGAAGTCCAGATTAAACTAGTCACAAATACAGAAACAAAATAAATTCAGTGCAGGAAAAACTTGGGATTTTCAAAAGAAATTGACTGGTAGACAAAAGTTCATTCACAGAATTTCAAAGGCTGTTGCAAAGGATGGCTCTTAAAGAAAAAAACCTGAAATAAATACTCAAAAATGTGGTTTAATTATGCAGTAATTCTTCTTTATTGAGAAATACAGTAGAAGAAAAAAGGTCACTGAGTCACATATTGTTTGCAAGCTCTAGAAGAGCAATGAAGAGATGTAAAACAGAAGAATGGGGAGAAATTGAGCAAGATTTTGGGGAGGAATATTTAACTTTGTTATGTGATTCAGCATAAAGAACTGCAGAAACAGGAAGGAAGGGAGTCAGAGCTGTCATCCTTATGGGGGCCATTTGCTTCTGGGTGACCTTGGACAATCAACTTGATCTCTGTGAGCTTCAGTAACTAGAAATAGGCAAAAAGCAAGCTGCAACACTTGTGGTCACTTCTGTGCAATTTCTACAGTAATCTACTAAAAAGAGAAAAAAGCTGAGCCTTCCAGCATCCCAATAACAAAACCAAGTGCCATTCAAATGTTTCTTTTTTCCCCTCTCTGTACTGTACTATTTTAGTCAGGTAAATATTCCAAATAAATGAGGGACTGGTAATGTTCTAGAAATACGTATGCATAAATACAATTCCAGAATTCAGGTCTAAAAATGAAGCAGCAAATAAATCAGTAGTACTTACTTGAGGATTTTATGCTGACTACTCCCAGGAACTAGATGTGAGGTCTACAGGCTACCATTAAAAACCAGAACTGCCAAACTGGGACTAACCCGTACTGTCAAAAGTCTCAAAAAATATCCACAGGCTTGCTGGCTGACTGACTGACTGGAAATATTTTTTTGATCTACAGACTTTCTGAACTTCGGTAAATGCAATAATAGAAGTCATGGGTTGCATAAAACCAGCACAGTTGATCCTACTAGTGACTTCATGGTGGTCAGTGGGAATTTTGTCATTCTACCTTTTTTCATATGATGGTGGAAGATAATCTTTTATGATGCTCAGATTTGTTCATCTTCTGGAGAGAGAATTGTATGAGGCTGTGATCCTGTACAGAATACAGGCTGGGAGAGCTGGTGGTTCATTTGTGTGGGTGCGAATGCTTAACTTTGTACAGTGTCTGCCAGCCAGCAGCAAAATCTGGCAGATCATTAACATAAATCCCAGAAAACAGGGTTATGGAAGTGTTGATGATATTGCCTAAGTGGCAGTACAGTGGATTCTAGCTCTGTTTAAAAAGCATGTTACTAGTGGGCGTTACCTCGTTAACTGGAAATGTGCATTCCTAGTACATACATAACTAAGGAAGCCAATGGTATTTGACCTTTCACTTCTGCAAGAAAATATGGCTTTAAAGAGGCATATTGTATGAACAGCTTTCTGTGGAGTTTGATTATATATAGTTTGTTCAAATGGTAATCTAGGAAAGCAATAAATGAAAAATTACAGTAAAAGCACCTAGTTTTGCATCATCAACGGTTCCTTTTATCATCTGATATGTATTTAATATATAGGGTTATGAACTGTAATCTAATTTAATCATATATCTTGCTTTGAAATTGTGGAAACAGTTTCTTTGTTCAAACACTTCAAATTTTCAGATACTTGCATAACACAATAAAAAAAATTGGATCTCACTGTGGTTTTCTCTATTTCCTGAAATTTCAAGTGGATTAAAATAATAGTATTAGTACCGAAGTAGTTTATTTGAGTAACTCAGACCAAATTGTCTGTGTTAATTTAGTTTTTTTTCAAGACAAGAGTTGTTGTATTGATAGTTGTGAAAACATACAATTCTAATGTATAATAGATTATTATGAAAATTTACTGTCCTTTATTTAGCTCCACAAAAATAAGTGTGAGAAATGAGGTCAGTTGGTATAAAGAAGCCAATACCTATTTCTTAATGGGAATAACAGGCAATGTTTACAGTTTTCATTTGTTCCCAGGCAGACCTAATGCTTTGTGTCCATCCACATCTCTTCCTCATTTCCTGGTTCAGGCTGTCCTTGTTAACAGCCTTGTGTGTGAGCTGGAACTGTGCTGGGAAACCGGCCCTCTCTGTTCCTAATGACATCAAATGCTTCTTTAAAATTTTCCATTAGAACAAAAAAATACAGTCACCTACTGAACTGGGCTAGAACAGTGACATCCCAGCACCCAAGGCTGCGGCTTTCTAGTTTTCTTTGCCAGCTATGGATGTCCAGATGGTTGGCAATGACTCAGCAACAGGACTGTGATAATTGTGGCTGGAGTGCAGAAATGCTATTGGAGAACTCTGGCTGTCTTTGGTGTGGGGCTCACTGAGAGTGGGCCTGTCTGAATTTCAAACAGTGGAATAACGTGCAGAGGAAGGTCCTGTGGGAGTGTTGCCCAGCTGCTCTGGTTGTGTGTTTGGCTGTACCTCCCATGCCAGCGGAATGGCAGCACCGGGGATGGAGGTTTGAGTGGCGGCCACGTCTGTCAGCTGGTGGTGCTCATTGGGCTGGAGTGGAGGAGAGCACAGAGGGTCTTCAGTGCTTTCATCCTTGGGGTTTAAATTTCCTGTCAGTCACACAGAAGTCTGTGAAATGAGACTTCATGAGTTCTAACAAGGTTCTGCTTTTCCATGCTTCAAAACTACAATAAGCCATAGTCTCCTTGGTGAAGCCCTGGGACCAGGCAGGTGTCAGAAGATGAGGATGGAGAGGCATTGAGGGACAGTCTAGCATCTCTTACAGATCCTGTGCCAAATTCAGCAATCCTTACCTCAAATGATTTCAATCACTTGAAGTTCAGGTTTTTCCCTTTTATTTCAGTAGGGGTCTCTCCCCTGAACAAGGACTACATGATTGATTTGCTGGATTCAATTTCCTCCAATGCTAATTTCTCAATTTAATCAGCTTGATAGTGACCTACCAGTTTTGGAGCAATTTGGAGGAAGGAATGCTCTCATCCTTTCATTGTTGTTGAATATAGTCACATGAAGAACCTAAATACAAACAGATGTCCATTTTTAAAAAGTCAGCATATTGCTGAAATTTAATATTTTTGTTAGCGTCACTGACAGAGATTTTATTGCAGAACATTCAATCTCTGGTTTGTGTTCAAACAATATTAAAAGATTGTTGCTCCACTGAAATTTGGAGGGTTTTCAGTAAGATCATTCTGCCGTATTTATTTATTTATTTATTTAGTGTCCTGACTGGCAGAAACTGGAATTACAGAGTTCCTTTGGCTACTGCTGCTCACCTTGGGGAATGGGGCGGGGTGAGTGGCCTGTGCCCGTGCTCTGTCTCTGCCTTTCCTGTTGCATAGAGGAGGAGGCGGCTGTGCTGAACCACGACCTCCTTTGCAACCTGTGTAGGAAGCAAGAAGGTTTAGATCGGGTCTCAGGAGCAGAACCAAGGGATTTCTTTGTGGCGGGTGGTAGCTCAATGAAGTGTCTTGGCAGTGCAAGGGGATGTACATAGGGATGGGGTTCCTGTTCCATAGCAGAAGCACAGGGAAAACATGAGCAAAAGGAACCATGAAAAAATACCAAATTCTTTCAGGTATTGTGCAGATTCATTAGTTACTGTTCAGCAAAGCAATATTTAAATACTTAAAGTGCGTATGAATCCGAGTAGGTCCAGGCCAGCATGTTTGTTTTCATGTATGTATTTTAGCTTGCTGAGGTGATTATCTACCACAATGGCATTTGAGTAGCTCCTGTTAAAATCATTGAATTATCTAGAAATTTTTCCGTGATTTCTCTAGCATATTTGCAGCATTCTCATTAAAAAAACAAAACAAAACTTTTTCAAGTGATAATAGCTGAGTTGGAAAGTTTAAAATGTCAAAGGTCCTGTTGTCTGGGGACAGCAGCTTTTGCTGCATAAATCCGCATTTGGCCAGATGGAAAGTTCTTATGGTTGGCTGGGTCGACACATTTAGCCCTTCTGTGCCTCAAGTTCTGTTTTCATTTGGGGCGGGAGCTGGGAACACAGAGAAGATGCAGCATATACAGGAAGAAGGTGAACTTTCTAAATTAAAAGCTTTGGCTTTCTTTACTAGATTAAAACATTATGTTGATGGAAACAGCGTACATTAGTCACTGGGAAATTAAAGAAGATATTTCAAGTATGTTGGATCTGTTCTATGAAAATCAGTTTAGAAGTCATCAGTGGATCAAGTCTCCTCGGGGTTACTGCAGGAACACTGGATAAAATCCAGTTTAAAATGAAGTCAGATTATACTTGGAATAATATTCAAACTATGGGGTTAGCTTTTCTTGCCTGAAACATCTCCAGATAGAATTGATGCTGTGTCTGCTCCATGAAGATGGAGATTTGTGTGCAGTGCTCCTTGTCAGGAGTTCTTGCTTTTAAGAAGCAAGAAGACCCAGGTGCCAGTTTTGTTGTCCTTTCTCAGTCTGAAGGCTTTTTGACTGTGAGCATAAATCTGCTTTAATCACAGTGATACCTTGTTGAATATGATGCTACTCAGGGAGCGGGAGACTCAGTCTGTCTGGGTACTGATTTGGCTCTTGTCACAGTATTTTGTGAACTTCTTAGAAATTACGGGAGTACTTCTGGAAAAAAGGAAGTTTTATCCTGATTTTGTGGTTTGTAATTTATAGAATGCGTCTGGTTACTATTTTGTCCAATGCAATAAAGCAAGTCTTAGCTGTGGCAGGATCTAATATGAAGCATTCTGCCTAAAATGCTGTTTATTCTATCCATCATCCCTGAAGCCATGAAAGGAGAAACTAAATGTCATGATTAGTGTAATTCTTACAACCATAAATGAGTTTTCAGTTGAAAAACTGATGAGAAAAACTTTTTCCAATGCTGTAAGCATTCTGGGAATTTCTCTGAATCCAGCTCAACAGCTTTCAGTGGAAATACAGAAGAAAAATACAGTTAATTGCTCATCTTTGCTGTTAGCTAGTTGATCTAAACTAAGCATATTGAATCATATATACCAGCAGACATCCTTCTTCCCATTTCTAGTCCTGCTGTGTTGTGCCAAGCCACATGTCAGTACCATCAGCACACTGTCCACAGTCACCACCCTCATTGAAGAGATTGTCTTTCAGTGGAAATAAAATACTAGATCAAGACTTGCTTTCTGACTCCAATCGTCTTCTAATACACTTAGCTCAGTTGAAATACATTTCATTCACATCTCATTCCCATAAGCCATCCTTACTGTCTTTTGAAGGACTCACAGCCAATGTTGAAGAGATTCTCGGGGAATTTTCTGTGACTGTATTTCTGCCTGTTGCAGAGTGGAATCATGGCCTTGTGCTCATAGAGGTCTTTGCAAATGGAAATGGACATCAAGCATCAATAAAAGAATTTGACCAAACACATACAGACTGGACACTCAAGAGAGTTGGAAAATACTTAGAAGATAAAGCAGTTTAAAGAACTATATGTATTGTAAAATGCAATTTAATGTCTACACGTTTGCATCAGATCTTTACCAGCTCTATTTTTTTTCTGAAGTTTATATGGATATGTCTGTCTGTAGATCCTTCCATCGGCATTTCTGTCATCTCTTTTGAAACCAACATGATTGACCTTAATTGCTGTGAACTAGCTTGTTACTATAAAGTCTATTTTTGAAAATGAAGACACAGCCAAGGTAAGAGTCTTCTGTGCTGTAGAGGTATTGAAAGAAAGACTTGGAATCTAAACTAAAACTCACTGCTAAGAGGACTGATCTGGTGTAAGAAATACCATCTAGAGCAGCAGGGCTGTGTGTTGCTGGTTTTCCATCCTATGTAACAAGCTGTGCTACTTTACATTATTTACTCAGTGGCATAACTTAAAGCTTGGAAGGTGTTCCAGTCAGGAAAAAGGGAACAGAAACAGTTTTCTTGATGCATCTGTGCACCCCAAGGCAATGCAAATTTCTGGAACAGGCCCTCATGTGCACTGTAGATGTTCTAATGTTAAATATAATGCACTGCACTATGTGTCTGTGGCTGATATCTGTCTGCAGTAATTCCCAGTTGTAACTAATACATCTCCCTATTTAATATAGTTCATAGGAAAATACCTCCATATGTTTTGAATTCTCTTGCATCTTCACTGGAGTTCGCAAGAGTATGCTGTTAATTTAATATATGATTTTGTTCCATATTTGTGTCTTGTGTAAGCTGGTCAATATACAGGCAATAAACTTGGAATAGCTGAAGTGTTAGCGTATGTAAGGTTTATTTAGTAAAATGCTTGATAGGGTCAGTGTCCTTGGCTATATTGTAACAGAAGCTCACTGGTCTATTAGAGAGCCACAAAATTCAAAATATTTATTTCATCAGTAATCTCCTTCTCAGAATCTATCTGAATAGGTCATTTGCTTGGCAACATCTCTTGTTCCATAATTATTAATTCCAGAAGAATAGCAGCTAGTGCAACTTGAGATCTCCTGTGTTTTCCTCTGACTCCCTGTTTTCTTTTAAAGGCACAGGCATTGCACTAGGTATAATGAAGCTGTTTCCTTGCAGGGACAGGGCAATGCCAGTTCATGTCTATATGCTCCTGTTTCACTGCCAAGGATCTTGGAGTTCAGGAAAATGCCAAATAAAATAGAATATTGAGTGAGGATGGATATTTAATGGCTTTTACTAATCTGGGTATTGAATCACAGAGCAAAACCATCTTGTGTTTCTTGTTAAAAGAAGAAGTGGATTTTTTCCCCCAAATCCACGATTATGCACTATGGATTGGGCATCATATTGAGCCGGCTGCTTACAGGACTTAACCAGCTTATTTTCACCAGAGGAGCAGGCAGTACTTCAGAAAGGAGGAGGGTGAGCTGCTGAAAGCTTGTGAGTGCATATATAGTTTTAAAGTGTTTGAGCCAGTACAGAATGGTTTCAATGGAAAAAGGATAATTGTTAACATCAGCTTTCGTACAGCTGCTTTTTGGCTAAAAGAGAGGTAATTTATATTTAAAGTCTGTGAGTGTGAGCCATTATTTTTCACAACAGTGTTTTGCTGAAGTTTCCCCTCTTTGCTCCTCAGATTCTTTAGTTAATAAGGCTACCTCTGCTGTTCCAGCACAGTTTCTTCCTCTGTAAGGTCTGTACCAGGTGAACCCTAAATCACAAACTGTGCTTGCCCTCCATTTTTGGATAATATTTGTGAATAGCTTACATATTTGGCTGCAGTCTTGCTGCCAGACTTGAAAGGATTGCTGTATTACTGTGTTGCACTGAGTCCAACTTCAGATAGGGGCAGGGAGAAGAGCTTTGGCAACTTTTAAGGGAGCTGCAGTGGTGTGTGTCCCTCTTTCTGTGCTATGTTAGCAAGCATTAATTGATACAGACATTTAAAAATGACTTGCACAATTAAACATTCATTCCCTCTCCCTCTTAATTGCTTTGGGAAGAATGAATGTAACTAGGCTGGGCACGGTTTATTAGTTTAGCTTTCTTGATGGTTTGGAAACTTTTTTGCTATGTCCCAGTCGCCACTAAAATTCTATATTGTTTTGTGTGGAGTAGCCTGGCTGCACGGACACAAAGCAATAGGCTAATAGGCCTCACACCACCATTGTAAGGTGATTATAAATTTAACACCTTAAAGGTAATTTTCAGAAAAGTGAGAAACTTTATTGTTTCAGGTCTTAGGAATCGTTCTGATACTTTCATGCAGAGGTAGCTGTTGGCTGCTATGGTATGGAAAGGAAAAAGTGAAGCATTAGATAAATGTGCTCTGTGTTGCTCCCTTTTGATGGTAACAAGTATGTTACCATTCAGGAGGAGTTTCTAGTTCTTAAGGGTCTACTTAACTACCATGTGATCATGCTGATATTTTCATTATTAGAGATTCATGGTTTGACCTCCAGCATCCTATTAAAACATTTATAGTGACATGGTTCAAGGGACAAATCTTAAGTTGCTAGGAGCTAAGGTGTTTCAGGGTATGTAAGATGCAGTTGCAGCATATGTCATTACAGAAACCTTTAAATCAACAGCCTGAAACCAAGATGTATGGGTTTGATGTTACCTAGGCATTTGAGGTAGCAGTTACCCTGTGGGTTGCTTTTGGTGTAATATTTTAAGATAACAGGTGATAACGTTTTTAGAAAGATTTTTAAGTGTTAACATTACTTTTACTGTGTTGGACTCAGAGTTGTACATTGACAAGTTGTACATTGTACAGGCTGTAGATACTTTCCATGTAGGACTTTGGGGACAGAAGATGATATACCTTTATTATGCTTTCTGCAGTCCAGAATGAGAGGTAGGATTTGCAAGACTGTGAAATTTCACAATTTACTGCTTTCCAGAGACAAAAACTGACTTATTGGAAATATTTTTACAATTAAGACTTTATGTTCCTTGGTGCAATTCTCTGGGACAGAGTCCAGACAGGTGCAAGAAAATCTTCCTTATTTCTCATTTTGAACTCTGAACATCTGTGTATCTAGGACTGCACTTGAGCATTGACATTTCTTTGGGGAGAAGCCACAGAAGAGCTTTATTAATGCAGAAACTGTTTGTATGAATGTTAACAGTTTCCTTGATGGGGAACAACCGTATCTTAACATTTACTACATGACAGCAAATATATTTGGAACGAAAGCGACTGCTGTATCTATTATAACTAGGCACTGTGGAAGGAGGAATAAGTCAATAAATAAACGTAGGATCACGAAGGATCTTGTGAGCTCTGCAAGATCCGAGGTTAGGAAATAGAACCCTTTAGAAGAGCACAGTTTGCGTTTGTTCAGTTTGTCCAGTGCCAGTCTCCAGTGTTGGAGATTCTACAGTCTCCATAAGCAAATGGTGCTTAGTTATTCCTTCAAGTGGAAATCTTTTGTGAAGTGTTAATATAGATTTCCATGCTACAGCTTTGGCCCATCACCTCCTGTCCAGTTCACAGCTGACATAGGAAGACTTCTATTCCCTTTTGTATTTTATCTCTACCTAGAGACTGTCATTCCTGCTGCTTTTTCAAAACACCACCCTTATTTGAACCTTCCTTCTTTAGCTGTGTTTACTAAAGTGCTGGTCACTCACTTTCTCCTCTGTATTGTCTTCACATGGCCCATCAGAAGAGAATAGTGTTGGACTGCATGTTGGTCCCTGCTGTGATTTGCACAGTGCCTTCTGCTTTATACTGACCTCTACAGCATTTGCTTTTCTTTTTTAAGTTCACACCTTCAGTGCCTCACATTAAATGAGATCCACTGTCACTGCTCCAGATTCCTTGTGTAATTACTGCTTCTCCATTAGTTTTTCAGTCTGTGTTTATGCAGGTGGTTGTTCTATCACAAATGTAGGATATTATACCAACCCCTATTATATTTCATCCTGCCTCTCCAGACCCTTCCCCAAGCTGTCAGCATATTTCTTGAGCTCTAATCCTTCCTTTCAGTATTGCTGCCTTTCTCAACTTGGTGTTACCTGTGAATCTCTCGTTATCCCACCATCTACCTTATGCATGAATACATAAGCTGGAGCTGTATTTGGGAAAGATCTTGCAGATTCTCACTCAGTAGGTACCAAAACCCAGCCAGTGAATTACTGAGTAGTAATTAGCAAGCAGTTTTCAAAACAACTTTGCACATCCCTTATAGTAACTTCCAGATGTCATTTTCTGAGTTTGAAGTGTCAGACACGTTTGAAAAGCCAAGCTAAATCACAGCCACTGTTAAAGGAAGTTAAAGGGGTTTGACAAGATTTTTATCTTGACGCATCCGTACTGGTTTCTACTGCTCTGCTGGGAGGAGTGGGATGTAGGGTGATGCCACAGATGAGTACAGGAGAGATAGATCCTAGTTTCATGTGGCAGAACTCTCAGTGTGAAAACAGTCTTTTCCCAGACACCCATTTTCCTCTTAGCTGAGAGAGATACGGGAGATGAGGCAACTTAAGCTTTGTTGTTCTGAGATCCAGTTGCTAAGAGCATAGAGGCTCGAAGTGCTACGGTCAGAGCTCGTGGAGCCCAGCTGCCGGCATCAGGGAGCAATAACTGCCTCCCAGAGCCTCCCAGTTAGATCCTCCCAGATTCAAGATCACTGAGTTGGTATCTTTCAATGTTTTCCTCTCCATCTTAACATCTAACAATCAAGGCATGCAAATTCTGGAAACCAGGAAGAAAAATTAGAAGCAAAATTGCGAAGATATTTTGAGTCTCATCAGTGATCTTTATAGCTTTTTATATAAGAATAGTCTTAAAAATAAATGTAGTGTGAAACACTGAATATTTCGGGGTTTATCTGCTACCAGAAGGGAAGCAGTGTTAAAGTTAACTGACTAAGCTCCAGGTCACTGGCATCCTAGTGAAAACGTTGTTCTAATGAACATTCATGTTTTAAACTGATGTTTATGAGAGTGACGGAAATAAATATCTTTGAGTATGTAAATAAAAGCACAGAATGTTTTAAGTAATCCTTAAGAATTTATCTGCCTATTAAAGGACTGTGGCAAGAGGCCATGCAAATACAGTTAGGACGTTTGAGACCAAATAATAGCTATGTTAATATTTAAATGAGTACAAGTATTTTTTATTATTTCAGAAGCACTCCTCACCTCACAACAGTTATTTTTTTAATCTTAAGACAATCTGAGCATAAGGCTCAGTCAGAACATACTGACATGTATTTCCTAAGGGACAGTGACAGTCAGTCTGGGGCTGACTTTAGCTGCTGCTTGTTTCTGATTTCATTCTTGCTGCTGTAGCTCCTCGTGTGGTAATTTCTTTGTGTTGTTCCAGAGCAAAGAATCTTCAGTTACAAACCTTTTAGAAAAGGAGTTTAGTCTCTCCTCTTGCTTTTCCTGTTGATGCACATGTATCTTGTGTATAAGAAGTATAAAACCTTGTTTAGTTTATACAAGCACAGATAGTACATTTTAAGTCTCTGTTCATCAGAGTGGCTGTGTTCATATCAGCATAGAAGACTGATGAGATTATCAATCAGAGGGATGTGAAATGAGTTCAGGAGCTGGATTTTTGGGAAGAAAAAAAAGAAAAAAAAAAGTGTTTCTAAGTCACTGCTTCCTCTGGAGACAGCAAGGTCAGGGAATGACAAGGATTTTTGTGAGTTGATCCAAAATTATTTCTCGGGAAATTTTGGCAAATTCAGTCTGTTTAAAGAAACTAAAAAAAATATGGATTGAGATAACTGAAAACATTATTATTATTGTCTCTGAGTTGTGTAATTAAAGTAAAATGAAAGTTGATTTCTATATGCAAAAGTTTTGAAAACATTGTGTCATCATTTCCTGTAAATAATGATGTAGTAATTTCCATTTTTAAAGATAGCATGTTAAGTTTCTTCCTTCTTTCCCCAAGCTAAATAACTCAGAAAAGTATAACTTCAGAAAGCATTTGGACTTTAATGCAAACTGTACAGCTCAGAGCAAGTTTTGTTTAAGAAAGAAAATAAAGATTTTTTGCCAATCATGTAACAAAATGAGTCAGTGAGAGCTGGCTCATTTTGTCAGGAAGCTGATAGCAAGAAACAGCAGCATTGTCTTCCCTCCTTCCCCTGCTGTCACTTTTGGCTGCTTGGTCCTTCTTTATCTTCATATTAAAGAAAGTTTAGGGTGCACTTCAGTGCAGAGAGACTTCTTGCATGGAGAAGAGCCATGACTTTACATGAGGCAAGGCTTTCTGTGGAGCCTTGCTTGGCGTTTTATTAAATACTAGAGATCTGGGTACTTTACTCATGGTCTTTTCATGATAAGCATTACTTTGGGAGTTTTGTGTTCACACGTAGAGCTCATGTTTTAATAGAAGAGAGCCTTCCTAGACATTTAACTTTAAATACGCTTCCTTAAGAGGTGACCGAAAGCTTTTGTCTGGAATGCTGCTGGGGGCATTGCAAGCCTTTCTTCCCATCTACTTTGGCGTTTATTATTCTGAAGTGTGACATGAAGTCCTCCTCCAGTAGAACTGATTTGAATAAAACTGACCAAGCTTGTTGTGGAACATTTGAAGGTGTATTTACTAAAGTTGCCAAAATACTGATTTATGTGATTTAAAATTATTTGACATTCCAAGTTTTTGGGGCTACTAGTGTGCTGATGGAGATAGAACCATATTTCAAATTACAGATCTGGGTGCAAGCTGAGATTCCAGAGGCCAGTAAGATTCTAATACAGACAAACAGAAATACTCAGTTCTTTCCAATTGTAAAGACAGACAGAAAGCAGTTATCAAGCTCCTTCCAGAACATCCCAAGCTAAGAGCAATTGGGAATGATAGCTCTTAGCCTCCCTCAGGAAGTGGTCAGCTCCTCAGGGAATGGAGCACTTTTTGGTATTTTTCCAGATGAGAAATTGCACTGCATGTAGCAGGTTTTCATCTCTGATTAGTGCCAGTATAAATAAATATATAAATATGGCCAGAAAATGAGATTGTTTAGATTAGTTGTATTTTTTTTCCTCTGTAGTTTTATCTACAATAATATGTTTCCTAAATATTTCAATTTTATTTTTAATAAAGTCTGTAATATAATGGCCAAGAAAAGGCATCTTTCATGAACTCCTAACAGTTTATCTTATGATATTGTCTTATGAGGGTTTTATTTGATGCAGTTTTAGCTATCACTGGATATAAACAGAAACAAAAAGTTTTGAGCTCAAGCAATTGTTTGGTTTTCTTCTGCTTGCCTAGCTACATCTTCATAATTCTGATCTAAACACTGGGGGCTGCTCTGAGAAACCTCACCAGAAGTGCAGTCCATGGGAAGCTGCCATCTCCTGCCTGTGCTGAGGGCCAGAGAGGGCAACACTGTGTGGCTGCTGTGCACTCTGTAAAGTGTGAGTGATGGCTTGTAAACCAGATAAATGCCTTTTGAAAGAGCTTTCCACTGATAGAGAACTTTGATCTATGTTTGCATAGGCCAGTGGAGACATCCAGTGGCCACTGGCTGACAAATGGTTGTCTCTGGGTTGTGACTGCAAACACATGAAAGGCTGATGTGAAAAAATGCATTTTTAGGAGTTGGGGGGTTTTTTCCCCTTTAAATTCAGAAAAGAGTTCCAGATGCAACACAGTAAAAACTAAGGTCTGTGTAAGAAACTACCTGGTTATGTCATTTACAGGAGTGCTGGCCTTGAGCCTCTGTTAAACATCTAACTTGTGGCAGCTGTACTGAAGCCAACAGTCCTTACTGGTCAGGTACCATGTGAACCACTAGATTGAGTGCTTTGCTGCACTGAAATTTCATAGAGGCATATCAAACTTAAATCTTTTGCTGATTTTCAGATGTCCAGCTGATGAAGAGAGACTCATACGTGTGTGGTTTTATTAATTACTTGTTTCTAGTTGGTTTCTTTTCATTTCATTGAATAATAATTAACTTTCCAGTTATTTTTAATGCATGACAGTAAATCTGTAAGATATTTTTAATAGTTTTTTAATGACAGAAGGATTTGGGAGGAATGGAGATAGCAGGAAAATTGAAGTAAATGACAACATTTGCAAATTTCTTATTGCCTTAACGCTAATTATGAGGACAAGTTTATGGAACATTGTGGCCTTTCAGAAATACTCTGTTCACTGAAAAGTAGAACAAACTGTGATATATTCAGGTGAAGGTGAGGAATTTGTTGGAATGGTATTTTCCTTTTGGGCTCCATACTTGTTAAAATGTATAAGCAGTCTCATTATAAAAGCTTGATTTAAAAAAAAAATTAATATCCGAACCCCAGTGCAGACAATATTTCAAATATCTATTAAATTGTTGAGACAAGATGAAGTAATAAACATCTTTATTATATGAGAAAATGAAAAGTGGAAGTCGAAAAAAAAAAAAAAGGGCAATGTTCCTCCAACACTGGAATGAAAAATGTTTTTTAAAATGGAAAATGTTTTTTAAAAAAAAAATCTGAACCAGAGTAATAAAAGCTTATAAGAAGTTCACAAAACTGAAAGGGACGAAGAAAAAAAATAAACACGACCCTTTCTGGTTATTGTCAAGAGATGTTCCCAAGCCTAATAAGGACAAAGTATCAAAAGAGACTCAAGTAAAACAGACCACATCACATTGCTATTTCTTTTGGAGAGCCCAAATGTAGTTACATGATAATTATTTCCTGGAAAATGTTTGCATATTGGTATTTAGAAATCTGGCAAATGGTAACTGCTGTAAAATCATTATTCCTCTGGCCACCTCAAAAACTTATAACTGTCCATCAGTGGAAAACCAACCTGATTGGGGATCAGTTTTCTCTCATGGACCTTACAGTCTCCTAAACTGCAAAGCTTGAGCTAATGCTCCGGTTCTTATAACTAAGCCCATGCAGTCTATTAGCCTAAACAGGGAAACCTTAAATAAAGTAGCTCTGCTTTCTTGAAGGCTTTGTAGAGAATGTGGTGTGTTACGTTTCATATGCGTTTTCCTTCTTTGTATAGGAAGCTGTGTAGTCTGGGTTGCCTGTGTTTAGTAGTACACCAACACTTGTCATCTACCCCGAGCACCACAGGGGATCACTGCTGGATCCACATTGTGGAATTGTCACATTTAGGTGTTTCTGGCCTGCTGTGTCACTCTAAGTCTACAATGGAGCTGCCAGCTTACAGCCACAGCAGTTTGTGAAAGGACCAGACTTGTGCTGTGGGGTACTGGACCTGTCTTCATTTCCCTGTATGTGCATGTCTTGAAGCTCCTCCTATATAAAAAGAAAATCTTTCAGGGGCCTTAAAGATCACATATTTTCAACCCCCCTGCTGTGGGCAGGGACGCCTTTCACTAGACCAGGTTGCTCCGAGCCCCATAGCTTCTCAGGGCAACCTGGGCCAGTGCCTCACCCCCCTCACAGGGAAGAGTGTCGGTCACCTGTAAGTCTGTTGCTGAAATCCCACCCAATCCCAGCACTGTTAAACTTTAACTAAAGGAGATGTTACATGGATTGACATGAGCACATCTCTTAAAAGTTTTTCCAGTGTCTGCTATGCTCCATTACACTTCCTGTAAAGCAGATTCATTGCTTTTATCATGAGTAAATACTGAATTACAGCCCATGGCAAGCTGGACCCTGAAAATAACTGAGCTATGCAGAGACAACTTGTTCCTGGAACAATTGCTTCTGACACATCATGGATGAGTGTATCTTGGCTCGTTATGGAGAAACACTGAAGTTGACTTTACAAGGCAGTTTGCACACAGAATGAAGCCTAATTTAAATTTGCTTAATCCTATAATGTAGTATTAACATGATATTTGCTTGCCAAGAGTGTGCATGCCACTTCTGTGTGGGTACCCTCAAGGCACGTTTCTCAAATTGCACAGCTTGTTATTAACTATTTTTAGATGTTTAGGCAAACTTACAAAAACTGACAAATGGTAAAAGCATTCTGTAATGTTCTGTGGAGAACTAGAACTGCTATGTAGATAACAACAGGGAGTCTGGATCTCACATTAAATTAAGATTTGGACTAAGGAACCATCAAGGAGGTTTTGTGCATTTCAGTCCCTACCTCATGGCATGGGGAACGTGAAATTCCTTTGTTGTATCACTTATTCTGATTGCACCTACAGTCAGCATTATCTGTGGCAGGAGATTTAATGTGCATGCTGTAAGAGGCAGTACGTGCTCCAATCAGCTTGAAGTCTCAGGAGATGAGACAGAAAGGAAGAACTTGGTACATTCTTTAAGGCCAGTCAGTGTACGATGTCATTTAGTTTACTGATAGTTCCATTCTGATTTGATTTGGGTATTATTTCCTGGAGTTTTTTTGGTCTGTGGCTATTTTCAATTTCCCTTTGAACAACTGAATACATTATTTATCAAAGGTATTGTGGTTGGAATGCTCTTTCTTCTGACATTTTTTCCTAAGAATATAATTAGATTGCAATTCTGTGCACTGGCAAGCTGCCTGCTGAGCTCTCTGTGTCTCTTCAAGCTTGCTGCAGAGCAGCTCAATCACAGCCTGGCCTCCTTATCCACCATGCCCATGTGCCTCCCCACAGCCTTTCCTTGGGTGGGGGGTTTATGAGGATGGCAGAACGCGTTGAAAGAGGAAGCTGAAGGAGGGCAAGAGCTGACATGAAGTCCAAATGCCCTCCCACACATGCTGTGGTGTGCAGGTGGAGGGGTCAGGAGC
Organism: Corvus kubaryi; assembly: GCF_017639235.1. NCBI lineage: Eukaryota > Metazoa > Chordata > Aves > Passeriformes > Corvidae > Corvus > Corvus kubaryi. The sequence goes on along the minus strand of NW_024581133.1, from coordinate 14,499,153 downwards.
CAGAAGGCCTGAGGGGAGAGTGGGACTGTGCAGTGCTGAGGGGTTCTGGTCGTGTGGAGGGTGGAAAGCATGTGGCCACACAGGGTGACTGGTCGTGGTGACCAGCCGTGGGCTGTGCCAGCCCTGTCCACCTCAGAGAAGGTGGCTGGAATTGGGGGACTGTGCATCCCACCGTGCCACTGCAGGGCCCCTCAGCATGGCACCAGGGCATGTCAGCATAGTGCTAACATTTGAAAATACTCCTCAATGAAATGCAAGCAGGTCTGTTCAAAAACTCCTGCAAGTAGGAATGTTTCTGAAGGGGTGACTTTCTGCCTTGTTATACCATGCACGTTTTCTAGATTTACACTAGCTGTTTTGTGAGGACTTTAATTTCTTACATTTTAATTTAATGAAAGGGCGTGGGATGAGGGTGAAATTGAGCAGAGGGATGGGTGCACAGAGGAGCCGATTGGCCTGGTGCGCCAAGCAGCGGCTGAGGGAGGGCACGAACGCCATCGCTGCCGGCACTGCCCGGCCCTCGCTGGGTCCCATTACGCCCATGGGCTCCCTCAGGGCTGAACCTGCTGGGAGTCGGCGTGGGGAGGGCTGCACTCCCGGGGAGCGGCTGGACCCGGGGCGAGAACGAGAGAAGAATGAGCGTGTTCAGTTGCAGGCAGTTTTCGCTTGTTTTACTCTCTCCCGGGAGTTTTCTCCCTTGGCCCATGCCGCGTTAGGCCCGTGCCCGGTGCTGCTCTCACCCTGAGGCGCCCGGGCCGGGCCGGCCTCCCCTCATCGCGGTGACACCGCCTGGGGCCGGGAGCGTGTTGTGGCCTCGGACACGCCTGTGCTTTCCCTGTCATGGGATTAAAAGATCAGGATTGTTCTTTGGGTGTCAGCCTGTGAATCCCGGTGGAGGACACTTCTTCCCTTGCTCACTCGTGGTTCCCAGCGGGCATACGGCTGTTGTCCCCTTTTCAGAGCCTGAGGAGAGGCCTCAGCCTGAAATGCTGCTGCAGTTTTGAACTCCAGCCACTGGTTGTAGTGTCATAACACCTAAATTCCTCTTTTCCCCTTAAAAAAATGTATGGATATGTTTACCAGTTGAATTTTTCTCCTCAAACCTCTACTGCACTGAAATCAGCAATGAAATGTGTTTATATTTGTGATTTAAGTTTGATCAGTAAAATCAATCTTAGGAGATTGGTGGAAAGTTTTCACTGCAATGTGTGCTCTGCTCTGTGATGCAGAGTAGGTACAGTTTGCAATGCAGTGTGAGGTCTTGCTTGGTGTCCTTAATGGGGATGTGGAAGGTGGTAGAACTGTGCTGTGGTCCTGCTTTAGCATGCCTGGGTCTTATTCCTCATAGGGAAAGGTGGAAGGTAAGTTTCAATAGAGGACTTGGGAAAAAACCGACTGCTGAGTCTTGCAGTTTGGAGAAGACCAGGACGTTCCTGAGGTACTTAAAGGCTAGTTTAGTAAGGCTGTTTTAAGGAAAGTACTGATTTTTTGATTTAGATACTTTTTCAGTCTGTGAAATGAAAACCAAACATTACATGTCACCAGGAATGTTTACTAAAGGCACCTCAGTCAGTTAAATCAATAATGAATATGTCTGGCAGAACCTGTGTGGTAACATTAAATTTCACCCAAGTTCACTATTTAATAAGGTAGGATAAGGTGAGATTTTGCACAAAGACTTGGTTATGCTAAGGTGAGCATGTGCATAAAAAACAAATACACTAGGAGGACATATTAAACAGTACCTGTGTAATGAACTGTCCTAGTAATTGTGTCACACTTTAAAAGAGCTGAGAGTTTTTGTGTGGAAACGTGTCTTGTTGCCAGCTAGTTGGGAAGGCCTTCACGGAGAAGTGTTACTGTATCCCTGGGGGTCAGATAGATCTTTTTGTAAAGTCTGGGATCAGATTACATGGTACTCAAAAATGTGGCTTTGGAGGAATCAATCGCCCCACAGCTTCTTTTTTAATTGACATTTTATGTCCAGTTGCCAAGCCAATAGTGCAGCTTGACCTAGCACCTAAACTGTAAAAACCTCAAGAGTTACGGCAAAACACAGGGTCAGGGAGGTTTTTTTTTACTGATGTGGTGTCTTGTTCTACATGGGAATTCTAAAATGTGTTTGTTCTGCTGTAATTTCTGCACCTTACACAATAATACATAATGCTTACATAAAATCTGTATGGGAAATGCCTGTCATTCAGCAGGGGCAATTCAGTTAACAGATTTTGCTCTTTGTAGACAAGTTTTTTTCAGATTTTTCACATTTGGGGATGTTGTCTTTAGGTAGTGTGATTGGTATATAACTCACCAAGGCAGTACCTTACAGGTGCTTATTAAAAGAATCTGAATATCGAAGGCCAGAGGGTTATAGGATATGTTTGTTGTTAAGGCCTGATTTGTTTGTTTGTTTGTTTTTGGTCAGAGACAGTGACTGTTCTAATATTTCTTTTTGTCTGAGTGGGAACAGTTCCTAATGAGAAAGAATGAAACAAAGAAATTATGAAATGAGAATTATCTTTTTACACAGCAAGTAATCTCTACTGTGCTGCATTAGCAATGCAGTAGGCTGACCTATCACAGCAGAAGTGAAGGAAGAGAGAGGTCCAGGAAAAAATATCATGCTTCAGCAGGTAATTTTTTCATCTTTGAGTAACACAAAACTTTTACTGGTATCTAGAAGGCCAGCTGATAATTTCAAGAATAAGTATTTTAAAGTATCAAAACCATGTGGGGGAGAATCAGTAGAGGAAGAATACGGGAATGTGAGGCTTCAGGTCACTGAACTTAAGGGAACCAGCAGAGAAGATAAGGACATTTCAGAAACCCTAAATGGCTTGTTTGACTTGACTTTAGAGAATGGAAAGATAAGAAAATGTACTCTGCAGAGGTGCTGCTTGATTGCTAGCTTTGCATGTTATAAAAATAGGACACTTTTCAGACATAGAAAAGGACAAGTTGACTTAAATTGTAATGAATCACTGAAACTGGGCTATATTTATTTGAGAATTCTGAATATAGTTATGTGTGAAGTGATGAAGCTGCTAAAGAATAATGCTCAGTTTATCATTAAACCTAGCTGTTACACTTGGAGATTGAACTGCAGGAAATAACTCCGTTTGGGTTTTTGCGTTTTTGTTGGTTTTTTTTTTTTTTTTAATGACTAAGTGAAGTCCTTGGAATGATAAGCTGGTGAATCTAAAAAAAAAAGTAGCCAATGGAAGAATGACTGCCTTGAATGTGGCATGCATAGCTTCTGCAAAAAAACCCCAAATTAGGTAAACAGATCTTTGACCTTTCTTAGAATCAGTAAATGTTTTTGTGGATTTTATGAGAAGATTGCTGGTCAAAAAACATGATGTATATGAGTGGCAGTTAAATGTGTTCAGCTCTGTGAGAGAAAATCTAAGATCCAGAGTTCAGAATTGGTCTGCATTAATCCTGTGTCTGCACAGGGGGTAACTGAAGTTGAGCTGAAAGTTTGGTACTTAAAATATGTAAGTTTGGTACTCAGTATAAAACAGTTGTTTGATACATATTTGAAGTGATTGCATTTATTTATTTTGGCTTTTTGTTATGTCTTAGCTGAAGATTCAAAAATACACTGAAGTCAAGTAGAAAATCCTGTGAACACAATGTTTTAGTATTAAACGAGGGCACATAGCATCTTCTTTGACAGATTAAATAGTAGGTTTCAGTTTCGGTATAGGCAATGAGCTGAAGCTTGATGAAGTGAGAGGAATTTTAGTTCATTATTGTGGCAGCAATGAAGTCTTGTCAAAAGAAGAAGGATTTCTGTTTGGACCTCGCTGCCACTGTGTATCAGTGCTGCTCTTGGTTGGAAAGAAACTGAAGGTACTGTTATGTCAGTTAGCAAATGAGGGTAATAAGCTGTGAGCAACTCTGACATGACAGATGATTTGCATCAGAAAGGCTACAGAAACGTGTTAGCAAACCTGATAGTTTAAGATATGGGGAGTATTAGACTCTATCTGCTTAAGGAACAGATTTTCAGAGGAGACGATAATGTCTTGCTTCTTGTCTTCTGTGTTCCTTGCACCCAGATTTCAGTGGACTGATTTCTTATTGGTTCTTGTACATCAGCAGAAATCATGGGGTTTTGAATAATAATGCATTTTATATATTCTTGAAAATGAAAGGTTTTTTTTTTTAGTGGAATAGAATGAAAGGGTTGTGGTTTTTCAGTAGAATAGCCACTAAAGGGTAACTTGTAAAACTGAAGAGAAAAAACAATGGAGTTTTTAAAAATGTGCATCTATCTTGTTTGAAATGTTTCTCAGTGCTAGGTGTTTGTATGCTTAACCAACCTGAACAGACTGCAGACTGTAAGTGAGCCTGATTTGATGCACATCCTTCCGATTACGGTGTGATTTTGCTGACACTTAGGAGTTATGAAATGCCCTAACATGTTATTATGCTTTAAGAAGACTAACTGGGCAATGTTTTTACGAAACTAGAAATACTCTTGGTCCTTTAGGGAAGTGTCGGTCATTAACAACTCAGGTACTGTTTACATTGTCGTAAGGTGTGTTGGAATGCTAACCTTGGAGCTGGTTTCTTAATCACCATTCATTTGATGCGGTCACTCACACTTCGTTGTTTGTATATTTGTTTCTTCCCCTCAGACCTTACTGCTCGTTTAACGAGCTTTTCCTTTTCCAATCTACTGCTGTGTACTTTGTAACGGGGCCTTGTGTGTGTGTCCACAGTGAAGGGGAGTCAGAAGTGTGAGTTGAACTGCCGGGCCATCGGCTACCGCTTCTACGTGCGCCAGGCGGAGACGGTGATCGACGGCACCCCCTGCGACCCCAACGGGACCGCCATCTGTGTGGCAGGGCAGTGCAAGGTAAGGCAGGGGCTGAAACCTGTGCAATGCTGTCTTAAACTTACTTCTTTTTATTTTATTAAAGTAGATGTGAAAAACATTAACTTTTATTATTACAGGTTGGTTTTTTTCCGTAACTAACATTTCTGTTTACTGAGAACAAACTATGGAATGCTGAAGGGATGGATTCAGGAGGTGTTTTAGCCACTATTAAGCTGACTGCCAGTGAGCTGTTTCCACATACTTGACTTTCTACAGAAGAGGTTCTTAGAACAAAAAGATTGAAAGCTTAAATAAGAAAGAAATGCAGTATGTTTCTTTGATTCAGTTTTAGAGTGGAGATGTTTTTCAGAGTCTGCAACAGAATGGTTTCTTTTGATTTCTTTAGAGCTGCTGCTAGTCTAACTTGTCTGATTGGGCCACATTTGCCTCAGGTTTTACTGGCTCTCCATTTACTCAGCAGAGAAGTTCTTCTCTTAGAAGACACTTGAGTGAATGGTTACTGTTCATGGGTTCAGAAGGAGCTGCTGTGTTGACTTTTTGCAGTCTGCTGTGTAGACTCCCTTTCAAATGAATAAATACACTTTTTGCAATTTTAAACAAAATGTTACAGTTTTTTGAAAAAAAAAGTTGGTAATCTTTCAAGTAAGGTTAGTGAAAGAAATAAATTCCTAGCGAGGGGCATTTGTCACTTGGCTGATGTTTCCTACATATGTTGGCAAAAGATGCAGAAGTGGCTCAGATGTGACTCATGAACTCAAATAGTGAAAGGTCAAGTTCAGTTTAAGTAGTTGGTTTGCCAGGGGAAATCACTGATGAACACAACCTTGTCTTTGGCATGTCCCGATTCCTCTTACTTGTGCACATGTGGACAATGCCATGTTTGTTCCTGTTCTGTGTTTCTTAGTGCGAGCAAAGCCATAGCTTTGAATTTTCTTTGTACATGATAGATCTGGGTGAAGTTGATTGTGCTTTAAAGCTTCCCTTGATCTCAGACCAATTCAGAAAGCGCCAGAAATTTGTTTTAGTTTTAGTTCTGATCTGTGACCCAGAAAACTGATAATTGAGTTGTGTCTAACAAATATGTGGTCTCTATCACCCTCTGTTGGACATTTTTTTGCATTACCAGAACAATAATATCCTGGTGTTACAAGCCATTATCTATTTTGTTCCCAGGACCATTGGTTTTGGTTAGTATTTTCAGCTTACGTTATTCTTAGGAAAAAAAAAAAGATGGAAAATTCTGCTATAATAAAAATTACTTAGAAGTATAGTAGGAGATGAAATAGTCCTTTAAAAAAACTTAAAAAGTTAGAAAACCCAACAAATTAGGGTATTTCATCATAAGAACATGTTGTCTGTGACATTGTAATAAATGGCACATACAATAATGCAAGTACTACAAAAAGAGCTCACTTGTCATTGATATGATTGTGTATTTCCTGATCTAGATTAGACTGAATCCTGATGAAATTAAAAATTCCTAAATGAATTAAATACTTTAAAAATAAAACTAGGCAAAGTAGGAAGAATGGTGTGATATTCTACCTATGCAGAAGAAAGAAGTTAGAACAATGATCTTGATAATCAGTTGTGTTATTTCTGTGTAAGTTTGGTTTTCTGCACACTTGAACAATATTATTTCTGATGGATTTTGTTAAGTGAACATATGTTTTCACTGACAGTCTTACTGAGTTCCACTTTTGTTTTTCAATAGTTTTTATTTAGTGCCACAGCTAGTTATTGCTAATACATATGCTTTGAATATGTTTCAGTATTACTGAGTATGTGGGGTTTTTTTAATACATTTGCTACTCCTCTTCTAATCTTACATTTGTTAAATTAGAGTCACTACGAATGGGACTTCCTTCAACTTGCTATTTAAACAGACACTTCTGACTTCTTCCTTCAAGATATTTTTTTCTTATTTTGTTTAAAATGAGTACATCCTTATATTTCTTCTGGAGACAGTGGATTGGTCCTACTCAGTAACTTTTAAGCTTAGAAGAAAAATGCAAGGAGAATACTGAGGAGACTTTATAAGCAAGCTGTGAGAAAAGAATGTTCTTAATAATTTTGATCTTGCCCATAGATTAGGAAATGTACCTCTAGGGCAGCACGTTGCATGTGGTTTTGCACGTGTCTAGGACACTCCCACTAGCAGAAGTCTTCCCGGTACCTGGGCAGGTGTGAGTACCGACTCAAGGTAGTTTGGGAGACAGAAAAGTTCTTTGGGAGCTGTGAAACGAATTGGCTTTGCAGAGATGTTGGTTACCACGTGGGGGCGCGCTTTACAAAAGGATCATGTAGCATTTCGCCCAAAATTCTGTTTGGGTGGGAACTGTAGATACCTCTTAAAGGTATCTGAAACAACTATTTTCTGTCTCCTGATTTTTATATTACATTTTCTCTTGCATTGTGGTTTGTTTTCATCTTCCAGTTAACTTCTGAAATTAATTGAAAAATATCTAAGCAGTTTTAAAATGCACGCTGTGAGTAACTTCAGTAGCAAAATAATTGGTAATAGATGTTTTACTTGCTTAAAAAAAAAAGAGTGCATCAGATACTGAAAACTTGCAAACTTTCTAGGGAGGTAAGTTGTGTCAGCTATAGGAAGCACAGCCAACCATGCTAAATCTCCATCAGAAAAAAATGATGAGGCAAGGAGCTCCTATTTGGAACTGTGCTGAAGTTTGCTAGTGTCCAGGTAAGAGAACTGTAGGTGACATTGTTGTTTTAAGTTAGGGAACTTTTAATGGCTGTAGGATCAGAGGTGACAGATCAGGATGATGAGAAGTGTGTACTTTCAATAAGTTAGGGTTATTCTCATGACTGATACATGTTGAAATATAGAGTAGTCCTATGGTTGTCTTGAGGGTTATAGAAGCTGTTTTCTGTAGGAACCTCAGCTTACTTGTGCCATGTTGATTGCTTACATTGAAAAAAGGTCTGGGGTAGATTCGGAGTTTTTCTGTGTGTGCTTTCTTAAAATTGGAGCCAGACTTCTCTGTCCTCTTGTGTTTACTTTGTAGGCTCTTCTGTGTGAGTACTCTGTACTGTACTAGCTTCTGTGAAGCTTTCCTCTTTTTTCCTTTGGCATTACTGTGTTCTTTTTAAATCACTAATAATATAAGGAAGAACCTGATCTCTAGATTAACAAAGCAGAAGCAATGGCACATAGATACCTATATCTGTCCTTCACCTGATTTACAGAAAATGTTTGTGGTTGCTTGTTCATCCTGCTTGGTTGTATTGAAAGGGGGTGTATTCTTCACTGAACAGGAACTTTGTAATGCTTTCTGTCATGAGATTGAAAGAATTTGAAAGCAGCCTGAGAAACTGTACCCAGTGAAACATGGTCTGTGCACCAGGGGCGTGCTCTGGCTTTCAGTTCTTTGGTGTTAGCATTGCTGTTTGGTACTGGGGAGCACAAAGGCGAGTGACAAGTGGTGCCAGGTACTGTTTGTATTTGAGAAGGACCAGTGTGAGGAACTGTTTCTAGTTACTTGATCTTACCCTAAAAGTTGGCCTCGAAACAGGGAATAGCTTACACTGTTTATATGATGGGATGTTGAGAAGGTGCATTCTGCTGGGAATTGTCACCAAGGCTTTCCCCAGCATATGACTGCACAAAGGATATGCTCTGTAAAAGTGGGAAGTCAGATCATGGAGCCTATGACTTTCAGATGCTGAAATGCATTGTAGAATCAAATAATTAAATCTCTTGTTTGTTCATATTCAAGGCTTGCTTTTGTCTTACTGTTTTGTTTGGTTTTTATCAATAGTTGCTGAGGACACAGTGGTTTGAGCTCAAGACCTTTTTTACAGATAGGTGGGATGCATTCAAAGAAGCTCATATTGTGTATGTAGCCTCTGTTGAAGGCCTTTTCGTTCAAGGAAAAATGGTTGCTCTCTAAAATATACCACAGATGTGAAAAACTATGGTTACAATAGAATGTGCTCTCCTTCTTTCTGCTTTTTCATAGATACCATTGTAATTTCTTGGCTCTTGGAAATAGGACTCTTCATTGTTTCTCTTCATAATGACTTGCTAATGCCAAGCTCTGCATTGGGAAACACCTGCCAGGCATTAATAAGGTGTTAATGGAAGAAACAGGTTCCTGGGAGCTAAGAAATAACTGCTTGTTGCCACTTCTTCCCTTCGTTTGAATAGTTTTTGTTAAATGTTTTACAGAGTGAATCTCTGTGAGATTTCTTGTCCTCACTCTCTGTAAAGTCTTTTATCCTTCTTCCATTTATAAAGCAACACTAAAATTTTTTGGTGTATGATCTTTGACCATGACCTAACTTGTTTCTGATACCTGATACACAGGAGGGGCAACCACTGCACCTAAAAACAGTGAAAGGATAACTTTGCTGCCTTTGAACAGAGCTGAAACTGATGTAAAATCTGGTGATAGGTAGTTGTGAGTAGCAAACATTGAAGTTCAAACAAAATGATTAAGCACTGGATCTGTATATTTGTTCTTTTCCCATTGTCTATCAGCCTCTAGTTCTGAAAAAGACCTCATAATCCAAAGGATGGAGCTCGTCACTCTTCCGTGGAGCTGCTGTCTGAATCTATAGTTCTGCATCTTTCATTTTGCTATAAATGACCCAGTAAAACAGGTGTCGTCAGGATCAGATGTTGCTTACAATGACATTTAACATTGAAAAAACACCAAAAAAACCCCCAAACCAACCTAAAATGGTATTATGAAATATCTTCATTCTAAAATTTTATTTTATTTACTTTATATTAAAACCAAATTATTTTATTTATTTTAAATGTGCTACATAGCGTGTTGCTTGGAAAATGTTTGTTTTGCTTCAGTTTGAAGCAAAACTTGGTGCGGAAGTGTGGCATAGAATGGCTAATCCATATTCTGATTATCTCTCTGCTCTACTCTCTGTCTCTGTTCTCCTGTCAGATGTGGTCAGTAATGTCTAACCCGCCTGTAGGAAGCACCTTGAGATATATATGAGCGAAGTAAGGGAGTTTTGTGTACCTTTATTTTGTTCTTATTTCTGCACTTTTTAAAACAATTATTTTTCACGTTTGAATGTCTTTATGAAAGGGTAGAATGTAATTCTTATCTGCAGTATGCCTTTGTCGTCATAGATTGGCTGACAGTGTTAGAAAATACATACCAGCTTTGAGCTTAATTGTGTCACTACAAAAGTTGTTCTGAATGCAAATGCTGTTATCTCTAGTGATTAAGTGACACAGTTAGGGAATCTAATTATACTTGAGGTACGCATCTCTTTGAACTAGTTTGAAAATTATATATTTAAAACAAACCCAAAGGAAACCTAAAAAAAAAAAAATCTTAAATTTTCAAGATGCTGGGGGATAGCAATGGAGTAGAAAATGAAACAGTGCATGTTGTTGGGCCTTGTTTTTTTCCCTGATTAAACAGTTTCATGTATGTCAGGTTGGAAGTAAAGCTGCGCTTGTTTATCAATAGTTAATTATTCGCTAGTTTGGAATAATCAAATGATCACTCCAGTTTAGTTTTAAAGAAACAAGATACAGTCCTGTGGTGCACTGGTATAAAAGGGTGCTGGGAGCGTTTATGAAGAAACATTCAGTAACACACCAGTCCCTTCACGTGGTTGTTCATAAAGAAACCTGAACTCATGATCACTGCTTTTCCTTCTGAAATACTGGGTTTCCGTGATGGGGAAATTAAGTGTAGACAAGAAAAAAGGAGTTTGGATAAAAACAGAAAATAAATGTGATCTCAGCTATTCCTTTTTCTCAATCCCTTGCCAAAGTATTCAAGAATGCACTCTAACAAAACAAGTTATGGTAGCCCATAGTAAGATTGCAGCACTGTCCAGCATTCACAAAAGAGGAAACCAGTGAAGAGCTGTGTACCCTGTATCATGGTTGAGGTGAAGGGTCTGATGTCATGTCTCCTATGAAGAAATTACTAAGTTATGGTTAATACCTTTTAAGTGACCAATAGAACCAAACCTGTTTTGTTTTATATTACAGCAGTTCAAAGAAAAAAAAAAAACCACCAAGAAATTTCAACCAATTGAAATACATTTGATTTCAATGAATGTATGGGAAAGCAGTTGTAAAAGAGAGTCATGTAGCTAGTGCAAGACCCCTCTTCTGAGGTTAAATAGCAAAAGGAAACAAAGTAATTTAGATTTTATTGTAAAGAAACAAAGAGGGGTACAGCAGAAGTAATGTTGTGAAATGCACATTTAAGGGATCTGTTAAACACCTGGACAAGCAAGCAGTGGAGAGAAAGCTATTAAAAATGGGACCGGCTGCATAAGTATTCATTATTGTTCTCCTGTTAGGATAGGGGTGAAAACTGCAATTATTCCTGAAGTATAAATGATCCCTTTTGCTTTTAATTGGCTGAATTCTGTTTCTCGTGCTAGAAATGTTCAAGCCATTTGACTTTCAGCATCCCATTGTGGTGATTGGCTTGGGACTTCCAAAAATGGCTTATAGATTCCTCTCTGCAGAATGCTTAAAAAGATCCTGGCACCTTGGTTAGATGCCTGAAAGTAGAGATTGCCAGCAGACCCCCTCAGACAGGTATTAACAAAAGAGCATCTGATTTTGGCTTACTGTCTATGTGTTCTATGGCAGTAGAGGCTCTGAGTGGGCAGCATCAGTTTTGTACCATTGTCCCAGGAAAATTCTGGAAGGAGGAACTTGTGTAGTGCAGGGGCAGTGTTACGTTATGCACAAAAATGAAAATGGAGAAGCTGCTCTTGAATTTATTGTTGTTCGGTAATGTTTATACTAGAAGAGTGTAATTGGAAACAGTCACAAGTTATTGTATCATGATAATCATAAGAAAAGCAAGGGGAATAAAAAAAGAATTGCACAGTATTAGAGCAAACTTGTATGGTATCACATATTTCATGAGAATTCTCATTTGGTTGTCTGCTTTCTCTCTGCTTGCTTGCATGGTGTCTGTTACTAAATTTAACCTGCAGGAGGGTTGGAATGTGCAGTAAAACTTAAAGTTATTATACATTAAAAAAAGACATATGTGTGCTAGAGACAGCTTATTAGCAGGTTGATGTGTTCGCATAGCAGGTGGGGTCATGAAGTAGAAGGGAGGCTGTTTATGAACATTTGTGGGGAAAAATAAAGGCTTGCATGTGTGAGGATTTATGAGGTGAGTGCTAAAACAATAATTGAAACAATAAATGGAATTAGTATTTCATTTTAATTTGATTTGTTTTGTTGCTTTCTCTGCCACTTTCAATCCATGCTGCCTCCTGTGATGTCCATGGTCTGGAGATTAGGCTTTTTTCTTTGTTTGCAGTTGTGCTCCCTTGTGCTAGCAAAGTGTTAGCAATTATGCTGTGTTGACCAGTGGTATTTCAGGCCTCATCTAAAAGTCAGAGTTCTTAGAAATACAGTATGGAAGTGTATTTATTGCTAAAGGTTTGTTCATCTCCTTTTTTTTTTTTTTTTTTTTGAAATACTCTTATACCACTTGGTGACAGGTGAGTATTGGTAATATTTTATTATTGTTACTACTGATAAATCACTGATTAGATGAAAATTTTATTACAGTACAGTCATTTCAGGAACTTCAGAATTTAGGCACTAGGATTTTTTCTTTGTTAATTATAATAAACTATCAGAAGCCAGTAATCCAGAGGTCTTTGTGAAAATACAGGAATTTTTAGGAAGCAATGAAAGTGCAGCAAAATACTGTCTGACCTAAGCTGATTTTTACTAAGGAGCCAAAGAGTAAGTTAATGCTTAATTTTGTTTTGATGACTTTTAGGAGCAAATTGAAAATGCTAATAACTGTAACAGAATATTCCAAAATACCTATTATTTAGTCAGGAAACTGGAACAGCAATCTTGGAAATCTACAGGAAATTAAGTATTTAGGCTTTGTTTTCATTTAACTACATTATAATATTACTTTAGAGCCTGGAAGGGGTCCAGTGTGTTTTTAGGCACTTCTATTAAAGCAAAGATTACAATTTTGATAGAGCGAGATAGGCAAATTTGTCACATGAATAAATAAATCCTTGGGAAGAAGGATCTAGTTCTGTGTATGCATCTATTATTCTTTTTATGCAGCACCTGCACACACAGCTATAGATGCACCCAGACCAAATAGCTGAGGAGCTGTTCTTAAAATATGCTTGAAGTATTGACTTACTGTGTTAAACCAAAGCTGTGATAAAACTAACTCTTGAGTTAGGAAGGTGCCATTGTGTCACTGTCTGATGGAGAGATTGAGTCCCTGGGCTAAGTAGAGTGGCTACTTCCAAGACCTGCTATGGATGCAGATCCCTATTCCAGCCAAAGTAGCTGGGCTGTTCTGCAGTGGATTTCCTGTGGGACCTTGGATATTTCATTTAAACTCTGGTTGTTGTTAGTCTAGCACTGTGCAAAGGTACTGAGTGTCTGCTGGGAGTGCAGTCGAGACCCAGAAGCTGTTTTTTGGACTCTGTAGCCCTGTTAAGAACCAATTTTTTTAACCAAGGTGTGAAGCCCAGTAGTTTTGTGACCTCCTTCCCTTGGGCGGCTTGCTGGGAACTGGTTCTCATCTCTTCCATATGATGCATCTTTGTCCCAAATGTGCTTTTAATGCCCAGATTCTCCATCTCAAAATGGGAATGATGTGGCAAATCCTTGTTTCATAGGATTAATGGGATTTTTGTGTCCTAATGGTAGTGGAATGTACTTAAGGCTGAATTAACAGCAGAGTGTTGTCCTTCACTGTAACAAGCTGGTGTTTGTGTAATTTCTATATGTTTTGACCATATTCATCTGCAGAAGGTTGTGTTTTGCCTTTCAGCCAAACAAAGGTGTGGGAGAGTATTCTCAGGGAGAGCAAGAATCTGAGTCTTAACCCTTTGCTGAGACCAGAGTTTCAATTTTGATGCAGCAGCTCATGTTTACAAGATGTTTAAAAGATGTTTACAAGATACAATTTAATTTCACAGAAGTCTAATCAGAGCTCCCTTCAGTTTAAATTTCACATTGGTCAAGCTTTCACATAAGGGTTTTGAGCTTTTCTCAAAAGTTCAGAATAAAAAAGTATCCTGGATGCCATCTGGTATCACCTCAGTCTGTGAAATTTAGTAAGATCAGAGATGGTAAAATGGTGTACAGCTAGATCAAAATGAGCTTGTTCAAACTTGGTTGAAATAGAATTTTTAACAGAACCTGAAATCAGCCAGATTTTCATATGGCTTCACACTGAAACTGCCTCTACAGTTCTTTCTGTTTTCTCCCTACAATTGTCAGGATGTCTAATTTTTGAAGTCTTACAGACTGGAGTCAAATGAATGTAGGATCATTTAGTTTTTCATTTAAAGTAATGTAAATTTCCAGCTTCCATGTTTGCTGAGAGAAATCACAAACTGTGACAAGATCATACACTTAATTGCTCAGACTTCACAAAACCAGTGAGGCGAGCTCATAACCTTCTTAAAAAGTCTATTGATTTGCAAGCCTGTGCCCTATTTTGGCATCTCAGACATTTTATTATTGCAACAACAGATTTTTCCCATTTCCAGAAATAATGTCAAAACTTGAACAAAACAGAAACGTGATGGTATTACATAAGACTGACATATTTAATCCTTTTTATGGCCACAGGCTTCTCTGCAGTCACAGGAATATACCATGTTCTTGCCGATGAGGAAGCAATCCAGTTTTCTGGGGTTCTGGCAAGATGGTGTCTTTGAACAAGAGCATTTATACCTTGCTCAGTGGAGTCATCAAAATGCTTGTGAATAACTTCCTGTTCCCTCTTTGTAACACAGACACCCGATCTGTTCAAAGCCTCTCGTAAAAACCTTCTTGAGAACATGCATTAAACTAGATCAATTTTATTTTTAAAGTATGGGAAATGTATCAATAATGTTTGCCACATGACATTGCTGGCTTCTAGTTTGAAGCAGCTTAATGTGGCATCTAAGTGCATTTCATGAATTGAAAACTTGGTCAAGGTTAAAGTTGTGTCCACAGTCAAGTGATCCTAATAGTTCACTGGGAGTGATTTAGTATCGTTTGGCTTGTGTGTAGTTTTTACAAGTCCTGTGAAGTAGAAATCAGAAACATACATATACATGTATCTCATAACAAGGAGAGGTAAATTTGAAACAAAAATGTGTTTTCTTCTATAAAATACAAAATGTTTTTATAGACATTGCCTTTTCCTTTCCATACTAGAGCTGTGCCTATAATTGTAATAACTGTTGCGTG
This sequence comes from Corvus kubaryi, assembly GCF_017639235.1. NCBI lineage: Eukaryota > Metazoa > Chordata > Aves > Passeriformes > Corvidae > Corvus > Corvus kubaryi. Next base: position 14,484,088 of record NW_024581133.1, on the reverse strand, counting down.
CCAGGCTGTTGACCTTGCAGAAATCAGAAATGTCAGACTTGTTGGTTACTGATATTGGACTGTTGGTGATGCTATTTATATGTAGTCTGGCTTATTCTTATCAAGGTCATGGACACACAAGGAACTGTGGTGACAGAGGTGGGAACATGCAGATCAGTTTGGTTCCTGTGTAAATATGAAAAATATCTGCCGAATTCTAGTGAGCAACTTAAGAAACTAGTTGTGACTAAAAGCAATCCTCTAGTCCCAAACGTTTCTGTGACAGAGGCACTTTCTTTCCCTTCCTGTTCATATTTATTCCCTGTATCCCAAGCTGTTTTCTGTAGAGGGGTGTGAGCCTTTACACACAAGTATAATGGATTTCTGTAGATGTTTCAAGTGTGCCTTGGTGGTATCTTACAAAATGTAAAGTGGAAGAATTGCTTAGCAAAACATTTTTGAAGGGGACTAAGTTCCTGCTGTGGTGTTAAATACATGTTCTTGCAAAGCAGATACTTCTTCTTCAACATCATTTTGACATAAGATTCTAGTAAGTGAATGTAGTCCTGCTTTCCTAAAAGGCTGTTTCCCACCATATCTGCATGACTGATTTGTACCCTTTAGCACACACACAGTTTTACCCAGTTTAGTAGAGTGGAAAGTATGATGAAAAGAAGAATTGGAATTCTTTAGTTGTAACTTATTTGGTGCTTCTGTTGATGATATTCAGAGCAGAACCAAATCTAGACAGTTCTGCCATGGATTTGCAGTCACACAGGTAAGAAATAGCTTTCTGTGGAGGAGATAATGGGGGACTTTGAAGTCTTACACAGCTTGGGTAGTATGAGAAGGAAATGTTTGTTTCACACACCTGTGCAGTATGTGCAGTACAGCAAATGTCTTGAAGAAAACATGGCTTTAAATCAACTGCTATTTGCTAAGGTTTTAAAGTACTTAGGGGTTGGATGTAAGACTACATTACTGCAGATTACCCAGAAAACAGTAACCACCTGTGACTATGATGCTTGTTCATGTCAAGTAGGAAATAATGCAGCCTGGAATTGCTGCAGCTAGAGACTCAAGATAATAGGTTTGCCTTCCGTTTGCTGTGGGTGAAGGGTTATATAATTACCGTGGTTCTGCTCCTCTGTATTAACATTACATTTCAGTAACTAGCTGTAGCTTGAGTATTGATTTTACTCTTGCTAAAAAATGAAATTTCCTAAAAGAAATCAACCTTTTGAAAAAATGTAATTTTTTAGAATAGCGCTCTTAATTTTTCCTGGAGCTTTCATGATCTAAAACAACATGAATAAGAGGCAGTGACACTGTTCCCTTGAGGAACAAAGGTAGCTGAGAGAGGGAAATTGAGTAAACATATTAGAAGAGAATCCAGGTCTGCATCTCAACAAATTCTCTAGCAAATTGATCTATTTTTAGCAATTTCATTGCTGCTGAAATCTACTTTAGACTAAAATGAATTAGTTCCATTAACTTCCATGCTGGAGCTTGAGATAGTGACCTTATGAAGAGCAACAGAAAGATAGCTTGGACCTCTGATTTCTCCAGCTGGTCCATCAGGATTCAGGAAGCCTTTTCTGTTGTTCCTGAGGAAGTTGTCCTTCAGTAAGAATACTCCGGGCAACACATTGATAACACTGGAAAAGTATCTTGTTTTGGTCAGGTTTTTTTCTTTTTTTTTTTCCTTTTGGGATGCATTTAATGGCAGATTGTTTCCTTCTTGGCAGCTTCTTTGGAAGCAGGCAAATTTTTAGAGTGATGGATGTCTCTCTGCTGAAGAGAACATTATTTTAGGGGGAAACAGCGAGTTTCTTGGAGCTACCAGTAATTCTGTAAAAGTGAATAAATTTTATTAACGTCTTTGAATTCAATGCAATAAACATGCATGAAATTTTTCTGAGAGCACTGCTAGCTAGTGTGTTACATGGCTTCAAAAAGGATGTGATTCGATGTAGGTTTTTGGGTGTGCCTCACCTCCCCCCTGCTTCTGGTGCCGTTTGACTTCAATGAATCTACATTGCTTAGACATATTTCTGTATTTTAGAGAGTACATTAAGCTGTTTTGATCAACGCTTGAATCATCTTGAGGTAAAAGTTCTACATTTTTGTCTTACTGACTATTTTTCTTCAGGCGATTCAAGCCAGATGTACCCTACATGCGTACAAACAGGGCTTTATGTGAAGTAGAAATGTAATTTTGGGTTTCCATAATTTTCAGTACTTAAAAGCAAAGACCACTATATCTGAATTTACCTTAGCCATTGCAGAACATCTCTTTGGGTTTTGTGTTGACAGACCAGATACCATTTTATTATAGTTGTGTATGTGATCAAAGCTGAAGAAGAACTTGACTAACCTTTCCCACTTTTTAAAAGAAGAAGTCTTCCTCACATTTATGCAGTTGTTTCATGATTTAAAATTCTCATAAACAGTGCATGTAAAGAAAAGTTTTATCTTATGTTGTAAAATTGTAGAAGGACTGAATATGAGGGAATAGGCATTTACTGAAGCTTATTTAAATGAAATGTGATCACATGCAAATTGGACCCTAAATTTTGGGTCTTAGTATTAAAATATTCCTCTCAGTGTTTGCTGAGAGGGAGGAAACAACTTTTTAAACAGATTCAGGTGGCCTTGCACAACCATTGAGTATTCTAAGGAAGTGTGATCTCGTCGTGCTGAGTGGATGAAGTACATATGCACTGAAACTGTATTAGTGTCTGAACACCCAGCATTTAAACCCTTAAGTAGGTACAGTGGCCTGCATGGAAGCATCCTAAAATATCTGTATTCTGTAAGACTGGAAAATAGTTGTCAAAATTGTATATGTCTCCTACTGTGACAAGGCTTCATTTTAAAGGGATTGTTGCAGTTTGTGTTCACATTTCAAGAAATGAGGCATGACTGGAAAGTCTTTGACCTGTGGAAATCCTACCTGCACGAGGATATTGTTTTACAGCCTATAGGATTTTATTAAAACAAATAAATTTTATTACTGCAAGATTTGTTTGTTTAGAGTTGGCTGTATGTGGCAGATGCAGTTTATCTTACGTGCCTGAAGTTGGTTAAGTCCCTTTGCCAACACAAAGTCCCAGTGTGATGGACATGACTTCTGAACTCTGGAATGTTTGCAGTGGACTCCTAGACTGCTCTAAGGTCATTCACCTCTGTTATGGACACTAATGAATTTGTACAGCTACTGTGGCTAGACTGGAGCTTGGAATTGCTTTCATAGGTTTGTTTCCTCCCTCTGGTATATTTATAAAGCTTCAATTTCTATTTTCTAGGAGAGCAAGACTTTAAAAAAAAAAGTTACTGTTTTGCAAGTAGTACTTATACATTATGATGTATACTTTACTGTATACTTTTGGATACAGTACTTTACTGCTACTGTTTGTGCTGATGGAGACCAGATACTGGATATAACCAATTAAACCAGTCCAAAAGGAGATCATAAACAGCAGTGTTAACTAACTGCATCTTGCTGTACTATAAAATGCTTGACTTCTTGTGTAGGGCTTTTTAAAATGTGTGCTTCCAGTTGTTGTTGCTTAACCTTTAAATTTTACCAGATACTTAAAGCAGTGTATATTTCTGTACTTTTCAGGAGCCATTACAGCAAACTATGATGTATTTTCTGTGGATCTAATGTATTAGGAGTTTAAAGTCTTGTGTTTTTGTAGTTATATTAGTGAAAACAGTACTTAAGAAAAGCTTCAGGCTTATTTTGCACTATGAGTCATTGTTAAAAAATGGATTCATCTTATTTGTTTTCTCCTACAAGGCAGCCTTGCTGAGCAAAGTGTAACTGTAACTTGATCCCTCAGAAAATGTGTTCTGTTTAGTTGTTCTTCTCATATTAAACTTTCTGGTAATCATTTTATAAAGCCAAATAAAAATCTTATTATCAGGTGTTAGGTCATTTGAATTGTAATGTCTAAGTGCCATTCTGAGAGAGAAATAATTATTCTTGTCTTATGAAATAGAAAGGTTTTGGGTTTGTTCTTGTCAGAACCCTATTATCTTATTACCCTGATTGTTAGGAAGCATGAGGAGGAGTCATTAGTCTTGGAAAAATTTCACTCCTCATGTATTTTTAAGTCATCTTAATAATATGAATGAAAACATTGCCACTTCGTATCCTAGAGACTTTGGCTGCCTTTGCCACTACTCTCTGTTGAACATCAGTGATGCAAAGGGGAAGAAGTCAAAAGTCCTCAGTTTCACCATCTGCACTGTGTTCCAGCCCTCAAGTTTTTCTGTGTCTACCTTCCTATAGAAGTTTAAGTTGCAGGACTGAATTATTGATTACAGCAGTGCACCTAGTTGAAATTATAGTCCAAATTTAGACTTTGCATACATTGTTCTGAAACTATTTAATATAAAGTTCAACCCAATAACAAGAGGGGGAGGTGTTGGTGCTTAGCAGCGTTGGACAGTTGCATCCCTTGGTAACTGGTTCAGTGGTGAGAAGCAACATAAACACACCTGGATGAAATGCTTTCATGCTTTTCTTTTACTTATGATTTCCGACAACTTTATTGAATAAATGTTCCTAAAAGCGCTCAGTTGAGGTTTGAAAATATCTTGGTAGAATTCAATAACTGGATTGCCAGCTAACTCTGATTGTTGGGACTTTCTGTAAAGGTAGTTAAACAAATTATTTGTTATGTTGTGCATATTTCCTAGAAAGCTGCTGTGCCTTCTTACATCTTTGCTGAACATTTGTTCTCCATTCTGCTTTTTTCCTTTTTTAAGGGCTTGGGACCAGGCCAAAGAGCACAATTATGCTTACATGGACCCTGATTTTTAAATGCATGCCTAACTAAGCAAGTAAGCAGTCCCATTAAAGTCAATGGGATTAGGTGCATACTTGAAGTTAGGTGCAGGTTTAAGTGCTTTGATGAATTGAAGCTTTGCTGACTGACTGAGTCTTGTAACACAAGAAAGCGTTTCTAAGCACAAATATACTAATGAAAATGCTTGACTAATATATCTCACATGGATACAATCAGAAATACATATTTAATAGGGGAAGAAGTTACAGTAGATTAAAAAAAAAGTTTGTGACACAAAATCCTCAAGGAATAGTGCCACTGCTGTTGTACTGAAGCAGGAAGTCCAGCACGTGCTGCGTTTTTTGTTTATTTCAGTAGTAAAGAATTGCAGCCAACCTAACACAGAGTTGCGGTGGCAGTAGCTTATCATGTCTTGAGCAGCATCATTCCAAAATCTGGCAATTACTCACGTGGGACTTTTGGCTCTGTATTTTTACTGCATTACTGCAAACTAGCAATTTTCTCGAGTGATCTTACTTCTGAATGTAAAATTTTCTTTGGCTTTTCAGTGGTTCCCAAGCAGAAATCTGCATTCAGGCAAACAAAGCAATGCTGTGACTATTTTCCAACAAAAAGAGAATTAATACAAACTATAAAGCAAGTAAATCTGTTTCTGAACTGGAGCCTTTGAGAGAGGTCTCACAGCAGTGTAGTGATCAGCATATCCCGTGACAGCGAGATGAAGTCATCAAGGCTGCGTTCATTTGCAGTCAAACCCATTTGCTTGTCTGTTTTGGACCAAGGCCTTGCATGCCAATCAGCCCTCAGCTTTCCCAGTTGTGGGAGCTCACCTTTGTCTGTTGACTTCGAAATAGGGTCACATGATTGCTCTGATTCTGCATGTGGCAGGGAAGTGCCTGATTCTGCCTGGGAGGGGAAAGCCAAAAGCCATGACAGGACAAGGAAAGCTGCTTTATCCCTGCAGCTTGTTGCTGTCTGCTGTTCTCTAGAGTAAAGCAGGAGCACTGACCAGGGCCACAGGGAGGCTGTGGGCAGGTGAGGAAGGAACCCTTTATAACCAGGTTGCTCAAATAACTCTCCAAGCAAGGATGTAAGAGATGTTTCCATACCCAAATTTTCTCTGTTGCCATGGCATGATCAAAATAAATATTGTTCAGATCTTAACTCATACAAGCATTTTAAATCTTAAGTTTGTAGTTGTGCACATACTGTGAAACCAGTCGATCTTTTTTCAGTCTTTGAAGACTTGGTTTTTCTGGAGTCCCTTTCCCCCTTCTGACAGGCCCACTTAAGTAACTGCACAAGTTTACAAGCAAAATCAAGGAACTTTGCAAACCCCTAGAAGGTCTTTACTGGTCTCATGAGGGCAGTGGGCTCTAGTTTTAGAACATCTGCTGTACACAGTATCAGGTATTATATAATGAATGCTTTTCAGATGCCAAACTGTCAAGTTTTTTATTCCTGCTGTAACATGGAGTTGTAACTAACAAATAACAAGCTGAATGTTATGATACTGTTTAATTGCTCTTTACTGTTGTTTCTGACTGAATTTTTCCTTTAGGAAATAAATATACCTTTAGGGAATAAATAGGTTTGTGCTAAGGCTTATGAGAGCAAAGATGTGTTGAAATCACAAGGTTTCTTTTTTTTCATAAGTGTTTTCTTGTTTTGGCTTGGGGACTTGAGAAGTTTCGGGAAATGCATAAATTAAAGTTTCGGGATTTAATAGTAAAACACATGAATTCTGTGTACAGCAAAGAAAAAATCACGTTTTACAAATTCTTGGATTGTGCTTCTATATATTTGTGGAGTGTTAAAGGTGTAGGTAAAAGAACGTAGGCAGATTATTAATCCCTTCACATACTCACAATGGGATACTGCCAAAGATTAATCTAGAACAGTGAGTTTTGCAAATGTACCTGCAACAGTAGCATCAGGTTTCAGTGTTCTGATAGACCCAGTTGTTTTTTTTCTAGGTACTTTGTGTCATATACTTGTGCTGCAAAACAAGTAGAACAGATAAAATTATGTCTATAGGGTTTTTTTTTACTTGTCTGAGACTAGAATGTGTAAACCACTCTTTTTCATTTTAAGGCTCTCTGTTTCCTCAGAGCTTTATTTTAATTGCTATTTTGGGTTATATTTCTGATAGTATTTTTAGCACATTATAATTTATATTGATAGTTCTGGCCCAATAGCTGAGTAATTTAATGTCAGTCTGACTTCTGAGTTTTTCAGTAAATCAGATTCAATAACTGCAGCCTTTTCTCTTGGGCTGGCATATTTAGGATTCCTGCTGCATTATTCGTAACGATTTTGATGAAAACCCAGGAAATCTGTGATCTGTCTGTTTGTTCATTACAATACTGTTGGATAAGTCTGTTGCTTCTTGGTCTTACCTGGTGTGATGGAACCCACAGTATGACATTCCTGACTGCAATGCCATTTTGTAAAAACATTTTGAGGTGGAAGAAGAGTGAGAACTGACAATACTGTAAGAGTGGTAAACTTCATAATAACCTTCTGCTTTAAAAACCTCCAGAACTTAATGGATGTTATGAAAGCCAGAAGTCAGTGATGCATGCACATTTGTTGAATTATTTTTCTTACACTAAGCCTAGTATTATACTGTGATTTTGATGCAGTATTGAGTTTGTTTCCATGTCCTGATCCAGAAGGTGATGTGGTGTCTCTGCAGAGAGATTTAATTCAGAAGCTTTCTTTCCTTTTTTCCTTTCTTTGTTTTAGTCTCTTCTAAGATAATAGTTAAAGTTGCACCCCTGAGACTGAAGTATGCATATGACATCCAGTCAACAAATTTTCAGCCAAAAGCCTCAGGCGCTCAAATAATCTACTTCTAGCTTGCTTTGAAGTAATCTTTTGCCATGCTTTTTGGCAGGCGGATACAAGGTTTTTTTGGCTCATGCTCCTTGCCATGCAGAAGCTTTGTAGCCACATGATGCTGATCCTGAGTGTGCCTGGTACTGTCTCAGAAAGGCATGTGGTCACACTGTTAAATTTTACACCTTTCACCTTTGCTCTGTACAGGGAAGGTTGGCATCCAGTGAGTTTGAAGGAGGACAGAATGAGTTGCATCTGCTGCGAAGTATCATGTAGGCATTTCTTTAGAAGTAACTGTATGGAAAAAATTGCACAGTGTACCATCTATGGCTGTAAGGCAGCTCGGTAGTCAGTGGAAAACTGTAAGCAGGAATCTTTGGATGTTGCTCTGTGGCATTTGTGTCGAGTGGGTGCAGTAATTTATGCAAATCTTTTGTGGAAGTTTTTACCAGTAACTTCAGTTTTCACATGGTGGACAATTATTTCAGCAGCTGTGCCTAGGGCTATCATCTAGAGAATATTGTGGTTCTGAAAACATTTTAGCATGCCAGCCTTCTACTCAGGAGTAATTAATTTCTATAATAAGGTTTTAGAAGGCTTAGTTAGTAGTTTACAGTTTACTGTGTTCAGACTGGCTTCTTTGGAATCATAGGAACCCCCCAGTGACTTGAGTCTCTGGTTAATTCTTTGGCACCGTTGCCAGTGAACCTTGTGTGGAGAAACCTGACTCCTGGCAAGAAGGACTGTGTATCCCAGAGCTGGTACAGCTGCACAGAGCTCAGGTCGAGCAATTCCAGCAGGAGTGACCTACCTCGCTGTTTACAGGGCTGGCTCGAAGCCCTCCAGGGGCTAAAGTTACCCTAGAGGAGGAGGAGAAGGAAATTGGCTTATACGTTCTCTTCAGTTTTAAAAACGCTCTTAAGGAAAGCTGTGCAACCTACTTGCAGGGTGGGTATGCTGGAAACTAAAACCCAGATATTTTTCAAACTTTTGACCCTATAGCATTTACTGCTTGCTTTTTTTATGTTGAGGACTCTTGACAGTTTGGTTTTTATCCTTTGAAGATCTTTTTGAAGGACAAACAAAGAATAAGAATTTGATTGCATACAAAATGTAAAATGTCATCAGGAGTTCATTTTGAAAACAGTTGCAGACTTCCTGCACAGTCTTTTCTCTTTATCTTGTTGATAATTTCTTTTTCAGCGCTATGCCAGCTGTAATAGCTCTGGGAATAACACGGGTAAAAAGTCTGAGATTTTTGGAGATGGTCCTTTTGGAACAACGGTGGAAGCCATTTGCCAACACAGACCTGACTCAGTAGTTGTTGGTTTAGCTTGTCACAGCTAAATTATGTTCTGTATTTGGAGCAGATCCCTTGAACACTTCCTGGGGGGTCTCTGCCTTGCACAGCAGTGCATGGGCTGGTGAAGACCTTCAGCAACCTAGGAGTTTGGGGTCCTAAAGCCACTGCTGCCTTGCTTAAAAAAAGTCTTCCAAGTACTTACTCATGAATGCTTTGTTGGGATTTTGAAATATTGAACTGAATTGCTTGCTGAAAAAGTAGTTTACGTTTGTAATTTCAAATTTTTTATTTATTCTCAAAATAAAAAAGTGCTTATTCTCCAAAGAGTAGCACTCTCAGAAGCACGTCAGAAGTCTAATGCTGAATACAGGGAACAGTCATTTTAGAGAAAAGAATGCTTTTAGAGATGGTTTTACATTTTTGTTGCTTTATGAGGATGATTTTCTCAAAGCACTGGGAAAGATGAACACAACAGATGTGCTCACTTGCACTACGATCTGTAGTTCTTTTGCACTTCAGGTCCTTTTGAAAATTTCCCCAAGGGCAAAGTGGGTTCTTGACTAAATGGATTTCATCAACTTTTCTTTGGATTTGCTAAGCATTGAATATTAATTACTAAAATTTGAATGTGAAATTCAAGATGAAGTTTTGGTTTTGGGAATCTTTTGTAGCAGTGCCTTGTTTCATGAGCAGATCTTTTAGTGAATTGAAGAAACTCAAATCTTGCAGGGTAAGCTCCAGTTTTCTATTTGTCTTTATCTTTGATGTCAGTGGCAATCCCTTGAGGGTCGTGAAGGAAGCATTCTCAGAAACTCTGTGGGTCAGAAGTGCGTGTCCTGATTCTGATCACTGTCACCAATACACCTCTGTTCCCCAAAGAGGAAGGGTATTTATATGGAAGTTGATGTATGTTTATGAATATCTTTTTCTGTAGTCATTGCATCTGCAATCTGTGTCTTGCTGCCCAGGGAAAATGTTACTGCCACCCACACATTCTGTCAGGAAAGGATTAAAAGTTCAGGAAAAGCCATATCATTTTTAATTACTTGATAAACTACAGATCAAAGCCATTTATGATTATAATGTTAATGGAATGTCATTGTTACAGTACTTGTGTCATTTACAGAGAGAGAAAACCTCTTCTGAAATCAGCAGTAGAGAGAACCTGGCCTTGTTTGTTTCTGGTTGGCCAAGATGTTACAGCCTGGTGCACAGTTTTTGTATTTTACATTCTTACTTGTTTAATTTAAGGTGCTCATTCCAGTTTTGCAAGTACGTACTTTTATTGTTTTATGCATGATGGTTCTTAAATACCTTCTCTAATTTTCCATTTTAATGTTTTTTCCCATTTGGCAAGCATTTTAAATCATGACCTGAATAATTTTATATAATCTCTGTCAGTATTTCCTGAGATAATCACTTCAAAAGTATTACTTCTAATATCTTTGCTTGGATACAAAGTGCTCGTAGTATGCATCTAAATGGATGTTATTCTCCTATTTCACAGGGTCGTGAGAAGAGGCACTTACCTGTGGGTTCACACTAAAGCAGTGAGAGTCTGTCTCTAACCCATTTAGTTCCTGCACCCTTTTTTGTCATCACACTTGTCTTCCAGTATCCCATCTGAGTTAATCATGAGTATTAGTCAGGCTCCTTCTCCTCCCACTTGACACACATCTTTTCATTAGCAACTTCTTCCATTCCGTTATCGAGTCTGAGCTTTTGTTACTGACAGTCTTACCCCTGCTGCAGTAGTTGTTCCCTAGCCTCTTCTTGCTCCTTACTCCTCATCACTGCAATTTCAAAAGTCCTCCAGGAATGTTTTTCATTTTAGCCAAGGGACCACACAGCTAGAAAAAAATCTGCACAGGGAATGGGAACATAGTGCAAAAAGAATATAATCCTTTTTTTTGCCATTTTTAATGGCCCTTTTCTGTGCGCACTTAGGTTTGGCTGGAATGTTCGTATTTGCAAACTTATTCTTGTCTTTCCAGAATTCCAAGACACCCTTTATTCGCTGTTTTCTGTTTCAGGGTCTCTTGTGTAAGAGGATGAGTAGTGGATACCTGCATGATCATATTTTTATGTAGTAATACCGGTTAAAAGGTATTACTCTATAGACAGCTACTCTGTTCGTACACAAAAACAACATTCTGTAAATATCTTAAGCTAGCCTGGCCTTGGGAAGTCTAAAGCTTTTGGTTTGTGCCAGATTTTGTCCTGTTTGTTGGATAAAAGAATGTAGAACAGAAGACAGGAAATTAACACAAATATCAGACTACCAAGGAAAAGAAAAAGTTATTAATGAATTCACATCAACCACTTAATTATCCATTAAAATCATTGGCATAATTGTTCATACTATATTTGTAGAAGCATATTCAATAGACATCTAGTGACATCTGTCTGAAATGTGCCCTTCCTTTTTTCAGCTATTACAAAGAACATTCTGTTTAACTTTCATTTTGGTTTGTTTGCATAGTGACAGCAGTCTAAAATAATTTCCAGCTTACTTGCATATGTATACTAAATTTCCCTAGTGTCACCAGCTATTTGATCACAGAATCATGGTAGCTGTCCTTGACAAATAGTTCATGCAGAAGCTTATCTCAAGCTGTATAATGTGAATTTTAAATCAATCTCTTCAGTTTTCTTGGTTTGTATAGTACGTGCTTTCAGCAATATGCATTATTCTGCACATATAAACTGTCAGCTTTGAACGTTTGGAATCTGTATTAACTTCTGTGTAGAATTCAAAATCTGCCTGCATAAGAAGAGAACTGGGGATCACCAAAACTGTTTTAGTAAAGAAGTTGCTAATAATTTTCTAGAGACTTCTAAGTGGTATATGATTTTTTCACATTGTTTTGAAAGTCTTTGCAGAGCTGTCATTATTGCAATTACCTGCAAATAACTATTGGGCTATGAGAAACTCTTGCAGAAACAATCAGTCTCCATGAGCTGAAAGAATATTGTACGAAAGTCACGAGGGTATTTGCATGGCTCTCTAATAAGAAAACAGACACATAACCAGTAAAGACCTATGGAGGCTTTTCTGTTATTTCCTTGACAACAACTGCACAAAGACTGTGAAAGAGGGAAGCCGTCACTGTGTGTGTGGGATCTAGGAAACTTTTAAAACTTCTGCTTCTCATTTCTCTCTTCATTTAGGGATTGACCAGAAGGAATGTTGAATGTAAAACCACTGTAACTTTGGAAGTGTTGATTGGAACTGCATCTTCAAATCAAACTATCACAGCCTAGTAGTTTTCTGTCTATGTTAGATTTATCTAAATTTCTCTAATTCTCTAAATTCACTAATATCTCCAAAATTGTGACATTTGGTCTTCATTCAATGCTGGTCTTAAAATTCAAACTCAATTTTAAATTATATTTGTATATGGATGTCCATCTAGGAACACAGCTAATTTCACTTGTGCTTAGGCATAAGAACCTAACTTTTCAGAGTCCCTGAGCATTGCCATAAACAAAGGATGCTTATTAGCCCTTCTCATTTGGCACAATGAAGAGAGGACAGAGGGAGCTTTTCATGCTGTATAGCAACAGAACATGAAGCTTGACAGAAATGCTCCTCAGTACAGCTACAGTTCTTTCTTACTGTAAAGCTAATTTAAGACAAGCCACATCCCAGATCCTCAAGTCAGAGATTGAGGAGGCACATTTGTAAAGAATTGTTTGCCTCTGGCTAGAAAAAAATACTGAAGGTAGCTGCAAAGAAAGATTTAACTTCTATAATACAGCAGTTTATAACAAGTGTTAAAGGCCCTGTGAGGAATAGTTTCATACTGTCTGATTGTCGTGTCCGACATTTTTATTGCACAAGTGCTTAAGGTGCTGTACTTCTGCCAACACACAAATGAATTCTTTCTAATATGTTTGCTAGAGGATATATGGTCAATGTCCTGGTAGTTCACATGTTTTTACTGTAGAGTTTTGATCTTGATTTATGCAGTTCTGTGCCTTCATTTTTAAAATTCAGAACTGTCCACTCAATTTGCTGTGAGATGTTTTGGTTCTAGTGGCGAACCGTTGCGTTTTATTCCAGTATATATTTTCAGGAATTAGTATTTTGTATTAGTTTGAACTCTTTAAATCACTGCAGGCACACAAGCACACAGAATATTTAGTGTTTGCTAACTTCTCTTATATAAAATACTGATTAGAAAAACAATGTGTTACATAAAGATCCTCACTTTCATGTCACATGGTGGCCAGACACAGCAGCTGAAACCCACATTTAGAAATGAAAACGTTTTAATATAGTGAGAGTCGACAGACATGCATCAAAGTGAAATGTTATTTTTGTAGTGATCAGCAGGCTTCAGACCTCCCAAGCTAATCATAAACTTTCCAGGCCAATGCAGCTAATTCGTTCTCTTATTGCCACTGGCCTCCGACTCCCTTTCCAAAGGGAGATGTCACACTTGCTGCTAGCTAGAAAATTAGCAAAAGGCCTCCTATTTCTGCTTTTTTCTTTAAGCCGGTTATGTGTGAGATACTTTGGTTTGTAGATACAGTGTCTATGGGTGCATCTTAGATGTATTCATGAATAGAACTTGGATAAGCTACCCTCTCCTTCTCTCAGCTTATGTTGCACTAGTTACATCAACCATATGTTCAGGCCTCAGCTCTTCCTCTAAATCATGCCCTTCTTTCTTCCTGGAAATGTTAACCTGGGAGAATAAAAGGGGGTTTTGTGTATTTGCCCCAGCTATCCAAATGTAGAACATTATGCCCAGTGTTACAAACCAGTGAATTTCTACAAAGTTAACACCAACCATTTTCACTTGTGTGGAAAAGGCACTTGGAGATGCAGACCAGGTGTTCCAAAGGACAGCTTAAGATGATTAAGGTTGCCAGATTGCATCAAGTCAGTCTGGTCAGATCTTCTTTGAATTGGCAGATGCTGTTTGTCAGTGTGTCAGCAGTCTGGAGTTGAACAAGATATGGACCCTAGAGGTGCTGGACACTTGTAGTTCTCAGAGAAAAAAACCCAAAACAAATGGCAGAATTGGAAATAGCAGCAACCAAATGAAAGCCAGTCTGAATCTTTGTACAGGTGATAGACACAGTTTGGCCCCTCTACTGACAGAATATCAATTCCTATGATACTTTGGTAGCTGTATCTGTTACTGCTTATGTGCTAAATGGAGCATCCCTGAGTATGCTTTCCTTTTGAAGCGTCCTTAAAGAAGCTTTTTATCATCATGACTTCATTTTTTTTCTCCTGCATTCCTCTGGCTGATGGGTGCAATGAGCACGTTTTAATCAGTTAAAGAAGAGAGCTCTGTGTGTAGTGTGTGCCTATCTAACACTATAGGATCAAAGAGCAGATGAGTGTATAAGTTGGATGGAGGACCTTGACATCAATTATTAGAAGGAAGTAGAATTCATCACAGATAGAAGTGTAGAATTTTTATTTTCTCAAAAATATTTCTGAGTATCTGTTTAAACTCAGACTTGAATGGAATTTTAGTTGTAAAAGGAAAAATTATCTACAAAGATGTACTGTAATACGACTTTAAATATTTTGATTTTGCTGTGCTTTCTTTTCCAAATGGAGACAACCAGGTACATTTTTAAGACTTCATAGCCTGTGATATGAAATGATAGGGAACTAATCTAAGAATCTTAAGATTGTGTCTGCAACAGTGTGTTACGGAAGATTAGAAAAAGTAAAATCAGTCTATTTCAGAAGTAGTGTGTTTATACTGCTGCTGTTATAGTGGATTTAATTGTGTGGAATAGGTGAGTTCACAAGCTCAATATATTCCTGGGAGTTTCTGTATTCCAGTGTCCCCACAGACTAAGCATGGGTATGTTCAGAGTAAAGATTGATGTGAGTAGTAATAGTGGTGGTAAACTGGGGTATGCTAAAGCCTGATTGAATTTATGGCAGAATGCAGAATTAGATGCAGAATTGTCATGTGTTGCATAAAAAGTCTCCTCTGGAGCAAATGCATTAGAACTTAATTTCATGTAAAATTAAAAGTTTGTATTTCTTAAGTATAATTCCATCCACTTTTCTGAACTTGAAAGTAATTGAAAAAGAACTTCCAGTTCAGAAATTTGTTGCAAATCTGTCAGTTATACGCGTACTGTACAAATTATGACCAAGATGGTTGCAGCATGCAATACGTTCAAGGGTTTGACTCTTGCAAAAATGTTCTCCATAGTCTTACTATAACCCAAGTAAAAACAAAGCTACCTTAAAATAATTTTTCAAAACTTTTCAGTGGTCAGCTGATCACATCTGATAAACTAGTAACAGTCATTATTGCAGAGCAACTGTTAGCTGTCTTTTCTCCTTGTGCTTTAGGAATTACATTGATGAGTTTGACTTCAAATTCTTAGTTGCTTAAATGCAAGAAGGGATTTTGCTTTCAGCACTTTTTTCAGAATCACACTTCTGATAATTTCCTTTGTCCCTTCAAGTGTAAGATGCACCATCCTTTAACTGATGGAACTGTCTAGTTGGTTTTCAGTTTGGAAGAGGAATGTTAAATTAAGCATAAATGGGGATGTCTTCTGGATTAAAACCCTATATATTCTTCCAATTAAAACAATGTGTTGGACTACTCATAACATAAACATGGTTAGAGAAGACATTTGTAAGGTAGGGATGTCTGTGTTATTTTTTTTCAGCCATATACTGGACAGTCCTTGCTTCCCCACTATTGTGTCCAATTAAAAAACCAGGCTTTTTAGTCTAGAGTTACCCTTTGTGGTGCTGCTGTGGAATATTGGCTTGTATATTTCTGTAGGGATTTTTTCTTTTCTCTTCTAATTTTTATGCAAAATGACCAGGTGACATCAGCAGACTTTCTTAGTTTTGAAATTTGCTGGGAAAGCTCTATTTGATTTCAAATCTAAACCTATCAATCACTCTGTGTTCCCATGTAAGTACAAGTTGTTTTTGTAATATGGCTATTGTGTGAAGGTGAAAACTTAAGTACTGCTGTTGGATTCTCCATGCGGGTTTCTGTTTTGAAAGCCCTGCTTTGCCGAAGATGTTCTTGTACTTAAATAAGCCTTATGGGCAGAATAATATTGCAAGAGGAATGTGAAGGAGCATTAATATGACTGAGTGAGGCCCTATATGTTTTCCTTTGAAATATCTTCCCTGCTTGCCAAACCACCTTGGCAGTGAATAGCATGAAGCTTAGATGGGGTATTATGGATGTGTCCTGTATTTTTCTCCACAATGAAGGGAATAGTCTGTGGCTCCTACACTGATTTAAAGGCAGTGATTGAAAATATTAGGGTTGTAGGACAGAAGTACTGAGGGGCCTAATTGGTAATCATCTAAAATACCCTCGGAAGTTGACTATGCTCTACCTAGTAATGCATATAATAGGTGATCTTGCATACGGATTTCTAGAAAACTTTTATCTTAAATATATTGTTCTTCTAGATAAGGATATGAGAATATTTACTAAAACTAAATACAGTATCTGACTTCGAATCCTTCACAGTGGAAGTTTTTAAGAGGAAAGGAAGAAGTCAAGTAGAAGTCTTTCTAGAAAGAAAGGTTGCAACTTGAAATCCAGTCTTTACCAAACACTTTCTTTAGTGTCTCTAGGTTGCAAAAAGTCTTGATAAGTTACAATATATTACATGTCCTAGGAATGAGATTTTAAAAGCTTTTTTAAGATAAACATGTAGTATTCCATGGTAATACTTCATAATAAATATTTTCATTCAAAGAGTAATGCTTGATTTAATTCTTTGTCTGTTTTGGCTTTGGATGAGTAGTCATTAGGGTTCCATGGCAGATTGAATTTGTTTAATGCCATTTACCACCACGTTTTAGCATGTATACTAAAGTGTTGTCTTGATCCACTTGCACATAATGTGTTTAGAAATTTGAAACATTACATATTTTGTACAAATTAGACTTCTGGTCTAGCATATTGTGCAGGATTTTGCACTGCAAATTGTTATCTATAAAATCATTCATAAGAGAGAAGAATATCACTTCTTTTTAGTAAAAAAAGGGAAAAATCTGTGTGTCACATTAGAAAAATGAAAGAAGTGGTTACTTGAGATTTAAAGAGAAGCAGTTTCCAATCAACCCCAACTTTTCTGATTAAATATAAATTAACTAAGGCACTATAAAACAGTTACTTACTTTGCAAGCTTGAGAGAAAAACAATATTCTAGACCCAGCAGTTCAAAACATTATTTGGATGTTTGTGGTTAAGAACAGATGCTGAAAACCTTATCATTGCTTTTTATTTGGTGTTTTCTTGGAAAGGGATAAAATGACCATACTTAATTGTGAGCTTGTTTCTAAAACAAGTAATGACAAATATGCAAACTGAAATAGAAAAAACTGCCAGTGTGGAAATGGTGGCTGGATTCGTGTGCTTATTTGTCATTTGGGGAATTTATGTATCTGTGTGCTTTCATTCTCCATGCAGCTGTCCAGCATCATGGCAAAACCCAAAAAACTACAAGCAGATAAAAAATTAAAAATGAGATGAATATATTTTTAATTTTTAAAAAATTCTTAATTTTGTAATTGTTTCAGATGCTTGCATGAATCCCATGACAGATTATCTAAACCAGCTGTGATGAATGGTTTGCAAAATACATGTGAAAAGGCAAATCAAATATAAACCAGGTATGCTACCAATGGGCTGGCAAGGTTCTAACACTGGTATCCCCAGGCGAATAAGTACCTGGTGAGTACTCTGACACTGGGCATGAGCTAGCACGTGGATCTGTACCTAAAAAATAACCGGTATATTCATTGAGGTAGAGCTCATTGTGAGGAAGCGTTCCCTGAAACATTGTTGAAAAATTATTTGAGCCATGCTCCACACAAATATGAAATTATTGTATTGAAGAGACTTGGAACTGTGCAGGAAATCTTCCAAAGGAAATCTTCCTCCCACAATGAAGGAATTTTCTGTGGGTTTTATTCACTTGCTTCTTGTTGGAATTCTGATTGTTTTCCAGCCATGTGATGGTGTTGGCTGCATAGATGTGCTTTTGCAACCAGATTTCTCAAACAGTCTGGTTTTATGTCTCTCCACGGGCCTTTAAGATTAGAACTGGTATTATTGCTAGCTTTAACCCACGTAGACAGTCTGAGTATGGGGATAAAGTAATCAGCACCATTTGTGTCTTTCAAAATACACATAGAGAATGTTTCCTCACTTTCTTTGTTCTAGGTGACCTTTTAAGAAGTAATTTTTTTCTTAGTGTTCCTACTAGATTTGTTTACACCCCATTACCAGCAAATAGTATTTCCAGATCTTGTGCCATTATGTTGAGATTTTGCACTGTACACTGATGGTTTTAATTTATATATATATATATATAGATATATAGATATATAGATATATAGATATATATATATACAGGCTTTACTATATCAAGGGTTAATAATTATATATAACTGCTTAAAAATAAACTGGCATGCTAAGTAACTTCTTAAGAAAAGTTTTCAGAGTACCAAACAATTTCATGCAGTTATTTTGGGCTTGACTCTTCTCCTTATATAGTAGAGAAGTGTGCCTGAATTTAGACAAGTCCTTGGTACCATGAGAAAATTTGACAGTACTGAACTTGTTTCAGTTGTTGGCTTCAGGAAGGGAAGTTTCAAGTTAAATTATACTGGATGTACTCTGGGTACCCAGAGACTCATCATCAGCTGTTTATTCAAGTATTTATCAGTTTTGTGAGTTGCTGATCCAGTGATAAATGAAATATTTGAGACACAATAATGCATTATTATTTTAAGATGCTCCTTATCTAGTTTGAGCTGCATATGAATTTTCAGAATTCATACACATGACATGTAGCCCCAAATTTAATATAATTTGTAGCTCTATGGTTCCAATTTCCTGTGTAGCAGAAATCAGCCATGCAGAATTGGTCATTTTCTCTTCATAAATGGTATGTGTACTTGAAAGACACCTAGAAAAATGAATTGAAGTCCATGTATCTGCTCTACCTGTGTGCTTCCCAAGCTTATAATCACGTGGGACCACTGTCCAGAGTCCAGACAGCTGGAAGACTCCACATACACTGATGGTTCATTTGGTTCTAATGGACAACAGGTGTTTAATGGGATTACGTTGAAAGCAAGCACATTTATAAAATAAAGTGTCAAAAAAAAATCTATTGTGTAACAACCAGATTCCCCAGGATTTTGTTTTTATCAAGGCAATAAAGATGCAGTTTCTCTTTAATTAAAAAGAGTTTGTTCATTTTTATATGTTACACATCTGCAGAGAAAGAGAAGCCTTGTTCTTGCACTGCAGCTATGCTTCTAATTTGTACCTAATTTGCACCAGCAGTGTAACTGATCTGCTGGTGCTGTGTGGTTTTGACCTGGCATGGACCCCCAGTGATGAAAAATGAGCCTTTAGTCTATGAACGGGGTAGATTTTGACCTAGGCTGCTGTTAATTCTTTTAATTTGCAATGCATTAGAGGCAGTCAGTATGCTGAGATCAGACAGTCCTGTTGGTAGAGATGATGAATTGGGAAGATGGAATAAAACAGAATATGGAGAGATGTTTGGGAAGGAATAATTGCATCTTTGACTCAGGAGTTGTGTAACTAGATGGGAAAAGCTGAGATGTGCTTGCTGCCCAAATTGTAGGCTACAGTATTATGAGATTAGTTCTCTCTGCTCACTTCAGGTTAACTGGGATGTGTAATGAAATTACTTTGGAAATCTTCCTCCTCTTTCTTCCTGTATCTGGATTCTGGATGAGTGTTTAATCCAGTGCATTTTGACCAGCACTGCAATTAAATCCCAAGTCTTCAAACATACACATTTCCTTTGGCAACAAGACAGCTGTTTGCCTTTTTTATTCCTGTCAGAAAAGGGTAGAAGCTGGGTATTCCTATATACTATAAAAAATACAATTGGATCATGATACAAGTCTTCCAAGATTTTGTCTGTTCATCCTTTGGATCTTAAGTAGGCTGTGGTTCAGTACCTCTGTGACATCAGAGAACAGAGGTGCCTGTGCTGCAGGGTTGTCCTTGGCTCTGGTTCTCCAGCTGTATGACTCCTGCTGGGATGTTGACTTTCTTTTGTTCAATGGAATGCTGCTCTAGTCCTGTCCCCTAATTAGTGTGTGTGGTACGTGCAGTACTGACTCTTTCTGAGGTTACCTCTATTTCAAGACTTTATCAGCTGCCAGATACAATCTCTTACCTTCTTTCTTTTGCTTGGTTGATTTCTGCTACTGCTGGCCCTCTATACAAATAGGAATTTTGGCCTAGGCACAGATGTTCAGGGCTCTGATTATGCTAATCAGCCTTAGTGGCTCTGACCAGTCTTACCGTGGTACTCATGGCACCAGTAGCCACATTTAAATTCAGCCCTGGGCCTCCAGTCCCTGCTTGAGTTGCCTTGGAGGCAGCCTCTGTGTGGCTCAGCCTCAGCCATGTATGCTCCCAGCCAGGACCCTGCTGGTCTGCAGCCTGCTCTGTGGACTGTGTGCTTGGCTTGGCCATGGTCCTGCCTTGGCACTAGAGACTTGTTTGACCCTGACTGCCCTCCTTGGACCTGCCCTTCCTGGATCTGCTCTCCCTGGATCTGCCCTTCTCCGTTTTGCAGTGGCAGTGGGACGGAGTCCTGACCAGTGACAGCACCTGCCTTGCTGCCCTTGTTGGTGCTGACACATGGCTCCCCGTCCCTTTAGGGAGCAGCTGTCACTGCTCCCTGACAGTTTTTGAAGGTGGCTGATACTGTTTTATTGCTCTAGTATAGCAGTAAGCATGAAAAATATCAGCCAGCTTTTGCAGAGCTTTCTTTTCATCCTTAGTTGGCAGGAGGTGATGCCGATTTCTTGCAAAAGTAGATTTTACCATAATGATTTTTACACAGTTCCTATCTGCATATTGGCCTAGCACGTACTACACTTGATCTGCTCCTGGGAAGGACTCACAGTGATCTTCAAAGTTGTTTCTTCAAAGAAAATCATTATTGCTTTGAGATTTTTAACAATGTAGAAAGTAACAGGTCAGGGAATGTATATGCAGGAAAACATGTTCTACCAGGGCTTTTTCTTCTGAAAGAATTTCAAGAATGTTTCCAAGCAAAACTGAAAATTACTATTACATTCACAGTCCTAACTGATTTGTTTTCTCTTGGAGACAGCTTGTTCTCATCATTTTATGATGGCATGTTTAAGGTAGCTGTCATTTGCCAGCTGGACACTTGGGAAAATGGGTGTTACCACAAAAATCTAGTTTCCAAGTTTTTAGTTTTGGATCTGAGGAGACTCTCCTTTATAATCCTGTTCTCATAAGAGGATTCATGGAGTAGGTCGTGGCCTATTGTGTTATGCCATTTAGTACTTTTTTTTTTTTTTTTTTTTTTACTTCTCTGTTTATTTGGTTTTATAATTAAAGCAAGTATACTTACATGATCCAGACCTTGTTTTATCTTTAAATTACTTTCTACATGTAGAATTAGAAGTATCAACATTTATCTGTCATGAAGAAGTGAAAGATTTGAAAATATCCTGATTCAGACTTATATTTAGATTGTTATATCTAAGAGGAGGGCTTACTTTTCATAGGACATAGATATGCATTATTTGTATAATTTATAATTAATTTGATGTAGTTACAGATTATTTAGAATTTTGCAAGGGGATTTATTTTTTTAATGGGCCAACAGACTTAGTCTTATTTCTTCTTTTAGGTAAAATGTCCAGTTATAGCACTGGTACCAAGTATAGGTTTATTCCAGCTTTGTGGTAGTTGTGAAGGAACGGGTTCAAATATTTTAAAGGGTAAGCCCTGCTTTTCCTTTGGGTCCTATTTTTAGTGGCTGTTCATTTGCCACACTTCAACAGGAAACACAGATCCAAATGCCTTATGTGAAACTTGGGTGATGAGAGGTAGTTTTCTAGAAATATGTGTCTCTTTTTTTATGCATACAGAAAAGGAGATTAAATAGGATCCATCAAAGAACTCTTTTCCTTTTGGTTTCACCACTCTTTTGTGTATAGAAAGAGGAAGAAGACAGCATGAATAATGTTGAATAATATGTTATGAAAATACTTAAGAAAAGAATTTCAATGTTTAAGTGTGAGGAGAACCAGAATATGGTGCTATCTTAATCTTAATGCCTTATTAGGAAAACAAAGACATTGATTAACAAATGCAGAAATAAAAATTTTTGTCACAAGATGAATGGTAGTCATAAAAATGAGAAGTTCAAAGAATGGTGTCCACTTGCTCTGTAGTCAAAATGTAGTGTTGGTCAGAGGAAGGAATGCCTCATAAATGTCATCTTATTCTACTTGCACTATGCAACTACTGTCTGGGGAGGCAGAGGTGCTCTCAGAACTTGGGATATAAACCAGAATTCTATCATCAAAATACAGAAAATTGGAATATGGCCATGAAAAATACACATTCTAGCCCAGCCCGGGGCAGGTGATAACCAAAGGTCCTTTCCTCCCTCTAGCACACTGTAATGCCAGAAAGGAGAAATAATAGATTTAGTACCGAAAAAAAGTTTCAAGATGATAAATCAATTTGAGGTTAATATTTAGCTCTTTGAAGTTGGACCTTCTCAGTAAAGTCTGGCTTTGTAATCAAAAGTTTTAGCTTTAAGGAATCAAGAAGAGGAAGGAAATGCTCAGATTTCCTTCTCAAGGCTTGAGTGTAGTTTAAAAGCACCATGCACTGCCAGTACCATGGCTTTAAGAGGAGAAAAGGGGATGATCATGAAGGTAGCTTGTTACTATGGAAGGAACTGACAGACTTCCAGTCTTGTAACCTACTCTGGGCTGACCTAAGTATATACCAATGTTTGAAACTTGCTTTGTAATGCTCTTTTCACAGGATGTTGTAATACCTTTTTTATGGTGTGTACTTTCTAAACTGATCTGTATTTCCTCACAAAAGAGAAAGATGAGAAACACAGAAGAAGTCAGAACTTGGAGTGACTTTAGATGACAAACAAGTGGAAAAATGAGGATTGTGCAGTTTAGGAAGGGAAATAAGCAGGAACAGAAGTTGAAAGTTAAGTTGGAAAGTAGTTAACTGATAAAAGTATTAGTCAGGACACAGTGACTGTATGGAATAATTTATTAAAAACTCCTTAAAGAGCATTTTTGCACAGCAACCCTTTGTCTTTTCCATAACTATACAGTGGAATCAAAAAATTATTAGACATACAGATCAAGAGGTAAATATCCAGCTTCATTATGTAAGAAGACATGCTGCCCCATGCAATGGAGTATTCTGGTAGCCAATCAATATTTCAGGTTTAGCGACATAGGTATCCCCTTAAATGCTTCTTTGCACAAGAAATTGAGTGAAGTCAGCTGCTTTCCTAACAAAAAAAATTGAGCAAAAGGTACAAATAAAAGTTATTTACTTTTGTAGTTACTTGGGAAGGTGTTAGTATTTCATATACTAAATTGAGTTAAAACTTCAACCAAGAAAGAATGCTGAGGTGCAGTGAAATATGTGTGAGGCTCTGGGACTTGTTTCCTCCAAGGTGCTCCACATCTGGGCTTCCCTTCCTAGGGCTCCATAAACTTAACCCTCAGGCTGCAATCATAGCTCACAGTCTGTCTTCCTCCCCAAGCTGTGTGGGTTTGGTTTTGTTCAATGGCATTTATAAAAGTCCAAGTACTCCTTGTCCTTCTTGTACCTATTGTGATTTCATCTGTTACTGGTCCATAAGAAACAGAGCTACTGAAATGCAGATTCATTGTGATTGTGGCTCTTTCAAAAGGACTGCACTAGCAAGAACTGCTTTAGCTGTAGAAGGCAGAGGATAGGATAGAATCTCTTGCCCTCTCTCATCACCGTGTCTGCCAGTGAAATGCAGAATCCAGGGGAGTGGATGTATACGCCTGCACTGGGGTAAAGAAAGCCCTTAGTGGTTCAGCTGCAGTATTTCCTGAATCCGAGAAGGTAGGGTAAGGAAAGGCATTTTTCTGCATCCATCCTTCTCAGTACACTGTTTTCTCTTCAAGGAAAATACATTCTTTCTACACTCTAACTTGCCTGTCTGCTCAGACAAACATAATGTGGCAAGAGAGACTTCTTTATTTCATGTGTTTAATTTAACGTGAACATTATTTTAAAAATAAAATTTAAAAAAATAACCTCACAGAAGAAATTTTAAGAAATGTTGTGGCCAGTGTCTTTCAGTAGTTCAGGCTAAAGGACAGCAGTAATTTATTCTAACCTTAATACATCTGAATAATTAATTCAGAAAGGAATGCTTCCCGGAAAAAATGAAATGAGGTAATGATTGGAAGTGCCTATCTGACAGCTATAAATATGGCAGCCATGTTTCACATGACTTCATCAACATAAAATTTCTCTCTCTTCCTTGTTTTTTTAAGTAACCTGTAGATCACCAACTGGAAAAAATGACCAATTAAATAAAACCAAAGCACATTAGATTTTCCACTTGATCATGTAATTTGTACTGAATTTCTTGTACATTCAGCCTTTTCCTCCTCTGTTAAATTTTTACATGGAACACTGAAATAAAAACCTAACACCTTTTCTTAAATAGTAGTAGAATATGCAGTGTCTACTGCTTTTCCTGTTAGTGATTCCTGGAAGATGGTGTCTGTCCAAAGTAAATTAATGCTATTTTAAGTACTTGTTTTAAGAAACAAGTTAAAGGGCTTGTTGGTTATGCTGTAGCAGCAAATTTGTTTTGGCCTTCATCTTACTTTTAAATAGTTAATTGGTTTCGGTGCTTCAGCTGAGCAAATTCAGTGGCATTGATGTTGCACCTGTAGTGACAAAACATGAATTAGAGTAATTATTTTCAATTGTATGTAATAGTATTTCAAAATGCACAGAAATTGTCATTGTCTTGTTCTAAAGTAACTCAACCTGAAATACGTAGTTATCCTCCATGTTATCTTGCTCTAAGTGTTGGAGAGTTAAGTTCTACAAACATTAAGGCTGTAGGAAGTAGAAAGGAGGTCTAAAAAGCTTGTTTTAACTTGAGTTTTCTATAATTATTACTTCTATATTCAGAATTTGGTCAACTTTCTAAGCTAATACACCTTTAGCAGAAAGCAGTAGCTGTGATACTTTTGGTAAGTCTAACAAACTTGTCCTTGTTTGAAATTCAACTGCAGTTGCCTCAGGTGGAAGGTACTAAGCAAACTTCATAAACTAAATGATATTTACAAACCCCTTGAGACTGACAGTTAATTTTTTCACAGATGAATGTCAGTACTTCCTTAATAAGGACTGTACTGTCCAAAGGTCTTTTTTTGTTTTGTGTATTTTTATTTCTGAGAATAATAGATAGGAACTTTTCCCCAAAAGATTCTGATGGCTTTTTCTGGTTTTTGTTTTTCTTTTTTTTAAATTATAATTTTGGATTTTCTATCTCAATTATATACCTAAAATAGTTATGCTATTATTTTTGCTATGTTTCTAAGTAAAAGCAAGGGTGTTTCTATGTTGAAATTACAGACATCTTATTTCTTCCATTTTACTGTTGCAAGGTATTTTGGTTTCTCTATCTGCTACTGCACAACTTCATGTCTGACATAGCTCATCAGTCATAAACTGATTTTTTTCTGTTTTTCTATTCTATATTCTATGTATTTCTATTTTTTCTATTTTGTAATCTCCAGTGTAGCGATTGTTGAGGTTTGCAAAGAAGTTCTGATCTTGGTTGCAGCAGTGCAAGTTTGGCATAGTGTTAAGTATCAAGTTGCTCTGTGCTGCAAAGAAGGACTGTGGTTGTGCATGTGAACCAGCACAATTCCATCCAGTTCAATGGGATAAAGCTTGAAGGGACAGGAGCAGGTATGAACAGATCTCCTGTCCTAATATGGAGAACAGAGCACCAGCTTCTGAAATTCAGGGTATTCTGCCTGTATTTTTCACAGAGGAAAAATAAAATGCATATGGAAAGAATTAGTTACATGACTTATTAAATGGGAATGTAGTACAGTTTTCTGTGCTCAGAAATTCATCGTAATAATACTCAGTTAGACTTCAGTAAGGCTGTTCATTATTTGTAGAAAATGTACTGCTACCTGGAATGATCAGCAGAGAGGAGACTAAAATCACAGTTACTCTTCAGTTTCTTAAATTTGCTTTTCTGCCATTAAAGAAGAGAAGATTGGCAATATTGTGCCAGTGCCATAAATTTATTCACAAAAACTAGTTCACTTTGTGAAGAACAGCAAAACAAGACAGAGTTTAATTTTATGGAAGCAGTAGTCAATCTGCATGAAGGAGCTTTCATCACCGGAGTTATTGCTACACACTGCAATCTGAAATGGTGTGTTCTTTTAAAACTTTCTCAAGCACTGAATCTATTTTCAAAGTATCATAGTTGGAGCTCTTCTGTTGGAAGTGTTTTGAACTCCGGTTTAGTTGGCAGATTGCTCCCGGTCCTTTTTCCTTTTGTGGTACATCTAGATATTTCAAAAAAAAAATATGGAAGGACAGATTGGCTTCCTGACAGGGTTTTGATGGAAAATTTCCTTAAGTTTATTTGGCTTTACATTTTTAGTCTGAAGACTTTGCCATAGGCAACCAGTGTACAAAGTACCTGTAATGGCAGCTCTGCATTTAGCTGTCAGCACCACAGTATAATCTGCAAACCTTCAGCTTGCCTTAAAAGGGGAGAAAATACTTTTTTACTGTAGGTCTTGAAGGGAGGTGTTGTATTTTTGAGAACAACATAGTAATGGAGAGTTCTCGATGATTTTTGTCAGAAAGTACCATTAATGTTACCGTGTCAAGTTTCCAAAAGCTGCAGATTTGGCTGTCAGTCACCACACTTACCAGTCCATGGCTGACCGCCTGTGATCATTCAGGTCACTTGGAAGAACCACTCTTGAGCTCCATACTGAAACTTTCATTCTGGCTACTTAAATCTTCTTAAGCTTGTACTGCTCCCTCAAGGGGAGTAATCTGAAGAGGATTCTCATGCCATTGAGATCGCCCTGCATGGCAGGGCTTCCTCCCTGGCGTGCCCTCGCTGAATACGGTGCGCGCAGGTACCACAGTGGTGCTGTCAGAACCACAGCACTGCAAGGCTGTGTGTCAATGGGGAAGAAAAGGTTGGCCCATGAAAGGTGGTCTGCTGATTTGACAGGCTAAAAAGGGCAGGCTTTTCTGTGGGTGTGGAACACTCACAGCACTGTGAGTCAGGTTAGGGGATCTTTATGGACAGTAGTGGGAAAGAACTGAGAGGGAAAAGGTACAGTGACAATGATGTCTAATTAATAGAGGTCAGATTTTACCTTGCTGGAGAACCAGATATCCAAATGCAAATAGAGCAGAATCTGGACTTTTAGCAGCAGTGAGAATGCTGATGTTCTATACTGCTTTGGGAGTTTGACTGTAATTAATTGCAGTTCTGAGGAAGACTATTTTATCTTTCACCTCTCAAAGGAGAGAAAAAGAATGGTTGGTAAAGTTAGTTTAAAAATAGCCTGAGGAGTCTGACATATTCAGCTGTGTATACAAAGCTCACCAAATTACAAAAAGAAATATAATACTTAGTAATGGTGTTCTTCTCAATTTCACCAACATTTTTACTTCCTGCCTCCTAAAATGTTGAGATATTTTTAAGTACCTATATTGTGAGTTCATGTGGTTTACTGTCTGACATAGGAGAGCAGGTTATTCTTGGGTTATATTTTTGAGATTTTCCCCTGGAACCGTAAGGCTAAGAAGTATGTATTTACATGAAAGATGAGAATATAGTGTGTTTTCTTGACTTCAGGAGTTGGAACTTTAAGAAAGGCTTGCACTTCTGCTCGCTTAGTCAAAGCAGGTTATTTGATGGGTTGGATTGTTACAAGTCAAAATTTCTTTTCTTCAGCTGTAGTATACAAATAAAAGAGAGATTACATCCATATCCTACTCCAGGATTATCCTGAAGGAAGGAGGTCCATTTCAGGAAGCAGTTGTGACATTCTAGAGAGCGAATGGGTACTTGGGTTCCCCTGGCTGTTGCACTGGGGCCAGGGATGAGAGCCATCAGGTTCTGACCAGCCCTGGCAGGATCAGGGCATTTGGGCTGCAGGATAGTGCTGGTGTAGGGCTCACTGTAAGGCCATAGGCTGCTTCCTGGTTAGATTTTAATTTACGATTTATGTATTATAAACTTGTTAATAAAAGGAGGTGCTGTACCTTTAAGTAGCACATGCCATCTAACCATCAACAGGCATCTCTTGCGGCAGCTTTAGCCTGTTTCTCCAATCATGCCTGCCTAAGTCAATAATGCTTTGCTAAAGCTCCTCGTGCATTAAAGGTTACCGTTTAGCTTGTTCCATGAATCACAGCAGATGCATAACTTGGCAGTGACCATTTCTGTCCCTCCCCTTCTTCGCTTCATACTGACTGCAGCCCCCCAGCTCAGTGCTGACCGAGCCCCCTCCCCCAGCAGGGAGAAGTCATTACATGAAGAGATCAACTTACCAGTTGTCTTCAGAGCAGTGGCTGAGAGCAAAGCTCCTGGTCGGACCGTGAGTGCGAGAGAAAGGGGGAGAGGGAGACAGACTCGTACCTACAAGAGCTCAGGGCTGTGATCCTGAGACACAAGTGCATCTGCTAGCTGTTAGTACTTGGCAGAGGGTTTGCTCCTCCAGGGTAGCTCTAACTTTGGGTAATAATGTTTGTCAGCTACCTGATACTAACGTTGCTCTGCTTTCAAACAGCAGTGTTAGCAAGACCTGGGGGTGAGGTAAGCAAAGTCTTGTCAAAAACCGTCTTGTCACAGTTGCATTTTCTTCATATCTGTTAAGATGGACGTGAATGATTTTTATGCTGCTAGACGTTTTAGAATTGTATTGTTTGTGTTGTGTAAAAAGCTTTTGCTTCGGTTTAGTTTTGGGGGTTTGTTTTGTTTGGGGGATTTCTGTTTGCTTTTTTGCTGTTGCTTTGGGTTTGTTTGGTTGTGTTTTTTTTTTTTCTTTGCAAAAGCTGAAAGGTGCTAAAGGAGACTAGTTTGAAACTTCTCTGGATTTGGTATACAATACGCTTTCTGTGAGAGATGACTAATTTGTGAATTTTTCTTTACTAACATACGGAGAAATATGATACTCTGCAGCAGTAGATGGTAGCGTTTTGTTCATATTTTCTACAAAAAATGTGCGCTAGTGAAAAAGTTTTTACACAGGATACATTTTTGGGGATGTGAGCATGTAAAAACTCCAGGCTTCATTACTTTAATAACATTCTTTTTGTGCAAATACATGTAATGTTTAGTCTGGGGCAGGGCAGAAAGAACTTGATTTTTTGAAAAATATTTATCTTATTATTAAAGAGGGACTTTATGCATTCCTAGTATTCCTAATTCCTAACTCTTGAACAGTGGAATAGAACAGCTTTTTCTATGCTTTAAAAAATTGCTACTTGATTTATGAAGAGCCATTTTCCAGATTTTTGTCCTCATCAGAGCAGTTTGTCGTCAAGTACTCATTTCATACCAAAGCAGAAGTTTTAAGCTATTTTTTTGCCATTTAGGGAATAATTCAGCAGGCGTGGTAGTATTAGATACAAAATATTCCATCTATTGAAATTACTAGCAGAAAACACGTTTGATACTCATTCTCCCTTGCTCTACCTGGAATGGGATGCATTTTAAAGGAATTGGATAATTTTGTTCCATAAATATGCCTTCCTTAAGTAAATCTTCTGAAAACAGTGATTAATCTTTAGAGCTTTGTCTTTTGTTAGTCCTGTCATAACTTAGTAGTAGCCTAATGAAGTCCAGATCAATTACTTTCCCTGGTAAAGGTGGAAGTGAACTGGAAAAAACACCTTGTCCAACAGTGTGTGGTTGACACTCTCTGTAGCTCATACAGAAATAAATTTTATTTTGCTTTCAGGGTGTTTTAATAAGAGAATCTGTAACAGCTTTGATTGAAGAAAATGTCTCTTAATGAAATCTTGTGCTGCCTTTGATCTAGTTGAAGCAGGGAAAAGTTTTCAGCAGAGTCTCAACAAATTTAAATGGTTTGATGATCAGAGCAACTGGAAGCTGACCATTGCCCTCTAGTTGTCACAGAAGTTTTTAACTTCCTGGTTGATTGTTATTGAGCACAGAAAATGATAGATGGACTCACCTTGTTCAGACTGAGGGACCTTAAAATCTGTGGTGGCTCATATGGAAAATATTTCTGTCACCACTGCATGCACATGTGGTCTTCAGAGATCCATATAAAGAACAAATCTAGAGCAGCAGCAGTATTGCCTGCCAATTATCCTCATTAGCAAGTGAAATAAAAGCAATGCTGTGTTCTTACCTGGAAATTAATTTCTGCTGTAAATGTGCAGTGTGGAATGTTTTAGCACTGTGATCCATATGCCAAGTACTTTAAACTGGACTGTTGTTCTTAGGTTTTCAGCTAATACAGCAGACAGAACATTAAAAATTGGCCTGTTGCTTTATCAGTGAATTTTAGGTTGTAGGTTTTAGCATAGGTAGTGAGAAATTTTCGCCTTTATTATGTTCGTATGGCTAATTTTGGAAATTTCATAATACAAAATATACTGTGTCTACTGTTATTAATATAATTTTTCTTTGTCCTCTATTGTAAGAGACCACCCGATAATCTTTTGCATTTCCCTGCTCCAGCTGCAGAACCTTGGCTACATAAATATTATTTCTCTAGGAAATTACTCGGTAAAGATTTTTCCTGTGGTTGACAGTGAATTGAAGACAGAGAAAATAAGTGAGAAGCCATTTTTTAAAGGAACCTGAATTGTTGTTTTGTGCTCCTTTGAACTGTTTTGTATACTTCTCTGAATATTTTAGTTGATTTATAGGTATGTATTTTTAAAAGTTCTGCTCATAAAACTGTCAGTTTTTGATAGATTATAAAGTGAATAGGAAGTTGCTTTTCTTGCCAGTTTGTTTTTTCCGTATTTTAATGCTGCAGAACTTTTAGCTGTTCAAGAAACAGAAAGTAACAAAAATTCAGGTATTACCTTTTTTCCCATCTAGTTCTTAAGGAACCCCTAACACTTGTTCTAATGTGTGTATGATTATGTTCTGCTTCTCATTTGTTGCTGATTTAAGGCATGACTTGGCATGAAGTCAATGAAACTGCATTGCATCACTTTTCCATCCAGGAAGGAAATAAGGTTGTATAGATTTGCAGCTTGTACTGCATTTGTATGGCCAAGCCCAAAGTTTGTGTGTGTGTGCTTCTTAGGAAATGAACATGCTGAACTCCTAGCAAAACAGTACTTAATCAAGGTTCCCTCCTTCTCACTTCTTTAATCTGGTGGTTAGGAATCAGCTCTAGCATGAAAATTTTTGGTTTGACTAGATACATTGGGCTTGAGAAATCTTTGAGCAAGTAGGGAGTTTTCCTGAGTAATAGCACATCCCTGTATTTTCAGTTATTCCTAAGCCTATTATTATTCTTCACCCACAAGGAGGTAGCCTTTTAAATACTCTTTTCTCAGTGTACTTGACAGAGGTTTGCATTTGAGAAAAGAATTTCACGTTCCTTGAGAATTCAAGTGAATTCTCCCATTTTAGTAGCTTCTTTAATCCCATACAAATTGACCATAATCAATCTCCTATCTCCCTCAGTACAGGTGTCAGAGAAGCTATGCGAATGTTCCAAAGTCACCAGCCTGGCCTTCTCAGCAATAAAGCAAAACCCAATTGTACCATTCTTGAATGGTTTGAATTGTTTTCTATTAGTGTTTAAAAAAATTCAGTCTAGCTGACAAAATGTGTGGACAAAGGGCCTCACATATAACTTCAATGTTGATTTGATCTGTATTTTAATGTGATAAGTAATCATAAGCTGACTAATCATCAAAATACACGATATAAACGCAGAACTTTCAGCATGTTTAAGTGAATAGGAATGGGTTTTAAGATTTACCACCTAATTATTTTCAGTTCTTGAATAGTGGTTGTTCAGATAACAGCATGTTTTGCTACGTTAATCAAGCTGTTTATAGAAGCAAAAGTTTTAATATATAGATACTATTTAGCTTAAGAGTATTGAATACTACATGCTGTTCAGCTTTCTTCATTAAGTAGTTCAGCATGAAGTGTAGAAGGTACTAAACAGTGTCCTCAAGAGTTGTTTTAATATATTGTTATTATAAATAAATTTCACAGATGTGAAATGCTTCCCTTTGGAATTTGGGCATAAAGAGGGTGAAAAAATTGCGCTCCACCCGCTAAAATGAGTAAAGGGAGCCTGAGCAACTCTGAGTGAGACTCTTGGTATGCTACAGACACTGCTGGTTCTGATCTGTGGCGTATGGGCCAGTGCATGGAGTAGTTGTTCTACACAGTGTCCCAAGTTGCAAGACCAGGAATAAACAGACAGGAGTGCAGAGGGACCTTATTGCCATGAGCTCCTGTTCATTTCCACATCCACACTGGTTGGCCTCTCTGCAGTGTGTAGTTTGTCCACAGGAACCAGACAGGCAAAGTGAATTTGTCAGTATTTTAAAAGATCATTCAGTTCTGAACAGGTTCAGGTGTCACAGTCCCCACTGTACAAATGCAACCCATTGCAAGAAACATCTCAGTGTTCATCCCAGTGTCATTGCTTATTTCCATGTGGTACAATATGAATGGTGCTCTCCCTTGTTGATCTTGTTCAAGCAAGAAGGAAAAACACAAAAAAAAAAACCCACAAAAGACCCCAAACACCTTGAGATCATGACCCTTTTGACACTGTCTCTTGACTGGCTATTCTCTTCTCAAGGAGGAGCTCTCTTTCCTGAGACCTACTGGAGTAAAATTTGTGACCTTACTCAGTGGAATCTTCCAGTGTCCCATGGTCAGACCTGATGCGCATGTGGACGCTGGTGTGTGTGCTTGTGAAGAGGCAGGGAGACAACTCACCAGCAGGTTACACGTGCTGCAGCTAATGCAGTTTTGGGCACCTCTGTGAAAGGGCAGCATGGAGAATGAACATGGCAATGCTGCGTGACTGTTGGTGGTCTTCATTTATTGCATTCAGCTTTACTTTACCAGCCATATTGTCATGGCCATAATTACTGTTGTGTCTGTGGATTTTGTCATCTTCAATTTTTTTATCGTTTTGATAGTCCTATGAGGTACTGCTGTTACACAGCTGTTACTTATAAATTCCTGGGCCACAAAGGTAAAATACAATTTGGAGGCTCAAAATGTTATCAGTAAGAATGACCTTTATATATGCTTGAAAAATCAGCCTTTCTAGCACATGAATGGTTTTGTATCCAAGCACCGTGTCAAAGAAACTTTGTGTGGCCAGAAAATGAACTAGTTAAGCTATGTCCGCTCAGTCACCAGGCTCGAGTTTAGCTGATGCCACACCTTCAGTCATGGGCAGGGAGCTCATGATGTGGCCCAGTAAAACAAGCATTTCCATCTCTGACTTTCACAGGGCCGGAATATAAGAAAACATAATTTCTCCCACTGACATATGGACAAAAATAATTCCTCATCTCTGTACCTGAGTATTTCCATCTGCAAGCCGAGGTTAATAGGGTTTCCATTGATTCTCCTGAGAAATTGATACATCACCTTGTCTGTTGCTTTCCCATAAAAACATCACCCTTAACCCTTCTGTTTATGAAGCATGAGAATGTTTGAGAACATTTGTGGCCTGGTAACTAAGGAGGGATTGAACCATTTATTTATTAAGCATATATAAAAGAAAGTTTTTTGGATTTACTTTAAAATTACCTGATTAGAAAAGGGAGATGGTAGTTTACATATGGCAGTAACTGCTGACTTCACCAGTAAAACGTCTGAAAGTGAGACATACCATAGTTGAAAAATAATTCTGTCAAGTAAATATCCACAGCCTTGGACAAATTATAAGAATGTGCTCTATGTATTGGTGTAAGTACCACAGTACATGTTTATTTGACCTCTGACATTCTTGCCTCACTCTCCCCAGCTTTGTTGTCTGTCTCAACTGCAGTATTAGTAGTACCACCCTGGTTTGCTTTGAAAACTCTGGTGTAAACTTAGTGTAGTAGAATGTTCAGTTTGGAGTTAATTACATTCTAGCAAAATGACTCAAAACTGTGTTCTTTTATCCTATGTGATTAGGGGGAATAAATGTTCTTCCAATTTTATTCTCAGGATTTCTGTATGGCATTATTTCTTCCTGTATGGTGTATCTGTGCCTATTCTTGTGGGAAAGACAGGACTGTGATCCCAGCAGAGTGGTGTGTACTGACCAAAGTCTGTAAGGATATTTCCCTAATGGCTCTCTAGATCTGAAGTTTTTTGGCTTTGGGCTCTGATTCAGGCTATGCTGAGCTTCTTGTTCCATGCCATAAACATCTAAAAGACGGATTGAGGGCTACAGTAATTCCCACAGTAATTACAGCATCATGCTCAGTCCTAGCATAGTTAAGCTAAATTCATTAAGTCATTACCGAAGAAATGGTTACGTGTGATGGATGAGCTAATTTGTTTCTGAGACATGATAGACCATTTTCTGGAAAGCTGTTCCAGAAACTTGTTGGATTACTTATTAGATAGACACATGTTTAAATGAATTTGCTATTAATTTTACACCTGGAAATACTATTTTCCCTAGAAACTGAAAGTTTACAAAATACTTTCCTAATCATATTTCATTATCAGTTTCCATTCTTTTGATTTGCTTAATTTTTTTCCACCTTTGATTTTTGAAGTAATAATTCTCTTAAAATTGAATTCTAATGAATGTATTTTTATCATTATAATGTAAATGCTTTTTCTTCTGGCATAGTGAGTTTAGCTCATTTTCTGAGGATTTTAATATTTTTTCCAAACATGCTGAGCATATAAATGGAGCAATGGATTTAGAAGGCAGGTAGTTACTATTAGGATGTATTGAAAGGTATTCACAAACAACAGAAAAGGAGGGAATAAAGATATAGTAAGTAAAATAAGTCCCTCTAATTGTTTTGTAAATCATAACAGTCATTGTATAAATAGGTTTTTCTTCTAAAGACTTCTTTGGTTTTCCTATCTCTTTATGGCAATGTTATAAGGCTCTGAATTTTTAAGGGCTCTGATGTATAATAGGGCACAGGAATGTGTTCCAAGACTCATAAAATCTTTAATTAAAAGAATGGAAATTCTTGTAAACTCCTGGTGGTTGCCTTTAAGTAATATCACTTCTTAAAACACTTCCCGCTCCCCCAAGCCTGTGAGATTATCTTGCATTTTGTTACAGCACTGTTACATTCTGCTGGTGGATGATGTACCCATTTTAGGGAAACAAGTTGATTATCAGAATTCCCCAGCCTTTCTGGAAGGGAGACCTGGCACACAAAAGAGACTGTGCTGAGTAACTAAACAAATGCTTTGCTGTTAAAAGTCAAAACGGAATTTTGCTACTAGCTTTCCTGGAGACACACTGCTGTAGGTGGGTTACTGCCAGTGCTCACTGAGCTTTTGCTCAGAGCCTCTGAGTCAAGAGTTGGGGGCAGTTGTGCAGCCATCAGGAACATAAAGCAAATTTTCAATGCATGGTTGAAAGACAGTGGGTAGAAGGGGACTGGTATGTGACACATATTCCTGTCCTTACTTGATCTGTGGCTTTCTCCATTTTTCCTTCAGTATCACTTGCTGTTCATGGCAGCCAAAAGGACAGCAGCAGGGATCAAGCATCATTCACTGGTGTGTAAGGACCCAAGGGCACCAACACAGCAATTATATCACTGACAGCACCTACATGCTTCTCTTTAAAGAGCCCTGCTAAATGAGACACATGAAACTGAAGCATGAGAGAGTATTAAATTAAAGGTTTGCCTGTGTATGTCATTGCCTGAAGCTGTTGATCTGTTTCTTCATGGGTTACAGGTATTATTTTCCCAGCATGTGGGTTGTGAGGAAAGTTTTATCAAGAGACAGAAGTTTTTGACAAATTTCCACTCCCACCTATTTGGCAGTCACAGGAAAAGGAGGTGAATTAGGAGTCAATAAATTAATTCTCCAAGCATAGCTGCTTTTTGACTGAAGCATAATGTTTAGTTCCATTTTTCATGAGATTTCTTCCCAAAATGTCATGATGATGGGAATAAATCCTTAAATACTTTTGACTTCAAGACAAATCCTTTTGTTATTCAGATTTTTAATCAAAATTAAAAGATTTTTTAAAAACCGTTTTTTGAGAAGGTGCTGACTAATATCGTCACAGGTAGGTGATAATACAGTAGTAGGAAGCTTGGTATTTAATATAAAATTGCCTCCTTGCATCTCAGAAATTGCAATTATAGGAGCAATGGTAAAAGCATGTGGAAATGCTGCATTTTGATCCCAAACAGTTAATAGATTTACCATAAGAAATCACCCCCTTTGAGGAAAGATCTCATGTTTCTCTTAATGTAGCTATTCCACTATACATTTCAGATGAGCTTTAAGTAACTACTGCAGAGACAACAAAGCCACATTTGATAACATTTGGTGTGTGGAGGGTATATTAACATCTGTACATGAACAGAATGTCTGAAACACGTGCTGGACTCTTGCTTGTAAGTACTTGAAAACTGAGATTTATTTAGTGCTCGAACGAGCAGATGATAGTGAAGTATTCTAGCCAGGGGCACCAACTGTTTTGGTGTTGTTAACTATGAGCCAATATCCTCTAGAAAAGCACAAGGGCACAGAATAACTATGTAAATAACTTTTCTTATTTCCTTATTAAATGGAAAATTCCTGCTGAAGTGGCAGAATTATCTTGTTGAAGCCAATCTGTTGAACTGAAGACAATTTCATTAAACATTTCCTTATATATTTTGATAGTGAGAAGCTCAGGCACAGGTTCTCTTCGTGCTATGGAGAAACTGAAGAGACAAAGTGATAGGTGCATAGTGCCCAGGTGACACAGAGGTGATGGGTGCATAGTGGCCGTGCCATTGAGGGCTGCACACATGTACTCTGCTCGTGACATGAGGTGGTTATGGTGTCATTTGCTATGTGACTGCATCTCATCCTTTTGAAAATTTTGAGTACTCAGGTGATTCTTCAGTATTTCAAGGTTAACTCTTCAGTGTTATGCTGAGGATCCCTGGTTGGAGCATATACCAAATGCTCATAACCGGTTACATTTGATAGGGTGCTTGGCTGTTGGTGGTATAATGGCTCTGGGATGAACAATGCATTACCAAAGAAACCAATAATTAAGAATGATCTACACAAGAAACAGAAATATTTCTTCAGCTGCTTTATTATGGTTCAGGAAATGAACAAAGCTAAAGCAAAGCAAAATGATAAGTAATTCCAGCATCAGACCATTGTGACAGTGGAGGTAAGAAAACATCTAGTGCATTCAGCTGTCACAGTGTGGCTATTGGGAATTATCTCTAGTTAAGACCACGTTAGCAGAGGCTGGCTTGTGTCCTGCCTTTTCTTTCTGAATGACCACCACTTCTAATTTTCAGATGAGAGTGGGAAATACTAGGAATGACAACTAATGTCATGATGCTTTATTTGTAATCATAGAAATGGGTTTCTAACCATGTAAAAACGGTTAATAACTAAGTAAAACCATGCTCAGGATTCAGTTTAAGGTAAACTGTCATAGTGACTTGTTCAGAAGAAATTAAAAAGTTTAGTAGTCTCAATTTTAGAGGTACTAGGTTCCCTTCACCTAGCTGTGTCAATACTGAGAGGCTTTAAAGGAACCTCTCAAGTACAGTTCTAATGTCTTCTTTGTTCTTACTCCTAACAAATTACCTAACTGTCACACTATGTTAAAGGTGTTAATAAATGTTATTTCTTAAGTGGGGGCTTTTCCTGTGCATCATTTTTGCTTTAGTAGTAGATACATTGATTCATTTGGCATGTTTCAGTTTTGTTGTTCTCGCTGCAGTATATTCTGCTTGTGACAAATGAGCCATCTAATTCTTTTATGGATTTCCCAAAGGCAATTTTAGGAAAGAAGAATCTGCAAATATCTGTTTATAAGACATTTGGTGTACTGAAAAACTGGGAGTTACTTGAAAAAATATAATACATTTTTCCATGTTGTCAGAAGTCAGTATTGATGCACAGAAGTCCATTAGTCCTTGGAAAGAATGGCAGTTGGTGTAGCTCCAGCTGTATATGCAGCCGTTCATTTTAAGAATTGATTGAGAGCAGATGAGATCAAAAGTTAACATCTGCAGCTGTTTCTGGCTGCTAAATAAGCATTAAGGACCTGGTGAAGCTGTATTTTAGGGAAGAATAAACACTAGAGAACTTGCAAGCATGAATTTCAATGTTAATAGTACTATAGCACTGTTCTCACTCAAGTTTCAAGTTTTGGGTTCTTCCCTCTGTTGAATAGAAGGCTGGGAATACCTAGTGAGCAAGTTAAAATTTGCACAACTTCACATCTTCCTGTAAAACAAATTAGTCCTTGGATAACAAACTAATGTTGCTAGAAAATGCTAATACTTCTGCTTCAAGTCAGAAGGAAATTTCTACTTCATCATAAACAGTTTGGCAACATTTTAGAAAGTAAGAAGTGAATGCTGTTAAAACATTGTTTGCTTTGAGAGGATTTGGCCAAGGAAAGTAAGGAAATGACCTGAAAAACAATCAGCCTTGTGGAAACTACTGGAGACTTCATTAGGGAGACATTGCAGGGAAGCAAGTGGAGGATCAGCACTGGGAATGTCAAGGTGAAGTCTTGGCTCAGATGAAGATGATGAAAGCCAAATTGTCACTGATTTTAAACTGTCATTATTCGTGTTTTGATCTCAGCAACTGAGGATTTAGGAAAGATGTCATTAGCCAAATTCCGCTGCCTTGATTAGATGCAAATTTTCCTATGTGCGTTATACAAATATCTGTACAATGGCTGAGTTGTAAGTGCATTGGTTGGGAGGATCTGGAAATAAATGTGGTATCCTGCAACATAAGGAATGAAAAAAACATCTGGTGTGGGACATTTCTAAAAATAGTAAGAGCTGACTAAACTCTGCGCAAACCTTTTTAAATTTTAGAATAGTGCTAAAATTCAGCAGATGTGCTGTCCCTTTTTCATTCATAAAAGTCCTATGGCTTAATAAGTTTCTGATTTTTATGTATTTATTTATTAAATTGCATTTTAATGATATAATTTTTATAATGACATTTGCCATTATTTGCTTTGAGTCTATGAGAATTTTAAGCCTTTCTCTCAGAGATCACTTACACTTTTAGTACGTTATTCACTCACTGAATAATCAAACTTAGAGATATGAAGAGGTAGTTAATTTTTTATCCAATCTGAAATAATTATACAATAATTAGCTGATAATTGCAGACCCCTGAGACACTTCTGCTTGTCTGCTTCCGAAGATGACAGTGGTGCTTACCAGTGTATTCACATGTACATATAAATGTAATCATTGAGTCTCTTTGTGGTATCTTTTTTTTCATCAGAACATTCAATTTTGAAAATACTTCTTGAATCAGACAAAGAAAAGTGTTTTTTAATCATTCTTCTATGACTTGTTATTGACAAAGTGTCCTTGATGCGCTCTTGGTATTTATTGTGTCCCTGAGACAAGTGAACATGAACTGCTAATTTTAGTTGTATTTTATGGCATCCTCCGGATAGCAAATGTAATGTAGTATTGCTCCTCAGTTGACACCATTTGTAGTGGATTTCAGGCTTGGTGTGTGTCCTTGGAGGCTTCATAAAGCCCAGACTACACACCACAGTTTGTGAGGTCACATCACCAGTTGTACAACATGATCACATGCATGTCTGGATTGCTTTAACAGTTGGGTGGCTGTGGTTTTCTTGGATTTTGGCTTTATTTTTCTATTTTTATATCTATCCTTTAGATTGGTTTCTACTAGGGATTTGTCGAACCTCTTCAGATAAAATGGGAACTGCGGAAACCTTATCATTTCTGGTCAGGAATCAAACTAAATTTCATGTCCGTGAAGCTCTAAAAAATGTAATTAAATTTTCTTCCTGGTATTTTTACTGTTTTGTCTAGACAGAAAAAAATAAATAGAAGCTTTAATAGTCATATTGGAATAGAAGATTAGAATTGTCCTTGTGGGTAAGGATATCCAAGTTCCTGTTTCAGGTCACCTACTCTTACGATCTTTCATACAACAATTTCTATTTTTCTTCCTTTTATATCTCCTTTGGTCCTTGAAGGTTCGGAGATAAGTAGTTAAATTTAGAAATATGCTTTTTGTTTGGAAATAAACCTGAAAAAGTTGGATAGTCTGAATATTTGACAATTTCCCAGAAAATATGTGAAATCATGAAGTTTTACAATAGTAACTAAGAGAAAAGGCAACCTTCAGATATTTTGGGATGGTTTTTTTGATTTGGAATGTCATCAGAATTGTTTTGCCAGCTTTAGTTTCTTCTATCTGTACATTAATTTCTGTAGCTGCTTCAGCTTTGATGACACAGGCATCTTGTAGCACTGTCTTGTATTGTCTTGTACCATAGGGACCCTTTATTGTCTGGTTAATCAAATATTTCCAATAAAGCTTTTCTGATGATGTAACATTGAGAACAGATAGTTTCTGTATGGATGTTCTAACAGAGGTAAGATGGGCTTACACTGTCAGGTGTTCCTGGTGGAGTTCTAGTAGGATCCCTTTCTTCTACATAATCTTCTGTTCTCAAAAACTGTGGTGCCTGTCTCAAATGCGTGGGGAAGCTAGTGATGTTTCCACGGTGATTAAAACTGGTCAGGCCTTAAAACTTCCCATTGACTAGTTCCTGTTCTGCCATATGTTTCTTGTCTTTTCCTTGCTTAACTTAAGAAGTAGGAGACTTATGGTTGGGTTTTAGCTACGTCAGCATCACAAAGTACTGCTCAGCTGTAGGTATTCTTTCTTGTCAACTCTGTTTCATGAGAGTAGACTTTTCTCATCTGTTAAATAGGGGTACTCAAAATTGTTAGATGGTAGAATGCCTACAAGGAAAGCTGTATCTCATGACACTCCGAAAGTTATTTCCATTTTCAAGTCCTCTGTGCCGTTCACTTCTGTAATGTTGTATTCACCTTGCCAAACTTAGGTTCATCTGGGAATCCTGAGGTAAACTGAGGGAGTCCCAAGCCACAGGGCAGCATCAAAGTGTCCACAAATGGTCTTAAAAATTGCTGGTGTCACTAATCCCTTATTAGATATAATGAGGCCCTAAAATTTCTTTTTGAATTGCCTTCATTAACCTGAGTCCTATGTAACTTGGAGAGGCAGATTTTAAATGTCTTTGTTAACATAGCAGGAGAGGTTATTAGAGGTTAATCCCTGAAGCATGACAGTTTTTATGCAGCCATAAATTTATTTGTGTTCGTTAAAAATACAAATGGTTTAAAGTTCAGCCCTTACAGTCTGTCTGGAGCTTAACTCAATGCACAATCATGGCACATT
Source organism: Corvus kubaryi (assembly GCF_017639235.1). NCBI lineage: Eukaryota > Metazoa > Chordata > Aves > Passeriformes > Corvidae > Corvus > Corvus kubaryi. The sequence continues at coordinate 14,442,829 of NW_024581133.1, read as the reverse complement.
TCCAGATAGTGGTTGTGCCAGGCTACAAGAGTTGGTTTCCCTGTAGTGGTGAAGCTGAAACCATCTGACTCCACATACTTGAAGTCAGTTTACTGTTGAATTGGCAGCAGTTGCGGTCAGGCTTCAGTTGTAAGAAAATGCTTTATTGCTTCCAAGTTTCCCTTTCAGCAAAGAACACTTAGAAGACCATAAAACTGTCTGTGTCTTTCTAAGATCTATCATGGCAGCCTGGTAGAACAGCATGTATTTTTCATTTGAAGAGTTAGTGTTTTCCAGTTATGTGGAAGGCTTAACTAGCAATATTTATTTGTCCTCTGACTTGTTTCCTGTTGTTTTCCTCTGTCCCTTCTGAAATGCATGGATCTGCATCAACAATGTGGAGAGTTTAGTTCCTCTACTGGTTTTAAAACAGCGGGAGATGCAAGTGATGGAAATACCTGCTGCAGAATAGTTCAGCACTCTTGTCAAAAAGAAAAGCAGATAAGTGCCACAGAAGTTTAAACTAATACTCTGTGTCAAGTGGCACAAGGTGATACCTCAGTGTTAATCTCCAAGATAAATTCCATCCTCACTGCTTTTGTGCATGGTAACTGTGCCTGCTAATCCATTTGCAAGGACCATTGACTTTAGAAATTCCATTTTTGCTTGCCTTTGCCCACATTTTTAGGTAAGTACAGCAGTGGCATAACAAATTATCACACATGGCTTCTGTCTCAGATGCGTTTGTTGGCTTCTTTCAGATAAACCTTACATAAATCTTTTGAAAAGTAAAGTGTGTGGTTGATACATTGGTGAGAATGTTTTCTCTTGGTTTCTTACAGGTGCAGAACAGAGAAAACTAATGAAAGAACTTAAGGTGTTAGATTATTTTGATAGTGGTATGTCATGCATTCTTATCAAGGTCTTAAGCTCAAGCTGAATAAAAGTATTCAGTTAATATATCAAAAGTTGAGTGTATATAGGTTGGAAACCTACTTAGGAGTTTGAATCTAAACTTAAAAGAAGTTAAAAAGGGGAGTAAGGGAAACATATGGAAAAATTAAAAATTAAGCTTGATACTTAAAATGCAGTTTGGTGGAATGTCAAGGGGTGGCTTACATGGGTTTAATCAAATTAATGCTTCATTGTAAGGCTTTTAATTGTTTCCCTTCTGCATGAACTAGTTTTCACTCTTAACCCCCACATCTGTTTTCTCCCAATACTGATGGTGTTTACGGCTGTCCAAATCTGAGAACACAGACCAAATTCACACAGAGTGCATGTACATATTTGTGAGAGAAAATAAAACTTCGAGGCTGTGATGCCTCGAAGACCCAGAATGGACATGTCACATCAGTGATTATCTGTAAAATAGCAAAGTGTTTTGTTTTCTATGAAGCATTTCTCCGAATCTAAATTTTCTAGAGGGGCTATGGGACATCCTGAAGAATAGGTTCTCATGAATTACAGTAGGACATGGAAAAGATGAGGTTTTAAGCAGAGCTTCCCACTCAGGAGATACACAGCTCAAAGCAGAGCTGCATGTTCAAGTAATCATTGTCTGCCTTTTTGTAGAGAAGTTGTTATTTTAGGTCCCAGATTTTTTTTCATGATTGCTGTGTTAGAAGTTGTACTGAAAAGCTTTAACTGCACACAGAGTTAGTGTCAGCCTGGTCACTTTACCAATGGTCATACAAGCCTTTCTCTCTTCCTTTTGTCATATGCGTTCTACAGCATAATGGAAGTAATATGAAATTATTAGGATGCTTATTTTAAGGTAAGTTTAGATTAGATATAAGAGAGAAATTCTTCCCAGTGAGGGTGGTTGGACACTCTCACAGGTTGCCCAGAGAAGCTGTGGATGCCACATTCTTGGAAGTGTTCAATGGGGCTTGGAGCAACCTGGGGTAATGGAAGGTGTCCCTGCCCATGGTAGAGGGGTTGGAACTGGATCACGTTCAAGGTCCCTTCCAACCCAAACCATTCTATGTTTTTGTGTTGTAAAGTAATTTATGATCTTCATGGCTGGAAACATGAGCTACTTACATGCAGCCATGACTTTCACTCACATTCTCCTCAGCTTACAGAGCCATGTATGTTCTGAGCCAAACCCAGTGGTTCTTACCCAGGCAAAACTCCCACTGACTTCACTCACTTCAGTGGGAGTTTTGCCTAAGTAAAGACTGAAGGATTTGGATCACCAAACTTTGAACAAAAAGTTTTCTATAACTTTGGGCTGAATTGCACAGAAGGCAGTGGGTGTTTGAAGGAAAAAGGAAATACACTTCTTTTCTACAATAATTTCATCCCTGTTAGTGCTGAAGTTAAAAGCATTCCTTTTGAGAAAGCCTCACTTCTAAACTCTGCCAGTGTCTTGGGCTGAGGACATTAAGAATTACATCTGGAATTCTTTGTACTGTATTGCCAAGTTTAAGGAGATACTCTTTAATGAATTGGAGTAAGTATTAGTATGGTTGGTGTTTTTGTCATGTGGTAAGAGAATAGATGTTCTGTGAAATATAGCAGTGTACTTGCTTTTTCTTGCTTTAAATTTAAAACAAAGACTGGCAAGTATCACAAATATAAAAACCTTGAACCAAATCCAGGAAAATTCTGTTTCTTTATACAATACAATAAATATACAAAACGTCCATCTTAAAATTATTAACTGCTTACAACTTGTTTTAATGTCTTCTCCAGTAAAATGCAGTTAGAACAGTTTTCCTCATCACAGTGTTTGCTGCCCAGGTAGCATATGCCCAGATGACTGTATAGTTTTTACACAACAGTGCAGAATAAGTATTAAATACGAATAAATAAGAATATTAGTGTGTTACACCCACTTTTCCCTTGTGCTTATGTCCAGTCAAAATAAAAGATACTGAAGAAGCAAGTGTGGGCTACTTACATAGCACAAATAGGCAGTAGCATCTCCCTAGGTATTGTACAATGGAATTGAGGACTTCAACACTGAACAGGATGTGAGGAATTTTTCATGTGAATCTAGGTTTTATGCTTTCCTGCTTGTAGAGGCTGAGCATGTCATAAAGGTGGCCTCTTGAAATGTTTTTGTGGGCCAAGGTGGTGGTTGATGGGAATTGTTCAGGCATATTTGCTTTTCTAGGATCATTTTATCTGCTCTCTTCATTGGTGGTTAGATTAGGTACCACAGTAGCTCTAATCTGTGGTGTTCTGCATAGCACTGGAGAATGTAAAGGAATGTGGAAACGGAACGGGGAAACCTTGATGAAACCTCGTGCTGAACCCTGGCATCCTGAAACCTTGCCTCTGGATAGAAATCCTGTGGTGGATCTGTGGCCCAGGCTAGGAGGAAGGGAAGCCTGCCAGGGAGGTCTGGAGCCACACAGGACTGTAGGGAGGGGATGGAAGGGCTGGATCCTAAACCATGGATAGTTTATTCAGCCCTACAGATTTCATAGTTCCTTTTATACAGTGAACATCACCCAAACTCTTTGTTAAGGTTAGGCAGGGTTTGAAAATGTTGTGTTAGAACTTCAAAGTGCTGCAAATTTTGCTCTAGGGTAGAAAGCAGAATATTTAGGCTCTTTTTTAGTTCTAGTATCGGGTTTCTAAAACTCCCTATGATAGGACTTTCCTTTATACTGAGACTGTATGCATTATATCCAGAATAATAGAAATAGGTTTTTGGAAAAAAAACCACAAAGGGACAGACCGACTTAAATCATTATTTCTTTCAATTCTAATCCACACTTAGAGATTTTTAACAAATATATAGTAAGAAACATCATGTAGTGACTTTTTAATCGCTTCATATGAAATGGTATTTGCAATCTGGGCTAAATTCTTCAGAAAGACAATATTTTAAAAGTAAGATGATGAGTACCTAATAGGCCTCATTCTGTGGTCTTTATAAAGCTTCCTGGGCCTACATTTTGCAAGTCTGTGCTCCTTGCATAAACTCTTTGAATTTCCTGGTCATTGATCCTGCTCAGCACAGTGAAGGAGCAGAGAATTACTTTTCCTCCTGTCCCGTTAGCTGTGGGCTTGAATATCTATTTGGTCTTATGTTGCAGAGCACACAGTGGTGGAAACTCTTGGCTCTGCTTCATGTATAGAGCACCGAAGAGTGGAAATTTCTGGCTCTGCTTCATGTTAGTTTGCACTTCAGGCGACTTACTCAGCACCAGTGTTGGATCACAGAATCTTTTTTCCTAGCATGCCATCTTTGTAGTCTGACAGGTACAATGGTCCCAACTACCACATAGCTCACTCATCCTCACTTCTTGAGCAGGAGAGAGACTGGCAAAAACTCATCTGGACCAGTCCTGCAAAGGTCTGGGAATTTTAAGGCTGTCAGGCAGAACTTTCCAATGAAGGAGACGTACCTCACATTGTAACTGTCATTACTAGAAGCACTGCTGGGCTTTATCAGTGTGAAATGACAAAACAGTGTGAAGACATTTAACTGAAAGTTTCATGTAATTACCTCCACTAGTAGTGATTGCGTTATCTTTGAGTTGTCATTTTTACATAACACACCCGTTGTTTATAACCTATGTGATTAAAAGCAAAAGAGTGTAATCTACCTTAAAAGCTAAATTATATTTCCACGAAGAATGAGGATATCAGGCCAACCACAGCTCTCCGTCAATGGGCCTTACTGTTCAGGAAGCAAAGATTAATACTCAGCAGTGCTTGCCAGGCAGAACAAATAAGACGTGCAGTCAGTTCTGCAAATTGAGGAGACAGGTCTTGAAAAACTATCTGTTAACCTACAGCCTTAAAATTAGGACTCTTCCATAGTCCTGACAAAACTTAGAAATGTAAGATAACACATTTTGAAAAGAGCAGCAAGTACAATGAGGGTAGGTGAGACACTTTGTATTGTCGTGCTTTGGCAAGACTGAAGTAGTGATTGACTTAATGTCAGAATAACTCGCTTGAGGATGTAAATGCATTTTAATTCTTAATTTAATTCTTTTAAATTGTAAATAGTTTAATTGGTAGTGTAAATGGTTCAATTATTTGCATTTGCTTACACTTACAGATTGGTTCTCACACACAAACTCTTCTCAGTCTAGCATTAAGAAGTAGTCTGTACTTTAAGTTGCCACGTGTTTACCATATATTTAGTGATTTTCTCTAAAAATCACAAATTACACTTGTAGTTGGTGTTATAATAATATGGTCTCTTTTCAATTAACAGTTTTAAGCTATTAACATCTTTTAACAGTGCCAGAAAAACTGTTTTTTGAAGATATTTTGGTTTAGAACTGATGGCTAGCTTGTTAATAATAGTGAATTTTCAGCTTCATCAAACATAAGAAAACGTTTCAGAATTCTAGAAAGAAGCTTTCCAAATTTATCCAGCAAATGGGAGGTTTTTAGGGGTAAAATTAACAAGAAAATATGGCTTGCTATGGATCTTACCCTTCATATCTCTGGAAATTAAGGTGATAAAACTATACAGTGGCTTATGGAAGTGGTTTTTATGGTTAAATCTCAAGTCAAGTTGATTTTACCACTGGCACTGACATATCCATGTCTACTCTGAAACACCAAGACAGATCTGTCAAAGTAGTCTGGCTGGGATCACTTCTGTGCAATGTGGAGGGCAAGGAATGCCCTTTCCAGGCCCCTCTCTGTCTCCTGGGCTGGCTCTTGCTTAGTGAGGAGGACTTGGGGTTTTTGACACATCTTGTCTAACCTTACAGGTAGTTAGGAGTGACTTTTCAACTTAGAAACTCACTCCATAAATCCCAAGAAGAGTTGCTGGGCATTGTCCCTTTTTCTTGTTCAGGGTAACTTCATGGCAACAGTTGTTGTGCCTGTTGCAGCAACAGGAGCAGGAGGGGTGAACGTGACCTGCTGTAACACCCAGCCATTCTCTCTTGCCAGAGTGTAGTCTTCTCTGCCAAGCTGTGATGCACTGAGCTTTCTCTCTTGACACGAACATCATGTTTTTCAATTTTATTGTAATGAACAGTGTCCTTTGTTAGCAACACAGGCTTTTTTTTAAAAAACTGTTGCTTGGCTGTTTTTTCTGGAGCTCATACATGTTTTCATCCATAACAATGGGAATATTTTTGATACAATTCTGTACACAGACTTCTGTGTAATTTTGAAGATGTCAGTTTTGAAGATGTCCGTCAATGTTACGGTTTTACCTCTGCAAATATTCTGATGACACTGTGCCTTACTGTTTCTTGGAATATTTCAAAACTCCTTTTGTAAGATTTTTTTTTACAGTGCATTCTCTAGACATAACTGTAATCTAACTAATGGAAAATGGTTCAAAATTCTCCATAGGAATAGAATGACTCGTCAACCATCAATTGGCATCAGAATGGAGACTAGTCTATGCGATCTGCTTGCTTGTAAAATTCCCTCATTGTATCCTCTGCTAATCTGATTATTAATGTTTCAGTTGATTGCTTTACCTTAAAACTGTTTTTCCTCAGCCAGCACTGATGTCTTTGCAATCTGTTATAATTTCACAGCCAGTCTGTCATCACTAAAAATACAGTTTGGTAGTACTATGTAATATAATTTTCCTTCCTTTATGTTCTTGAAGTAGTTTCCTACAGTAAATTTTATTAAAACAACATTGTACTATCAGTCTTTTCTTTCAGCTCTGGAGTTTCATTTGTACTGAACAATCAGGCAATTTTTTCATGTGTTGGATTTAATTTGCTGATGATACGGATGTTAAAGGTAGATGTATGCAATACAAATGCACTCTGGAATGTTCATATGGAAATATATTTATTAATATGCAATTAGTTGCCTGTATAACATGGCTGTGGGCACATTCTGGATAATAACAAAGCTGATTAGAGTACTGGTTTTCAGCAAATTGATGGCATCTTGTTGACAGCAATTTATATAGCCCTTCAGGTATTTTGGCATAAGGAGATACTGCACATTTTGATAGTGCTCCCTGATTATTTTAAAGACTAGGGAGCACATTATCCTGTGACTCTCTGGTTCCCAAGTGATGTAAAATAAAACTGCTTAAAAACTGTTCTGGTGGACTGCTTTGTCCAGGTGAATCTTGGAGAAGTAAAGATCTAGATTATATGGAATTTGTGTGGTTAAGATCTCGAAAGCATTACTTGCATTTTAGTACTTTTCCATATAATCACCTAGCTGACTTAAGGCAATCTTAGGACTCATGAAGGAGTTGGAATTTTCTGATTGACTTTCAGCGGATTTCAAGGACAGCTCTTTTCTTTCCTTGTGTAATGGTACAGTTTGATAATTAATTTCCCCCCATTTTTTATTCCTTTGTGCTTGTTTTTTATTTAATCTCAAGTTTGTTGTGAGTTTCTTAATACTTCATTGTATTATTTCACACATTTTTAAATGACATGAGCTTCATGTATCATTCCCTTTTTCAGTCACAGCTGCTTTGTGCACTGTGATCAGTTTGCTGTGTAATAGAGCTGCTGAAACTGCACATGGTTAGTTGTGTGTGGTTCTGCATGCACACTGTGCATGATGCTCACATGATGAGAGAAAATTTGGTTCCCTCCACTTCTTTTTGCTGGGAAACCCTCACTGCTTATGTCCTCTGTAGCTGGAGAATTGTCCTCTTTGGTGCATACAAGCTCCTCCATTGCCTAGGATGGAGCTGTGCTTCTTGGATACTTACATAGGGGTGAATGCAGAAAACAGATGCTTGCATGACTGTTGCCAAATTTGATCAGGATATTGATTCAGTATAACAGCAAATACAGCTGCCAGAATTCTGTGCTCTGGACTATTTTATGAATTTGTTCCAGGTGGAAATTCACCTCTCTTCCTTCTCTCCTTCCTCCGATGGGAAACCAAACAGTTTGTTGGCTTGGCTGGGTCTTTCCTTGCTTGCCATTGGTACTTTGTTGGCTCTTTCCATATAGCTTTTGGCTGTCTCTCTAATTGGAACAATCTAAGTTTGCCAGGACTTTTATTGACACTGTACTGCCTGCTTTTGTAGTTGCTTGTTTTGTACTACTTTGTGCTAGGGAAAAGAGAGAGTTTATTTTGCTTTTGTGTTTGTGTGTGTGAAGTGAGTCTGGACGTATTGCAGGACTGGAATGAGGAAATTATTCAGGTGTGGGGTTTTTCTCAGCTGTACTAATTCGTATGAGTGGATGCTATAGTTAGTCTCATTTTTACAAGGACTTATTATTATATCAGTCTTAGATACCTTGTGACATCCATTTTGGCTAGCTAATTGTATTGTAAGCCCTTAAATGTAGCTGTCACCATATTTTTCTGGGATGTTGTATAACTTGTGTTGCTACTGTACACACTTCTATGACATTTCTCTTTTAACTGCTTCTTATTTGTGACACACTGTTAAGTTAGGGCTCAGTCCTGAAGATGTGATTCAGGGCCTTATTCAGAGTAATGTCTCCACTGTAGTCATAACTTGCAGTTCTTCATACCTGATAAGATTGTGTCCCTATAGTTGGCCACTGAGTGTATGGTGATGGGCACTCGAGTAGATTTTTAGGAGAATCATAATTAGATAGCATTTCTAAAGAATTGAATACTATTTCGAATTCAGAGAGAAGTTGTATATGACTTAGAATCTGATAAGAATACAGAAACTGTATCGACTGTATGTACCATAAAAGCTTAGATGAGTAGATGTGCTCAAAATAGATTTTAATTCTACTTTGATGAATAGCATAAAAATGATTGCAGAGTTTTTGGGCTGTGGGCTTCTAGACAACTGAGCAAGCAAAACAGTCTTGGGCAGGAGAACAGTTGTCCGGGGTGTCTGGCTGGTTGTCAAAGAATTTGCACTGTTCATACTGTGATGGGCACTTGTGTTTGCATTGGACAGTTGGAATTGCTATACCGAAGCAAATATTAGTCAGAGTGCCTGCTGGTTGTGTAGGACCAGTTCAGTAAATCCCACTCCAGAGGCACTGGGAAATGGAGGTAGGTGGGACATGCATCTCATCAGCTGTTGCTGAATTATATTGTGGAAAAGTGCTACATTTTTTCCACAGAGCTTGCCTGATTGAGAAATACGTGGTTTTTTTCCCAATAAATGAAGTAGAAGAATTACTGTTGAATTTAGTGCCCAGATAAAGTATTTAGGAGGCTAAGCACAACACTCTTCATCATTTCTCTCTCCCTACTCCCTGCTATGGATAAAGATAATTGAGTGATAAAGTAAAGAGAAAAGATGGGAGAAAAACAGGCAGGATTGAAAAAGGAATGGAACTCAAATCCTTCACAGCAGCTAGCAGAGTAATGTTTTTGCCTGCAAGCCACAGCAGGTACAATAGAACTAAGTGAAAGAAATCAACGGTTTTCTATTTGACAAGCACTCACTGGCAGAGTAATACATTTTGAAACAGCAGAATTAAATGGAAGAAAATCCTAAGTTTACAGCCAGAAGAAATTTTGTATTTCTTTCCAGCAAGAGCCTAAATGTGGATCTGCCTTGAATAAAAATGTGGTGTTACTTTGACTTCCTATAATGTACTTTATCAGGCACTTGGAGTAGAAAGAATAAACCTAAAGAGTAAGAGCCCTAGAAGAGTTGTTTTTGTGATTTTGCTGGGGATCAAGCATGGGCAGACTGATTAATCCAAACTGTCATGTCTTGGCATAAATAATGTGTAATAATTACATTACATCAGTGAGTTTGCTGGTACTTTGGAGTGAGTGAGAGATTTTGAAATGTCTAAAATACAACTGAAACTGAAATTGTGTGTAATTGGTGCCATACAGTGAGTGAGTGAGAATATTACATAATCCCTGAGGCCGAGCTAATTTGCTAACAGATGGATTGTACATTCTAAGAACAGAAGTGCTAGGAAAAAGATGCATGTGCTTTGCTGTTAGCATGATAAATACAATAGATTCCAGTTTTTAGTGCAGAAGTCAAGCTTGGAAATTACCTTCCATTGTTGATACGAGTTTCTTGAAAGAAAGCTCAGTTCTTGTTGCTGCAGGATATCAGTGCTTGATAATTCCTCCATCAAAGGAGATAAGGGTTACTTGGTTAGGCATTCCATAAATGTTTTTTTTTGCCCAAGGCCAAAACCTATTAATTTTATCTTGTCTGGGGGGGGTATCACTTTCAGCTCAGGAGAATATTGGATTCAGTCCCTTGCTCCTGACTATTAAGATGACTTTGCAGATTGCGACTTAATTAACCCACAGAGAGGACAGAGATGTCAGATATACATAGGCAGACTGAAGGTGAAATTGTAGTGATCCCACTTCCTCCCGTGGGCTGTTTACATCTTTCTGGTATTTAAAGAGCTGGAGTGTTTCCTCAGGGGAGGACTGAGGTCAGGCTACAGTAGGTGTCTCTAAACCTCCTCTGTCAGGCATTGGCCGGGTGCTGTTGTGGAGCATGAGCGTGTCTGTGTGGCCTCTGGAGCAGCCCAGGGATGACCATGAGAACCTGTTGTAGAAATGGGCATGAGCAGTCAAGAATGAGAGCACTGCCTGCCTACGCTCTGCCCCGTTTGGAACTCAGATTCTGAAGCCTGGGCTTGGTACTGTCTATTCCCCTTCACCATGCCTTGGGCCGAAAGAGCATTTATGGAATGCCTAACCAAATAAATGGCAAGCCAGACCTTTCAATAAGATAGGTAGCATTTTCTTACTGAGAAAGAATGTTTCTTATCTGCTGGTAGTACCACGCCAACTACTTATTGTGGGTGCAGTGTTGGGGTACATCTCTGCACCTCTAGCTGACCTTGGAAATTCATATGAAGGTGGGGATAAAGAGGGTTTGAGAGCTTACTGAGAGATTGTACTTGAATATTGTCATTTTCCTGTATTTGAAACAGTCATAAAGGCTTTCTTTGTTTTTAAAGAAGGAAAGCTGTAAACTCCTGCTTCTCCAAGAGGTTACATCAGGAAATCACCTTGACTCTCATGAAGGCCAGCAAGTGTTTAGAAGTTATTAGATAAAAATCCACTGAATATCAGCTCTTTTCTGAACAGCTGAAGTGTTAAGGCTCAGGATTCTTTGGTACTGTTTCTGAAGGTTCTGGTTGTAAATGACTCATCCTGTCTTCTTTTGTCCTCTTTTGTGCTGGAAAAACATGTCTCCTGTATGCTGTGCTCCAGTGTGTGTCTTTGTGTCCTTGTCACACACTGACTATATGTTTCTCTGTCGTGTACAGTAGAATACACAGTTTCTGGGCTGCTTCAGTGACTGTTTCCCTGCACTCTCTGTCTTGACAGTAGCAATTGTAGGCCAAGGCTGAAACTTACTTGAAACTCTGGAGCACACACAGTATGACCAGGGTTTTTTCAGTGTTGTACTGCCCAATCCCTAACTTGTGTGTGTTGACCAGATGCCATGGTGATACTCAGGGCTTTAAATCTTGACTAGACATGGGCATCTTTTCATAAGAAGAGAAAGGATCATATCCTTGATACTGTCTCAGTCTCCTTGGCAATTTTGAGCCCCTGATCTTAAAAAGAAAAGAACAAGCATTTCTGAGTAAACCAGTTATAAGTTCTTCTAAAAATATTTGCACAACACACAATTTTATTTAATCCTAGTTTTTGGAAAAAAACAAAATTATTTTTGCTGTTTATTTTCTTTGAAAAGAAATGTTCAGCTTGTTTAAAGTCCCTGGCAAGGAACTTTTCAGTGTGGGTTGTTAAGTTTTGGCAGAGCTATAACCATCTAAAAGCAACAGGGATATTATTGGAAAGCATTTGAAAATATTAGCCATTACTATAGTTACCAGCTCTGCCTGTATTTCTTTCTTTGGGCATGAAATTGTATCAGTGCAAGTAGTCTCGAAGGTGGGTGCACCAAGGTGGAGAGGAAGTAAAGACGTAAGCCAAGTGTCAGTGAGCAGTGCAGGGTGAAGCACAGGTCACAGTGGTCCTTGGGTTCAGAGGAGATTCCCGAGGTATCAAGTTCCTGGGTGCTTCTGCTGTTGGGGCCATGCACCTCACAGCTCTTGGTAGCACAGTTCCAAGTGTAACACACATAATTAAACCCCTGGAGGGGAAAAAACCCCCAAACACATGTTATTGAATTTCAAATTTATTAGAATTAAAGGAATTAATTAAAGTTGTCCCAGGAGATAATAGAGAACACTGTATTCTGTGCTACCTTTTTTGTGAGCAACATCGTGGATAAAAAGAAATACATGCAGTTGAAAGAGAGGACTAATGAGTAAGTGTTTATTGCACAGATATATTCTGGCTATGTTAGCTGCTGTTTCAAGATCAGACATCTGTCCTTAAAATATTTTGCTGCTTGGAGGTTTTTTTCTTTACCTTGAAATAAAGCCAAGTTTTTCCTTCATAAAGGAGAGCACTTGAATAAACACAACCTTAGTATAAAGCCAGTTGGGACTAGTCTGTTGGCAAGGGCTAGAGTTCTTTTCACATAGGGAATTATTAGGAAGACAGTGAATCTAACTTCTCCCCTCTCAAGGGTCCCTCACATAGTCTCTATTCTTGACTGCTGTATTATTAAGCAGCATGGAACAGTCAGAAGTTTACAGGAATATTACACTGGGACACTTTTATATATTGTCTCTTATTTTTCAGAAAATACTAAATATTTCTTCATTTTGACTTTGAAATTGCAAAAGGTGCAAGTATTTGTTAACTATGGTATACCCATAGGGACATTTATTTACACATACCAAGCAGGTAAAACTTGTAAATCTGTTACAGAACAAAGACAGCTGAGAATTCTTGTGTGGCTTAGAAAGGTTTATGTATTCTGGGGAGCAGTGTTGGGATACAGTGGTACTTAACTATGAACTGGATTCTGCAGAAGTTGGCACATACTTCTTTTCCTTACAAAATTGGTTCTAAGAGTTGCATTTTCTGTGTGTTAGACCAGGTCACAAGAATTGCAATGCTAGTAATGTCTGAAATCAGTTAGTAATTTCCAGTTTCCTTTGTCCTCATTTATATAACATGATTCTTCACTGAGACCTCTTGCTTTCTAAGTTTGGGGAGGTGAGGGAGTATATACATAATACAAAAACTCTACCCTTTTTGGTATCATGATAAAAAGCACTTGGAAATAAAACCCCCAAGATTCAAGTAGACAAAATTAACTCCTGCATTTCAATTATCTTTTGTCATTCACCCAGTCAGAAATAAAACTTGCTACACAATCCCTTCTTATGTAATCAGTGAGACACAGAATGACAACTGTAGTATCTCTGTTTTTCAACCTTTATGTTTGAAATGTTTCAACCTTACGTTTGAAAAGAAAATGCTGTTGTCAAAATTCTTTTTCAAGTATTAGGAGAAACAATTTTTTTTTTTAATATTCTGATCTCTAATTCATCTTTGCTGAAAAAATCTGAACACTTGACCCATTTTTAGATGATTACTCAGGACTTTTTCCTTTTCCCTCTCCAGTATATCAGTCCAGGAAACAGAAATGCCTAAAAGACACAGAACCATGAATTCTCATCTTTTGGAGCTGGGGGAATGTAAGGGCTGGAAGCTGACAGATGACAGATGTGCCTCAGAGTCCATTTCATCACATTAAGAACACAGCCAGTCCCCTCTGTCTCCCCCTGTATAATGTACATCCCTCTCTGGGAAGATAACCTGGCTCAGACTTTGATGCTTCTTTCTTATTTATTCTCTGATATAAACATGTGCAGACAAAACTGCAGTGGCCAAATAAATGGATGAGTTCCTTGTGTGAATGCCCTGTGCGGTCTGGATGCAGCTCCAGGAGCAGGCAGTGGTCGTGGTGCAGTTGTAGGTACTCGTAGTATGAACCCCGGTATGTAAAGTGTTTACAGGAACCATCATCAAATTAAACTTGTTTAAATCCTAGTGGCAAGATTTTTGTTCAAGTAGTAGTGAAGGTACAAATGGCAGAGCAAATACAAGGTGGCTATGTGGTGACTGTGGGCAACGCAGAAAAAAGTAACATTCCTGAAGTCTGATCTTCGTTGCATATATATCCATTTTCTAGTCATCTAGGAGACACTGGATTACATTCCTTGTAGCTGTTTTCCTGCTTTACAAGGGGGCATCTTTGTGTTTGAAATTCAGATGATATTTGACATAACAAAATTTAAACTCGGTTTTTTGTATTTGAACAGCTGTCAAGTCTACAGTAAGGAGATTCTCAGTAATTTTCAGATCCCCTTGATTTATCTAGCTTGATTCTCTCACCCTTTCACTGACAACCAAAGGAAAGCCAAAGGATATCAAATTTGAGGTAGCATTTGTGATTGTTTTTGCTATAGCACAAAAACTGTTTGAAGAGCTTGTTGAATCTAACTGCAACTCTTTGAACTTTAGTGCTCTGGGGAAAGTTACATTGGCTATCTCAAAACCCAGGAAAGAATCCAAGTGTTGTGGTTGTGACTTTCACAGGGGATTCCAAAAGGGATGACGCTCTGGAGAAAAATTTCACCTTTTAAAACTGCTTGCAGTTTTCATTATCTATTTTGACCTGTCAAGATGTCCAAAAAAAGAAGAAAAAAGATGTTGAGAAATAGTTCCAGTGAGACAGGGAAACAGTGTTTGAGATCAAGAACTCTTAAGTGATTTGAAGAAAGATAGTAGCAGAAGGAGTTGCCTTCTCTAAACATTTTAGAGCAAACAATATAGTAAAGAATGGTATGAGGGAAAGTAGTGGGCTGAACTCAGAAATGATTGGGTCAGTTGTGAAAGTGGTGCAATTGCATTTGTTTGCAAGCATACCAGAGTTTTGCTTAGCCTGCCAAATTTAACCAGACCTTTAATGAGTTCCATCCTGAGAAAACACTGTGAATGTGGTTGTGGCTCTATCTGCACAGAGCCTATAATGATATTTAAACCAAGACTGAACTTTTAAAAAATGTGCATTCCTAAAAAAACATCTTAAAAGCAATTAGCTTTTTTAAAACTATTAGATGTAATGGCCTCTTGCACAGGCACAAGATTAGAAAAGGAAGAGAATGAATCTGTTGAAATGAACATAATGACACAAACCAAAAGAAGTTAGGAATGAAGAAAGCAGTGAAAACCAGAGCAGGTTGTTCTGTCTGTGTTTCTGGGTGTGTGTATGTATAGATGGACAAACACAGGTGTGGCACGTGTGCATCTCAAATGTGTGGCCTCCCCAGCTCAGGTGGGACCGTTCAGAAGTACGGGAGGTGCAGTTAAGCCAACGAAGATGACAAGGGAATGGAATAACGTATCAGGATTCCATAGGCTGAACATTTCAGTCTGAAAAAACAGTAACTTGGGTAAGAATGATTGAGTGAAGTGCATAAAACTTGAGAGTTCATGGAGAATGTGAAGAGGAAATGATTGTCATTGTCTGTCTCAGTACAAGATCTCCGAATTACTGGCAGAAATTACCCAGTGCTATTCTCAAACGAAGATGATGTGGCATGTAGTGCAACTGACTGACATAGGAATTAGACCTGCTAAATTTCAGGAAGCTAAGCATATTCAATAAAGGACTACTAAATGATAGAAAGACATTATATTTGACTGAGGAAATCTTTGTGCCTCAAAGTAAAAATGCAGCCTTGAAACATATTCTGACAAAATAGCATACATTTTTCCTGGCTTTGGAATCACTCTTATGCATCCATTGTTGATGCCTTTGAATAACGGACCTTTGATGTGACTTGCAAGGACTTCATGTTTCTGTGTTCTTGTAGTATAGTGGGAGAGCTTTGGTGATTGACTCTAATCATTCAAAGGGCCTGATCATTCCCTGCCTTGACATTCTTCTGAAGCTCTTCGTACTTGGGGTTTTTTTTGCTAACCTGAGTATCTTCACATTAGCAAGAAAATAGTAAGGGCCAGGAATTTCTAGTGCAAATCAAGGATGAAGTCATTATTGACACGATGGTGAAGTTGAACATACTCTTCTGAGGAGGGCACTAGGCCCCATTTTTTTCCTTATTTGTAAGCCAATCAAAATAGAGAAATGCATACAATTTTCCATTACTCAGGGACCTTGTCACTGATGGTTTCCACATCTTCTCTCTGATTAACAGAAATAAAAAATACTTAAAGGACTGCAGCATTGAAATATGTCGAGATACTATTGCTTATACCTGACCATATGTCTTGATCCAGCAAGTATTAAGAAACTGCTAAAATACAGAAAAATGTTGAAAATTTTCAAAGGGAATTTGTTCTAGATCTTTAGTGATAGAAAAGTCAAATCACTGTGAATTCTGGTATTTTCATGTCTACTTTGAGATGTTTAAAAAATTAAGTAGCAACTTTTAAAAATCCTTAGGTTTCAAAAATACCTCTTTTGTAATACAAGCTGCTAAATCTAACCTCTATGCAAGCCTCATGCAGTCATATACACAGGTAGCTGAGGAAGAAACTTGGAACATTCAGTGGCATTATCTAGAGAAAGACCATTCTTAAGTTTTGATTTTGTGTGAGAAACTGCTTCACTCTTGTCTGAATAGGTTTAGAAGCCTAGAAAAGGGATTTTGGTCTACAATTCTGAGTGACAGGAAAATAAGCATCCTAAGAATTGAACTTTATCAAAGAGTAGAATAGACAAATTATAAAGAACCAAACTCCCTTGATTCTGGCTGCAAAAATGTCACTCAAAACATAAATTTCATTATTTGATAGTGTTTGAGCAGGACAAACGATGTAAACTGATTAGTGCCATGTAAGAAGTCTATTAAAAAAAGTGAAAAGGAGGGCTTGTTTTTATCTAAAAACACGCTGTTCTATGTAACTATTATCTTTATATGAATCATACTCATTGTCATAGGAAGAGGGATAATTTTAGTTAAGTGTTTTTCCAGAACGTTATTTTGCCCATCTTCACACGAGCTCTACAAGTAGGGGTGGGGTGCTGGTGTTCTCTCGTTCCATGTCTGTCACCACAAACTCCCACTGTAAAAAGGAAACTTCTCTGTCTGCAAATAATTTCTCACAAGTAGGTGAAGATCATATAGTAGAGAAAACTTCCCACTGCAGTACAAACCAGATGTATTTAGAACAGTGTTTTATTGTGCTTCATAGACAGGGGTTTACTTGGGTAAAACTCCTTTAAACCAAGGAACAGTAAAACAGAGTGAAGAATGTGAGCCAAGGGAATCTACTTCATATCTTGGTTGCAAGATTATCAAGGAAGAGCTTGAACAGGTAATGGAGCACCTCCTGGAAATACTGTTCCACATGAGAGTAAATGTATTTTTATTTTTTTAATCAGAAGGGATGTTTCTGAACAATCAGCATAGGACTTGGCACAAACCTTCCAGCAACACTGTGTTCAGAACCAAGCATTAGTTAAATCCAGTCCTTGCTGGCTGAAGAGCAAAGGATTATCTCTTTTAAGATAAATCTAAAAAGCCTGATAAATACTTAGGGCCACATGAGATCCTGAAGAGAAGTGATCTGCAGCTGTGTGGAGTCTTCCACAAAGAAATTTTCACAGGTATTTGTTATATTCATAGGAAATGGGTGTTCCTGTTTCTGCCAGTTGTGATGCAGTCAGTCACACACTTGGAAGGAGCTTTATGTGCCATCACATCTTCTGCTCTTGTGGTCTTCTTCCTCTTGGATTTGCACATTTCCTCCCCCTACAGCATTGATGTACAGCCAGAAATCCAGATGCCTGAATATTAAATGGACTTTGTACTTAACTCATGTCACAGGGCTAGGGTGCACTGCCTCCCTTCCTAAATTCTGGTCAACAAGAGTATGTAAAACTCCAGAATTTTTAGATTCCATGTTTTGCAGGGCATTTGCAAAACACTCCTCCCCTGTCCCCAACTATACGTTTTGAGGGCTATTATTTTCTATAGGACAGGCATAACTTTAGTATTTCAGTACTGCAAGCTCAAATAGAGCTTTGCAAGAATAAAACTAAAAAGTAGAAAACCTGAACCTGTAAGTTTGAAAGACTTCTTTGCAAGTATTTGCAAGTATGCAGTTACAGCTGCATACAGTGAGAAGAGAAAGCATTTGTTTTTGTGTAAATACATAAATTGTGTTTATTTGGGTGAACCACCCCATGCTGCTTAAATGGGTATTAATTGGGGTGATACTGTGTAGCTGTTCAGCATCGAGGATGGAGAAAATAGTGTTGAGGCTTCCACACAGGCTGTGCCATTGGAGTTGTCACCTGCACTGTGGAGTGGCTGCTCTGCCACTTCTGATTTTTCGGAAGAAACAGATTGTATTTTTGCATCATTCAAATAGAAAAATGGACTGGCATCTTTTCCATCTCCTGTTCCTAAAGGGCAGGACAAAAACAGCATCAAAGAGGTCACCATGCCATAGAACTTCTCTTGAAACCATTAAATACTTGCTGTGGAAGCAGTGATTCATTGCTGTGTGGGAGACGTGAGTGCTCAGGAGGCTGTTCTGAACATCAGTCATAACTGAAACTATTTGTGTTCTTCACTCTCTTCCTCCGGTTGGCTTCAAATGTTATTACTGTTTGTTTATGCTCTTTATGACATTCGTGAACCAGAAAATAATAATGGTAGGTATTGTAAAAGCTCAGGAAAGAATTAAAATGCAGAATTTTGGGGTCAGCAGGGAGTCAGTGTGTGGTGTTGGGGAAACAGCTCTAACTTTGGTTAGGTTATATCGGGTTTTACACTTGTTCTCTGAAGTACCACTGTTTTGAAGGGAATTGTGGAAACCTTTCATTTAGTCCTGAAATGGGCATGGTACTACTTGCCAACAATTACACTGAAATATGATCAGGGTGGTGCTGACATGCATTAGCTTTAGCCACTTAGATAAGAGGTATTTTAAAAAGACATAGTGTTAACATCAACTACATGAATTGTATTATTTTGTTTAACTGTTTCTTGTCATTGCCAACAAGGTCAGTTTAGGCTAGATTTGGAGAATGATTTCATGAATTTTCAGACTGCACTGTTACTGAATTCAGTACATCTGTATATCCAAGCCCTGTGCATTTTTGAAGGCTTTAGCCTTATCATCCACATCATAAATAAGCACTTTGTATACAAATTCTAGGAAAGAAGATACCCTTCTTAAAGAACTGTATTGTGTGGAGTTGGTATCTGACCTTAGATATTGAAATGGTTTTCTGCTTTTCTAGAGTTGTATAAATAGAAGCATAGAGTTTGCTTACTCTTGCTGAATCTGGGATATCAAGTAATCTGGCATATTTGCAGTGGATCAGTATATACAAGCAGATGTGAGTGCTTTGTTAATATGTGATTTAGGAGTATTTATTTCAGTTTAGATTTAGTCTGCTTTTGGACTAGAGTACCTTTACCATCCTTGCAGTTTTAAATTGTCTAAAGTGAAAAAGCAATTAGAGCATTTTAGAGGTGCATATATTATTTGAACCTGTTCTACCTCTTGAGCATTAAAACTTTCAGCGTATGGAGCTTCTAGCTGCAAATTTAATGTTCAGATAACAAAAAATAATAGTCAAACTTTCAATCTGAGATACCTTTGGTGGTTTTTTCTACCCCAGTATTTCCATTCTTAGTGAATATGAGCAATATGATTAGCTTGAAAGTACAGAAACTCAAAACTGAAGCCCCAGGACACTGGATGTGCTTGTGAGTGGTCTAGCAGCAGGTATGTATGGGAACACCCTGGCCCAGGATCCAGGCATGGTGGAACTACTCTCCTTGTGTAGGGTCATGTGCCCGTGGTTGGATTCAGTGCCCAGAGGCTCCTGGGCGTAGGTAAGACAGATTCCTCCTAACCCAGGCAGAAATGAGAGCTGCTGATTGAACTGTACGGGATCAAATGGGGACACGCCCACCAGCCCTGCACTCACCTTCTAGGCGTGTTTGCCAATGGAATGTACATACTAGGATAAAGCATCTTCATCTTCTTCACTCGTAAATGCTTCCAACACAGCCACTTCAAAACACTTGAGTAAACTCCTTTAATAAACTCTCTGTAGAGTGGGGTCTCAATGCTGACTATCCCTCCTGACTTTGATAGGTGACAGCCAGCAGTGGTCTGTTTGTATTTCAGGTCTTTGTTGCTGCAGCATTGCTGGAGGTTTAGGTAGATTTCATAGACCTTACACTGGGTTTGTGTATGGGAGAGCTACAAGTCCCATTTATGGTATCTTTCCTTAAAACAACAGGTGAGAAGTTGTTTTCCTATTTGGCAGAGGTGTCAGTGTTAGATGCATACTTTAGATTGTTTAATCCTTTTTTATTAGCTGTTACTAGCTGATATCTCTAAGACCATCTTTTCACATGATTACTTTTCCTGGATGGCTTCACTTGGTCCATTGTAACAAGAATAAAACCTTTTTTCTCTCAGGTAATTTTCTAGCCAGTAGGAAACTATTGAATAGCTTAGTGAAAGAGTCTTTATTTGTCTTCATGTGAGTAGCTTTTTTTCACTAAACTGGTGCATATTTACATGCTATAAATGTAATTTGAATTCTTCAGGCTATCAAAAATGAATAGCTTGCTTCTTCTTACTGTCTGAAACTTATCTGGCTAAGTGAAGTTCAGCATAAAGCACAAATACGTAATGAAACCAGCTATTGTGCAGGTAAGAAAGTCTGTGATTAATTAAGTGGACTACATCTGGATGTGACCACAATCTAATTGTGAGGGGCTGTAAATAGCATCAAAGATTTGCGAGCGTTAGGTCTGTGGACAGCAGGAAATATTTGAAAGCTAAAGCAGGATCAAATGTTTGGGTAAAAATTATGGTTATAGCTAACCACAAATCAAGTGAGAGCCATTAGAATGTTGTTTGTTATCCTGTGGTTGAATGTAAATTCTCAACATTGCTCCTTTGATTTGTAGAGCAAATGAGGGTTAGGCTGCAACCTTGAAGACATGTGAGACACTGAAGTGAGACAAGCGGGCTCTGCTGGCTTTGTTGTGCTCTGCCTTTGGAGGTTTTCTGAAGGTACCTCTTGCTCGAGTATAGCCATGGCTTCTCACTGTGTTGAGTTGGTTTCCACTGAAGAACATCCGCCACTGAACCTTGCACTGATGTCTGTACAGTGAAGTGCTTCAAACACAGGCTGTGTGCTGGTATTCACCTTCTGTTCTATTGAAATGGCACGTGCTGGCTATTACCCTCTAGCAGTCATAACATCTTCACTAGTGTCTTATTTAATATTCTTCACAGACAGAGAGCAATCAAGGGAATTATGTTTATCTAACTGTAGGAGTTAAATCTCTAAGATCATATATGAAAGTCAAAGATTTTAACAGTGGCCAGAGAAAGGTAGTAGTATTATGCTCAGCTTCTTCACACATTGGGGAGAGAGCCATCCAGCCAATCTCTAGGCAGACTCTTAGACTTTGGAGGGAAAAACCAGAAAAACTAGTGTCCTTCCTAGTGGAGAGGAGAGAGATTTATCAAAGGCAAGAAACAAAAGTTGGGGTGAAAATATCAGAAACTGACTGACTGGGAAAGGACTCTAAGTCCACTAATGCAAACTGTAATTCCAAAAGATGAGGAGCCAGAGCTTTCAGATGCCAAAGCAATGTGTGCTTCCTTGTTCCTAATCTGCTGTACCTCCTGCCTGGAGGCAAAGGATTACATGAGCAGCATGTCTGTGAGTTGCCTGCTTACCTGATTGTCAGCTTTCCCAGTCTGAATTTCTCCAGTGTGGCTTTAACAATACTGAGGGAGACTCTGAAGGCCTTGTTAAAGTCAAGGCACAGAACATCCCTTCCTCTCCATTCATGTGCTGAACTTGTCATTGAAAATAGCTTGTTCAGGCACAGCTTGACCTTGGTATATCCATGATGGTTGATCCCAGTCTTCTTTTTCGTTTTTTTTTGTCCTTCCTATGTTTGGAAATAACTTCCATGAGGATTGGCTCTGCAGTCTTTCTGAGGGCTGTTAGGGTGACCACCCTGCAACTGAGCCTCAGGTTATCCTTGCCCTTAATGAAGATAGATGTGGCAGTTGCATTTTAGGCATCACCCCCAATCACCATGGTCCCAAAGATTTGTGTACATAAAATTTTCTCAGGTGCTTCCTGACTTGGTCTTTCTCATTTACACGGACTCAGTGGGAGTGATTTAGTTTTACACAAAAATTCACGTGAATGGGGAGAAAAACCCCCATACTTCTGTTTGACACACTTAAATCCAAAAGTATTTTAATTTTGTTAGTAAATTTTGCATTGTGAAGACTGTGGAACTGATATAATTCGGCCCTGTGAAATCCATAAAGAGGCTGACTTCTGTGACTTGGCAAAATTCCAGTTGATGTCAACTTTGAAGTCAATGAGGGTTTCTTTGGAGGAGAGACATCAGGATTTGGATTAAAATATTTATTTATGATTGATAAATGAAGTCCACCTGGTCACCAGACAAGGAGACCATATGATGCAAGAAGAAACAGTTTGAGATTTCTTTTTCATTTCAGTTTAGTAGAACAATTTTATTTCATTCCAAAGCAAAATAAATCCTTGGATTGACTGATCAATTTTAAAGAATATATTACTAGTAACAACGTAGCAGTTGTTACTCATGTGGTAAAGGCTAATTTGAAAAGAAGTGCTATATAAACTTTGTGTTTAGGGGTAAGAAATTAAATTTTTTATTGTTTTGCAGAGACCTACATTTTGATTTCACAAGGATTGTAAGTGCCACCTTGTGGACATCATTATTCTTATTATGTATCTCATTATGGGACACAGTGGTGAAGTAGAATAATAAAATTTAGTTTTAAAATCTGTGACAGAAATTAGTTATGTTTTCTTTAAGGATTGGGAGGTTTTGATTGATTTTCCGGTATTGCTATTGATGTGCCGAAGTTGAAGAACACACTACTGCTGGCTTCAATGACTGTAAATAAAGCCAAACTTTAGTTGTCTTACTGTGAAGTCCTACTACTTTATGATTTTTGTAGTTTCTTGCTGGAATTCCTTTGTTGATCACTCTCACATCTTTCTCCTGAGTAAGCCATCAATGGAATACCATAGGAGTGAAGCCCCAGATGTCTGGTATTCCGAGAAGCTCACTATGTTGTAACCCCCAGTGCCCTTGTGTAAAAGTGGCTGGATAAAATGGTTCATGCAATGTCATGAAGTAGCCTATGTAATTTTTGGGGGGTGTGTGGGTTGCAGGGGTTTCTTTCTTGTACATCCTGGTGCTTGGTAGATCAGCTGTGCCGTGTTTTTAAAGGGTTTAGGGGAATGTCTTGTCTCCAGTGCATAAGTACAATGATGCCTGTTAACAGCAAGCCCTGAGTTGGGCATTTCTATGCTTTTCACAAATAAAACCAAATTTTATTCTGAGGAATACAGAGTTCCAAATTATATGCAGCTGATTTTCTGCTCGTTAATAACTTAAAGGTATTGTCATGAGATTCAAGGTATGTTAAATATCTGCTGCTTATCTTAAAGCCGTCTCCTAAGGATCTGAAGCTTCCTCACTAGCCAAGTCAAATTCAAGCCTGTACTCCAGAAGGAAATTGAGTGTGGTTTGTCTGTATGCTGCTTAGCTGCCAGCCAGTCACAAATTCCTACTTATCTCCTGGCTATACTTAGGCCATAACCAGTATCAAAATTCCGGGACATCAAATCTCTTCCTTGGCTTGCTGTTGAAATGTTTTCTATGTTGTTACGAAATAGAAGCTGATTTATCTCACATAAGTTGTTCTTTAAACTGTTAGAAGAAATGGACAGCAGTGTTGTTTTTGCAAAAACACAGTTATATCCCTGGTCATCCAGGATTCCATTTGCATCTCAGCTTAGGGAAGCTGTTTAAGGATTGTACAAATCAAGATCAGGTTGGCTGTGGCTCGGAGCAACCTGGTCTAGTGGAAAGTGTCCCTGCCCATGGCAGAGAGGCTGGAACTGGATCATCTTCAAGGTACCCTTCCAACCCAATGATTCTAGGAAATTATTTTGTTTTAAACTATCCTGTCCAGGTATGTGTTACTGAGTGGGTTGAAGATTTTCTACTCGATGAACAGGTGGATTTCTTCTGTAAGTGTCTAGATGCAGTATAAAGATTTCTCAGACACCTCTTTTGGTGAGAATACGCTGAGTACTCAGTTTTAGAGGAAATTAGGACTGGACTATAGATTAAGTAGTTCTGCTCTTGTAAAAAGCCTGTTTTGGATCATCAAAAAATCATAGCTGTCCACCTCTTTTCTGAGCAGCAGCTGTGTGAACTATGTGGTTCAGAGGTTCTTTTCTTTCAGCTGAGGAGTGTGCAATCAGCACAATCAATTACTACTGCTCGTGGTGTGTTCTTGGGTTTTGGCTGGCAGGATGTAAAAACCTGTTGGCTAACTCAAAAACACTGAGTCTGCGAATGCTTTGGTTTTTGTTGCCTTTTTCCATACAGAAGACATTGCTGAAATGCTAATTCACAAAATCCTTTCAGGATTGATTATTCTGTGAAAGTGATACTATTCTCAGTTGTTATGTCCAAAGGCTGCAGTTGTAAGATCTTGGAAAAAGAAATCTTACTTTATTTTGCAGAGCATTGGCTGTGACGACTATCTGGGTTCTGACAAGGTGATTGACAAGTGTGGAATATGTGGAGGGGACAACACTGCTTGCAAGGTTGTGTCTGGAGTTTTCAAACACACGCTAACAAATCTTGGCTACCACAAGATAGTGGAAATTCCTGAAGGAGCTACTAAAATCAACATTACTGAGATGTCAAAGAGCAACAACTATTTGGGTAAGTTGCATCTCAGTGAACGAAGAATGCTTTGTGTGCTAGTGCAACGGGGTGGAGGTTATGCCAGGAAAGGTCTTCTGAGCAGGGTGAAATCGATGTCAAGAAGAAGAGAGGAAAGAGAAAAAATCATTAAACAGGTGTTTTGATCAGAGCTAACTGGCTGTTTATAATTCTAGATTGATTTTGCATGATGAGCACTGTAGACCTGTTACTATCTATTTCCCTGTCTGACTTGGCTTTAGTGTCTCCTATTAGTTGGTTCCACTGTGATGTTTCCCTTTCCCACATCATTAACCTCCTCTGATCAGTCAAAAATCCAGCCAAGCGGATACTTGTTAATATAAAAGACTGCTTGAGGAGAAAAGAACATCTTCTGATTGCCAAAAAGTTTCAGTTCTTTTACAGTGAAAGTATATAAAAATTTTATTAAGATAATTTGATATTGAAGACGTATTCACGGAATCCAAGGTCATTTTTACAGTTGTTTATTCTGAAGCAGGTCCTTAATTCAAAACCATGGAGGATCTTGGAATATTTATAGTAACACAACATCTTAAGGTATACTTCTAGCTATGTATAGTGGGTTGCAAATTAGGGAATATGTGGAATTTATACCAGATCTACGCCAGTCTTGAGTGCATTTCTGAACTGTGGCATTCCCCACTGTAACCTGTCGTGTTCCCAGGTTACAAAGCCCTTAGTTTGTCTACATTTTGTGCATGTTTTGTAGGCAATTCTTAAGAGTGGACTGGAGAGAGAAGAGTTAGTTATGATTTACAAAACCTGCCTCTCACCTTTCTCTTCACCTGTTAGACCATCCTTAGATTGGAGCTACCTGAGGCTATCCTTGCTAGCTTGGTGTGGTTATTGCTAGAGCTATGTAGCTGTACTGGAAGTTCCAAACCACAGTCCTCTTGTTGGACAGCTGCTTTATCTCCCTTCTGGTGGGTAAAGCATCTCAGCTGCTGCTCAGGTACAGGAAAGGAAGGTGCTCATTGTGGAATTGCTTCTACCCTCTTTCTACTTTCTTCCCCTTAATTCCTGCTGGAGCTGCAATGAGTTCTACAGAAACATTGCCTGTAGACAGGAGTTTTTATGGGGAACAGTCTGAACTGGGAAAGCGAGTTCCATAATTTTACCAAAAAGTTACCTCAAAATTGAACAAATAAACTACCCATAGTCCGAGAAAGCCAAATGTTCTGGACCTCTTGTCTGGGTGGTCTTCTCAGTTCTAATTTGTCCTGGTTTCACCCAAAGGAGGTTTTTGATACATTATATACCAATATTCACCAGCATTCATTTTTTCATGAGAACTGTTTGTATAGTATCTGTCAACACAAACTTAATTGATGATGAACTAAACCAATAATTCTGTCTAAAGAATTTCCATGGATACTTGTACATTTGGTAGAAAATGGGTGAGAATGTAGTTTACTTGGCAGTACAGTGAAAGTAGTCACATTACTAATATATAAAATCATGGAGTTGAATGTAATTTTTCTGTCAGATTTATGTGCCAGCACCTGAAAACAGCTGGCAGAAAAATTCCCTTGAGTGTATTAAAAGTACTGAGCCACTTGAACATTTTTGTGATGGGCAGGACAGAAAGAGAGTAACATTTTTGATTAAAAATAACCAGGCTGTTGGCATGTATGGGAAAGTAACAGAGTTTTTCTTTCCCAAGCTACTCCTTAACTCCTTATCCCCTGAGCTCTTGGTTTATGCTATCATCTTTTCTTTCTTTCTTTTCTTTCTTTTTTTTATCCATTTCATATGTTTTACTTTCAACTGCTGGTATGGATTTAGTCTGCTAAATGTGCCAGCTCCCTCCCATGTTAGGAATTCTTGAGGATGTAATTCCAGCCTAGAAGGACTCCAAGCCACTCTGCTCACATTGTTACACAATAAACTTGGTTTATTGAGGCAGGTGAGTTACACCAGGACAGAAAAGAACATGTTCAAGCAGATCAGAAAGCTGAAACTAAGAGAAAGGTTTATCAAACAACTTACTGGACAAGTGGAATGGTAAATGTGAGGATGGTGTTTTGGCATATTGGTGGTCACAGACTTCTCACTGATAAAATAGAATTTAGAATTTAGACGTTTTTATAGTGCACATAACACTGGTGGAGCTGGGAAGCTTGAAAACCCAGATCTACCATTTACTGTAATGTTAATATTAATATATTAATGGTAATAAGCAGAAGTCTCGAACTTTAAAAATAATAATAAAAAAAATTAAAATCATGCTTATGCTGCAGCAGCAATGAGAAAAATAACCCAGCAGCCATTCCTTTAAGGATATAGTTGAGTGCTTTGCAAAACTGAATTTTCAATACCCTGTTCTGTCATAATCCAATTGTAGCAATCAGAGCTGCTTGCAAGCAACATTCTTTTTTTTTCAAGGACTGTAAGTTGATTGCTTTTGGTTTTCCTTTCACTTTGTACATTTTACAGTTTCTTCAATGCAAAATCGGAAGTCAGCTCAAGGTCACTAAGTTTTTTTTTGGGGGGGGAGATGACAGCAGACGTTCCTAGGAATCAGTTATCTTGCTTTTCTCTGTTTAGGAGATTGTCTTGAGTTCCACGTGGTTTCATTAAGCAGTTTTCATCAAGCTCCACACTTTCATGAAAAGTACTAAGCAAGTGAGCAATCAGGAAGGTTTTCACAAGGAGGTATTTCTTTAAGATCAGGAGGTGCTGGTTAAAAGCAGGCAAGAATATGAGTTTCAAACTCAGCTAAAAGTCGTCCAAACATTTGAAAGCTTCTCCATAATGCTTTTGTGAACTGTTTTGTTGTAGTCTATTGCTCATTTTTGTGACGTCTGTAACCCTCATAAAAAGCACAGTTCTAATGTTTCTGCTGAATATGATTCAGCTTGCTGAGGTTTGCTCATTTTGAGGACTGCAGTTTTGGTTTTTGCACACAAGCTGGGGTGATTTCAGAATTAAATTTTTTAATTCTTGCCATTCAAAACCAATAAACTTCCGTTAAAAAGAGAAAGCATGACAGTGGTATATAAAACTTTAAAAAGTGTTTCTGGAATCTTACCTGGGTAGTCAGAATATGCAGATTAAAGATGGGCTGTTTGGTTGTTCAGCTGGTTGTTCATGGGACTTCGTAATTAACTTTTCACAAAATCCCAGTTTGGAATGAATTGAATTTCATACAGCACAAATGTAGTATTTTCTTCTCCCCCACCCAAGAGTTCCAATTCCTTTTAGGCTTTTCATTTCTTGTACATCTTTATTGTAGGAAGAGTGTCTATGTGATGAAGGAAAATATTTTAGCAGTCAAATTGAGAATGGGCTGCAACATTAACTACTGTTTCTCAGTGAGCCAAAACGGACTAACTCTAATAGAGCCAAAAGGTGTATCTGAAATTCCCCAGGAAACATCTCATGCTGGTTTTCTAGTGTGTGTTTGTTGGGAAAGAAAGCAGTTCAGTTTTGGAGTGGTATATAATAGCTATTCATAACTATTAATGATATATTCATCAGTCTGTATATTTACTCTAGTATTTTTTTACACTTAAGAGCAAAAGCTATGTATTACCAACTCTGTAAAGTGTAGAGAAGACTAGAGGCTGTACAGCCCTGAGCTGTGTCAGAATGACTTCTCAAAGTAGTTTTCAGCAGTATTTTCTTACTGGCTCATGTGTAACAGAACCTTTTGGTAACAGAACTGCTGACCTTGGACAGACCTTCCCATTGGCAAAGCCCTTCTGTCACATGCTAGTCTTGTACAGCAAAGAGACAAAGACATACTTTTTATCCCACTGGTAATCATCAGCTGGGCAGTTCTCATACACTGACATGGGAAACTTGCCACTGAATTAAGTAGGACCATGATACCTTCAGTGGGACCAGTATGTTACAGCACTTGTGCTGCAAAACATGTGGGCTGGAGTATGAATACTTCTGCATCTTTGGGCTTGGGATTTGAGATAATGGCAAAATTTAAAGCCAAATAACACAAATCTGAAGTGATTATTTGGAAGGTGCTTTTTTTGCATGTTGTGTCTTGAGAACCTAATTGAAAGAAGCTGGTTGCTACCCATATCCATAGCCTCAACAGCAGTGCAGTCTGTTAGGAACGAGGTGTCAGTAGTTCAAATTAAAATTTAGCTTAATACGGGATTGAAAGATACAGTGCTTGAAAATGTGTTAGTTTCGAAATACACTGTATAATGAACTTTAATTGCGATAGTCTGGTAATGTTTGTAACTCAAGGAACAGTTTGTTTCTGGGGCAGTTGTCCAACTGTGGAGTCATGTGGGTTTGGGATTCAGTCCAGGAGAAGGTACCAGACACGCTGCCTGCCATCACTGACTTTAGGGGATTCTGAGGTGTCCTATCTAAGGGAAGGTAGATACTTCCAAGTTTGGGCAAGTCTCCTAACATTTTGTTTCTTACCTGTATACTGTTTGCTCCAAAGACGTTTGTTTCATAGTGAATTTATTTCACTGCTAATTGTAAAGCTCATTACAGTTCCTTCAGGGAATGTATTATGTATTTCAGTTTTGTTTTTCGTGGAGTTAAGTAATTTCAGCCACTAAATGAGATAGAGACATCTTTGGATTGAATCAATTTTCTCTGCTTTCTGTAAGATGATACTCTGCTATTTCTAGCATCTTCTATTAGCACATGCCAGTATACACAATTTATGATTAAAATAAAAGTTGCAGATTAATATTTTTTAAACAAAAGTCCAAGGGATGTTAATAGCACTCTTGTGAATACTGGTGTGCCTGAACATGAATATGGTTTTAAGGAATTTGTCGTATGAAAACAACAGGGCCTGATACTAATGGTGCTGTGGAAAGGTGCTCAGAAAACCATTTTTATTTCTGTATTCCCTGCAGCAGATAACATTCAAACAGTACATCTCATGATGAAAGATTGTTAGCAGCTCTTGAACTTAAAATAACATTTTGAAATCACTTTAGAGATTCAAATTTACAGTAAATAAAGGCGTTAGATTAGAACACTGGCAGGGAATTTCGAAGACAAACATTGCTAGAGGCACTGCTGTGATCATGTGAAGAGCTTTATAATATATATATACTCATTGATTTCCTTCATGTGGGGCTTATTAGATCAATGAATATACTTCAAAATACACTTTCTTAAATTGCTGTTAATGATTTTTGTATTTTTTCCACAAGATTAAAGGTTTCTGTGCAAAAAAAGCTGCAATGAATGCTATATAGTAATATGGAGGAGAGGATGCACATTGGAATTTTCAGGGCTTGGAATCAACTTTGTACAAGGGATCTGCTTATAATAAACTTCTCTTCCAGTGCCTCAGTGTGCCTTGGGCTCAGTGGCTCTCCCACTGCATGAGAATTGTCAGTGCTCCATTGATAGTTCTTACATTTCTGTTCAAAACAAAAATCTGCAATTTCTCATTTGAGTTTATGGAATGCTGTAACCCAAAGCTATGCTATTATATATGTTTATTGTGATGGACTTGTGAGACCCCCCCCCCAAGGACTTGAACATTGTATTAATCATTGAGTGCATCCCTATATGTGTCAGTGCATTAGAGTTGGAAGGTCTCTCTTGCATATGCAGCTTCCTGAATGCATTACTTTAAAAAAAAATGTAATTACAATATCTGGACAAGAGTAACTATTTTTTTTACCTTTTGTTGTTTGTACTCTTGACTGTTCTCTGCTGGAGTTAAACAACAAAGATATTTCCTAGTACAGCCAACAATGTGCTCCAAACTGTGGAGAAAAGATTTAAGGAATCACTTCTTAAATAAACTGAAATTAGACACAGCAAGTTCAAACCATAAGGAAACTTCAG
Source organism: Corvus kubaryi (assembly GCF_017639235.1). NCBI lineage: Eukaryota > Metazoa > Chordata > Aves > Passeriformes > Corvidae > Corvus > Corvus kubaryi. Next base: position 14,412,473 of record NW_024581133.1, on the reverse strand, counting down.
AGTAAATTATTAGTGTTTGAAGAGGCAATTACAATCAGTGTGTAAACTCAAGCAGAACATTTTGAATAATGTTCCTAAGAAATGCTTTTTATGATTAGGTATCCTAGTGAAACTGTTGTGTCCCTGTTTCCTGAATGCTGAACTGGAGAGTCAGGAAATACTACACAGGAAGAGGAATAACTTGGGGGGGTTTTGGAAAATGTTTGCACATCAAGCATTCCTATGAAAGCACGGAACTGGCAATATAAATTGATAACTCCTGGTTATTGGCTCCTGCCTTATCACTTTGTCTTCACTCAATCTTGTCCTTCAGTGCTTCAGATTCTATATTTGGTCAAATATTTTCTGACTACACCTGTTGGCCATTAATAGACACTTAAAAAATTTTGGGGCACCTCAAAAGTTTCAATTAAATGTCAGTTTTGGAAGAGACCTGATGAGCAGAGAAGATTCTGACTTTTTCCACTTAATTCAGTTTAGTTAGCTAGCATTGCTAGTTATACATACATTGATTCTCTGAATTAATAATGATTTTAATTAATAGCTCTCTGGGCGGCCATGCTTTCATTGAAAATCAACACAGGTCTCCTAAGAGACTTGTCTTTCTCACCAGGGATTTAAAACAGCCCCAATACTGAAGTGTCTGATGCTGACCTATCCAGGAAAGTGCTTTTCCATGACTGTTGTTTTACACACAGAAGCCCAGGATCTCATCAAACAAACATGCATGTTTTAGCAACTACCCAGTTCAGTGCCTGTGACCTAGTATTACGCTAATTGCTGACAGATTCCCTTCAGGATTTATGTTTAGACTGGGTATGCTGGCCTGACAAATTGAGTAGGTTGCATTTCCTTGAGCTGAAAAGTGTGGTATTGTGGTTAGTTGGTTATAGCTAAATGTGTTTAAATGGTGGATTTTGATCATTTCATGGTCTTCCTCTGCAAACTGCAGTTTCAGTATGTGTGGGGCCTACAGCTTGCTCTGCCATTAAGTGGTGTTAATTACCTTTACCATAGCCAGTCTGGCTACCACATCTGTTTGAGGGGTTCAAGGCAATGGGGGAGAGGTAGAGGGGTCTCTGTTTTATGCCTGGAGATGACAGGAATCTTAGAAGCATATTCTGTCTGGCAAGAAGTTCTGGATCAGTCTGAGTTTGGGTCTTGCTCTTCATGCTTGTATTCCTGTGTCTGCAGATAATGTATGTATGGATAAGCTACCAGGGAGAATTACGACTAACATGAGTTTGCTTCTCATGCAAAAGAGTTAAAAACTAATAGGAGACAGTATATCAAGGCAAATAAAGTTGTGTAATACTCCCTTTTTAGCATTTCTCACCTGTATTTCATTATTAGGTTGCCCAGTTCTCCCTGTACACACACTTACACTTCAATATCCTTTCGATTATTGTCCCTAAAATAGTTTCAAAATAATTTGTTGCAGGGAGTGTTTCTTTCACTAAATAAATGTCGATCTTACTGTAGCCAACATGTATTACTTGGCTGGGATGATCACTTACTAAAACCCTCAAAGCTGTTAAGACTTTGGATGAAATTCAACCCTGGTGTTAATGAATTCAATTCCACTGAATTCGAGTTGCACAAGCATCTTACCTGGTGTAATGACCTCTAGTCTGAACAGAATATATCCAGGACATTATTCTTTGCTGACCATATATTTTTTTCAATACTGGTGTTGCTTAAATAGTTACAATTGAGAGTTTCTGGCAGGGTTATCTTATTACAGTAAATTCCAAGGTGACCTTTTCCCTTCTGGCTTCATTAAATAGCCAGCTGGTATCTAATACGCTGCATAGTGGTTTTTAGGGTTCCAGGCACATTTTGAAAACATACAAAAGAAATAATGGAACTTTCTCAAAAGGTAGTTTCTTCCTTTTTACAGATTAAGTGGCAGATCTTAAAAAAAATACAAAAAGACAGACTTTGCTACTCGTGTGTGATGGGAAATACTCTTTCCTCTGGCCTCAAGTTAAACCTTGATGGCTGGGTTAACTTGTGTGTCACAGTTTTCCACCACTTACTTGCAAAACAGTTCCTGCAAGTCACTGCCCACCGGTGTTTTCACTTAGGAGCTTCAAAATGAGTTTCTCCTTGTTTGCTGAGGGCAGGAGGTCCGAGGGATAGCCCTGAGTTGGGGTGCTGAGCAAGAGGTGCCTTGCTTGGGAGGCTCATCACTTTCCATCTAGCCTGAATCTCTGGGAGAATTCTTCATGTTGCTAGTTTTCCAGGTAAATGTCTTCTTGGCCTTTATCCTCTGCATCTTGAAGAAGAATATGAATGTTTCTTTCCAGCTGCCTATGCTGGCTGTGCCTTTTGGCTCATACTTGCTCATTGGTGGCAGTGGTCATGACCAGTTTTGAAACCCATAGAAATCACGTTTTCATTTCCTGTGTTTCCTAGTTGTGTCATCATATGACAGAGGTGGTGTTACATTTTTTTACCCTCTGTCTGTAAGCATTGTTCTTACAAAAACAGCACTTGCTGCAACAGAGCAGCAGCTGAAGCCTGCTGTTGCTTTGATGATCTGCCCTGCAAATACATCATCTGAACAGCAGCCAGCAGCAATGAGTCCCACTGAGGTGCTTGATTCATAAGTTCTGTATTAAAGGAATGGGTTTTTTTTCCTTCTCGTGAAATAAGGAAAGGTTGCTTTGAAAGGCAGGGAGACAGATAAAGAGAAATATGCAAAATAGCGAGAGGAAACTCAGAAAGGCTGGTTGTTCAGTTTGACTTGTAAAGCACCCAGCAATCTGGTTGCTTACATAACTTTGCAAACCCCCTTGGCATCGAAGCCTCTGGAGAACTGGCTCTGCAAGATTTTCAGTATTTCCTGCTTCTTGTCAGACCCCAAAATCTTTAATTTCAGCCTTTCTCACAGAGTTTTGATTAGACTTCTGTTTCCAGTTATGGACAGAACCAAGGAACTTGAATGCAAAAATTTCAAAGAAGATGCATTAAAACATGAAAGAGATGGGCTGTTTGAGCAGTTTTTATTAATCTGAACCCAGTTAATGGGAACTTTTTAGATCTTGAAGCTTTAGATTATTTTTGTCTTCTAGCTGATGACCAAACCACCAAGTAGTTTTCCATGAAAACACTCATTTGAAGGGCACACATTGTTTGGAATATCAGCACATTGTTTGTTCAAGGCTTCTTAGAAGATCTAAGCTCTCTGAACAGTGGGTGCTAATGGAGCACCTTTTGGAGTATGTATTTCATGGCACTGACCACTATCCTGTAACATGAATTCTCCTCTCACTAATGCAGCTGACTCTCAGCTTTCACTCCATTCTTCCTTTGTCTCTAAGAAGGCCTACAAGGGGCTGTGTTGGAATTGTCATGTATTCTTTGGAAGTCATTAGCTTTGAGAGTTGATTAAAATCCTTCCTATGTAATCTATTGCTCAGCTGTGTTTTACCTGGAGTAAACACTACTTTATAAAGTTGTTATCAAGGTGTAGTCACTGGTCTGATACAATACTATTCTCCTTTTCTCACAAATTTTAATTCAAAGTTAATTTTATTCTCTGACTTAGCTGTGCATAAAGAATGACCAGAGTCCGTCCAAATTCATAAAGTATCCATAGGCAAATTCCCAAATCTCATGAAGACACAATTCTTTCCTTTCATGCCAAGAGGAGAAGTTGTTACTAATTTAAATAGTTGTTCAAATGCTACACAGCAAAACTTAAGAAAAAATGGTTGAGAACCTGGTTTCAATTGTCATAGATATTTCTGTGCAGCATTCTTTGATTCCCTAATCTTATTTTATTCTGAGCAAAATTCTCTTTTGGATAGCAAAAAACCTTTCTTTGTTCCTTAAGCATCCCTTGATCTAGTCAGATAGAATGTGTTCTTACATCTTTGATTCTGTAAAAGAAACTTTTTTTTTTCTGTTCCTTCTCTTATTTCCCTTTGAACTGCTCAGTTTCAACATTTTTGGATTTTACCCTTTTCAAAATCTCTTTTAGTAAAATAATCACCCAGTAGAAATTCTACATGATTAGTGGCTTCATGGTTGGATCCAATAAAGAGATTTCATCTGCAGAGAATATTTTTATATTGCAGCATTAAATTCCAGAAGAAATCCAAGTCTTTTCTAATACACAATATATATGGGGATTTAAAACTTGATTTATAGACTGTATGATTAAGTTAGTCAAGGGAGATTAAACTTTATCCTTTATTTCTTAACTTGCCCAGTGTCTTTGTGTTCTATTGAATATTACTTCAAACACTTTGTGTCAGAAGAGTTTGGGTGCTTAGAAGCACTACGACCCAGTCTCCCTCTCATATTTGTACCCATGGCAGCAGTAGTTGCCTCACAGTCGTAACTCCAATTTTTAATACCAAACGACTGTAATTCTGAAAATGTTGGGAGTGTGCTTGAGAGATGTGGGTCAGGTGAATGTCTGCTATGAGATTATGGGCTGGATTTTAATGAGCTGCCTGGCAAAGGTTGCCAGCTTGCACAGCTAATCTAGCATGGCTTAGGGACCCCAAGACAGAACAACTGAGTATCTGTTGACCACTGATAACCATGAAGTGCTAGGGAAAGGTTTTCATGGCATAACAGTCCAGCTGCAGCTGCTGTGCATTGGGGTTAATCCTTAGTCCATCTCCTTCACTCCATTCCCCCACATCAGCTCTTCTATGGAAGAGAACACACAGCCTTGAGGCAGCTTTCTGTCACTTGGTGTGATTGCTGTGGCACGAGGGTTCCTCCACACCTGTAAAACCTTCTGCAGGTCCAGAGCAAGGAACACCTGAATGTAACTTCAAATAAGGATTTTCTGGAGGAGTTCCACTGAAATCATGGGAGGTGAGCCTCAGGGAGAAGCAAGAGCAGAACTGTTCTTTGGGCAGGAGGACTCTAACCAAGCATGGGAACATTTAAATGATAAGCCATACCCGAGCTTTGGAAAACTTGGAAAAGAGATATATTTTTATTGGTGAAATGAGGCCTTGTCATCAATACTTATAAGGACCTAAGGCAACAACACCTTAGTGTATAATGTGTCTGCAGATGTTCAGTCAGACTGCAGAATAAAGATTCCTTCAGTAAGTGGAATTAAAAGTTTACTGTTGAATTTCTGTCATAACACTTCATCGTTCTCTTCTAGGCTCATATTGCAGAGGGGGATTGAATTTTCCTCAAGTGTCTGGCACAGCTAGAAGAGGTTGTTCTATATTCAGAATGATAGTTCCTCAGATTTTTTGATTGTTCTTACAAAATACTTCTTCCTTCCTTCCCCAAGCCTAATTAACGTAGGGGAAGGCCAAGTCATGGAAATTTGTTTGGTTTGAGCTTAAATTTATGAACACGCATTACCTTTCTTCAGTTGTCTTCTGCCAATGAAAAAAAAACTCCAAAACTGAGAAGCATGATGCAGTTCTTAAATATGTGTCAAGAGGTTGTAACTTTTCAGCATCAAAATCTTCTGTTGCATGTTTAGCAAAGTGGACTTTTGAAGAAAAGTCTCCCATGTGTCAGTTGAAACAAAAGAACGTAGTCATAAGAACTTGTGGTTTCATCTGACTTTATCTATTGATACAGTGAGAAATCAATTTTTCCTCTAACCCTTGCCTCACTAAATAGCACATCATAGTTCATCCCTGAAGCTTTCGAGTCTCTAGTTCAGAAGAGTTGCTTGTGGATTGTTTTGATATTGAGTCGTAATGAGCACCAGACCAAGTTTATTGTTCTGCCAGCAGTTAGCTCTATTAGAGGGAGAGGTATTTTGCATTGAAACTTCAAAGTTTGTGAGTTACTTTAAGCAAGGGTTCACTGCTTTGTGAACGAAAGAGAGGATTCCTTCCACATGCCTATTAGTGTGAGCTCAGTTCTGAGCAGTTGTACAGATTTTGGAGAACTACAAAGAAAAATTACAGAATTTGATTCTGCTCTGTTTGTTTGTGAAGAAGTGTCACATGTTTGTAATTTGGTATGTTGCCATGAATGTTACAGATAGTATTATTTATAAAGATAAACATGGGAAATTCCATTAATGTGTTCAGGTCAACATTGAATTACCTTATCCTGGTGGTGGCCCTTGGGAGTGTTCCATTATGGCAAAAATCTGTGCTGTGTCTTTAGCATCTCCACTGCATACATTATTGAAGCAAAGATGAAATCAAATGGAATCATTTTGTTCCTACCTTGGACTATATCTAAAGGTTGAGAAGGAGGAGACAGGGAGTGTGGAGTGGGATGTAAGCATTTGTGTTTTATTTCAGTATCATCCCTAATGCAGATGTAGCAATAGAAATTGGACACTTTCCTGGAGGTGAATTGATGAAGGCTTTTTTCAGTCTTTTAGCTTCATCACTTGTTTTAAGCAGAAAACGGTGGTAATTTGATCTATGAGGTCTATGAGGTCTAACCCAAATCAGGCATGTTGGAATGCAGCTAAGCTTCAAAATTAGGTACATGCATCTCCACTGGCCTTAACTCTGCAGGTGCTGGGGAGTACTCTGTAAAGAAGCTTAGAGACCCTCAACTCTGCTTAGTATAAAAGCATTAATAAGCTGTCTGTCAGATTGTAAGGTGTCAAAATATGAGCGTCAGAGTGCTGCATGTTAGAATACAGGAATATTGTGACAGATCACATAGACTTGATTACACAGTGATGTTATAAAATTCTTAGTATTTCTTTAGTGTATTTTGTGTGTGCTTCTGAGATGCAGATTTTCCTGATAAACTTGGTGTCATTAGTAATGGTCTAATGCTGTTTTCTTTTCATTTGGTTGAATCGTGTCATTTTAATGTACTATGTTTGAATTTTCATTCTGTCTTAGAGGTAGAACCAATTAACACCAAATTGTAAGTTTATATGAGCAGATTATGGCATCTGCTCATATGTAAGTCACCTGTTGCTGTGGTCTTATCATTGGTACAGCATTGTTTATGTAGAGTCAAATTCCTGTTGGGTTTAGTTTTTATCAAGAACTGGAATTTGTTCTGCATCACCACCTACCTGGGCTTTTTCTTCTCTCCTCCAGTATAAAGCAACCATCCTGTTACGTTTTTCCCTTGAAAACCAGAAAAAAGCCTTTAATTTCTGAGTTGCAGTTCTTACCTCTTGTTCTTCTCTCCTAAGGCAGTTCAGTGCCACCACTTGCAAGGGTGAAACTTCTCTCACTAATTGTGCAGAATAATGCAGTAGTGGAATTCACTAGCTCTGCATAAGTGCTGACTCTGGCAACTTAAAACCTTGAAAACACACTCTATAGGTAAGGTTTTTAATGTCAATAGTAATGTGTGTAATTGGTCTGAGTTACTGAAGTACAGATTCTGTTTTGGCATGTAGTATATCAGGTAAATTATAAGAATCTTTTACAAAGCATTGGGTTTCAGATCAAAGACGAAAGTGAGGTGCTACCAAAGGTGCTGCTTATTTGCATCCCCAGCAGAAATGATGGAATGGAATTAAATGTTTGTTTAGAACCTCTTGGCTGTCATGATGATCCAGCTTTCACAGAGTCCATATCCATGGACTAGAAATGATCTTCTGAGGGAATGCAATAACAGGCCAGAGCTTTCATCTCCTGCATGGTTTAGCATTCATAGTGCCTATGAGCAGAAGCAGAGCTGCCCAGGTTTCTTAGTCTTTGAAAAGCTCCCAGACTTCAGTAGATCATTAAGATATTCCAGAAGTGTTTCAAGCCACTGCCTCTTAAAAGTAATCATAAATAGCAGTGGAGCTGTCTAGGGCTTAAAATCCATTCAGTATGGTAAGTAGTTCCAGAGGGAAAGTGGGAACAGTGACTAGAACTTCTTGCTGTGCAATGCTGCCTTCCGTTACCTTCTCTCGGTGGTGTTTTCTGCTGAAATCCACCAGTGTATGGGTTTGTATTTCATGCCTCCATCCAGAATTTGGCTTTTGAAACAAAAGCTCCTTGGTTCTTTAAGAAAATCATCACAAAAAGTGCTTCTTATCTTCAAAGTGTTTTTCTGACATTAATTAATTGGATCCTCATGATGCTTCTCAGGAGAAGGAGCAGCCTGGAAATGCCCATCAAGCACTCCTACTGCAATGAATTGTACTAAACACTTCTGCAGCCTAGCTGGATAAAATGGGGTTTTTATTCAACTGCCCAAATAACTTTAAAAGTGCTTGAAAAGAAGGACAGAAAAATTAAAACTGCTTTTGAACTTCAGCAGACTTTTATGCCTTCGTGCTTGTGGACGTAAAAAAGCTGCTGTTCAAACAAGCAGGGGCAGATCCTGTGCAGCTCTCAAATTACAATGGTGCCATTGATTTCCTTGGGCCTGGGCTGCCACAGGCCAGCTGAAGGGCCTGGCTCCTTGCTTGGGAAGTAAAGCAGTGTGTAGTAACACCTGATGTGAATAAAGAGCTTTAAAACCTAGTCATCATAATGGGAGTAATACCTAAAGTGAAGATGCACTTGGAAACAGATGGAATGGATTTTGTGTGAGAGTCAAGAGAAAGACACATTAAAGGAATGGAAAAGAAAAGCAAAACAAAATAAAGTCATTGGTATTTGTGGATATAACCTAGTATGGAAATGGAAAATACTTTATCTCTCCACTGGATTACTGGAAATTCCTTTCTCTCTCAAATGACCATTATCCTAAACTGTACCTGACAGTAAGTAAAGGGAACCAATTTGTATTTTGGTATTTAGGGTGGGGTTTGTTTCTGTCTTCACTGAAGTTAATCAGGAAAATGCTATTAACCACTGAAGTTGCTGTGTGGATTTTTGGTAGGATTATAAATGAAAAAATATGCGTATGGATTGCTGATTACTTGCATTGGTAATAATAATCTCTGATAAAGACTTTTTTGGTTCTGTTAATTTGTTCAAATTTACCTTGTGCATTTTTTTAAATGCAGGTGACTCAACAGGTTTATTGACTGACTGCATCTCCAATTCAATTGCTTTATATTATATAATAACTCCCCAAGGTCTGCAAGCCTTGGCAGTTACTCCCAGCCCTGCTGTGCTGTACACAAACCAGTTGTATTCCACATGTCTAACCTCCAAAGGATCCCAAGGACTCTCTGAAGTTTATACAGTTGACTCTCTTTGGCTTTTTTCCTCTCCAAAAAGCTGTTCTTGGTCCTTTGGTCAGCAGTGAGACCATTTCCATGTTCCATTAGTCAGGAGTAAGAGGTGAACTGGAGGATGCAGCATGTGCTTCCAGTTTAACAGTTGTAATTAAGCAAAGGCCATGCACAGTTGTTCAGCAGATATTACAGTGCAGCACAGCAGTTTCTCCCAAGCCATGGCCCTTCCCACAGGATCCCAGGATGTGCAGATAAACAGCTGAGCCACCAGAGGAGGGACAGCCTGCTCTGTTCATGTGTTAGGCTTTGGGAGGGGCTCTCTGAGGTCCTGTCACTGGAATACAATGTGCATAGAAACATCAGTGCTTTGATTTATGACTTGGCAGTGGCCTGTGAGTGTAATCACTTGAAATTATGGCAGTCATTACGGTCTAATCCACAAAAACCTGGATTAAAAAAAGGATTTCTCTCTATTTACCCTCTCCCTGATAAAACTCCTAATTTTACTTTGAGTTGTATTGAAATAGGTCATGTAAAATTGAAGACTTTGTACACTGGTAAGAATCTGTGCTATCATTCAGTAGCATTAAGTATTTCCTAGACACGTGTAATCTGTTTCATGTGTGTTTATAACAGGAAACCACTTTTAATTACTTTGGGAGGGTAGATATTTAAAAGGCTCCTGACTCATAGACTGCATTCATAAAAAGACTTGCTTATTTATCTCAATCATGGAAAAAATGTTCCCAGCTGAGTATGAAACTACGTGTGCTCGATGAACTTTTAAAAAATATTAAATTCACTATTAATGTAAACAGTGTGAAAAATTCTGTCTTAAATGTAGAAAAAGCAGATTATGTATTACATGAATTTTGGTTTAAACAAAAAGGCTGTAGCTAATCACTTTTTATGGTTCTGAAAAAGTGGTACTGGAGATATTCTATTAAAGGGAGAAGATAGAGTTTATCAAACTTTAATAAGACTTAATCAAAGACAGGAAGACAAGGATTTTTCTTTTCTAAGGTGGAATTGTAAAGGAAATACTAGAGACTTGCTTCTGCAATTTTGAAAATGTAATGTTCAGAATGATAAATTAATATCAGTCATGTTTCGTGGTTTAAGAGCATGGATATAACAGTCCCTGTTCAGTGTATTGATGAGGAGACCTGTGGGACTGATGCAGAAGGTCTAGAAAATCAAACTTAAGAGTTAATAGTAACTGTCTGCACAGCAGTTTGCAAGTGATCTGCTTGCATACTGGAGGGGGAAAGAAAATAAGTTACTTCTTGCTAGAAGACGAAAGCAACTTTCTTTTTATTAATATGTTCTTTCCCACGTATGCTTGGAAAAACTTAAATTCAGTTCCTGATGGCAAAATAATTTTGTAGTTTGTACTAGTTATACTTAAGTCATTTTCTTCAGTTGTCTGTTTGGAATCTGGACTGCACTGTTTCATCTATGCTGCAGACAAAATACTGCCATTAATTAGCCAGACTTACCTGATGATCTGAGGTTAGACTCACAACTTGCATATCCATAATTTTTTCTTGTGTTTCTGTGAATAGTTTGATCAGAGAATTTTTTTTCCATTAGCTTAGTAGGTAGCTTGGGAATAAAGAACAGTGATAGAATGCTCTCTGCATTTGGAATGATTCTGTGCTACTTTTTGTGAAATATTTCAATCATATTCTTTGTTGGTTTTGGAGCCATAAAAGTCATCAATAAAATGTGATGATTTCTGTCATGTCTATAGATTTCTGGGTTTACTTCCAGGTATCAGTTGTATGTTTCCCGTGGTTTGATAGCTTTGTCAAATAAATATCAAATCAGGTTCATCCTGGAACATCTTTTTAATGTTTCAGTGTGTGGACTGACATAAAAAATAACACATGTGATACTGCCCCAAGTCTTTATAGCCACAAGATAATGCCTGAGAAAGTGATGCCAGTGCTGTATTTCCAGCTTTCCTCTGACCACACAGCTTATTGTGCCAGGAATTCCTCTTCTGGCAGAGTGTACTCAGGTAAATGGAGACAGCCTCTCACAAGTGTCTGTGTCATTTTTCTTCTCTAGGAGCCAAATACTTCAGAGGATCTATAATAAATTAATGTTGTTTTAAGTGAAGGACTAAGGTTTACATGCTGTTGTCAACTTTTATTGGAAGAAAGAATGAGTGAAGAATTGAATGATTTTTTCAGGGCTGAACATGGGCAGTCTGTCTGCTTTAGTTTGTGGCCCATGTGCTTACTCTAATGGACACTGAATTAATCAAAGCACCTGTATCCTTACCATAAAGGCCACTAAATTAATCAAAGCCAATCTTCTCCCACCCATAGTCTTGTCTCTGTTTGCTGTTCCGTCCCCGTGCCCTGATGTCCCCTATGTGCTAGTCTGAGATTTGCCTGCACTGCTGGGCCAGTGGCTGCCTGGCCCCACAGACACTGTGGGCTCCTGCTCCACCCTGCTCTAGGACAGGAAAACCACTTCAGATCTCTCCTCCGTGCCAGTGTCGGCAGTCACTCACACCTGACTGTACTTGGGACTTCAGCATCTGTGTCAGCCCTGCCTGAAATCAGCCATGAGGTCTTAAAGCCCCCCAGAAAGTGGCAATATCAGACACTGGGCCAGAGCAATTCATGTCTGAGCTAAGGGACCCAACAGTGCTTTGCAGAGCACAGATCTGTGTGTTTTGAGTTACAGTGTTTAACTTTACCACACAGAGCATCCAAAATTCTTGAGAAATTCCACTTGAAATTCAAAACAGCTTAGGAGTATTCATGTAGCTCCAGTTTTTCATAGCAAGGAACAAAAGCTATTTAGCAAACAAAAGAAGCAGTTTCTACTTCAGCTTTTAATTCTTGTGAGATAGAGTGTTTTTTTCTGCAGAGATGTCACAATCTGCTGGTTTAGTTTAGCTGTCATACAGTTATTCCAATTCTTGGCAGTTGTCAGGAGTGCAAGGAGGTACAAAACACTTTTTGTTATGCCAGCTGGAGAAAAGAGTGGGGTATTTACACGTGCATTTCACTAATCTGGCCCTTCTGACTGAAGTAGTGTCTAGATTAGAAGATAATTCAATTGCATTTATCTACCCAAAGGACTTTTGCCAAATGTGTGCTGAGTTTCTGTGCTGGGTTCACTAATGTGCAGCTGAACTGTGCCAGAAGGCTTAGCTATCATGTTCAGAGCCATTAGCAGCCAGTCTGATCAACTCCTGAAATATAAGAAGCAGATTCTAACTGAAATTATGTAACTAAGCCAAATACTGTCATCTGCAGATTCAGCTGGAGGTGCATAGTTAAAATATCACATGCTACATTGGAAATGTATGCCTGCTGGAGACTACTAGTCCTGAATGTTGTTTGTTAATTCTAAATCTGATTTACAGCTATTGCCAGTGGAAAGTACTTCCTGATGTTACTGAGGTAGGGTAGGAAATATGTTGCTGAGAATTCAAGCCCTGCTTTTTCAGTGGGCTTAGACAAAAATTCTAATTATGCCCTGTAAGAGCTGAAGTTCTGAGACTACCTCTTAGAAACTGTAACCTCAGTTATCTCCTGCCTTCTTTACAGAAAGAAATTAAGGATGTATAAGTAAGAATGGGAAAAGGGGTTTCAAGTTTCTATATTAAAAAACCCCCCTGCAATTATGACTTTAGAGCCTACTGATTGGTTTCTAGAGTCTTCTGAACCCCAGGAGTTCCTTTTGAGGTGCTGCATTTCCCAAAACAAAATAGTAGATATGCAATGGCCTGCACCTTTAACATGGTGTCTGTACAGATACAGGACATGCGTGATTCTTACTCCGGTTCTCTGGGGTTGAGTGCTGTCTTTTTCTTCACATTTAATTTCTCTCAGTCTACGTTTTGTGCCAGCCCTTCTGTCCTTCCTCTTCTGTATTTTCAGGGCAGTGGTAAAATTACATACAAGTAAAGCAGAATATTTACATAGACTCCAGTGGAGTTGGGAATTTAGTCAATCACTGCTACCCCTTCAACTCAAGGGAAATTTTTGTGCAAGTTAAAAGAGAGAGAGGTTTTTATAGATTATTTTAGTAGTACTTACTAAAGTGTATTTGAGGTATATAATTATAGAGAATGGCTATGTAAAAATAAATGGAAAGTTCATAATTCTTACCATGTACTATCATTGTGTGTATCAATTGTGTAATTCCTTTTATATTTGGTCATTTGCAGAATAATGGAATCTGCTCATTTTCAGTTTTTGTTGGAATGATTCATACCTTCAGCAAGTGTTGCACTGGCCTTCTGGTAGCTTGTCTTGTACTTCCCCCCAGTATAGGGGGCTGTAATAGACTCCTCACAAAACACAGTTAACTGTTCAGGACTGATGTCACTTCTAATAGGACTTCTTTACTCATTGCAGTCCGTACTTCGATACAAAGTAGGCATTGAAACACCCGTGGTGAAGAACTGGGTTGTTGCATATTTAATTGTGGTGGTTAGTGAGATGCAGTGCCCACATTTGCATATGTCATGAACAGCATGGAGCATTAATGCCTTCACACTTCCCTGACTTTCATAAAGCCTGTCATGCTAAAGAGGCCTAGGCAGGTTTATTTTTGTGCTGGAGACCTCATAAACATAGCACTGGCCTAAGGATGAACTTCATCTCTGTTATTTCCTCTTATTCCTTCATTTGCTTTCCTGGTAAATGTTAGTATGGCCTCCAATAAATGCTTTTAGAAACTAATTGTATGATCTGGGTAAGCATACTCTTTAGACTGTTCCCTAATTCTCTGCTATTTAGAGCCATATCTCAACATTCGGAGTTATTGCCTTGGCATAACTTAGTCCCCATGGAAAGCATGGGAGTCATGTAAGCGTTATTAATTTTGTACTTATGAATAATAATATTAAAAGTCATCCATCACTCAAGAACACCTGCTTGAAAAATGGGAAAAGGCATTTTATGAGAGCAATTTTAAAGAAGGCAAACAGTAATAGGAAGAAAACTGAAAATGAAACCCAAGATGCAATTCATAAGGGGTGCTTATGCCTTGCAGTGGAAGAATTAACAAATTGCTGAAATGCTGCTTTAATGAACCTTGTTACTTGCATCATCAAACCTGCTTCATGAGTTCCTTGTTCCCAAAGCTCCAGGCTGTACACAGACATAGGTTTAGAGTCTTAGTGTAGCAGCTGGGTAATAGGATGCAAAACATCACTGCCTGAGTAACACTACTGTTTATATGGGTTTTCCAAAGGTCCCTTGTTAGTTTTTCAGTGTTGCATGCTGCTTCCCACTGGGATTGAGGGTGATGTGTGGGAGAGCAGCAGTGACATTGAAGCACAGTAAATGCCATATGATCACATTTTGCAAATGTCAGGTCATATATCTGTGTGTGTATTCTGCAGTACCTTGTGTGCCAAAGTCTCAGGAGTTGCAGTGTGAGAATGCTGTAGCCAAAGAGGGGGTTTCCTGCATTTTGCTTCTCATCTCACCAAAAAGACAGAAGAGGAAGCCTAGACTAGCTAATGTGGTTTTGTTTCAGTTGGTTCTTACTAATACCTATCAGGGAAGACTACTAAAAAAACATGGGGAAATCCTGCATCCTCTCCTGACAGAAGCTCAAGATTTGGTAACATGATCTTTCTTTGGGGATTTTATTGAAGCCATTGAAGCCTTCAACCCTGCTGTAGTGTCTGGGGCTGAACAGAGAGGACAAACCTGGGGGTTTTTCTCAAAGCCTATAATATTTATTTGCAGCAGTAGTTAATTGTCTGTTCTGCATTGCTGCCCCAGAATTTTCCTTGAGCTGATTCATCAACAGGGCTTTTGGAGTCAAGCAGAAAAAAGGAGCAGGCACAACTGAGAGAAGTGGAAGCTGCACCAGCAGAGGGAATTTGGAGAGCGATAGTTCAGTGAGTCCTCCAAAAGGAAAATTACTGTTTGCTGCAGTGCAGAAAAGGAGCATTTCTGTTTGCAGTGATTAACTGCAAAACCATTACCTTTAAGCAAGTAAATAGTATTTTCTTCTTGCAGGTAAAAAAAAATCAGGAATCTTTTAAAAGCAAGTGGGATTTGCTGCTCTCATAATCATTAGGAAATGCATCCAGAAGATGTCTGCTTTCTCAAAACTGAAACAACAGTAAATTAGACCCAAGGCAACAGAATAGGAATCTCTTGCTTTTTTTTTGACACTGTCATGGTGGGGGGATAAAACCTGCCAAAGTAGGACCTCAGGACAAACTTGGCAAAATTGGTTTAATGGAATTCACTGTTTCAAATTTATCCCCCTTTGAAGCAGGATTTCTTTTATATGACAGCTCCTTAAGGAGAATATCTAAATAACTTCTTGAGCAGGATTATGCTGTTGATGTGAAGTTCTACTGTTAATACTTTAGATAAGAAAGAAAACTGCAAACCTTTCCTTGGAAATAATACTATACTTGAATTATCATTTCCTTGTAATAGTGTTGGAAATCTGGTACTTTTATCTAGTGTCTACTATAAAAATATTTAAGCAATTGCTTGAATGCTAATGCTAGCAATAAATACTATATGTCACATTTAATTTGCAGTGTTATGACAGCTACTCAGTTCATGGATAAATGCAACAGTACCTTTACAAAATAAGGATAACCCCAAGCTATTCAAAGCTGTAAGCAAAGATGTTTGTTGGTTTTCTACAAAGCAGATTTTATAGTTTCTACTAGGTGAAAAAATGAGTAAGATTAGTAAGAATAGGGGTCTATATTATGGGGTAACTGTATGGAAAGACAGACAACCAAAATCTCAGATGCTTTGCAGATCCATACATGAATAAGTCCCTAAAATTTGAATACTTGTGCAGGAAGTTCTGATTCCTAGGCTTTGAAAAAGAACTGGAAGTACCACAGGATCCAGTTTACTCCTGGTTTCAGTCAGGAAAAACACATGCTGAGACATTTAATGTTATGTTTGTTTCTGGTCCTTCCTGGATTGAGGAATAGTGGAGACATACACTGGGGGACTTTTGTCTTATAAAGTGTGTATTAGAAAATACTATTTTGCATTGGATTATGTAAGATCATAGAGCATTTCTTAGTGGAGAGTCCCACCCTCTGGTCCATGTCCTTTCTGACACAGTTGAAGTGACCAGTAATGGCTTTGAACTTCCAAAATGGTTGGAAGTTCATGAACCCTGGGCCTCAGCTATGCACAGTTAGAAGATGCCCCACTTTTGTCACAGATGTGTACCCTTACCCTGTCTTGGTTGCCAGTGAAGAAACTAAATACCGTGCAAGAAGTAAAGGTGTCCAGCCTGCAGAGACACTGGATCCTAATTTAGGGCCAGTAAGTGATCTGCTGACCATTTTCTAATATCCTCCGTTGGCTCTGAAATAAGGTGTTTGTCGGATCAGATTGTTAAAATCATTTGACTCTTGCTGATCATGAGATCTTAGCCCTACTCATATTTCTTGAATTAAGCTCAGACTCCCATGGGAGCTTTGCATGACCTCAATAGGAGTTTGAATTCAAAAATTCAGAGGCAAAAAATAGATAATTCAGTTAATGAGAAGTGTGCCAAATTTCTCTTGAATGTTCTGTAACTAAGGTGTATTCTAATAATAAGCAAATATCTATGCTTCTGGAAAGGAGGTTTTTTTGAGAATCCACTTGAACTAATGAATATTTCATTATTTTAAAACTGTTCATTGTGGAGTTTCTAGGCATATGGCTTTTTTCCTCATTGTGCAAAGGTATTTTAAAGTAGCTAGAAGCTGTGTGCTGTGACTTAGAGTGTTTCTAGATTGTGGTCCATGTGCTCTTTCTTTGTTGACCTAACAGGTCTTGTGTATTCCATCCTGCAAGGCTGACAGGCCTGAAGGCAAGCTATGTTTTGTGACACTGAATAGCTGGGGGTTTTGGTGGGTTTTTTTGTTTGGTTGGGGTTTTTTGTGCTTTGTTTGGTTTGGTTTGGTTTTTTGGTTTTCTTTATGTCTGGATTGTTTTCAAGTACTTTTGGAGAAGAGAGTTTTACAATCTATGTGCAATCAGAAGTAGCCACTGGTTTTAGGAGTTACGCTGGTGTGGCAGCTGGTCAACAGGCTGTTAGGTGTGGCTGCTCAGAGTTAAAAGCCAGCTCAGTGCATTTTCTGGACTTTTCTCTTTGCTGGATTTTCCCAACAAACCCCTCCCTTTCAAGTTTCTTTTGCTGTTACGTTCCTCATGGTTTGTACCGTTAAGCCAACTGACTTATATTACAGGAGATGTCACCAAAGGGTATCTGTGGGGTTTAGTCATACAAGATACACCACCCTGCACTGATTTTTATAAAGCAGTACATGAATATTTTAGATTTGTCTCTGAAAGCTCCATATAATGTATTTTTGTGCAGGAAAGATACACAGTAGAAGTTGCATGTTTCTTTCACTTCTCTCATCGAAGTGCTTATTCAGAAGCAGTCTTATTATTTACTGTAGCTGTATCTGGGCACTTTCTTTAAAGGTGCTGGGAAAGTGTTGTTTCTACAGAAAGCTGATATGGCCAAGACATTCTTGCATTTGAATTAAACTTAAAAAGCAACAGGATGAAATTTTTAAAAGCTTCTTAAAATAAAATATTTTAAAAAATGCTTCAAATGTGATGTGTCAAGTAAAGGTTGTGCTTATGTAAAAATAAGATAGTTGCTGCACTTTGCCTGTAAGATGCTTTGGTTTTTAATTGGCAGCTGCAAAGCAAATGCAGCCTGAGAGCCCCATCCATCTCACACACTCTCCTGTTCGAGGTGCCTTTGTTGAGGACCTTTATCAAAGAACATTTTATGATGTCTTTTCAATCTTTGACTTGCACCTGGAGTGCATCTGCAGCTTGTCAGGGTTCTCTGGATTAAATCACCAGTAAGACATTTGCAATTGACTTCAGCAGCCAAACCTTGATTTGGATTCCCACTGGCCACAGTTGCAAGGCTGCAGCCTCTTCCCAGAGTGAGGAACTACTCCCTGCTTCACTCTCTTTGGGTCAGGACCAAATGTGAGACACTTAATATATGGGAAAGAATTTCAATTCTGTCTGTCTGCAGCCTTATTATGGCTTGTAAAGCAATTAAGTAGGACTTAGGACACTGTTCTCCCAGACAGAAGAGCCGTAGGACAGAAAAATATACTGTATTACTCTCCATATTAGTGCTGTTGCCAGATTTAAGAGTTTCATGTTATTATTGGTACTGTGCCTATTTTGGGTGAAAATATACTGCAAATAGTGAGGTACTACACCCACACCTAAAATATTTCTCTTCAGATATGGTTAGAAGAATAGGAGTCATTCAGCAAGACACTTACAGTATATATCAAACTGTTAATATGGAGAAGGTAATCAGAATTTGTATCCTGAAATACTCCGTATCACCAGTGCAAAACATTATTGAAGGCCACTGTAAACAACACAGTTTTAGTTAAAAGCCATTTCCAAGATGAAAGATAAATTAAATGAGCTGCAGCCTGTATGCAGAATTCCTCAAGAGGAATTAATGGTAAAGCTTCTCATAATCTTTCATGCTTTGGCTAAAAATATTAGTACCATAAAAATTCTTCAGAGGGCAGAGTTGAGGTGGTGGATGCAGAGTGATCAAAACATAAAAAAGGCACATTTTCCCTTTTTATGGAGAGGCCTCTTTCAAATCTGTCATATGATGGATTTGAAATGAAAGTTTAATGTGCACTCAGTTTCTCAGACAGCCATCTTTCTACAGCTTCATTATTAATAACAATTTAATCTTAGCCAGCTCTCTCTTTTTTTCTTGAGCTCTTGATGATTCATTTATCTTACTTGTTTAGCATCAATCTAAGAAAAAATACTCAGATCATAAAGTTAAGGAAGTGTTCCACATTAATAAACCAATGTAAAAGCAGTCTCCAATGCATTTTGCAGAAGTGTTTAATCCACAGTTGTTTGAATTAAAAAGTAACAAATTGTAAATAGCGTACAAATAGCAAGTAAATAATGTGACTGGATTTCATATTTAACCTGTATGTAATATTTTTTAGCTTTAATTTTTCCTCTCAGCACTATATGAGTACTGATGAGGCCATTTCCATGGCTGATACTGTATAAAATATTTTTCAACTAATGTTCACAGTACAGAGACTGTTTTGTTGGCATGTCAGTAAATGAGACCTGGGAAGCAAGTGGATGTATGATGGGTCTTGGGAAAATAAACATGTAGCATTAAGCAAAATAAAAGTTCAAAGTGTGTGAATACATTTGCAGGGTCTGATCCAAAGCCATTAAATTAATTTACATTTTTGCTTTAATAAAAATATTTCATCAATATTAAGCAAATTATAAATAGTTGGGTAGTCGGCAGCAACCCCTCCAAGTCAAAAGACTTTGAATTTTACAACCTAACAAGTCAAGGACACTGGCAGTGTCACACTGTCCCTTCACACGGGACATTCTGTTCTGAGTCCTGCAGCAAAAGCAGAAAGACTGCTTTTATTGATTAATTAAGTTAATTCAGATGTCTGGAATATGTACAAACAATTTTAGTTTCTTCTCTTATGTGTATTACTTTGGAATTAGTGGCATAAATTTAATTTCCTGTCACTTAGGCCACGCATGTAAGTTTTTCCCAGTAGCATAAATAGTTGTGTATAACGTTGAAAGCCAGGGCAAAGCAGAAGCAGTCTCTGGAATAACTGGGTCCTTGACCCTAACTTTTTTTAAGTTCAAAGCCTGTACCTTGAATTTGCATTTTAAAAAGTAAATTACCAAGCAATATACAGCCAAGGGTATTACTAGATTTTGTTGTTTCTTTTAAAGTTTTTATTTAAAAGCAAATTCTTTTGTAATAAAATTGAAAATCTAGAGCCTTTGGAGAAAGGGTTGTGTCGTTCCTTTGTAGTTAAATAATGTCTGATAGGGTTTCAGCCTCTATATATATTTTGTTGTTGTTGTTGTTTTTTAATAATGCAACTGTAATAATGCATAAATTATGCACATGTATGTGGCAGGAGTTTCTGACTTTAAGGATTGAAAATTATAGTCACAGACAGATAAAGAAAGTAGGAATGAGAAGGAACAGAGGCCCCTATGTCACCAGCCCACTGATTTGCCCATAATAAAGGGAGTGCACTGCCCAACAGGATACTGAATCCAGATTTTATCAGTCCCTGGCTAGTATCTGATTTGCAAGTCACTTTTTTTTTATGCAGGAGATCCTACTGGCATTTTCAGAGGGCTCAGCACTCCAAGCAGTGCTGCAGGTGAGGGCTCTGCAGATGTTCTGACAAAAAAATAATGTTCTGAAAAGGAAGTGGAGGGACCAGCCAAATGTCTTCATGAAGAATAACAGGAATATTTGACAACTCAGGATACTCATGTGCCCCTAAATTGTTTGGTGTAATGCACTGATTTTCTGTATCTGCCTCTGTGTTCTGTTCTGCCTAACTCACAAAATAGTCCATGCAATGGGAAGAAAGTGCAGGAAAACCACTTCCTTGGCATCCATGTGAGTTGTGTGTGCTGCTGGCTGGCTGAGAGTCACGTGGCCACCTGGGAGAAACTGTTGAAAAGGGTTTCCAAGCTGTCTTTGATTTTTGTTTATTTTCTGACAGCATAAACCTACAAGGTGTTGAGACAGTTTTCTGAGATTGGTTTGTGTTTGGTTTGTTGGGTTTTATCCCACAACTACTAATGTAACTCTGTTCTTTTCAGCAGCTTTGTTCCCTGGTGTCAGGAATACCTAAGAGTGTTCCCTGCAGCTGTGGGGAACTGATTGGGCACCATTGTGGGAAGGGCTTTCCTCTGACCAAATCCTTGTGTTTGTGTCCCCCCTGCAGCCCTGCGGAGCCGCTCGGGACGCTCCATCATCAATGGGAACTGGGCCATCGATCGCCCGGGCAGATACGAAGGTGGTGGGACAATGTTCACTTACAGACGCCCCAATGAGATCTCCAGCACTGCAGGGGAGTCATTTTTAGCTGATGGGCCAACAAATGAAGTCCTTGATGTCTATGTGAGTTAGTATTTAAATTAATCTTCCTGATGGAAAAGAAATTGTTCAGTTCATTGTTAACATGCAACACTAAAGTTGCATTCAGTACCAACACTTTGTTAATTTAATTTTGAAGTGCTATTTTTGATATTTTACACTTGTTTGCGGTTGTATCCATTTTGCTCCAGATCACAGGATGTTTAAATCAAGCCTTTTTCTCTCAGACCTTACCGATCCAGTAAAACCAATTTAACTTGTTCAGTAAAGTAGAAATAAAGCATACAAATGTCCAGGGCTTTTCTTTGGTGGACTGGATTTTTTCTGGATACTTTCCTATTGAAACAAATTTGGCATAGTTTAATTTTACAGTGAAGAAGCGAATACCTAAGCTAGACAAGTTCTCTCACCATCTCAGTTTCCTTTAAAAGAAACCGGTCCATAAACCTATAGAATGTAGGATTTGAAGCAGGGCAGTTTTAATATGAAGCTGTGATAGGAAGACCATAGATAATGGCTGTTTGAGGAAGGAAGAAAAGACAAATTGTGTCTGAGAGAAAGAAATCATGTTGAAAAAGCTTTTTACTTCAGATGGGATGGTTTTTTAGTTCATCATACTGAAATAAAAAATATAACTGGAATTAATTACAACTTATTCCAAGATAAATGGCGTGTTCTGAGATTATACACTCCCACACAGTAAAATTCATTTATTGAAAAACTAGGTTAACTGAATATATGATTCTTTCATCCAGCTGTGGCTTTTTTGTCCTTGAGTGCAATATGGGGTGGAAAAGTGAGTGTGCTGGATAATTTCATAGAAAAATTTATAGTAACTACCCTGATTACAAAGCTGGGAAAACTTAGACGTTGGCAAAATTATTCCCCATCTGCTATATGGTGTCTAATAAAGCAATGTAATAATTATGATAACACTTAGGATCACTAAGGTTGAAAAAGACCTCTAAGATAATCTAGTCCAACAGATCCAAACTTCTTTTCCAATTGATTGCAATGTATGACTGGCAAAAGCCTAGAAAAATAAACAATTGGGCTCCTAGATTGTGCAGTGCAGACTCTGTGTTTCTCAAGTGTTCATGTCACTGTGCAGTTACAGGATTTGTGAGTCGAGGCTTGGCCCTGAGTTTTTATTGCCAGCCAATTAATGCCTAATACATAATGACCCAGAGAGAAAAGGGTCGGGAAGTGGATTAAGCAGATATTTCCAAAGTAATATCATAAAAAAGCTTTAAGTTTCGATCTGTGATATTGTGATATTTTAGTTTAGGCTTAGTGCCTGTAAGAAAGCTGCCATGATGGGAAGAGCTTTAGCAGCTTTGCTCTGTGGCTGCTCCTGTGGATCGCCACTTCTGATTTGACTGCTCTCTCACCTGAGATGCTTCTGGTTGATGTGAGGAATACTGCAATTCAGTATAAGATGATAGTTTAGTCTCTTTTTTAATATAGTATGGGAAGATAAAGATGAATAGTGCAAGGTGCAAGAAAATCAATGCTCAGTATGACACAGCCTCTCTCCTGGGTTCGAAATGTGTAGCCAAGCTGATACAGATGTCTTTTTTCAGACTTCGTCTTGCTGTGCCTGAATCGTGTCATTTTCCATTCACCCATACTCATGATCTTTATACTCTGTGTAGAAAAATGAAGAGAGTTGCAGATGAGAACTCCAAATGGCTTTCTGTTCTGTTTTCCTGAGATCATGCTGTCTTTCTTCCACTCTGAAATGTAGAGGAAAAAGCTTTCTGATTTACAGGAGTTTATAAATAACAAGAAAAAGAGATGCAAATTCTGTCCAAGTGTGAATATACATTGCTACAAAGACTTAGGTCCATTAACTCAAAGCTAAACTATTCTATCATTTCAGGTATTTTCCTGCAGGAAAGCTGGAACAATATACTAATTAGGGGCTTAATCAGTTAAGCACTCTCTAACATAAGCCTGTCAGTTGTTTTAAGAAATGTGATGGAAAAACCATCACATGGGAACCACTGCGAAGTTGTTCCTGGAACCATCTAAAGAACAGGGTCCTGGTTCTGGAAGGGGAAGTGTACTCTTCTGCTGAAGTCAGGTCTCAGTTCTTGGTTCTCTCAGGACCACAAAGAGGGTGTATTTTTTGGATGACAAAGCGACATTGGAAGGACCCAACCTTACAAAAAATACTGCAGACAGTGCATTATTAGATGATTCAGAAAAGTGAATGTTCTCTGAGGGACAGAGTTTAGAGAACCAGCGGTTATATTTGGCAAGGAAAAAGTGATTTTGACATAAGTTGAAACAAGGGTCTGAATCCCTAGTTGGTATTAATTGATGTGAATTTAGTGAAGCCTTGAAGCGTTAGTTGTGCTGGGTCACTGGGCCATTAGGATAGCAGGACTTTTTGCTTTTAGGTCCATGGATTGTGAGAACTGAAGAGCCAGAGCAAGTTCTGGTGTTTGCTTGTGGGTTTGTTTGGGGTTTTTGCTTGTTTGTGCTTTGGTTTGGTTTGGTTTGGTTTCATTTCATTTCGTTTTGTTTGGTTTTAAAAGGTACTTTGAGTATAGTGTGAGGCTTGTACCAGACTAATCCCCACAGAGAGTTCAGGACTAAAACATACATGTCAGTAGAGCTGTGCTGAAGCAGTGAAACAAGCAGCTCATGACACCCATGCACTTCTCCTGTGGGTATGCTCAGGCTCACAGCAGCAATGCAATAGGACTCAGCTGGGAATGGAGTGTGCTGCTAACAGTTTAAAAAAGCTGTCCTAAAGTCATATCTGTCTCAGGTCCTGTTACGCCCAACTGCTTAAAAAAGCACACCTGGAGTTAACAGTGGCTTTCAGAATCATGCTCCTGTCAGCTCACGTGGGCTTGTGCAGCAGCATTCTGAAAACACTGAGCTTCATTTTCACATTTAAAGGAGAAAACCTTCTGGTTCCTGCCTGTGTTTCATAAAGAACACGTTGATAGAGTTGTGGCTGGCTGTAAAGCAGTGGGATTCTGGCTGCACTTACATTGCATCTTCATTCAGTTGAAAGTGAATGTGGAAGGATGCAGGAGGGCTGCGGACAATCTTCAGCTACTGCAACAAGTCCATGGGCCTTTGTACTCTGCTCCATGGCTATTTGCTGAGCAGTGCTTGTGGGGAGGGCAGCATGACAGCAGCAGCTTGAGCTGATCGATTGCTGGGGCTCCGTGGGGTGCCAAGGGAGCTGCAGGGTGCTGAAAGGAGCAGTTGGCTTTGCAATAGGCACAGAGTAAAGTGTGTGTGCTGTCTGCAGGTGCTCTCCTCAGGCCACTGGGGAACCTTTCAAAAGGCAGGAGGCTGCCTGTCTAAGGTTGGGGGTTATGGTATATATATATATATTTTTTTTTTTTTTTGCTTTGTTTCTTCTTTGCTTTTGTTTCCTCAGACATCTGTCAAGTTCCTGCTGTCTTAGAATGTTTTGATGACCTTAGGACCATCTCTTCTGCTGCTGAGGCCTGGTGTGAGCCTCTGCTGCTCACGTTGCTGATGGGGAAGGCTGTGGCTGGCACAGCCCACAGCTCACCTTGGCCCCAAGCATGGCAGTCTTGGGTTTTTCAAAGAAGGTTTAGACAAATAGCTTCTCTGCCATCATAAGCTAGCTCAGTTTTGCAAACACAGGAACTTGTATTTTCTTCTTTTTGCATTCTTTGGAGAGAGTCATTAACCATTGCTTCTATCCTGATGTAGCTGATCGGTTCAAGCTGATATTTATATATAAGTGTTAGGAACATAACAAGTGGAAGAACTCAATGTATGGCTGGTTTTCTTTTTAGATGATACATCAGCAGCCTAACCCGGGTATACATTATGAATATATCATTCCAGGAGACAATGTCATTAGTCCTCAGTTGCTTGCTCACAGGAGGCCAGGTAAAATGCCACCATTTCCTTTTATCAAACATAATTTTGTTACTTAATAAGCTAGTGGAGAAATTTGTACCATTAAATTCAGTAAATGCT
Organism: Corvus kubaryi; assembly: GCF_017639235.1. Classification (NCBI taxonomy): domain Eukaryota; kingdom Metazoa; phylum Chordata; class Aves; order Passeriformes; family Corvidae; genus Corvus; species Corvus kubaryi. Next base: position 14,387,506 of record NW_024581133.1, on the reverse strand, counting down.
GCCATTGTTGTGGGAGAGGCCCAGAATTTCACCCTACATGTTGAATGAGAACTCAGCATAGATTTGCTAACTTCAGTGAATTAAAACTGGCAGGGTTTATTTATGCTTTAGCTGAGAAGATTACTACTTTGAGTAGGAGTGTTGTAGCCATGTCTCAGAAATGAAATAGAACATGATTTTTCAGAGTCTTTTTCTTTTTGAGATGATTTAAAACAACCTTCCACAGTTTCCCTTTCCTCTCGCAACTGGAGAGGATGAAACAGAGCAGTGTTTTCTTCCCAAGCAAGAACCTGGGCAGCTCCTGCCTGAGCTGTGGGTATGTGCTCCTTATATTCCTAGGAAGTTCTGAAGGACAGGAGAAACTTTGCAAGTGAATTTGGTCCTCGTTTTAATGTTCGTGACTTGCTTTGACAAATTTCTGAGTGTTTGGTATGTTCATAATGAGGGAGGAGCAGCTGTGCTGTGACATGGGGAGGCACAGAATGCAAAGCATGGAACAAAACAAGCTTTGGGAAGTTTTGACACTGGGTGTGTTAACTCTATGTTGTCTTTGGAGATTCTTCAGTTTTTAGTTTTTAATGTATTTGCTGGCTAAGATTTGGTTATCTTAGTTTAAAACAACACAATCTTTGCAGGTCGTTATTAGGCAGTCTCTACATAGCAGATTAAAGCTACTTCCAAGTTTAATGATGTTCCAGTTTTAATTATTAGTGGATCATAACATAGAATAATATTTTTATGTGAAGCTCATTATTTTACTTTACTATTATTGTCCATCATCAGGGGAGCCATTGAATGGTCAGTTAGGAATGCCAGAAAGTGCAAGTCATGAGGATGAGGATTTGCATAGAGAGGCAGACATTCTCACTGGACAGTCAGCTGGAACTTTTCCAGTTATTCAGCCAGGAAGATTTCCTTCTCATCAGCCAGAAAACCAAGTGCCTGCTATGCAACCACCAAGACAAAACCGAGAACACAACTGGAAGCAGGTTGGAAAAACTGAGTGCACTACTACATGTGGGAAAGGTAAGTGCTTTGTGTGTGCACAAAACATTGTTAGACCTGCTGTTTTCTGTTATCTTACAACCAAAAGTCATGTCACAACTATTACTTGTGCTTATATTTAAATCAGTAGAAACAGCAAAATTAAAAATACAAAGCACATAAATTGTAAGGAAAGATATGATATTTGCCTCTGAAAGGAAATATTTCAGCAATTATGGCAAGCTGCTCTCTCCCATACCCTTGATACACAGCTGCTTTCCTCAACTTCGTTGGCATTCTTTACCATTCCCTTTTGCCTCTCCAGCTTTGTCAGATACACCCTCTGTGCTTTTTGTGTCTTTGTCAACAGCTTTCTGGCCTTCATGGGAGGCTTTCACAGGCATTTCATCAGATACATCTTTGTCTCATTGGATGTTGCTGGAGCAGCACTGGTGTGACTTCAGAAATCGGAGGTTTTAACAGGAGAGAAGTGGGACAGAAAAGGGATGGAGAGGGCCTGGTAATTAGTGAGCTTTTGGGAAGTCATGCATACACTGCTTGCATATACTGCAAAGATTAAGCTTGCTGTCAGACATTCACAGTGATCACAGATTCAATAATGCAGAACACAAGCAATTACTTGGAAGAATAAGTTTTTGTGATGGTAAAAGTGAAATCTTTTGTACTGTGCATAGCCACCCACCACCATAGCCAAAAAGCTGCAGACGTTTAAAATAAACATGTACCAGTGTGGGAGCTCAGCTGACTGTTACCAGTTCATATACATATAGAACATTTGCTTCCTAATTAGTTTGAGAGCATACTTTGTGAATTTGGTCCAAGGCCAGATGAGTGTCCGTGTTACAGCTACAGATAGAGCTAAAAAATCCAGCAATAGTGTTAGCAATCAAAATTGCTTCTCAGTTAAAAAAAAAAAAGAGATAACTTTTTTCCTTGGTAATACTAGAGCTAAAATACAACCAGTAAAATTTAGACTTCTTGAAGTCAGCCCTTTTGTAAAGAAAAATATTTTAGTTGGCATTTAAGCACACTGTGCTTTTAATAGAAGTCTTATAGGCAGGATCCATAATTGTGTTTGATTATTGGCTAGCAGCAATCAGTGAATATCAACTGAATTTCCATATTCAAGGTGAATTTTAGTATGCAAATCAGGTAATTTATGGTGCAGTTGCAGGAACACATCAGGGTAAATGTATCCCTCCTTTCCATCATAGAAATCTTGGTTGTGTATCCCATGGCTTCTACAGACATTGGCACATAGTTCTCGTCCTCGTCCTTTCTGCGGAGATCTGGTCACTCTTGGCAGTGGTATTAATGAAATCTGAGTCAAAATGAAGATGGCAAAACTGTAGGACTTAAGAAAAAAAATTAAAAGGGTATCTTTCAGGCTCCTATACAGCTTAAATTTACTCCATGAAATTTAGCAACAGAACTGCCAAAAATAACTTTCTCTTTTCCCATTATATGAAAAATGTGTGCGTGTTCTGATTAAGTTAAATTCAAAAGAAACTGGATCTTGAGAGCAGGATCCTGAGACTATTGAGACTGTATGAACATTTCTTGTGATCTTGGTGTGAGACGCCTGTGACTCTCTGATGCCCCTAAGGCATTTCAAGCCAAACTAGGTTATATAGGCTGACAAAGAAGGGGGTGGAAAAATCAGGAAAAAAATCTATACTATTTAAGGCTTTGTTTTCATTTTGCATCATTCAGTGTAGGACACTTTCTACTTTTTTCTTCTCTCTATGTTTTCTGTTTTCTTCTACTTTATTTCTTCATGTAGAAATAGAGATGATGCTTTTTAATTATTTTTTTATGATCCACCAAAGTTAAATAACCTTAGGAAGTTCTAAGTTGCAAGAAGAAAACAAGAAAAGTTATTTTCGTGCGACCTAAGGAAAAGGAAAGCTAAATTAACAGTTCTGATGTAAACCTGCGAGATTTCAAAGCACGTTAGTAAAACTTTGGCTTAGAAAAAGACTATTATATTTTTTTACAAAGTGAAAATGCTTCCCATGAGAACTGCCACCAACTCTTGTCCTGAATTTCCACTTAAGATGACTGAGCAAATAGATCTTCTGATATTCAGTGTGGAAACTGCTACCGCATCCTGTCAGCTCTTACATTTGGAAATTTTGGATAAAACCTTTGTCTGTGTTTCCTGTTGTCAGATTATGCTTTTCCTTTCTGCATCAGTGTTGGATGCTGCTGTTATTGCTGTGCGAGCCTTTACCTAATTGTCTATTTAATTTCAGGATCACAGTACCCGGTTTTCCACTGCGTCAACAGAATCACTCACGAGGAGGTACCTGAGGGTTACTGTGACAGCAGCACCAAGCCCATTCCAGAAGAGGAGGCCTGCAACCTCTTCCCATGCCCAGCTTTGTAAGATACTATAAGTCAAGTGAAATAAGCCAATATCATTAAGATTTTGCATGTGGAAGAGGCTATTCTAAGTAGGAAAGTAGTTTGAACTTCTGAGTACAGTGCACTTGTGTCATAAATTGTAGTGGATTCTTTTTTCCGTAGTTGTTGGTGGCCTTCTTCCCCTTCACAGGGAGCAGTAGCTTTCAGAGTAGATAAAAGGGAACCTGGCAACAAGTAGGTGTAGCAGTTTCTCAAAATGGGTGTGATTGTTCAGGCAGACACACTCTGTGTGGTCTCTGTGGGTACATTTTTCTCAACTGAGAGGCTTCTGCATATGCCTGTCTAAAGAAGAGGCTCTGTAGGTCCTGTCACTCCACATGAGATCAGTGTGCTATAGTGGCCATATTGTCATTATTTAAAGATGAGACAGTGCTCACAACAGCCCCCTTGTACATTCACCTCTCTTCCCTGAATTGAGTAGTTCTTCGGCTCCAAGACTGGTTCTGAAGTGGTGGTCCTTGTTTCCAGCACACTGATACAACCAGCTCAGGTGTGGTTTCCTTCTGAAATCACTCTTGCTATTGGGAGACTGCAAATTGCAAGTGGCCGAGCAACTTGTTTTAAATGTTCAAAAATTTAAAAATAAATAAAAATTAAAAAAACAACCAAAAGGACTTTTCATCCAGGGTGTATACCAAGAAGAGAAAAGGGTTAAACCCAGTTGCCATTACAGCAACTTTGTTTTAGGTCAATTTTCTGTCTCTCTTAGGGTTATACTCTCCAGTTCTCTTCTGAGCAGCAAGTGGTCACTCCTTATCCCATGGAAGTTTCTAGTGGTGTAAGTGCCCTTACGGGCTCAGAGATATCTGATGAGCAATTTCCTAGTGCATATTAGATACTCAGGAACTTCTGAAATCATTTTCCTAGAGATGTCTTCTCTCACCAGAAGCATTTTCCTCACCTTTTTCATTCTAATAATTCATATTCATTCAGGATAGTATCGAGAGTACAAACAAAGAAATGTAAATATTTAAGTGCAGAGATTGCGCTTGCTATCCACAAGAGTTCTGAAATAAAATGTGTAAACAGTTCAGATACTTCCTTTAGGTGTGTGTCTGTCTTCATGCTTGTAAAGAAAAAATTGAAAATAAGGTATTTATACAAAGGTGCCTAAATCGATACAGTGAAATTTTGGAATGAGAAGAATATATCTAGAGATTTTTTCAATCTCTAAAATTAATTACATTTGTTCATTGCTTATCGTCTACTATTTCAGTTTTACTGATGAATGAATGCCTGGATGGGTTTCGTGATTTTTGTGTTACTGGCCTTTTTTAGAGCCTTTGCTGCAGACAACTTTTATGCAGCACATCTTAAACTTTTGGGAAGTGTCAGTAGAGCAGTAATATATATTACAGATAGATCCTTCCAAAAACCAAGCAGCTATTACAGGCTTGAGTAATGTTTGTAATATGTCTCGAGACCATGGACTGTGTAATCTGTATCCATGCTCATTATTACCAACCTCTGCAGGAAGGCTGTGTACACAAGTGTGCGATGGTGCTTCCTAAGGGATTGTTGCACACACAGAGACCAAAGTGTGATTTTATAGGATTCTGGACCAGCATCAGAATCATGTCATTCCAGTTTTGTTAAGATCGGTGGTCGAAATTCTTTGTGGAACAAAGATAACCTTTTTTTTCCACTTCAGCTGGGATATAGGGGAGTGGTCTGAGTGCAGCAAAACCTGTGGGCTCGGAATGCAGCACCGCCAGATCCTGTGCCGGCAGATCTACGCCAACCGCACACTGACAGTGCAGCAGTACCGCTGCCAGCACCTGGAGAAACCTGACACAACCAGCACCTGCCAGCTCAAGATCTGCAGCGAGTGGCAGATCAGGACAGAGTGGACCTCAGTGAGTAGGATCCATTCATTTGGGGCAGAATACCTCAGAAAGAACATGAATTTTCTTCCAGGTATCACCATTCAAATATCAATTTGGTTTTGCTTAAAACAAGTGGAATATTAAAAGCCTTGGAAATAAGCAAATCTTAGTTCAGTAAATTCCTGCTTGATTATGACAATCAGTTTCCTACCCAGAAAGATGTCTTAGCGGGAGTCAATGAGCTGTATGGTCCCAGCTCCCTGGAAAACCACTGCACAGAGTCCTGATGCAACCTCCCTTTTGTTACAGTGTTCAGTGCCTTGTGGAGTGGGGCAGAGGACTCGAGATGTGAAGTGTGTCAGCAACCTTGGGGACATTGTTGATGATGAGGAATGTAACATGAAGCTGCGGCCAAATGATATCGAGAACTGCGACATGGGCCCCTGTGCCAAGAGCTGGTTCCTCACAGAATGGAGTGACAGGGTAAGGCTTCCCAGTATCTTTATCCTGCCAAACCTTCTAAAACAAGAGCATCAGAATGAAAAAATATTAATCTGTACAGCCATAAAAGGAGTAATCCTATTTTCCATGTTTATTCTTGGTCTTTTAAACATGCAAAAGCAAACAAAAAAATAATGATCCCAAGGGCTTCTTGAGTTTGTGTTTAGATACAAGAATGCATAGAAAGGGCAAGCATGTGGGTATATGGCCAAACATCCAGACTTAGAATTGGCTCTGAATCTGAACTTTCCAAAATATTGAGTGTGCTGAGATTTATTATTCTTCTTTGCTTAGTTCTGAGTCTCACGATTCAGACTCTTAAAAAAATTTTCCCACTGTTTTTTTAAGGGATACAGATTTGAGGCCTGATGTCTGGGTTTAAGTTCAAGCCATAAACGAATTATCTTATAGGTGTGAAAAGAGGGGAACAACCTCATAAACTCAGTCAGGCTTGATTCAGGCTCTTTTATTTTGTGAATGTGGATGTTGGGGTTAATTTTCTTCCAGTGAGTCAGATTCTCTGCATGAAAGCAATGAAACCAGTCATAATTTAAGTTATTTCATGATTGGGCTCAGAGTTGTTGTTCAGTGTTGTATTTATATGTTTTCATTAAGAGGCTTACAAACATGGGCTAAGAAAAGCCTGGTGTTTTGGTCCCTCTTGTGGGTGTTCGCGTATCAGTTTAATCTATAGACAAGTTCAGCCTTCAGTCTGTAAAATCCCAGTTACATCTCCCTTTGCTTTGACAAGCAATGTAATCTGTCAGTGAAGCTGTAAGATTACATTCATAACTTCATGATTTCATTGTTTAGATCACTTTGTGGTAGTACCTCTGAAAGCCAGGAGTGTCAGGCTCACAGGTTGTGCTTTCGTTTGGACACTCAGAAGATTTTCCCCACATGGTTTAGATGCAGAGATGGAGCAGGAACTTCACAAGTAGGGCAGGGACCTGCTATGTCACAGAACATAGTAAAAGGCAGATCTTGCTATAAGGTCTGCAAAATTTTCAGCCCCTAGACAACTCAAGTAGGTTTTTTAAAGAAAGCAAAAATACAGACTGCTAAATCTGTGGTGGTGTGACTTTTTTTTCCTGTGTGTGCTCTTGCATACTGTGGACAGAACAATACCAGGAGAAGCAGAAGTATTAGTGCAAAGGGCAAAGATTTTGCTGTAGGGAAATGGCAGTGCTTTTTTTATTTATGCTTTTTTTTTTTTTTTTTTTTTTCTTATAGATCTGTTCTTTGTACAATGCTGTTAAATCCATTCTACCCTCAAAGACATCATTTGGCCCAACTGCTATCACCCAGTGCAGTTCCACCACATAAAGCACAGACATCGCAGTGAAAACTCTAGCACCATTCTCTTCATTACTCTACACTGATATTTTGTCCTCTGCAGAATTAAAAGCAGCTTTTGAGCTGAAGGTTATAACTGTAGAATGTTATTATGCTTACTTAAACGTGTTAAATGAGACGTAGAAGTGAAGCAGGTAGTGTGGAAAATGTTGGAGTTTTTTTCTTACCACAAACTTTTTAGGGCCAGAGAGTAAAGAATGGATTTTGTTACCTTCTCAGTTTATATAAGTGTACAGATTAATTTCTTCCAAATGCTTGCTACTGTAGTTGGCATTATTCACCATCACTTCTGCCAGGAGTGGGTTTGGAGTTTGATTCACAAAGAGGATGTAAGAAACAGCTTATTTCAGGAAAAAAGTAGATTTGAGGTGGAATATGCAAGATCTCCTAAGATTTACACATACCTCATAACTCGGATGTTCTGACACTAAGTGGCAGTGATTACAGTGGCAGGCAGTGAAATACAGGAGCAGTGAACAGCTTTGCGAAGTCCTTTGGCCATTAGCTTTCATCTTGAACCTTGGAAGGGCTGTGTCTTAGGAGCAGAAGTCTCTCTTTCTTTGTAGAGGAGTGTGTTTCTATTAAAAAACAAGAATTCTGTCATGGGCTAGAAAATGGGCATTTTCAGGTGTATGGGCTTTGCATGTGTCATTTCCCCAAACAATTCCTTAAAAAGTACTTTAAGCTAAGCCACACTTCAGCAATAAGCATAGATCAACGATGAGCAGCCACAAATGGTTCAGATAAGCAGCCAAAAGTTCAAATGCTTTAAAAAACCTTGTTCAAACCTCTTGAGTCTGCAAAACTGTGGTGGAAATCTCACAAGAACAGACCTTCTTTGTGAGATTTATTACATGCCTACTTCAAGTCCCAGCTGGAAATACCACAGAACAGTCTTTCCCATTGTATTTTGACATTTCAGCCGTTCCTAGAAATAAGAGGTAAAAGAACTTATCATAACTTCTGGAACTTTGAAATGGTTGAGTTCAAACTTAGTTACAGCTGTAAGAGAAGGCCTTCTCTGAACCCACTTTGCAAACAGTGTACATGTGTACAGTTGCACATGCAGCAAGTAGAGATTTCCAGGAGCCTGTCAGATACTGGTTAGGCACGTACTTCCTCTTTCAGCAAGGGATAGATCAGCCTTCCCTGTCTGGATTGATGGGATGCATGGTCCATTACAATATAGCCTTGGTTAACTAGCGTAACACCAAGAAAAAAGCAGAGCAACATAAAAATTACAGTTGTCTTTGCTGGCAACAGATGTTCAATTTCAGGATTTGATAACTGTAGTACATATTTGTGCAAAATTTGACAAGGGTATTCTTTAACACTGTTTTAAGAAAAGAACATGGTGTAATTTAGGAATGTTGAAAAGATCTTGTGTTTTCTTATTTTACTGAAACCTTGCAAAGTTTTAATTGATGCGAAAATCATGCTAGTTACCTATATTATCATTAACAGTTTCTGTGGTTCTGAATTATATATTTACATTTCCCTAAATGTAACTTAAGCAATATAGCATAAAAAAAGCACTTTAAAAGCTGCAGAGCACACACAAATTTGTGTGTAGGAGTTGTGTTTCTGTCCCAGGGTGGGCCGTATGTTGCTTTAGCCTGTAACTTGGTTACCTTCTTGCTGTGTTCCCCAGTCTTGTTTTCCCACGATGTATTTATGTATTTTATGGGCCACCTGTTTGGCCCCATGGCATTGACCTCCTTGGTGTTGGTTTCTGCACACACTGAATTTTTATATATGTAATTAAAAACCCTTTCGTGTTCCTAAGACAATACAGCTCTTGATTTGTGATATTTTGATAAACAGGTTTCAGAGTCCATTGTGTGTGTGTCTTACACAAATACTTTTCCTGCAAAGCTCAAGAGGTGTGTGGCCACCATGTGCACACTGGAAAGGAAGGAGGGAAAGCAATTCATTCTTGGGAAACAAACACTTCTTTTCTGAAAGTATATACTCTTGTTCCTTGTATGGGAAGTAGATCTAAACACCATATACTGATATCCTGCAGGCTCAGTCTTGAGAGAAGCAGAAATTTTTACCCATTTCAATGGAAAAGATTACAGGTTAAAAGTCTGTAGTAGCAAAGTGAGACTGGTCTTACTTTGTCTGTGCCTGTCTCTGCATTTATTGCTCTATCTTGAGCATAAATGAGAGAATTAACTTAAGTTTCATGGCTTTGACTTCTCCATGATCTTTAACCTCTTTTGCCTATAGAGAGTCTGGACAAACTTTTGTGATATTTTTATGTGTATTTGTAGAAAGATTGCTTCCTGTCTCATAATTCTCTAAAGATGTCATACTGCATTAAAACAGCAGAGTTCCACCAAACAGCATCCATTAATCAGTAGAGTAAATCTGGTGAACCTTACTGAACTTAGCAACAAAATGGGATTGATGGGAGCAGATGAGATTGCAAACATTTCACATGACTGATTCTTTGACAGCTCTAATTGCTGGAAAGTTTACTTCTCCTATGGGTCAGGAGCGGGAAACTGCATTGTCCTGATTTACAGCAATGGGAGACTCACCAATGTTTCCTTCCAGCTAACTGGAGCATTCCCCTCCTGCATTTTTGTTTATTCCTCATTGCCATCTCCTCTGTTCATTTGTTTCTCATTTTATGTTTAGAGCCTACTTAGAAGAGAAGCCAAAATACAAACAATTCTTAGATGTTAATGAGATTCTGTGGCCAAAATAAAATCTTGGGAAGAAAGAAAAAAACGCTGCACGTCAGGGAACATAATCAAAACAAACCAAACACTGCTCTGGATTTCACTCTTCATTAAAAGGAGTAACAGCAATGCTTCTGTAATAATCTTCTGCAAGTGAACTGTAGTAAAAGGAGAACTTCATAAAAATCAATGTTTTATTCCTCTCAATTCTAAACATTGCCTAAAAGCTTCAAGTGGGTTTTTTAACCAAATGTGGAACCACCAATGAATATTGTGGCTTACATTTGTCTTTCACTGCTTGTTATCTAAATCTGAATACTTCACTTAAAATCTCCTGAATCTTGGGGGAAAAAAGAAAAATCACCATTAAGCTTGTGCAAGAGTTCATTATTTTTTATTATCACTGTTTATTTGTTTTAGTATAAAATGAAAACAAGATAAAATACCCCTTTTCATTGATTTCATGTGGGATTCATATGGAAATAGAAGGTTTGCGTTCTTTATGTGTAAATATGTAACTCACTTCATAATTTGCAATGGAATATACAGCCAGGAGGGTTTTGATAGAAGGGTGGCCAAGGTCTACAGAGATTTGTGTTTCCTTCTGTAGACCTGGCCTTGCTTTGCCCCTAAAGCCTGCCTGGCTTTACCTGTGGCCCGGTGTTGCAGGGAGGATGGCATGCAGGGGTAAAACAGGGGCCACATTATCAGGCAAGATGCCAGTGATGAGGCAGGTGCATGGTCAAGCTGGGAAGTCCATTCAGTGACAGAACCCAGGGTCGGACCCAGCCCAGTGATCCTGGGGCAGGCCTGTGGGAATGAGGCAGGCCCAGGGTCCGGCTGGGGAGTGAGTCGCGGAGGGGGGATCATGGAAGTGCAGGCTGTGGCTGGGAAAAGGCACCTCTCCGAGCAAGCCCAGACAAGGACTGGTGGAGCAGGGCCAAGGTTAAAGGGAGATCTGGGCCATGAGCAAGGCGTGGCTGGGGCCCAGGTGAGGCTACAATGTGCTGGTGCATTCAGGCCCTGAGCAGTGCTGGCAGCTCTCCGGAGGGGTTATGGTGTGAGCCAGAGCAGTGAAGAAGTCTCTTCCCTGCTGGTAATTACTTCAGAGGGCATTGGTATTGTTAGCTTGGAAGGATGCCATGGAACTGCTGGACTGACCCAGCACCTGCTGTATGCATAGGTGCACTCTAAAGGGAAACAATTTAAATCTAGGTATCAGAAAATGTTTTGACAATGCAAAAGGATATTTTTTCCTACACTCTCTTTTAATTTTTTTTTACTTTTTTAAGAAAAGGCAGCTCTCAGTGGGTTTATGTCCTTTGAAAATCTGCCCCAGTCTTGGAACTGTGGCAGAAGTGGTCTTCTGAAATACAATTTTGAGCGTATTACTGGAAAAACAAAGGTTACATTATCTGTCTAAAATCCCTTCTGAAATGGATTTTCTCAGAGTAGGTCAAATAATGCTAAGGAGTTTTACAGATATATTTGAAACATAGATCTTCATTTTTATTTTTTGCAGTAGTGTAACATCAGCAGGATGACTGATAAAAATCTATACTATCTTGTGAGGAATAATTAAGGTGATGAAGGTTAAAAGTGTGGTAAACAGAAGTCCTGCACAAATGGGGGTATTTTACAATTGTTTGTTACTTAAAAATTTAATTAAGGTTAGCAGTGATGCTGAGGCCTGGGTGAAAGGACTCTGGAAGCCCAGGAGACTTCCTGTTGCCACTTTCCTGTGGGCTGTTGCCCCATTTGAGGGTAATGAGTAGGGCTGGCACATTAGTGAAGGGGAACTGGCACTGCTAAAAGGGATTTTTTTTGCTCTACCTTTGCCTTGTAGCTGTGACAAAATTCAGGCTTCCACTTACAGTTTTCCAAGTTTACAGGAACTTGTCTTATTTTCCTGGACTGCTGCTCAGTTGTTTTCTGACACCTATCAGAGCCCTGAATGAGGGGTTTTATTTTTGGTTTTTAATGGGTATGGAAAGCTTCTGAAATTGAACTCATGAGGGAAGGACCTCAGGAAGAGGAAAAATGGCAGACTCCTTAAAACACAGACAGAGGTTTCTGAGGAATTTCTGCCAATTAAAACAAGACTGTGAAACAAAATATCTTTAATAATAGGACCAGAATAAAGCTGCAGCTTGTGAAAGTTCCTCATGTTTCACAGTGTTAGGTTATGGCAGTTACTGTGTATTAATGCAGCAAATCAATGGCACCAAATTGAAAGTAATGGGTGTGTCAATTGTACAAACCAAGGGGAGAGGATTCATTATGCAGCTCTCTGCATAATGGATGCCTTGGACTTTAGAAATCCATGGTCTTCACATAGAAGATTTTTGCTGAAAAGGAGATAAAAACATGAAAAAACAAATACATAATGTGAAACATTCAGGTTTAAGTTTGCTTTGTAAATCCTTAGAGGGTAGTTAATCTGTAGTAAAATCTTGCAGCAGAGAGTGGAACAACCCTATACCTTCCCATTTGGTATTTCCTCTGTTATTTGATACGCAAGCCTAGTTCATAACATAATCATTTAAAAGGTAAGACTAGGGAGATTTTCTGGATGACTTTACAGACTAAATTTGTTCCCAGCTCTAGTTTGCAAAGCAGAAAAGCAAACTAGATTTTCAAATGAAAATTAGTTAGCAATAAGAAAAGTATTTGCAGAGCACATGCATCATTCTCTCTGCGTAATGTAATTGAACATACTTGCTGAGGATGGAATGGGAACAGCCACAGAATTGATTTCTGCGCAGTTAGGTTTGAGTGGGAGCCACGGCATGGGGCTCAGCTCACCTGGGAGTGGCTTGTCTGAAATGGATGAGCACAATTTACATCATTCTTGTATTTTCAAGATTTTGCTGCTTTACTTTGAAAAGGCCTCCTTAGCCATGAAATCAGTTTGCTGAGCAGGTAAATCTATTTTACATACCTGCATGAAGGTGGAAAATTTTGTAGTGCACCACCAACAAAAAAGGCTCATTAGGTTACTTCTAGGCATAATTTAAGAGAAGCTTAATTATTTGATCTTGCAGATGGAGGAAGAAACCTGAATTTCTAGTTTTTCAAAAATTGTACTTTGTTAGAAAAATTGCTTCTGAAGAGTTGAATCACTTCTTTAGTTTTCTAGGCATTCCATTTCAGTAAATCTTTGCTATTCTATTTGAACATCTTGTGAAAGGAATCAACTTGCTGATAGGAAAAGTGGTTTTCTATTCTGTATCTGTGAAATAAATGTAACATGACTACATGTTTCACACAAGTAACCAGTGTTCCTCTGCACAAGTGAATAAAGAGCAGTTTGCAACCAACAGTATTTTCAGTCACTGGTCTCTCAAGAGAAGATGAGTGACTCTATTGGTTGGTCTTGTTGTTAATAATGGTGTTGTCGTGGCATCTGCAGTTTTGCAGCTGACTACGGGCAGTGAACCCTGACACTGTTACCAATGGCAGCTAAATCAAGTTAATGGTCGACTTTGTGTCTCATTACCAGTTTTTTGACTCATTCTTACTCAATATAATTTTAAAAATGTTCCAATGCAGAGTTATATTTATTCACAAGGAATGTAGTTCTCATTGTGGAAGTAATACACAGTTTCTCCTAATTACATTTTATGTTAAAAATAAAATCTGAAATTGCAATCAAATGCTTCTTTTTCTCCCATATATTACATATTTATATGTGGGTTTCTTTGCATGGGTAATATAATTGCTTTGTTTAACTTCTGTTATATACATATCTTTCAAAGATATGCACAAAGGTTTTTCTTTTATGTTAATGGTCTAGACATGAAATGCCAAATGCATTTTAACAGAAAACAAAAGGGAAGATTAAGAAATAATTAAGCAACAAAGGAACAGTCAAACAGGAGAATTTCTTATTTCCTTGGCATGTTTCTGTTTTTTAAATGTCAGTAGCTTGGTGCTGCTTAGGACAGTGAAATATCAATGAGACTTTCCTCCTGCAGTAGATTAAAGAGCAAACTCTAAGGGCATAAATGGAATTTATCCTGTGATTTGTGGTTGACATCCATACTGTCTCTGAATATGTGACATAATCTGCATATCACTGTTTAGGAAGAGCTTTCAGAATTTAGCAGTGTAACTTTGAGAATGGTGAACATTAGTTACTGGAAAGTCTTATCATTAAAAGGCATTGAATGGACATAGGCTTCCATGGCCACCTCTTCTAAAACTAATTAAAAACTTACCATTGAAACAGGCTGGGCAGTAAATAACTGGTGGTAGCTACAGTTGTTTACTGAGAATTTACTTGAATCTTTTGAAACCAGCTGTCAAAAAAATTTGTAGTAGTTTTCTACTTTACTGTGCTGTCAGACTGTCAAGTTGTTATATGGAAAAGTTCCAGGGTGTACTGTGCAGTCGCTTTACTCCTGGTGCCACAGCCCTCTGAGTCTTCCTAACCTTGTCCTTTCAGCCAGTGTGAGATCCACTTGGCTGACAGCTTGCATGGTTGAAGGAGAAACTCGGTGAACAAGTCAAAGGCTGAAATAGGACTGCTGCCTTTTATGGAAATTATCCATTCTCAGAGCTTTTAATTAGGGTGAAAAAAGATGAATAAAATTAAAACTGAAAGAATTTATGGATAGGATGAAGGAAGGAAAAGTAACAAAGCTTACAAAAACTGTAAAATGAGATTTCTTTCTTAGCTAATTCTTTCATTTTTGACTGTAAAGACAGGTACTACTAGTAGTGTTTTCAGAAGTATGATACTGTAAGACAATTTGCTACAGCTGAATTACAAGTAAAAATAATTGACTTTGTATAAATGATTGACTTCCATGACTGTTGCTTGTCATTTCGTTGTGCAGTCTGGGGAGCACACAGGTGACCGTGTCGTGTCTCTTGCTCGCAGTGCTCTGCAGAGTGCGGGGACGGGATCCGCACGCGCTCCGTGGTTTGCATGACCAACCACGTCAGCAGTTTGCCTCTGGAAGGCTGTGGCAACAACAGACCCTCGGAAACAACTCCCTGTAATAACGGGCCCTGCACTGGGAAAGTGGAGTGGTTTGCGGGGGGCTGGACACAGGTAAGCCAAGTTCTGTATCTAACATATCTGCTGCTTTTCTACTGGTATTTTACTTTTAAACTTGTGGTTTTATGCAATGAATATGTGCTCCGTAAGGTATTTCTTCATCTCTCTAGAGTATCTGGGCATTTTTTTCCTGTATTTTACTGAGTTGATGTTCAGTACTTTTCAGCATCTGCTGGGTTTTTTTACTTTGATTAAAAAAAAGATTTTGTTCTTCTCCTCCTCTCTATCTTCATATTTTATTTTTCATCTACTGACCCTACGTATTTATGAAATGAATGATGACAGAATGCTGCTTAGCATGTTCAGGTGACAGGTTTGCAACTTCTAAAGTAGAGCCTTTGTGATCATGCTTAAATGCAGGAAGATACATACCTATGCATTTATATGAATATGGAATTTCCAACAGGTAAGGCAAAAAACAGTGGCTACATCAGAAAGTTAGCTTTGGTATTGTTGTGCTGAAAGTCATTACAATAGGCAAAAGGACAAATTTTGGTTAGTGGCCTCTATACTGATGCTCTTTCCTCGAAGCAGATTCTTCCCTTTATCCACATCTAGTAGTCCTTCATGTTCCAGATAAACATTTCTGCTGTCAGGCACAAAGGCATTTCAGAAGCTGTTGGCTCATGCCCCAGGCATTTATGTCCCTTTGTGTAGGCTCTGGCATAGCCTGGAGAGCCTTTGGGGCTGCTGGTGCCAGCACTTGTGGAGCTGTGCTGTTAAGTCGCTGCACTGCAGATCCCACGGTCCTTCCAGGAGATAAGGAGCTGGAAATTAAACTGGTACAGCTAAGGGGGAGATTACAGGGCTACAACTATGCTAATGCTTTCAAGTGTAAGTGATAATTATTGTGTATAAGAATATGTGTAAGAATAATAAAAAAATTCAAATTTAAAAAATCTTTTTCTGCAGTTCTAATAACAGATGAAATCCAGGCCTTGTTACTCAGACTTCTCCAGATGGTGAACAGGAACTCTCTACTCATTTTTGCTGCCCTGGAGAGGTGTTCAGTCAGAGCATCCTGACTGTTCTTTTAATTCCCCTTCTTTCTTTGCATGGAATTGAATTGTTTGATGCACACAAGGGTACAAAGTCTTTACTGAGCCGAAAGCAATGTCTGACAACATCAATTCTACCAGACAAGTTCTGGCTTTTAATAGCAAAATGAGACCAGTCAGTAGGGCAGAGCAGGGGCTAAGGTGGGGTGTTCAGATACTGCCTGTAGGAGGAACCATTAAAAGACAGCAGTAACTGAGAGGTTCTATGTTAAAGAATGTGCAGTTACTGTACTTCCTGTAGAATTTATTTGGGTGCATTTATCTTAAGGTTCTTCAATCAGCTCAAGAGTTTTGTGGGAATCTGGTAAAGGGATTGTAAACTCTACCGAAAATACCAACAAAATCCCCAGTGTTAGAAACATTTGATTGGTTTAGGCTGGAAAAAGCCTTCTTAAAATCATAGTCCTTTATGCAACATAGAAACAAATATGTTCCTGTAATCATCTTCTAAAAACCTTTCTACAAGTGCCAGAAACAGTATTGTGTGTGTACTTAACCTTTATATGGGCAGTAGGAATCCAAGCGAGTCAAATTCACTTTTCAGATCTGGAACCAACAGTACATCACATAGATACTTGCAAACATGAAAATAACACCCTGGCAGATCAAGGCATTTTCTAAAACCAGCACAGAATGTAAGGCTTTGTAAAGCTGCAAAACTGTGCTCTGACCTTATAACCCTCCAAAGTTCAGTGCAGCACATATTATGATCCTGCTTCAGCAAGAAGCAGTAACACTATTTATGGAGAAAGGGAGTTACACTTCTCCTCTGATTAGAAAAATAAATACCAGTTCCTTTTTGTAGCTACAGGTAAAACTACACTTTAAGATTTTTCCAGAAATACACTTAGAGTCATATGTCTTCTTCATAAAGATAATTAGATATATGTTTTGAGTCTGTGGTACCATGTGATGAGGAGAAACATATTACTTTGTAAACAAGTTGAAAGACATGAGGAGAATAACAGATTTCCCCACTTTTTTTGGTCTCTGATGCAGTGCTCTACTGAATGTGGTAGTGGAACTCAACAGAGAGAAGTAATTTGTGTTAGGAAAACTGAAGGTAATTTTGATGTTTTGAACCCCTATGAATGTTCACATTTGGAAAAACCTCCCAGCCAGCAATCCTGCTACCTCAAGCCATGTGGATCTAAGTGGTTTCATACAGAATGGAGCACAGTAAGTCTATCGTGTTTTCCTGTATTTGTACTTTGTTTGATACATCTTTTTCTGTTTTTATTGAAAGAGAACACCATTTGGATACAACCATCAATCCTTAAATTGATTTAATTTTGCACAGGAATGATAATAAAAAGAAAGCATACTCTTTACCCAGTGGAGCTTAGAAAATTTAGGAAGTATCTTGACCAGAAAGAGACACTGCACAGTTGTCGTTTTATCGCTGATCTCTTCTTCATAGAATCTTCCTGTTTTGTAAAGTTGATTTGGCCCTTACAATGACACAATGTGGTGCACTTAGAAGTTCCTTTCAGATCTCTAGTTTCATTAAAATTAAGGAGCATTTAATAAAGAATGAGGGATGTATTCATTTTTTAGAGTCAGTTTTATCGTAATGTTTTACTGTAGACTCTTCACTGTAAGACTTAGAACTTCTCTGAGAGAAAATGTATTGTACAACTTCTTGCATCTTCAGTTTCCCCTGGAAGTGGACCAGCTACATTCATCACAAAATGCTTTGGTTTCATCTTATCTTTCTATAATTTCCTATATCTGACATAGTTTATTGGGTTTTTTTACCAAAAAAAAACCAAACCAACCAAAACCAAACAAAAACCCAACATTTTTGTCCTAAACGAAAATCAGAAAGTCCATTGTCATCTCAGAATGAGATGACATCGTATCGAATGCAGTAACTCGGACCCTTTGTCGAGCCTTAAGTCAGATTCCCAGTGGCAGCTCTGCAATGCGGATGCAGCTCAGAATGGTTTGTGTGAGGTGTGATGTGCTTAAGATCTCTGCAAACCTGAAGTTCTTATGGCTGGATGTGGAATAATTACAGTATTTTATACAGGCATGTAACAGGAGTAACTCTATAAAAACCATATTCTGTTACTGCTGCACATGGCTGCCCTTTCAAATGCAGGTAAGGGTTGTACTTAAAGATGAAAAAGCGGTTAAAAATATAATATTGAGAATACTTTGGTTAATTTTTTGCAATATATGATTTTATGATCATGATAAGTTGTTTATGCAATGTTAAGAAAAGAAGTAATTATGCCAAAAATGTCAGAAAGAAAACATTCTTACTAGTTTTGGGCTATTAAGGTTTTAATTGTAAATGTTTTTGAGCATTACATCAAACTGGACAGTGAGCCAAATCTCAGAGACCTCAATCAGGCAAAATCCTTGGTCAGTGGGTGTTTGCTTCAGTATGGGCAGAAATGTGTAATAATTTGCTTTAAAAATACCATAACAAGCAAGTACAAAAGTCTCTGGCTTCATCACAGACCCTGAAGGAGCACAGAAATACTTCCTTTAGAAATTCAAAGAAACTTCTAACGCTTAGTAAAAGCATTGTGCTGCAAGATGTGAAAAATAATTGAGTGCTAGAAAAAATAAGGCAATTAAAATTACTCCTGCTTTTATATAAATGGCAGAAGGAACAGTGGAGGGCAGGGCAGTCAAGTAGTAAAGTTCAGTGAAGTAAGTTCTTAAAGCAGGAAATGTGAACACTGTGGAAAGAGTAGATTTGGGAGATATGTCTAAATGAGAGAGAACAACCAGACTAATTGAAGAAGCAAGATGCTAAGTAATAAATTCAGAAAGGGAGCTATCCTAGCTTACTTTCAGTTGCACAGCACCCACTACATTTATTTATCCAGTTGTTGCTCCTAAAGTCAAAAATGTTTGGGAATCTTTAACAAAGTTTTACCTGTGTATTAAGAGCTTCATAGGTAGAAAATAAAAACCAGTAGGGTGAAGTTGATAAAAGGCTGCAGTGATAGCTGGGTCTGGCTTCAAGGTTGCGTTTTTTTTCTTTCTGTAATTACACATCTCCTATGGTCTTCATGAACTTCAGCTTAATTGTTTCAGTGTTCCAAATCCTGTGAAGGAGGATTTCGGGTTCGGGAGGTGCGATGTCTGTCAGATGACATGGCAGCCAGTACTCAGTGTGATCCACAGCTCAAACCTGAAGAGAAGGAACCCTGTAATACACAAGATTGTGTCCCTGAAATAGGTGAGGCAGAGGAAACTTCTGTTTTAACTGTGGAACTCCATCTAGTGGAGAAGTTATTTTATAGTCTTGCAGAGGCTTTAATAGCATATTTTTTTAATCGAGTTCAGAGTTTCATTTTTACACAAAATACAGCTGTTTTCTGTGCTTTAAAAGTAAGTTTCCAATAAAAATGTTTTCCTTGTAATGAGTAAGAAACTGGCTTACTCTTGAAGTTGCTGAGAATGTGAGAGATCTGCTTCTGTGAAAATGGTACATACAGGGTGTTTTTCTGCAGCCTCCTTGCATTCTCCAACATTTCTCTTGGAAGAGTATTTAAAACAAAAAAAAAAGGATCATTATATACTGTATTTGGTAACAGGTTCTATAAGAACCAAGAACATTAAATTAAGATATTAAGTGCAATTAAGCAATTTGCTTTTGTATGTAGTAAATACACAGATACACTTAATTTGCATTGGAATTAGTCATTCATCTCATACAGATTTGATTTTTATAGTAATGAGAATGGCTAGGAAGAGAAAGATGTAAGAATTTAGAAACAGCTTTAACTCTGAATGTTCTCCAACAATTTTCAGTTGAGAATTATTCAACATACTTTAATATAACATAAAAACCCTGGGGAAATGGGGATAGGTACATTTCTTCCATGCTTTATGTATCTTTATATGAAATCTTAAATTGTCTGTCTTATTTGTATAGATAACCTGTTTTGACCTGACAATGAGTGTTTAAATACAGGTCCAAGGGATTTTACATAGTAAAAGGAAGGGAATTGTTTATTTGTTGCTCTCGTACATTTTTTTAGTTTCTTCTCTCTTCCTTTCTCTCCGCAGATGAGAACTGCAAGGATAAATACTACAACTGTAATGTGGTGGTCCAGGCCCGGCTCTGTGTGTACACCTATTACAAAACAGCCTGTTGTGCATCCTGTACCCGTGTGGCAAACAGACAGTCGGGGTTCCTGGGGCGTAGATAACAAATACTGCTCTGCTCAGAGCAGCAATGGCACTCTTCACATGGAGCTTGAACAGTGCTACTGCTTTGACTGCAGCAATTGTAGCTTCTTAGAGATGGGGTTTATATTGCTGAGTGCATCAAGAGTATGGTTAAATCTCACACCCTTTCAGTTACAGTAATTGTGCAGTTATCTCTTTTAAGATGTTTGTTGTAAAATCATGACCTTTTTTAAGCATTCATTTTTAATGATACTGTGATTTGCACCTGCTCATCAGATAATTATTTAAGGAACATACTGGCCTTAAAATTGTGAAATTAATGAAAACTAAAATCAATTGCAGGCAATTACTGGAGATAACTGACCAGTATGGATGCAGCTGCTCCATTATTTTCTGAGTGCTTACTTTTACTTGGTATTTTGGACTGCCTTAAGTTAGATGACTAAATCAATGAAACATGTGCATGAGAAAAATGACTTCCCAAAGAACCAGACCCTTGAAAACTATTTATCATCAGTTTCTTAGCACTCTAATGTATATTTTTAACTACTTCAGTCCATTCATAATAAATCAGTCACTGTTAAGCTCTCTCAGTTGTACTTTTAGCTAACGTCCTGTCCTTAGGCAGCAAATATATATTGACTGCCAGAAGGTGCCTTTATATTTAATTCATAAACTCGTGAAGATACACTTTTATAATTTTGTATGGATTTTAAAATACAGTACCTACCAGAGTGACACTAGTGTCTAGCCCTTTAAGTCTTTAACAACTGCAGCTGTCAGTGAGACAGGTTAACCAGAAAGGTGAAGAGCCTTTGCTGGTATAAAAAGTGATTGTTTCCATTGGTGAGGCCTCTTTTCTGTAGGGACTTATTTCAGAACTGGGATCTTGCCTAATTCTTGTCTCTGCACTATTGTTTAACAACTACCAAACCAAAGTACTTTGTCCAGACCTAGTCTGGATAAGTCACCAGTTTCTGAAACAACCACCAAAGAATAGAGGCCTGTGTGCCTTATAGCAGTCTGTTACTCTTGGTATCAGGCAGCAGTATGAGTGTAGTAGCTGAGTATCTGTAAAAAGGGGATCTTAGCTATTGACATTCTTCAGGTTTTGATCAGTTATTAGAACATACTTGTCTTTTTTTACTCAATGTTTCATTGCACAGATCTATTCATACCACTCCTTTTCTATTACTCGAGAATGGCTGCAGACTTGGAGCTGAATTTAAGTGGTGATTTTTCATTTCTGCAATGTACTCAGCCTTGAGACTTGCTAAAATCAAATAGTATACTATGCAGTGCAGATGAGATTTTGCATTATCTGCATGTTCTCTAGCCTTTACTTGAGACGTCTTTCAAATGTGTAAATAAGGCTGAGGGGAAAAAAATAAACACCTCTGCTTATTCAGCTGTTTATTACAGCATATTGCTTGTAAATGCCCATCTATGCATCTGTTCCTAAGGTGCCGAGTTGTAAAACAGCTGTAATAATCTATGTTCAGTCACTCTCAGAGATGTGGTTTAGGTATCCTGCTACTGATGCAGAGCCAGGTTTGAGCCTCATTGTGTATCCTTTTCTTCTTGCTACTTTGATGGAGATGATGTGGCAAGGGAATGGAGTGCTGTGAAGCGAAGGTTGCTGGGTGTGGTACCAGTCACATCAGTTTGTGTGCTGAGAGCCACAGGAAGGTGGAATTCCTGTACTCTAAAAGTTGCATTGAGATAAACTTTTGACTGTTTTGATTCGGTCACTCTTGGAAAATATATTTTTGGACATGATGAACTACTACTGTTTGGCTACATGAAATGAAGAAGTGTTTCCCCTAAAATTTGAAGGTCTTCTTTGTGACTCTAAATTGTCATATGTCAGCCAATAATGTCATTGGCTGTTTCTGTACACCTTGACTCGGGCCTTTTCACTGTAAATAATAGATATAAAGTTGTTAGAAACAGAAAATCTAATTAGGAAACTTCTAATTCAAGTTCATTAATCTTTCACAGTCCTCCTGTTCCCTTGTATTACAAAGATTTATCCATGAAGATAACTTACAGTTTTGTTATCATATTATATTCCTTAGATTCTTGACCAAAGAATGATATGGATAAAGTGCAGTGTAAACAGCTCTGGAATCCAGTACTTCTGAATACAGATTTTCATCTGTGTATCTCATTGCAGCAAATCTTGACATACATTATATAATTTTTGCTGTTGTCTCTTTCATCCCAAGGAAGTGTTTCCTCTCAGCTTGAGGGAAATACCTGTTCCATAAAAAGGCTTCCTGAAAACCCCAAGGCAAATGAGATGCAGAGAGAATCAGGTTTGCAGTCATAGAACAAATTCTTCTTACACACACTTTGGCTGTGAGACCATCAGTGACTCAGCACATAGACAGATCCTCATATTTTATAAAATCTGTTATTTTGCTCTGGAATATATGGCCATTAGCTTATTTTACAAAGATGATCATCTTGTAGGTTCTGTTAAGCTGCCACTGAAGTAAACAGTGTGACAGCTATCAAATAGTATATATATACACATAACAGTATAACTCTGTATTACAGCTAATGTATACATCTTTGTGAATTGAATGTAGTGAGCTATGGTTATACAAATTGTACTTTGTAAGTAAAGAGACATTTTTCAGATGTACCAGATTAAAAAATACAGTTTTACCTAATTAAACATCTAAAGGTAAGGAAAGTGCCAGAATGCTGCTGAACTTAATCATTTATCATCTCTTCTCATGTGCCAGCATTATTAAAATAGTTGTTCCTGCAAAATAAAGAGCCCTTTTCATCAGCACTTTGATACACTAATATTGTCTGCACAAAGTAAGTGCTGTGCTAAGATTTCACCATCTCACAAAGCATAGTTTTGAAATTGGGCCTATAGCGTTTGTTCTAATGGAGCAGTGCCCCAGCTTAGTATGATGCCTGCAGAGGATCTGACTTTACTTTCTGGAAGCCAAAGGTGGCCTTAATGAATGTAGTAGACTTAGAGCAGATACAACACCAGTATAAGTAAGAAATTGTGCATACTATCAATTGCAAATATCAATTATGCAGACTTCTGATTTTTAATGTTTTCTTTTTCTGACATTGTAACATCAGTCAAAATTGTGCAGGATAGTGGAAAAAAATGCTTCCTTGCCTTGAAGGTGCTTTACACAATCCAGGAAGACCAGAGTAAGTTAGATACTTTATTGAAAGAGTCCACCTGCTTACGGGGTAAAATCTGCATAAAAGTTTCATGTCTTACAGACATGTGGCTGGCCAAATCAGCTTCATCCAGAGCAGGCTCTGTGTCTCAAAGCACTTTCCTTTTGGAATGGAGGATTCCTGGTGCAGTTGTTTATCAACTTACCAAGGGCCTGTCAGAGTTTGCTACCTCCTGTGCAATGTCACCTTCAAGCATGTGTAGGTAGAATTCCTTGTGTGCCCCAAATGCATGCCAAGTTTGAGAGATGGAATTCATGGAATCCTCCCTTCCTCTCACAGAGGATGATGTGGAAGCATGAGGGTTGCTCCTGTCATGAAGGAGTGACCCTGTGAATGTGTCTGACTTAGCCAGCAATGAGACAGAGTTAGTGTTTGCTTCGGTGTCTCTGACCTTCAGCCCCAGGGCACTGAAGAGGGAAGGGCTTGTTGGGAGGCAGGGCAGTGCTGGGGAGTGCAGTGCAAACTTGGGTGT
Source organism: Corvus kubaryi (assembly GCF_017639235.1). Classification (NCBI taxonomy): domain Eukaryota; kingdom Metazoa; phylum Chordata; class Aves; order Passeriformes; family Corvidae; genus Corvus; species Corvus kubaryi. The sequence continues at coordinate 14,363,732 of NW_024581133.1, read as the reverse complement.
GCTGCAAGCCTGCCAGCCTTGAATCCACCCCTACTGGATGGCCACGGGCTCAGTGCAGGACCACCTCAGAATCCCTGTACAGGGAACTGGTGTCTTCCTCATTACTCACATAAACGTCTCTTTTTTTCCCCCAATACTTCAGCAAATGGAGAACTTTCTGTATGAATAAAGCAATGTCTAACATTAATGTTATTGCTTAGATCCCAGTTTTGTGGCAATATGGTGCAGTTTTATACCAGTCATATAGTCTATAATCCTAGAAAGTGCCAGTGGTCACCACTGAGGGAGGAAGGAGGGAGGTGCTCAAACAGCCTATGGCTCATATAGGGGAGGTTATGTCTTGCTGAAGAAAACGCTTCGCTCCTCTCTTTGTGGTGTGCACCACTGCAAGAAGTAAAATGTGCATTTTAGGGCTTTGCTTTTCCCCATCCTCATCCTGACCTATCCCTTTTACACCCACACCAAGGCTTCTCCTCTCCTTCTTACCTTGTTTTCATCCCTTTATCCTTTGGATGACAATATTAAATTTTGCCAGAATTACTGAATATCCTGAACTGGCCTTTGGTTTATAAGAATCTGTGTTAGAAATAAGCCCAACTGTTAAGAGAAGAGTGTTTCTGCCAGCCCCTGGATTTTTGTGTCTATGCATATCCATGTTGGCTAGTTTTAAATGCACAGTAGCAAAGGACACAGTGAATTAATTCCTGTGATTGCACAGCTGTTGAAGTCTGTAGTGGCCCTTTATTCTCACATGTAACATCTATTGAAGAAAAAGAGTTATGGTCCTCACAAAGGACAAGCTGTGTGTTTACCTGGTTTTCTTGAGACTTAGTGTCTCTTAAGAGCTGTTCTTTGTATTGGACAGATAATTTGTGTGCATGCCTGTAACTGGAACACAAAACATGAAATATTGAACATGAAGGTAAACTTTATTTCTGAACTTACAGAATGTTTGTGGGAGATGAAATTAGGCATTGTTTAGAAAACAGAGTAAAATAATTATTTCTACGTCAGAAATGAAAAATCATCCACTAAACATTTTCAAAATATTTTAAAGCAAACTTATTATAATACTTCAGTGTGGGCAAAATTCAGACCTGGTGAAAGGGAGAAAATTCCATTTAAGAGAATTCATAGCAGACCTGAATTTGGCTCTGTGCTTCTCAGCTTTTAATAACCAGAAGTTCAGAAGAGTAAGTTCCCAATTTTATATATCCCTATGTAGTGTAATTGGATACAGATAAGTACCATCATACCTGGAGAGGAGGGGAGCTTAATTCTGATGAATCATTGACCTTTCAGCAACAGTCATTGCTGCTTATCCTGACCTGTTTTTCCATGCTGTTTGGGTCTCCTGAGACCAGTGGCCTTGGCAGGGGTTGGGTACATACGAGCTTGTGAAGTCCCACCATAGTCACTCACGATCTACAGAGAGGATCAGGAAGGACCGGAAAAGAAAGAAAAGAAAAGAAACTCTTAACCTTTTTTAATATGTATAAAATTGTCTACCTGACCCTCATAATTGATTTTGGCAGAAGGATATACTTTATTATAACTTATTTTGTTGTTATTTGTAAATACAAGATGTCTATGGGAAATATGTAATTCTGAGCTGTGTCTGTGGAACAAGCCACTGCACCAAAATATTTCAAATATTTAGAATAGGCAGATATTTTAATTAAAAGGGACCTAATATGTATTTATTTACATATACCATTCAAATTTTGTCCAGCTTTTTCATTATACTAACCCATCTTTTTAGGGAATTTTATAGCACAGTTATTACATATATATTTTTGTATATATGTCATACTGTAAATCCATAATACAATTTTCTAAACTTTCTGATTAGCCAGTTCCTTGAGTGAATTAAAGGGGGAGAGTATAATTGCTTTCTGACTCGTTCAGGAATATGTATCCCTGGCAATGTACCTGAACCAGAACTGTACAGCATCCTTTTCATATTGTATACATTTTCTCTTTGATGAAAAAAATGTTAACTATTTTTGTTTATGACTAATTTATTTTTTATTATTGTGAAAAATAAAGTAACTCAAGATTAATTTATGTGACATGTTTGGGTTTTTTTGGTTGATGTGTACTTGAGTTTCTTGAGAATTAAGGAAAAGCATAAACAAGGGTACAAACACACTAAGGGAACTTAGCAAATACAGGGGTGGGCACAATATAACCAAGTTGCAGAAAGCTGTGTAACCCGTGTGCCAGCCTTTGAGGGGTGACAGCCAAGCTCTGGGATGTCCCAGGACAGCGGTGAGTGTTACACAGGGAGCGCAGCTCCCTGTCCTGGGCGCAGGGGATCGGCCTCTCCCCAGGTGCAGCTTCTGCTGTAACTGATGAAGGGTTGGACTGGTTCTTCCCCACTCTGACATAACCAGAGCAGCACTACAGACAGTTCTCTGCAGATTTAAGAGTAATTTCACTATAAATAAGCGAAGTCACAGAATCATAGAATCACTAAGGCTGGAAAAGAGCTCTGAGATCATCAAGTCCAGCCTTTGACCAAACACGACGACATCCCCCAGACCACAGCACTGAGAGCCGCATCTGGTCGTTGAAGTCCCAGGGGAGCAAAACCACACGAGCACTTTTTTGGAGGTAAGCCGCTGTTATTTGTCCTTTGATCTTTGCAGCTATCAGAGGCTGTGCCGCCCCTGGGGAGCGGCAGTTCCGGCGGTTCGCAGTTCGCGTAGGGCCGCGAGGGGGCGCCTTCCTGCCCGCCGGGCTCTGAGGGGACGGGAGCGCCTGGCCTGGGGCGGGCCGGGGCGGCAGCGCGGTGTCCTTGCTGCGTCTCACGGTGTCCCCGCGGTATCCTCACGGTGTCCCCTCATTCCCGGGAACCAGTGCCTGTGTCTCTCTCTGGGGACACAGAGATTTTAAGTGTTTCATAAACGTGTGGGAGGTTTTTGCTTGGGTTTTTTTGGTTGGTTGGTTATTTGGTTTGGCTAGGTTTTTAAGTAGAACTTGAGTTATTAAGCTATAAAATTATACAATAGTAAATGCGTTGCTCTTCCCCCAGATGATCTTTGTGTTTAAAATAAAACTTCAGTGTAAAATTACAAAAAGAGCCCTTAGCAGCTGCAGTACTTCCCTGTGGTGATTCGTCTGAGCCCTCAAGCCTGAGGAGCTTGAGAAGGATTCCACATCACCAGCTGATGCTGGTTTCCGAGTCCCTGCTTTCCGTGATGCCTGCAAAGAGTGGACCTCTAAGGTAAATACAGAGGCTGTAGCCAAAGTTACAAGAGCTGTGTGCAACCCTGCACTGAGCAGTTGTTGAGTGAAAATGCTCGTCTTTAATACCTGTCTCCATAGCCTATTTCCATGTTAAACTCTTAATTTGTTGATTCAGAATATTCTTATGCAAACCATTTTTTACATAGTTACTGCTAGCCACAGTATTAAAAGGAAATTGTTATAAACATATAGTATTGGCTTCTCGCAAAGTATTAAAGTAGATATTATATAATGTTAGAAATGCTTTTTGCTGTGTGGATGTAGTTTTCTCTCGTTTTAGCAAGAATGTTAGCAAGTGTGAGCAAGTAAGATAACCTCCAAGCGAGCAGAGGATGAGGCCCGAGGAGCTGCTGATCAACACTTTGTCCAGAGAACAAAAGGGCCCAAAGGCTACTCCGCCCAGAGAACGGGTGGCCAGGAGGGTCCGAGAGCCGCTATCACCGCTCTGCCCGGGGGGCAAAGAGGCCCAAAGCTGCAATCAGCCCTGACTGTCTGAGGAATTAAGAGATCCACCCTACCATCGACTCTTACCTAGCGGGCCCAACCCCAAGAGAAAGAAATAAAACCACATTTTAAAGAAATAAAACCACAAGGCCGAAGACTACGCATGGTCTAAAAAGGCGGACCCAAGGAGTGGCCATGCAGATCAATTCCTAGAAAAGTTTTGATATGAATAGAGAACAGACAGTAAAAATGGTATAAAAAGGACTCACCTCGGGCATCAGGCGTGCTCTTGGCAGAGCGCCAAGGCACCCGGCCATTATCCCTTTGCTTTATTTTATGTGTCTCTTATTGTCTTTATATTAAACTCTTTAAATTCTAACAGGAGAGTGAACCTCGTTTTTCACAGAAATGGAAACCATTACAGAGATTTATTGATGAGGTAAAATTCAAAGAGATATTCTTAAATTAACCCAAAAACTTGCTTTTGGTTCTCCACAGATGCAAGTTCCAATGAGGAGCAAATATAGAAAAGGCAATGCTGGCTTCCTGCCCTGTTTTCAGATGTAGCTAGGCTGACCTGAGCATTGATTAAGAATTAGCTGCTGCCGTTGATCTGGTTGGCTTTGGTGGGGATTTTTTGAAGCATATAAACAAAGTGAATGTAGTATAACACCTATCCACAGAAAAGTGTGAAGCTCCCGACAGACTAGTAAGGTTGGAATGCATCCCGGGAGACCATCTGCTTTAACCTCTCTATTCACAGCAGTGTCACCTACAGCAAATTGCCCAGATCTGTGTCCAGTCAAGTTTTCAATGTCATCCAAAGGATGAAATTTCCTGGGTTTTGTTCAGTTTGTGCCCTTTGCCTCTAGTCCTGTAACTGCAAAGTCCTGAGAAGCACCCGGCTCCATTGTCTTCATTCCTTCCCTTCAGGGCTTCAGAAAGTTGAAGAGAAGTGCTCCATAGTTTATTTCTCTGAACTATGAAGACTGTTAATGCTAGAATATTGTGTTGTCATTGTGTTGTCTTCAGTGAGGTGACTTCTACAGTTTAAAAGCCTGAGAAGATTTTAAGTCCAATCTTGAGATCCAAAGCAGAGATTTTAGTATCGAGTTGAAGCAGTTACTGAGGGTAAGAAAGGAAATTAATGCATATAAATGTTTGGCACAGCTTTGGGCACTGTAGATAATTTCTATTGTAGTTCCTTTGTTACTCTGGGCTGTTTTATTTTGTTTGTTCTCTGTTACTCATTTTTGCTTGGGATACATTGAAAGAAAAGCGAATATTTGAAGAAGAAAGACTCCAACTTTCAAAGGAGGAAAAATCCAATAGGGTAGATCAGGAACCAAAAGTAAATTTGCTCTAATATTTAAATAACTTTCATACTTCATTCCTACTTAGTGTATAATTTTGAGTAAGGCATAGGAAGGTAGATATTTAAAGTGCACATAATATGGAATTAGTAATGTACCTGTACTGAACTTGGTATTACTAGGACATACGCATGCAAATGAATCAAAGAAGCATACCAGTAATTGTGAAGAAAATCACATTGTGTCCTTTCTATGTATTTGGTGTCCAGCAACTGTAAAACCATGAGTTCAGTTTGTGCCAGACTAACTGTGTCGGGGTTTAGCCCCAGCCAGACACCGAGCCCTGCACAGCTGCTTTCTCAGCCCCTTGCGGTGGGATGGGGGAGGAGTCAGAAGAATAAAAGTCAGAAAACTTGTGGGCTCAGATAAAGACGGTCTATAGGTAAAGCAAAAGCCACATGCACAAGCAAAGCAAGGAATTCATTCACCCCTTTCCACAGGCAGGGAGGTGTTCAGCCATCCCCAGGGCTGTGTCCTCTGCCAGCTTCTTGTGCCCCCCCCAGCCTCCTCGCTGGCAGGGTCATGTGAGGAGCAGAAAAGGCCTTGGCTCTGCTTAAGCACTGCTTAGCAATGATGGAAATATCCCTGTGTCATCAATACTGTTTCCAGCACAAATCCAAAACATATTCCCATACTAGCTACTGTGGAGGAAATTAACACTATCCCAGCCAAAACCAGCACAAACTGCTATTTGGAATGCAGGTGATCTTTCTCCAGAGTGGCATATAAGATGCAATCTGAACATTCTATCAAGGAACTGTAGCTTTGCGAATTCTTGTGATAAATAAATGTAAATAATATATTTCCCAGCATTCTAATTTGGTTTTCATGCTACTTAGGTTAAAAAATAAAAAAATCACTCCAGTCCTTAGTAAATGATCCTGTACAATTGTGTGGATTATAACTACTTCAGCCTTAGTATCTCTAGTTCCAGCTGAATCTTAAGTCAGATGACTGAAATAGCAGTAGATAGCAGTGTAATATTAACCCAGTGGAAGTTGAATCCTTTTGGGATAGGGAACTGTCTGCATTTTTAATTATTTTTGTTTATTATTAAGGCATATGAGCAAGAGTCAGCCCTCATGAAGAAAAGGTAGCTGCTGTTGTCTATATTGCCCAGACTCTGCAACAGTGAACACATGCAGACAGTTCCTACTTCCCAATTCAAGTTGCCAGCTGGCTTTTGTATTGTCACCTGTCCCTCTGGTGTGAGGTTGAAAGCAAGCACAAAGTTCACCAAGGAGAAACTACTGATTTGGAATTGTGTTGTTGTGGAACTTTGGGAAGGTACCCTTCCTTGCTCTGGAAAACAGAACCATGAATCTGATGGTTGGAGAGTAAATCATAAAATTCCATTGAAACTAAGGAAACTATGCCAGGCTGCTATACCAGGCAGTCTGTGCTAAATTTTTAGAAAAGAGAAAGCATTTCCATTATTTGAATGGATCTATTTTTACCTGCAAGAGAGTATCAAAACTGAATTAAAAGTGTGCTGTCCTGGGAAGTACAGTAAGCTTGTTTTCTCTCCCTTAGAACAAAGCTAGCTGTTGCTTCAAATTGGCCTAGGGCTTGGAAGGGATGGACCTTCTGACTTAGAGCAAAATAGAAGAAACATGCCAGTGGAAGAAAATGTCACTGGAGCTGAAGGTACTGCTTTGGAGCAAGTCTAAGATATCCTCTGTTGTTTTTTCTTAAGGACTGTTCATTTTATTCTATATCTCCAGAACTTAAAAGTTTTTTAAGTTCCAGCCTTCACTGCTCTTGCAGCTCTTTACCTACAATTTGTGACATAGCTACTCTGCTGGTCTCAGCAACCCATTGAAAAAGCTGCTGCTAGTTCTAATTCACAGTCAAGTGGTGTCAGACTGCAGAAGGTACTTCAAATAGGTCAGAAGGCCTACTTAGTTAAAATAGAGTAACAGGTAACACAGAAGAAGTAGCATGTTACTGTTTCTCCAAGAAGCATTTAGCGTGCTCCTCCTAGTACGGGTTAACTGGGTTTTGCAAGTTCATCACAAACACTATTTCCAGCAGTAGTATGTTCTCTTTGAAACAGATTTCCTGCTGTCTGGAGAAGTCTCTTGACTTTTTTATTTTTTTTTCTGTGGAAAGAATGCTTCCTGATTTTTCACAGTTAAGGGCTAACTTTTCTTGGAAATGGTTGCTATTGCCCTAGAATGGGTGAGTATGCTATGGATGCAGAATTAAGAAGTAGCCAGAATGTGGCCTGCTCAAAAAGACTGTCGTAAATTCACTAGGTCAAGTGGGCTTTTAACGATGAGTGGATGCTCTTTGGCTGCCACAGAATAAGGGAAAATGAGAATTTGTAAAATCCAGTCCAGCTTAATTATAAAGCAGCACCTGTCTGAAAAATTATTTTTGCTTGTAACCAACCTGACTTGCTCAGCACTGAACTTTGGCTGAGAGTGGAGAATAAAATGTAGTCATTCTTTCTGTTTTCAGCCTAGAGATTGGCAAGTGATGCTCTCGGCTATATAAATGCATGAGACAGTCAGATTTTTGATATATATTGATTCAAAAATGTAAAGCATTGGGAGCCTATAGCAGCACTAAACCTTTATGCTATTTTAACAACAAAGTAGTGAAGGAGAGAACAAGGAAAAACATCCAAATGTTCTACCAACTTTTTTATGGTTGTTAGCAGATAACCTTGGGAAAAGGTGTTTATTTGAACAATTGCTTCCAAAAAAGAGAAATTCTGTGCATACTTCACATTCTAACACTTAAAACACAGTGTCCATTTTTAATCATGTTCTTGCTGTAGCAATTTAACACATAGTTCTTTTAACTTAAAATGTCTCCAGTGTGGGAGCTATTGTTTTTCTTGAAAACATCATGATTTTTTATACTGAACTGTAATAAGTGGGTTCCTTTCCACCTCTGATTTTTTTTTTTTTTATTGGGCATAGTCTTCCTTAGCTTACAAAAAAAAATCCTAAAATTGCCCAACTTGCCGTATCTTTTCTTGATGTAAATTGATGAGTTATACTGTTGTACTGGGTTGGTAATTTCAACCTATGGGTCTTTGATGGAGAGCACAAAATACTTTTTATTAAATAAAGAATGAGTGCAGCAGATCATATGTGTGTGGAAGACATTCAGACAATGGATCAGATTCTTAGCTTGCTCATTCTTGCTAATGTGTAATTATATGAATACATATTCTATCTCCATGTTTTATGCAGGCACTTTTAAGGGCAAGATTAGAGAGCAAACTGTGAACTGCAAATGTAATCTGAAATCAATAAAATGAAATTAAATTGAGAAAGGTTACATTATAAAATACTGCATTTGGAATGCAAAATTTATTGATCAAATGTAAACTGAAGAATTACAAAAAATCAAACTAAATGATTAATTACAGGTAACACTTCCAGCAGTGTTTTTTTCTTAGCAACATGAGTTAATGCAAGAATAGGGATTTGCCTCTCAGTAGCATTTACAAGATCTATGCTTAAATCATGTGTCACACGGAAAATATTGTGGGAGATTTGAAAGGAGTCTGAAAAAGGGAAATGAAAATAAATATATTTGTCTCTACCCACTATGAGCAATTTTTAAACTTATTAAATTTGTTTATTCTACAAGGTAAAGCCTGGACATGGATTTAGCAGTCCACAGTGTTAAGGTTTTGGATTTAATTATTTTGATCATTAGGAGGCTAGTGTTCAATAAGAGAGTCTTGGCAAGGATAAGGGGGGGGAAAAAGCAATTTAATTTTCAAGAAAAAAGATGGCACTTACTATGTGTAAATAACAGAATTATTTTCTGACCGGGGGGATATGATGCAATGGATGCAGGATAAGGATACTTTAGAAGGGCATCTATTTTTGTATCTTGCTTCAGGACAGGAAGATGGACTAAGCAGTCTTTTAAAACTTCTTCAATGTACAGTACAGCAATAATGATAAGAATAATAAAGTATTCTGTTTGTCTTGGTTGTTCTGTGTCCCCTGAAATAGGGAATAAGCTGTGCTTAATTTTGGGAAATAGGCTTATTCAGAGTGGGGGGATGCTCTCAGAAAAGACTCTTGTTTGATCAGGGACCTGGCAGGAATGGGTAAGTACATAAAATTTTTATACAACCTCCCCTTGCTGAGAGCATCCAATTTATTTTGATTTTAATGAGCTCTGAATGCAGAACTTTTTTCTTGCTAAAGGACAGTAGTTTAATTGTGATTCAGCTAGATTCATATCCCACATCAGGGATATGTTTTTTTCTGGTGTTTTTTGTTTTGTTTTGTTGGGGTTTGTTTTGTTTTGGGGTTTTTTGGGGTTTTTTTGGTTTTTTTTGTTTGTTGGTGGTGGGTTTGTTTGTTTGGGATTTTTTAAAATGAATATGTATTTTTAAATATGTGTGCATACGAAGTATGTTCTAGTTATGAAAAGTCAATCCTCTGGGTCTATATCTTCTAGAGAACGCTGTTCCTTGCTAGGTGCAAGCTCTTGTCCTTGTGATGCTGGAGTTGAACTTGGATGTCTGGCCTGGGAAACCACAGGCTGAAATTTCCTTTGGATGTATTCAGTTTTTCAGTCAAAAGTCTGTATTGCTTAAAGCTACTCTTGTCCACTCATTTGTTCTAGAATCTTGCTTGCATACCTGATTCCTAATTCCTTGCATGCATTTTCTGTCTTTTTCAGGCTGAGTTTTCAGTGTATAGATACTTCTTAAACAGCAAGAGAAATACAATTCAAAGCTGTTTCACTTAAATAGCAGTCCTTCACAAACTGCTAGGGTACACCATTCTTTGGGTGGGAATTTCTACAGTGTTTATGTGAAGATACAGATTTCTCTTTTGTTGTAAGATTTCTGCAATATCAGAGCCTCAAACATTTTAGCATAGTCCTGTTGGTTCCCAATTTATCACTTTTCCACTGTGATGATGAATGTTTTTAGCAAAAAGGCTGAAGCATTTGGCAGCCCACATGAGCAATGACTGATCAGACTGAGTGCTATAAAGCGCAGTTGCCACTTCTGCCATTCCTTTTCTGCTGCTGAAAACTGGTAATTTTTCTTTTAGAAGTGCAGAGGGAATTACTTCCTTCCCATCCCCCTGCTTCCAGCTGTAAACATGTAGTTTCTCTGCACTAAGACAGTGTCAGCACATTTGGCATCTTTTCAGTCCTGTGCTGGAAATACATTGTATAATTCAGTGTGAGGCTTCTTGGGTTTCTTGATAATAATGCTCAATTGATAACATAGCTGCATGTGATACAGTACTTGCATCTTCTTTTTATCACTCAGAGTAAGATTGCAATAAAAGACTTGAAAGTAGTTATCAGCTAGTTTACTTCTTTCCATCTGACTCTACAGCCTCATAGTATTCTGCAGAGATTCAAAGTCACTTTTTACCAAAATAGAACAGATTTACTTTTCAGTTTAAGCTTATTAATATTTATTGGAAACTAAAATCTGTCACTCATTTGAAAGTGACTTGATGAATCTTGATAAGTATTGTCAGTATTTTCATGTAGATGAATTTAGTATCATGGGCCCTTGTGTTTAAATACATGTATTTCAGTTACATACCCACCTTTTATGGCTCAATGTGCTGCACAGTAGTAATCTGCACAGTAATATTTGAATGTGCTTTGAACTGAATACATCCCAAGCTCTGCCTACTCTCTGGGTGGAACCTTTTTTTACCCTGCAGTTATCAGCAGCAGCTGGAAAGTTGGATAGGAATTTAATTCTAATGCTTAGATCCTTTCAGTTTCACAGTCTACTCATGCAGAGTACCTGTATGAGAAGGTCACTTCCTTTGTACTTGATGTAGATGGTTTTAGTCTGAGGCAACAAGTTGCCTTGAGGCACTTGAAGCAAAGCTAAGAGAATTTTGAAATAAAACGTGATCCTTTCATTTCCATTTAAGTTAATGCCATTAAGAAAAACAATCCTTTCCACAACTGAAATTAAAGTTATTACACAGGAGAAGGAATGGAAATTTTGTTTCCAGGTAGAAATTATGTTTCCTCTGCAACTTTCTATTTTGGATTTCTGTTAGCATATCTTTTGTGGCTTTTCAGTTAGAAAATATTAGCTGCAATTGAGATTGAAGGTGCCTCACTTCAGAGACAGTCAAATGACAATTTCAGCTAATATCAATGTGAACACTGTATTTTGGGTTGTTTTGCTGTGATTTTTTGGTAACTATCTTATTTTTGTTTTATTTTTCAGCATAAGTCAACATTTAGCTATGCTTGAGGAGTAGCGTGAGTTTTCCTTGTACAGTGCCTTTCATTTTTAGAACATTGCACTATGCTTTCCAAAAATTGGAAAGTTGGAAACAGAAAATCTTTAACAGTGCCTTGCCCATTTCATACTGAAGAAACTTGACAAGTTCTATTGAACCAGCAGAAGAGCCTTGTAATAGCACTGTCAGAGGGCTGTGGGAGTACTGAATCTCCCAATACCCTCTCTGTGAGGAATCCAGAGCTTTTTTGCTAGGGGAAGTTCTAATCAGGGTTATCGATCAGGCAGTTGATTTGTGTTCTCTCCTAACACAGTGATAATGAGAATGTAAAACTTTTCTTCCTCATACAAATCTGAAGTATGGAATGTTTTACCAGAATGTGTAATAAGTTTATTTGAATCAGTTTTGTAACACTGCAATATCCCCACCCTGCAAAATACCAGAAAAAATTCCTTAAGTTGCTTTCCTTTTCACGAGGTTTTCATAGGAATGTTTTCCTGTTCTGTTTCTCACGAAACCTACCTCCCAGTCATTGTGTTACAAGTGGTGAGAATGTTGTTTGAAAACTAAATGAAAAAATAATCCTTTTTTGACACAGTTCAGGGACAAGTACTTGTTGTGTTATACATTGCTTTGTGAGAGCTTAACTCGGTTTCCAGACTGTACAGAGAAAAACTCCTGCCATAAGTCCTGCACACACAGACCCCAGGGGAAGCTGCTGAAGAAGACTCGAGGGCTGGGCCTTTTCATGCAAGTGTCTTTCCACACAGCAAATGATCCAAAGAGCAACTTCTATAAATAGTGTCATTTCCAACTGCAGAGGTTTCTGTCCTTTCCTGTGGATTCCTTGCCAAGCATTTTCTCAGTTCTGAAGTAGAGATGGTTCTGTAGCCAGCATGCACTTAAATAGCCCTTGGAGAGCTGTATTAGATTTTTGTTGGCTTTCATTTGAACTTTTAAACTGTCAGATTATTTTAGCAGCATCTGTAGAAAAGCATTGGCTCTTGGTGTTGCTTGTTCTTTACCATTGTCGTAACAACATAGTAAAACAAGGTTGTGGCTGATACCTTTGTAACATTTATACGAAGGGTATTGCATTGCCATGCAGCACTTTTCTGAACAGTGTCTTCTTTACCTTAGAGTACAAAGAACTGTGGCTCAACAAAACTTTTTGAGCAGAGGGGATATAGATTTATTTGCGGATTTTGCAGTCAAGTCTTGGCACTTCTTGTGTCTGAAGAAACTGTATTGAAAAAATGTTGATTTGTCTACTGGATGATTTTGAAAGGGAAATATAGTTAATGGTCATAAATCAGAAGTGAGAAAAGCTCCATTTAAAGGGTTGTATTTAACAGAATAACTGTGTTGTGACAACTTTCAAGTATTAAGTAGCTATGATATTTATTGATAAATAAGGGATGCAAAGATACAGCTGGTTTATCAAGAATCAAGTTTCAATCAAGTACTTGATCCTGGCAAATATGTGTTTGTGTTGCCACAGCATCTTTGCACTTTTGGAGAATATTAATGCAAGTTTCAATGTTCCCTTTTTCTCATAGGTAGTTTCTGGTTGTTTCTTAACTCTGTTACTGCAATATTGCAAAAACCTCTTCATCTTGTGATCATACCACTAAATTCAGCAATCTTCTACAAAAACATCTTAAAATTAGAGTTATAAGTTCATGCTTTGGGATGCATGGCATTTTTGTAATTTCATGGAGAACTTTGCATAGAGTCTTCTATTGAGGGAGCTTGGAGCTTGTTAGTGCAAGATCTGTTTTCATTGCAGGTGGCTGTGGTAAAATGGCAAGAGAAAGTACTGGGCCCTGAAGGTTGTCCAGCAAAAAAATTATTTCCTTCTTTTTGTTTACAGTGCATATTCTGACATCATTTGAGACAACTACAACTACACAGTTTGGTAATGCAATTCATGACGTGTCAGGTACAGCAGATGGATGCATGCCAGCATTTCAAGGAATTAAAACGGTTTCTTTCTCTAGGTTGTTCTGGAGAGCTCCTGGTCCAGAGTTTTTTTTCTTTTTTTTTAAAGCAAGATATTTTTTCAGATGTCTTTATTAAATTCTAAAAAGCAGCTGCAATTGCTAGCAAGTATCTGAATGAGCTCACAATGATATTCCTAAAGTGCTATCTCAAACTAATTACTCATTCTTTCCAACATGCTATCTAGTGGTGATGAGTTTACCGCCAAACATAATGTCTACATGTTCAAACTGCTGTGAGTTGCAGCTGGGTTACTGTCTAGGGAGTCAAGTGTGTATAGTTGTGATCTTTCTTTGTAAATGAAGAACAATAATTATAATAAGCCTTTTCACTGTGATCCTTATTTGGGGAAAAAAAAAGAAGACAATGTAATACCTTTAGGATTTTAAACTAATAAAATACATATTGTTCGTTGTGTACCTTGCCAGTAAAGGCTTGCAGATTTGATGCAAGGGGTTTAGCATTTGTAAGTCATTCATGATAAAATCTAATCCCTTATGTGCCATGGAAAGCAGAAAGAAATGCTAGTTGCAGTTAAACAACTGATAGATTGATAGTTGCAATTACGCTTCATTTACTAAGTATTGAATGCCAGCTGCTGGATAGGACTCAGATTCCATTTTGGAACCTCCTGGTTCCATTGCAGCCTAACCCAACTGAACCCAGCTGAAATGGGTAGTCATTATTTCTTCTGAATTTTTAACCATAAATCACTTCAGTGAGTGTTTTCCTGCATCAGTCTACAGCCGTTTAAGCATAAACATTCCAGTGGAGTTCTAGCTGGATAGAATTATGGCAGAAAGTTGCCAGCAAAACAATCATGGTCAGGTCCCTTGCTTCAAGAGAAGAAGGTATAACTGAGCTTGGCTGAAAGCAGAACTGTTTTTACAGTGAAAAGCATCTGACATGGGCTTAGTTCAGTAGCTAAATGTCACAGTAATGACTATGGGAACCATATAGTACTGTGAGAAAAGAACAAAGGAAAAGGGAAGTGTATTGTGAGAGGAGGACAAGAAAATGTGGGTGTGCTGTTGTCTGTCTGGGAGGAGGAAGAGTGAGAAGGTTCTTTGCTCCTTTATGCCTTCTCCTTTAGCTTTCATGAGTATATTAACCATTCAGACTTCTGATTACTTCATCTGAACAGCATGAATATTTTGTCAAAAACACTACTGCTTTATGGGATATTTGGAAAAATGAGTAATCCTTCAAATCAGCATACTATCCCAAAACCTACTTTGGTCTAGGCTCTGCTGTAGAAGCTCAGTTGGAGGTTGAGGCTGTAAATGGCATCCTCCAATTCTGTACTTCCATAAAAAGCTTGGCTTTGACCTCAGTACACTGTATGAAGTTAGAAGATTATTAGAAATTAAATTAATTCTTTGTAAATATTATGCTTGATATTTGGCAAAGTGTTATAAAAAATTGGTGTAAAAACCCATGAAACATCACAAACTGAAATGCAATTGCCTACTGTTTATATAGAGTGTTGTTTTTCATGCCACAAATACTTTTGACCATCCAAACTGTGCAGTATAAGGTTGTGCCAAACAGAGTAGAACTCAGTGTACCAAACAGAAACCACCTTCACAGAGTAAGCAATAAAAATGAACCATGAAACAATTCAGTCTTCAGTTCTGGTTGCTAGAGGTATTTTTTGAGGTTGGTCAAGGCTGACAAAAGTTTGAAAAATCAAAAACAAAGATTACTGCTTATATGTTCTTATTTCTTTTAAACAAGGAATTCTGCTAATCTTTTTTTTTTTCCCATATTCTGAATAACATTTGTCGAGTCTACCTCAGTCAGTTATACTGTAGCAATTGGATGTCCCTCGCCCGTCTCCCCAGATGCCATTAATAGGAAGTTTCAGTGCCTGACCATATAGAAGTGTTCACCAGGGGCTGTTCAAGAGAGTCAAATATAGGAGCTGCTGTGAGAACTAAATTCACACTGGTGTTAGCCGTGGAGTTTTGTTCTTTTCTAGCACCTCTCAGCACAAATGTTTGCTTGGGAAGTTTTACTTCTGCGTGTTGGAGATTTGAGCTTTATTCCCTTTGCTTTATTTTACCCTGGTGTTTTGTGGTACAGGTGCTTTCTCTTTGTCTTAATGAAGCATCACCCTCCTCTAGTGGTTGCAATCCTCAGCTGGAAGAACTAATCCTTGCTGCAGGTGCTGTGGTTTAGTTTGTTCAGTGGTTGTTTAATATCATGTGGCTCTTACAGAACATGGCTTCTTCTCCAGGTTAGAGACCTTGCCCCTGCTCTCTTTTCTTGGCTCTTAAAATTCTGTTTTAAGTTTATAAAAAATGTGAAACTTGGTCTATTGGTTTCCTTGTTCTGGCATGTAAATTGCTTAAGTTGACCAATTTGGTGTGGTAGCTGATGAAATTTGAGTTTGTCAGCTGTGATTGTGTTCCTCAGATGCTAGAACTAATTATAAACTGATTTTACAACAGTCCTGTTTGAACAGTATTCCTGTGCAAAAGTTTTATTAAGGTTCAAGACAAAAAAAAATATAAACCATTGTATTTCATCATTCATAATTGAGTATTTCTTATCTGAGACTTTTTTTTGTTTGTGAATTTAATTTTCATGAAAAATTATCCCAGCACACTGTGCCAAATGTGACGTATTATCCACCAGCATTCTTAATTTCTGTGGGGCTCATAGGAGTTAAATGCAATATCTCATCCTTTAATTGCTTTATTTTGTCTTTAGTGAGTTTACTCTAATCCTTGAATCAGCTACAGCATGAAGCTCAGATGAGCCCTTTGGACTGAGCAGTTCTGTGAATATTGACACAGGCTCATGAGGAAGAGCAGTTTGTCCTGTAGAATTCAGAAAATACATTGGTAAATGAACTCAAAGCCTGTGGTTTGGGAATACGGTATTTGTGTAAGAGGCTAAGAAAAGGAGTGAAAGTTTGATCGGAAGTGCTGTTTATCCTAAATAATTTACACTTGTAAAGGCTGAAGAGTCCCAGAAAATGGATACTAAAATGTGAGATTATGTTGAGCTGCATTGAATTTTAAGTGACCCACATGGATGGGGAAATCCTAATGTTGCATGTGAAGCAATGATCCATGAGCTGACCACTAACTCCTCAGGAATTAATGTTTTGTTTTGCTAGTAAGAGCAAAAATTAAAAAGAAAAAAAGCTTCCATGGATATCTTGTTTTCTTTGAGACAATCTGAAATGCAGTTGCTTATCTATGTCCAGATTCTGCTCAGACTTGCCAGCAGCACAAGGGGAATTAATGAGAGGAGTTAGGGAAAAGCATCCATCAACTTCGTAATGTATGTGCTAGGAAATCTAATTATCTGATTATGCTGGAACACCGTGAAAGCAGGGTAGCAAGGAATGGCTCTGGGATTAGTGAGCTTTGTGGCAGTTTCCCCAGAAAGCAAAGTTGAGAAGCATTATGTTCAAGCTGAGTACTGTGTATGCCATCTTTTTCTTCTGCTTTTTTTCTTGCAGTGGGAATTGTGGATTAGTATAAAACTAATTAATTTCACATGTATATTGGAATATCTTCTGTGTTCAGCTAGGCAGAAGCACCAGTGCAGTGCACATATAACAAAATCCAAACAGCTGCATAAAGGAAATGCCTCTTTTATATCCACAGGAAGGTCATTAGGAGTGATGTGATTTTGCCCCTCATGTGGCTGAGTGTGGGGTGAGTAAAGGTGACTTGCAGAGTCAAGTGAGTGGGTCAGGAAGTGAGCTTCTGTTTGTGAAGGGTTAGAGGATGTTTCCCAGCTCTAGAGCCTGGTGCAGTACAGATGCTGTGGGAAGAGCTGCTCTTTGTAGCATTTCTCCTCGGCACTCAGAAGCAGCCAAAAGAATCCTTTTTACCTTTATTACAGTAGTTATTGCAAAGGCTCTGTTCCCCTGCAGGCAGCTGGTGAAGTGGCCCAGAAAATGGTGGGGAAGAGTTAATCAGTATAAAATGTGTGTACTGACTGATCAGTGAATCCAAGAACTTACTACAAAAGGAAGATTTTGTGCTTTTTTATGTTAGTTTTGAAGACTAGTTTCTCACATTTTCAAGTGTAAATGTATTCTGATTACTGTCAGTTTTATTTGTGTGATCACAGCTCTAACTGTCATTACTGAAGGAACAATGTCCTGTCTTTGTAACTGCCAAAGAGATCAAATCATAACTTTTTCTAGGGTAAACAAAGCATTTTGCAGAAAGAATTATCACCTGCATTGTGTTGTACTCTTTTTATTTTGTCAGCAGGGCGATTTTAAATATGCAGGATATTTTAAATGTGACTTGTTTGTCCTTCTACACTTTGCCAAGATTCAGAAATGTTATGACTTTTGGTTCAAAAGACTGGATATTATAAAAAAGTCTTAAAAATGTGCAACTTTTTTCATTTCCTCCCACTCCCCCCTTTTTTTTATATGAACCTATTAGAAATCCTGTGCAGTTTTTCAGATTACACCAAGCTATATGTAAATTTCTCTCTAGAAAGAATTGAAATTAGTTAATTTTTTTTTTCCTTTTTAAGCAAAATTTTAGCTCACTTCTGGTACCATTAAATGTGTTATTCACAGGAGTGTATGTAAGAATGTGGTCTTTATTTCTTGATCCTTAACCTGGATTATACTAAAATAGGTCTGAAAAACAAGTGCCACTTTCTCTTCAACTGTTGGAGTTGGCTTTGAGTTAGTCTGAATTTGATTACCATTGTCATTGGTTTGACAGCAAGAACCCTTCAGAGGTCATGTTGGAAAGCTTTGGGAGGGCAAAGCAGACAATCTTTTTTTTCAGTTGGAATTGCAATTAATAATGGGGTTTTGGGCTTTGTCTATTACTTTTGACTAGTTTTAGATGTAGAAGATGAAACAGCCTGTTCAGAATGCATTGTGCATAATCATTTAAAAAATAAGATTCAAGCCTTTTTGAGGCTTCCTACTGACAGTACTTTGGGAGTTACTTACATGTCGAATCATGAGTTAGTTTTACTCAGTGCTATAGTAGTATTGAAAGTGCTGAATGATTGATAGATACTGTACCATAGAAGAATCCACAATCTCTCTCATCTGATTATTATTTTATCATGTGATTTAAATTGACTCTTACTCATCTTCAGCAACTTGGGAATTTAACTGTTTTCCTCTTATAGGATACCATAGTTACTGTTCATGTTGCTGTCTTTAGAAAGGAAATTGAAGGAAGTCAGTTTTTGGGGGCAATGATGCTGAATTGAATAGTTTGGTGTATCTGTTCTGGTTGATACAATTACTTGGTACAATTATCTGACAGTGTATCATGTCTAATAATGTTCTTGGTATTTGCAGCCTTTTTGTGTTTCCTCTTAGTAACTTGAGGACTAAATTGTTATTGCAGTCTGGGGAGGTGATTTCTGCCCTGCATTAGTTCTGCTGATGCTCAGCCTAGGTGTGCATAGAAGCTGCTTTGTGACTTTACCCTTGTACTGTGCTTCTCTGTGTTGCCTGGAATAATTAAATATGAAAGTGTGATTAGACAAGATCCTTGCCCTTCCCCAGCCTTTGCATGGCTGACTGCACATACAGTAGGAAGATTTTTAAGGAGAGAAACATACTGCTTCCTTCTGTGTCTGATAAATACTCTGGTGGGAAAGATACTACTTTTATTTTGCTTGGGTTATAAAACAGCTACATTAGAAATATTAAAAGAAATCAGAATTTGATACAGACTGTTTTGACAGCAGATTCCAATAGCACATACACACTTGACTTCAATTCAGAGCAAATTGCAAGCACTGCTTGGGAAATTTTACAGTTTGAAATCATTTGATCTTAGCTGTGTAATGAAGCTATCAACAGTTGATGAAAGCTGATATATATTCAGACACATAAGAATGTAATCTGAGGTGCAGAACACATTTGTGTTTAGAACTGCTGAGCATAGTTTTGGAAACTGCCTCATGGCTGTAAGCTGTGTGTGGCAGGGGAAAGGAGAGGAGGGAATCACTAAAGATGGTGTGCCAATGATAATCTTAAATCACTTTTAAAAGCTGAGAGTTGAAGTTTGCTGATGGTACCATATGCCACCTTGTCCTACCATACATTCCAGGTGGGTTTCTCTTCTCTGGAGGATGATGTGTGTTCATCCAATAATCTGAGCTTCTGTGAGTAAAATGGAGAGTTAGGTGCCATGTAGATCTTGGGGAAGGTGTTAGCCCATATTGCAAGGATCTAAACAAGATGGGATTCTGTATGTTCCTTTGATAATTTTCCCCTTTTATTCTGTTCAGTCAGGTTGTCTGCAACGTGCAGAGATTAAATATATTTATCTTGGCATGTATTGTATTTTTAATGCATTATAGATGACAGGAATTGTTTTTGTGAAGTTCTATCTTACTTGCTATATTTTATTTCCTCATTTTGCCATGAAATCCTGTTTGAAGAAAATCTACCATAATTTAAGAAAATAAACAAAAGCTTGAGAGGTCAAAAAAATGCATTTATAGTGACAAACTCATTTACCTAAAAGTCCTTGTGACATACAAAACAAACATAATGTTATTATGGTCTCTCCATCAGAAATTAAGGGAAAGCAGCAGATGTCCTGTATGAATGTAAAATGTCCAAGAATGATTATGCTGAAAGGAAAATCAAATAATTTAAATGCTAAAGCACTCTAAGCTTTTAATCGCTTACTTATTGTATATGGCATTAAATTAACCATTTAAGTTTATATACTTTTGTGCTGATTAAAATTCTCAATTTGGAAAAATCCTGCCCTAAACTTCCCTAGTGTTTGCACCAGTGGGCGGGTGCTCTGTGCAGGCTTTAGTGAGAGGCCATAGTGAGTCTTGGGAGGATGACACAGCAGGCCAGGCTGGGTTGGTTTTTACTGTGCTGCACAGGGGCTCTTTTACCTTATTGCAGACACCTGATAGAGCAGAGCCTTTCTGCTCAGGTTAGTTACACACCTCCATCTGCAGTCTGATAACACAGCCTGACTGCAGCTGAACTTCTTGTTTCCTGTCTAGCGCAAATCTTTGTCAGCAAATTTAGCAGGTTTTTCTTTCTCCCTGTTGCCTGGAAGTCTGTTGCAGGAGTCCTCATAATTCAAGCCTAAGCAACGAAAATGGAGTCGTAAGAATGAAGAGCTTGGGTGTCAAAAGATGCCCTTTTTCTTGGTCACATCGATATGAGTCAGTGTTCCAAGAACAACTGTGTGTTAACCTGCACACTACAGGGCTTAACCTACCTGAGAGGAGCTGATCTGAGAGTCACTTCATGTGACAGTGTTTTTCTTTTAAATGATAAAACACAAGCAGGCCTTAAAATTTGAAGTGGCATCTTCTGAAGGTGTATAAGGAGGCAGTAGTCAGCTTTGCAAGCAAACTGAAGTTGGAAGATAAAATTTGTTGCTTTAGCAATTAGAGAAACACACATTTGAATTTTTTTTTTTTTTTTGTCTGAAGTGTGTAAATAGAAAACATAGTCACTTCGTTTTTGTTAATTTGGAAATTTTTGTCACCCGGCTCCTAAGATTTGCATACCAAAGTGAGTAGCAGTGTTACATTTGGGAAGTATAAGACTAGAATACTAAGCACTGAATCTCCAGGGCTGGAAGAGTAAATTAGGTGACTGTACCATCTTCTGAAGTAGGTGGTGGTTGGAAAACATTACATTGAATATTCAGTCCTAAATTAAATGCAAATTTACATAAATCTTGGATCACATGTTGCCTTTAAGCCATGTTTGTTCAGATAGAGCACAAAAGCTTCTCAAAGCTCCAGAGGAGAGCATTTCTGAAGGTGCTATAGGTGATTTCCTTTGTCAGGAGTCTACCTCAGTGGCTGAAAAATCCCATCCTTTCCTTTGTAGAGATTAATGGTGCAAATTGAGGTAAGTCCTTTATATTAATCCAAAAGAAAAATATGCTGTCAGTTTTTTAATTCTCTTCAGACTTGTGAGCAGGCCTATACCAGTAATTAGATTCAACCTTAATCCTTGAACAGAAAATAACATCAGAGTTTATCAGCAAGAGCAGGTTTCTCAACTAGAATAAATCAACACAACTTTAATTAAAGCAGCTGGTTCAATGTAGCTGTTATTTAATGTAGCAGCTGTTTGCTCAATGTAAGAATCATGCTGTATAGAGAGTCAAATTCACATGTCTTGAGTAATGAGTTCTTAAAACAGAAGAAAGCAAATGGCAGAACAGTCCCTTATCTGGTATAGCCTTCAAGTTTGCAGAAGAAAATGGCTTAGGACCTGTTTGAGCCGGTATTTCTATGTGGACTCGAAGATGATGAAAGGATTCTGTCTAAATGAGGTACTACAGTGAAACTAGGGAGAGTTCACTCTTCTTTCGTTACCTAATTTCTTGGTACTATTTCTATTCTTGTTCTAGAAATTGCAGTGGTGGAAATGGTGGACGGGAAATATCACATCTTCCCTCTCCTTTTCGTAGTCTTTAGCTGTCCACTAGCAGAGAATGACAGGCTGCTTGAAGAGTACCGTCCTTAAGTATAGGTGAAGTCCCAAACAGTGATGGAAATGTTTTGAAATAAAACGTGTTCTAGCAGGAAATGGCACAAGTCCTAAACCATGGGTGGGCCATGATTCTGTTTTCAAAAGCAGTGTTCAACGTAGCTGAAGATTATCAACCTTCTAGGCCCTCAATCAAAAGGATCCTTTCAGAATTGAAAGGAAGTTTTAGTTATTCTTTGAAATGATCTGGTAGTTAAAATATATGGTATTACTTGTCAGTGTAAAATGTGTAAAAATTAGATTAAAGTGGCTCCTCTAATATTCATCACTGTATTTATATGGAGTTGTAAAATGTCTTTTTTTAAATTAAGTAAGCCTTAAATTTCTTTGGGGTTTTTGAGTTATGAGCTTTATTCTGATCAACAGACAATGTTATTTCGGTGTATGAGAACTTTAGAGTAACGTTTTCCTGGTTTGCCGTTTGTATTTTGCTGCTTACTTTTCTTGTAGTTCATAGAATCACTTGTACAGAGATACTTTGTCCATGTTTTTTCTGATTCCTTGAACATCAGGATCCTGATGTACCTCTGAAGTTCCTTGCAAGGCACATTATACTAATCGTAAATGCAAATCCAAATAATTTATAGACTGCTAAAACATTTGAAAATCACAAATTTATGGTATCTTCATATTGTCATCTTAAAGATTATTGGAACATGTACATTGACATGAAAACTGTGCACAAGACGATGTCCAGCACATGGCCGTGTCTCAGGACAAGAAAAGGTGTGAATTTGGAGAGGCTCCTTTATTCATGTGAATGGTACTAGCTCAGTCACAAAGGTTTCTTTAGTTTTAGTGCAAATTCTAAAGGACTGTTAATGTAAAAGGAATTTAACAGCTGGCAAAGTTCTGTTATAGTTATGACATGATTTGGAATTGTGCAGTTTGTTCTCAGCAAGATAAATGTTACAACTATGGTAAAAGCACGAGCAGAGATTCAAAGGAGACTTTCCCCTTATTTCTGCTCTCCACTGTGGCTTAAAAATTGTTGTCTTGGAGCCAGTTACCTAAATCAATAATGTGCAAGACTGCTTTCTTTTATTTTTGATTTTTGTTTTTTACAAGCAGAAGGTCTATTAGAAGTTAAAAGACTGAGAAGCCATTAAGGGTCTTTCCAAGTTTGGTTTAAATCGTTTAAAATGTTCCTGTCTCCTGTGTATAATTCCTAGGCGAGCAAGTAATGATGGATGCCACTTAATGGCTCTGCAGAATGTGACTAAAATAGAAAAATCTTTCACATTCAGAAAACAGAAATTATACAAGATGGATATTTCATGTGTTTCAGAAATAATGTATGCCCTTCTTGATAGCAAGCATAAATTGTAATGGAAAAATATGCATTAACTTCCTTCAGTGAACATTATTTTTCTGTCTGTGATGCATCTTTCTAAACTGGTTTGTACCTTATTCAGCATCTTCAGTGCCACAGAGGGAAGAAGTCCTTTTTAATCCTGAAGGCAGATACTCGGCATCAAAGTATATCAACTCAGCATCAGGGTGAATCATCAGCTCTCTTTGGCACTCTGTTTTCTATTGGAGTATTTATCTAGATGCATTGGAAACTTCAAAAAATAAATAGCTTCAGCATAATAATCTTTTGCCCATGTTGAACAAACCGTGAGCATAAAAATGAAAATATTTCATATTGGCTGCAATGTAGGATTATTTTCTTGTTAAGAACCTGAGTAGCAGTTATATGGCTTGAAATTGAAATTAATTAGTTTCTGTTGAAGGCACTTATTAATTCTTACTATTATTATAAATACTTGGGGAACATGATCCAATGAAACAGAAAATCAGATGATCAATGAAATGATAAAATAATGACTTCGCGTTGTTATTATTACGAAGTCAAGTTGTGCATTTCACAATTCTTTAGAACAGTGATTAATTAGATAACTTTGACTTCCATCAAAGCATTTACAAATACTAGCAAGCATGTGGTTCTCATTTTTTGTATCTAGACCTTGGAAACATTTTATCTATGGCCTTTCTAATCTTACACAGTGCTGTAGGGGTTTGGACTTTTTTCAGTGTCTTTGCCCAAGCTGTTTCTCATACTCTGTTATGATAGCCGTGGTTTTTGGGAGGAATGCCATGCTGAGTCAGCTTTGATAGTGGCAGACAATATAGAGTCTTGAGAAATATCTTCACCTTACTCCATTTTATTTTATTTATAATGTGAAACAGAGATTATGTCCTCTTACAAGATCATTACAGACACTTTAGTAGCATTTGCAGTCTTCCTTAAAAAGAATAAAATATAAATGAATTATGGAGTTGTTCCACAGTGATGAGGCTGAGCCAACATCCAGATAGGAAATAGGGTCCACAGGTGTGGATCAAAGGGGTTCATGGCCAGGCAGAGGCATGGCAGAGCTGGAGACAGGGATAACAGTGAGACCTCAGACAGGGATAAAGGCTCAAGCTGAAATGGAGCCTCCAGCACCATCTGCAAGAGCTCTGTGGAGAGGCTCCCAGTGAGGCTGGGCAATGCTCTTAAGGCTGTTAGCACACTCATAGCCCTGATATTGGCTCATATCCGTGTGTGGCTTTAAAGATAAGATGCTTTTCCAGGAGGAAAATGGGAAATAATATCCTGAGGAACAGAGAGCAATTTGAAATGTTATATAGGAACTTTATGCAATTAAAACATGTCAAAGGCAATAATTAAGTGTAGTGGTCATGGGCAGTTCTGCAATACAAGCAGCAGCTGCCAGAAGGGAAAGGCACTGGATGACAGCCAGTCAAATTACTGTGGCCCTTATGGCCACAAGTTTGCCGAAGATGACTGGAGAGCCTCAGTAGACAACAGACACTATTGGAGAAGGTTTTTCTTATCCCCTGACTGCTGACCATAAATATGATAAGTGTAAAAATTCAAGTCTCTGTTTCATACTGAAGTGGAAAAAGGATTCTATCTGCAGGGACTGCTTGCTTTTCTGGTGGGTTCTAATGGGGAAGAAAAGTTGCAATCAGCCTTTGATGTTCTATTGTTGCTATCTTGGTCCTCACATTGAGGAAAACCTCATATAAAAACTGTGCCCTCTCGTTCTATTTGATGGTCTTTACACAAATCTCAGTTAAAACATGACAGGGAGGGCAGTGAGCAGAGGGTAGAGGGCTGACTGAAGGTTTCAGTGCTGAGGTAACAGAATAGGGAAAAGCCTTTGTCCATATGAGGTCCAGACCATTTACAGAAACAAGACAGGCCCATTTTCTCAGAGAATCATTAGAATTGTTTCTGGTTTTGGATAAACTATTAATATATTAGAGATTTATTCCCTTGAATTTTCAATGAAAATCAAAGTGATTAAAATACACAAAACAAAACTGCAAGCAAGCAGGTCAAATATTTGATGTAAATGCATGTTTTCCAATGGCAAATCCAGCCCCCCTCCTTGTCCCTTCTCAGTGATGTTTGATGCCATCATGTCTGTCAGTACAGGCAACCTTAGCAGAATCTGCTTTTCTTTCTCAGTAGTGGTTATGACATTAATTTACAAATGCTGTTCACTTTCCCAGCTTAAGGTATTTTGTAATTAATTAATTCCACAGAATAGTTTAATAGGGTAATATAAAAAGATGAGGGCATAATTTCCCAGTTATTAAATATATTCCACTGATAGATATGATACATGATGGGCCTCTGGTGATAACTTTTTCTTTTCAGGGAGCTTACTTCTTGCAGCTTTCCTGAATTAACATGATAATGAAGCTGCAAATATATCTTGGCAGGCACTGATGAATCAGGGTTTATGCTACATAATTTGGAATACCTACTTTTTAGCTACTGAGTTGCTTAACTGAACTTGTTACCCTGCATGTTTTTGCATTAATTTTCCTGCATTGCTCCTCTTTCAATTAACTGATTTGATCAGTTAACCCTTTTTATTTTTCAATAAAAGTATGTCATTTTTTCCTCTAGCAAAGTGAGATTAAGTTACATCAGAAGAGAATAGGACATTATTTTTTTTACCTACCCAGTGCTGGGTTTGAATGTTTACTCCCTTCTGGGAGAAAAACAGCTTGCAGATGTTTGCTTCAATCAATAAACTCCTGCTAATTTAATGAGGAACATGGTGTGTTAGCAATATTTTTGAGTTTATCAGAAGTGTACAACACTTCAGTAATGGAATGTACTGGAATTTATAACGCTTTCACCATTTTAAGATAGTGCGATGATGTATGTGTGACTGTATGTCTTCAGTTTCCATCTGTGTTAATAGTCACCAACAGTTTTTAGTGTTTCAGGATAAAGACTGATGGGCATTTATAACACAGTAGCTAGAGAAGGCCGTTCCTTTCTTATATAAATACGCGCATCCTTATATGGGGGCTCATTTTTCATTTACTTTTTAGAAGCAAAGCTCATTTTAGTGAATTTTTCAAGTACTATAAGAGAACATAAATGCTGTGTAAGTTTTGGTATTACAGAGCTCCTTTCATTACTACAGAATTATTTTGCTACCATAAAAATGTTGTGACACTTGCAAAATTATTTGTTTCAATGACAGCAATAGTAAGAACTGATGCCTTTGAGGTCTGAACATCGACTTTGAAATATTAAGTCTTTCTGGAGCTTTAGATTGAAGTCCCAGAAGGGAGTTAGTAAATTAAGGAGGTTTTGCAGTCTCTTGTGACAGATGTGTTGGCTGAGACCTTGCAAAGTCAAGTGCCATCAGGTCTGTTTTGGACATCAGCAGTTTTTGTCACAATGTGGAAGTATCCATTGTCCTTGCTCTTTCCGCTTACCTAATGGGTTTATCTTCATATAATACCTTTCCAATTCGTCTGTCTAGATTCCAGTAGCATGGGCTTTGTATGGACCAAGTGAATTTCTTCCTCTAGTGAAGGGAACATAGAGTGTGAGAAGGAGCTCTCCAAAGGTTACAGGATTGCAAAATAGTTGCTTTACAGCCTGGGAATTGCAATCCTCTAAAAGCGAACTTTGTGCTGGCCACCTGCAAGAAGTGCTACAGCAGTGCTTGGTAATGGATCATCTTAGGCAACAGGGTGTTTTCTTCTCCTAAATACTTTTTGGACCAAAAACCTGTTGTTCTGTAATTCTAGTGGTGAATGCTTGATGAAATCTTTTTTATTCTAGTAAGAGAAAAAGCAGGTGACACTCTATCTACGCCTGTGTGACCTGTCACATGAACTTTCTCATCATTAATTTTTATGTAAACCTTAGTAAATCTGAGTTTTTCTTTATCAAGATGCTAATACCTTGACAGTACAGGATTTTATCACTAAACAAGATTTTAATGACTAGAATCACTATAAAAAAAAAGTTTTACTAAGATACCATAGTGCTCTTTCAAGAAAACAATATACTAGTATTCTGAATGTCTAGAAGTGTTTACAGTGTTATCTTCAGAACATTTTATCATTTTCAGGGCGCTTCAGTTTTCGGGTGTCATCAGTACTGAATGCTAGAGATATTCATACTAAAATACAGTAGCTGATATTTTGGTATACAAAAAAGATTTCTTGACATCTTGGGTTCATTACCTCTGTGTGCTTATTTACAAGCTTGTCTTGCACTGTCTCAGGACCCTTTTGGCAGAGCTGGCATTAGAAAGTTATTGCAAATTATTAATAAAAAAAGGGGGGGTTAAAAGAGGCTATACTATGGATTGTCCAAAGGTAGAAAATTTTGTAATGTAAACAAAGAGAAAAAACCCACTTTAGTACCCAATACAAATCTACCTACGGAAGATTTAATAGTTTAGTAGTAGTTTAACACCCAGTGCAAATCTGTATAGGTCAATATTATGCTCTGAAAGATTTGTGTAGGGTTTGTCTTTGAGTTACACAGGAAGTAGTTTGATTTCCAAAAGATGAGATTAATCCAAGAAAAGCATAAAATAGATGAAGACTGCAGGAGATGTTGAAAGCAAGAAAAATCCTCAGGCATAAAAGAAGCCTTATTAACTAAAAATATAAATGAGTGGGGGATTGTTTCCTTTTCTTTTGCAATTACAAACAGCTGCTCGTAATCTCCTAAAAACCAGTATAGCTAAGAGTAGTCACTGCAGTAATAATGGACTTCCTCCTTTAGTAAAAATGAATGCTTCTAGGAAATTAAATAATTTTAAAATATATAATATATAATTTTAAAATATATAATATACCTGTAACTTGGAGCAATCCATTTTTGCTGCTCATAGAGACTAAATCTAACGGCCTGTTAGACTTATAATCACAGTTTGTAGATATAGTGGATTCTGACTTGTGATGATAGCAGTACAAAATATTTTCTGGTTATTTCTCTACTTGTCACTGCTACGCTTTCTTTTTCTGGATTTGCAGAGCTCTGGTCTTGTCTTTCAAAACCTGACAGACTTGTGTGTGTTTGCAGAAGCTTTATATTGCCAATACTTCGGAGTTTTGGTGCAGGTTTTGCACCATTTAAGGTGTTGCTCTCTTTCTAGAACAGCAATTAAATTGTTGAAGGGAATTAGAATAGACTAGAACTTAAAAAAAGCAAATGTTGCCAAATGATAAAGTCTTTTTTTAATAGTCTTTCATTGTGCATTGCCCCTCTATCTCAAGCATACTATTAGAAAAGGTCACATACCATCAGCCAGACAAGAAATCATTGTGCAAATGTGCCTGTAAATGTCAAAGACTTCTAAAGTAACTGCAAGGGACTTCAATTTAGTCTTACATCCATACACTGTGTCCTGATGTGTCAGACCTACTGCACATTGACAGCTGGCTGGAGAGGATGCTTTGAACTGTGCCTGAGGCTTCAGCTGTGTGGGCCTGGCCCCTGTTCAAAAATAACACTGGTTACTGGTTTTATCAGAATTGACTATGGGTTGGTCTGCAGTGGAGCTTCTAATCAGATCAACTGCTCTGCACTCAATAAACTCTTGCTGGAACAAAGCTTTAATGTGGCAGGTTGTAAGCTTCACCTATGGTCTGCCAAATGTGGAGTGGATTCACAAATTACCAAATTGCTGTCTCTAGTGGTACGAGGTTTTGTAAGCCTGGGTGGTGTTGGGGGATTTTTTAATTATAAAGTTAGGAATTGAGACAGCAACTGCTGTTGTGTCCTTTTCTGCCCGTTTAGTTTTGTTACATACCATTTTCTGTTAGTTCTACAATAAACTTTGGAACTTTAAAACTTTAAAACCTTGAAATGTACTATGCCCTTTTCCAATCACCCTGAAGGTGGTTGATAGTAGTTGAAAGATAAGGGGTGAACTAACCAAACTTGTCTCTTTCCTGCTTCTCTTTTTATCATCATACAGATTATCATGCAGGTTTTGGAAACTGTCGCAAAACCAGTTAACAGTTACAGTTTGCTGGTTAGCCTGAGCTGTGTGTGGACTGTGGCCAAAGGGGTTTCAGCACTACCTGTTTGTAGCTCACTTCTCAAAGTCAGGAAGAAGGGTTCATGTGGCTGCATGGGGAACGGGAGCCCAGGAGCTGAGTATTAAACAGAATGACCTTCTCAGTGAAACCCTTGGATTTAGGGTACATCAGTGCTCAGATTTCATGAGACCTGTGGGGAAATTCACTAAAGGTTGTGTGGTAGGTGCTAAGGATTTCTTTCCCAAAGCTGTTTTGCTAAATGCCTTGTCTTTCCATGGAGGAGGTGGGGTTTGATTGTCTGGCTCTGAACCCTCCTTTCCTTTCTTGAGGCAAGTTGTCCAACTTGCTTCCTACTGCAGGTGTATACTTGGCTTGATATTTCCAAGCTTGGATATCTTAAAAAGCAGATTAAGCTAGTTTCATATATTGAAATAGTGCCTTTGCTGGGGAACATCCTGTTGCCGTAAGTGAAGAGGTACAGCAATTTCACTAGAAATCACTCAAACACGTAGTCTGGTTCTCTTTATTGCACCATTTAAATTTCAGAAATGAGTAACTTCAAAATTATTAGCACAACTATGGAATATTGCAATAACAAGTGTCAGGTATAGTTGTGATTTCTTAGTTGTGGGTTGTTAGTTTGATTCTCTGATCCATTATCTTGTGGGATTTATATTACAATGGAGTAATGAAAACTTAAACAAACCCCAGCCCTTCAACACTCTGAACAGGATAGCAAGACAAGATTTGAGAAAGAAATCCAAGTTCTTCTGACTGCTACATGATAATGTCGTGAAGATAAAGCTGTAAAAATAGCTGTATACAGTTTATGGCTAAATGTCACTTCAGAAACTGGTGCCCCTAGATGGTGCTATAACTCAGAGCCTGGTTTCCTAGGAAGGCATTTTCCTGATCAATTTTATTTTGCCCAGATGATGCATGAGGTGCACAGTGAAGTTAGTGTAAGCTGTATTGATTTAATAAACAATAATTAAGCACAGAAAATTTTATATAACACCACTGATGGTGAGGACTCTTTAACACTATGAAAGGATTGAGCTGTACATTTATGAGGGCTCCAGGGTGGGTATTTTTGTAAATAAGCAGTTCATGCCCTACCAGGAAAGAGGGTTATAAGGATCTGTCAGCCACATCTGTATATATAAATGATGACTTTGGACCTGTATCATACCTTGGATAAATAACTAAGAATTGTTGGCATTCATTTAGTATAAAAGTAGGTCTGATTTTCGAATAACACAGTGAATTTTGCAAAACAATGTATAGTATTTTAACAATGCCATCATTTTAATTAGGCACATGTGAATGTTGCACTATCAGTTAATCCCAAGGGAAGCAGTGAATATAAGCCTTAAATTCTCTGAAGCAGAAATTTGATGAGATGTGGTCCTGTTATATTTCCTTCATGTGAACTGATATTTTACTAGATATTTTACTAGATTTACTATTTTACTAGATTTTTCCTTTCTGCTTATTTTCCATCAATTCTATAGGAATAGTTACAGTAAAATTCTTTTTTCTGAGCAGTGCTCTGGACACATTTTAGAATACATTCCTGATGCAATAGATTTGCTTTTCATTTTTCATTGTTTGAATAAGCAAAAGCAAAACATCATACTAATAGAAGTACCATGACATAAATAGAGTCAGAGAGACATTCTGACTAGATATCCCCAAATAATCTCTCTCAGCTGTTTTCAGGCATTTTTTAAATTTGAATTTTTCTACATGAAGAAAAACTTGTTTCTCTTGGGATCTTTGTAAATGATCTTTTTCCACACAAGTCAATTGCTGTCATTTAACATTTCTAAGCAGCTGAACAGATTGAATAACATCTGTAAAGGAAACCAGTTAAACATCTATGTAGTGCTGGGATCAACAAGTTGGCTTCAGCAGTTGCATCTTAAAATCAGTCCCAGTTCCTGAATCTATAGAATTTTTTATTGTAAATAAAATTCAATTTCCCAACATGGATGCTGTACTTACTTGTGTGTAAATAAAACGTAATTAAGAATAAAGAGATAAACAGCCTTTAAATCAAGGTAACTATTCCAAGTGGTCCTCAGAAACTCCCAAATCAACTCTGCCAATTTGCAAGTATAGTAATGGTGAAATGTCATTGACTTTGTGAAGTTGATCTAGAATTGTATTAAGATACTCTTTCTGGAAAATGTAAAGATGCACATCTGTCACATGCAGAGATGACTTAATACCTCCTCTTAATGCATCCCAAGGGGCGAGTGAACACCATGCAAGGAGTCAACATAAAATCTGCATCCTAAACTGAAGTTACAGAGTCAGCTATGACTGGGGGAAGGACTGCAACAAGAAGGGGTGATACACCAGTGTGCAGAATTATCCACTGACTCCTGTCGGGACTTCTCCCATTTTCCTCTTCTGGTTTGCCTTGCTATCCTTTGCCTGAATTGTCTCTGTACTGACTCCTTTGTGTCCAGTTCTGTGTAATCCCTCCATGACACTTTTTATCATGTTGAGTGCATGGAATATTCCTTGGGCACTTCAAAGATTCTGTTTAATTTTTTCTTAATATATCTTCATATTCTTTTTGGTCAAAAAAACCCAGTAAAGCTGAGTTTAAGTGAAATACAGACCTTTTCCTGTGGCTTTATCAGCGAGAGAGTTTTTAAAATCCTGCTCTGTTACACTGGTGCAAGTTTGTCATCAATAATGAACTACCGAGATGTTACTGAGGTCATAATTTGATCTGTATATCTTTATTGCTTTTGATAGTGCATGAGAAGGGAGCAATGCAGCTTGGTTTTAGGAGTTTTCATGACAGCTAAAGAAAAAAGTGTTACTGTAGATTGAACAAACGTCATTACAAGTATTGAGAAGTGGT
This sequence comes from Corvus kubaryi, assembly GCF_017639235.1. Lineage (NCBI taxonomy): Eukaryota > Metazoa > Chordata > Aves > Passeriformes > Corvidae > Corvus > Corvus kubaryi. Next base: position 14,331,734 of record NW_024581133.1, on the reverse strand, counting down.
CATTATGAAACCTGACAACTGCATGTTCAGAGAAATTATCTGAGTGATAAATGCGGTTCTTAAAACTATTCCCTTCTTTTTAAAGGATCATTAATTCCTGCATCTCTGCAACTGAAGGATAACATGCAAAAAGAGGGAAAAGTATTTTAAAAATCCACCAGTCCAGAAGGGTCACTAAACCCATGATGTGCATATTAAGCATCTACTTGTACAAACTCCTCTTCAGCACAATGCTTGAGCCTTTTAGCTGTATGTCAAATTATGTCAGAGACGCTGATCTATAAAGAAGCTGTTAGCCTCAAAGCTGCTTCCAGCAAAGTGCCTATCCAGGAATATCGATGAGTTTGGTGTAGCTGGGGCTTTGTGTATGTGTGTGTGCACATGCACATAAATTCTTTGTTAGACTTGTACTGATTCCATAAATGTAGATGATTAGGATTGTAAAGCAGTTAGCTGAAATTATGTGGGGGTTTTTCTTAAGCAGTGAGAAACTGGCTGCTATTTGGAAGCATTGCTGCAGAAGCTTTGCAAGCTGAGCATGCCAGGCACACTGCACTAAACTGGGACAAGTTTGTGTAGCACAGGTTGTGCCCCTGGAGAGTCACTCTCTGTGAATGCTGTCTTCCTTTAAAACAGAGCCCTGGGACTTTGCTGCTGCTTGTCCTGTTTGTTCAAGTGTGTCTAACAGAACTGTTGCTGTGAAAGTGATGTTTCTCTTTTCTTTGTGAATGAAGTTCTGAGGGCAATTAGGTTTTAGTGGGTTTTTTTGATAGTGGGAGTAGGTAGGCAAATAAGCACGAATATTGTGTGTGGAAGAAGATGCTGATGCTTTGTCTTTCTCCAAAATGTGATCAGAGTTTGACAAACCATAGAAAACCTGCAATAAGAGTGAGTTTAGACCTACTACTGCCATTAGTTTCAGTATAAGATAATTAAACTGAAAATAGCGTGGTTTTGTGTGCCTTAAAACCAGTCATCATCATTTGGTATACTGATGAAAGTGGGCTGGGGCAAACTAGTATTAGTTGATGTAAATCCAAATTAATATAATAACCTTCCCCTTCTGGATGAGTCAACAGAATTAACAAATGGTGTAATCTCATTTATTCCTCTGTGGTTCATGTAAGTAGTTCATAAATAGCAAAAGGAAATGGCAGGACTGCCTCTGATACAAGAAGGAAGGGATAAGTGTGCTTTATTTTCATCTACAAATCTTCCAGTTCTGAGTGTGTCCTATGATTTCAGAAAAGAACTTTTAGTCTTATAAGGCTATTTGAGACCCTTTGATTTATGAGATTATGGATCACTTACCCTTTGAAGAGAAATATTTATGAGGGTATTTGCCTTGCTCCAGCCCACAAATGGCAGAATAAATATAAGGGAGAGACATTTGAAAGTCAAGGGGTCTCTTGTCTCGTAATTTCTGTTAGGAGTAAGTGAAAAGCTGGAGCCTGCTCCATGAAGAGACCTGTGTATTCAAGTGCTACTTAGCCACCTAACTCAGTGATTTTGTGTCTGCTTTAAGATCTGGACTTTATCTGAGTGAATTACATGTTGAGATTATATTTGTCTCTTAAAATTTGCTTCCCTGAAGTATTTGCAAGTATTGTCACAAGAAGTGAGTTGTTTCTAAGTGTTCGTAGTAGGGAGCCTTGTCCTTGTTTTATTTGCTATGACTTGGATTCTCTGCTCAGGCTTTTTTATTCCAGAGTGCCTTTGTTCTGGGCCAAGGTAATATATGGGAGATATTTCTTTTGAGATGGTTTATCTTTCCGTTACATTCCAGTGAGAAAAGACTTCAACTCCTTTAAGCTGTGGTCCTACCCAGCTGGTTCAGAAAAATGCTGTATTTGGAATATGAAAGAGAAATGTATATTCCTGGCTGAAATTCTGGTGGAAACTAGATTACACTGGAGAGATTCTGGGCTGAGCTTCCTGGTGTGATGAAGAGCTTTGCTTCAGAAACAACTTTTGAAGGTGGCAGTGCAGTTCTTTACCTGACTTTTTTACCTCTTTAGAAGTAGAAGCACAATAAAAATGGCAGGTACCAGAGTTGTCCTTTTCTACAAATCATTCCATGAGTTACCTCTGCCTACATTTTCATTTTTCTTTAAAAGTAGCTGCAGAATTAAGTTTGCAAATGTCAGCAAGAATTATAAATAACTAAGGGATGCAGCCAAAAATTCACTTTTTTTCCTTCAGACTATTTCCAAGTTGATCTCCTTTTTAAAAATAAGGTTTGTGATTCAGTTTTGCAGTTTAATTAGATGCAGCTTTTCCCTACAGATTATTCAGAAGATGAAGCCGTCATGTTTTTGTCTTTCTGACCTTTTCTTTTTGTCCTTTTTTTTAATATTCCTATAGATCTTATGCATGATTTAAATCTTCAGGCAGCATTGTAATGGAACAGTTTTCCTCCTGTCTAATAATTTTTAAAACCAATTCACATGCTGATAAATGTTTTATCCAGGAAAGAATTTTAAGAGCACTGATTATGATATCAAGATCACTAAACTTTGTCTAACCTTTCAGTAAAGATGCTTATCTTTTAGATTGTCCCACCCCTCCTTTGCCTGTCAACCAGTTAGTAATAAGAAGGGAAGATTGCAGGATGTACAAGATGTGTCAAACTCACTCCTAATGGATGCTTTTGGCAGCAGAGGGTAGTGAGGTGCCTTTGAGATGAATATTGCTGAACCCCCACTGAACTGCAGGGTATGACAATGCTGTATTCTCACTGGGGAAGTGCAAAATGCAGAAATGGGCAGTGGTAACTTGTCAGCTTATTGATCATGTCAAACCAGGCTTACAGCAGTGGGATGTCAGTGGATTCATGATGATGCTTTTAGAGTACACAAAGTTACATGGTAGCCTGACCAAGGTTCTGGAATGGAGCTGTATCATGGACTGGTGGACAGTGGAGGGGAGACAGAAAGCAGAGAATTCCTGCATGCAGCACTCAGTCTTCACTGCTTGTCATGCCTCTGGTTATTGCTGGTATGGGTTCACTTTCTATCCTTACCTTGGAGCTCTCCACTTCTCTGCAGTGGTCAGTAACATCTCATCTGAAAGCTGTTGTTAGGGCTGTTTACTGCACACTTGATGCTGTTATTTTAGTTTTTATGGGAATGCATCCTGCATTTTGGGTATTTAAGTCCCATGAGTAAAATTGTATATTAAAGGTTGTATACTTTATTTCCAAGAAGATAGAATGTAAGGGCTCAAAAGTGAAGATTGTGTAAACTCAAAATAATTGAAATATCCAAATGACCAAATCCTTCTTCCAGTGCTGTAACAGATCTACAGCTGGTACATCTACACTGCAAATATCTTCTGTGTTCTGGAACTGCTGCCAAAAACAGCAGTTTGTGATTTGGAACACCACCTTAGTAAAGGGAAAACAACAGGAGCTGAAAATATTTTGATCCTCAGCTCTAATGGATTTGGAAGTTATGTTTAATTTTGACCTTTCTCTAGATGAGTTGCTGTAGTATAATAGCCATAAGTTTGCCCAGAGGGTGCATGGGCAGGTTATTTTGATATATTCATCTATATCAATATTTATCTATATTTGTCTATATATTGGGGTACTGTTAGACTAAAACAACCTACCTTTTTTTATTTACACTTTTTTTTTAACATCTGTTCAGGTGGTGAATTTCATTTTAGTTTAGCTTTTTGTCATTCTAGTTGCCTTCTGTAACTTGTTCTGATCTTCAGTAACTGGTTGGAGCTAATTGATCTGAATTCAAATATTGGAACAAATTCAGAAGAGAAAAGTGATGTCATGGTCTTTACTGAAATTCTGTTTCCTTTTGACAGTCATTCTGTCAGTGCAGTATTACAGCTGCATTCTTGGCCACTTCTCTCTGTCTTTTAACAGAGCCTTTGAAATATATGAATTTATTGTGTAGTTGACTTTGCTAGGAAATTCCTATCCATTCTCAAGGAGGTGAAATATCAGCATTTGATCCTAAGTAATTACATGAAAGGAAAAAGGAAAACTAATTTGCTCAGATTGTCTTTTCATTTCTTTGAATTATTTGCCTGTTATAGGCAATGTATTTTGTTATTGTTTTATTTATTGAAAATGAGTCCTGAAGTAATGGAGTAAAAGCTTGTTATTCAGAATGATAAACTGGAAGAAAAACAAATATTGATAAACGATGAGTATGTACAGCTTGCCCAAATGAGAGTTAAACTCTTCAGGTTCTATACTTCATTTATAGTAAGAATTGTTTCAATATTATTATTTTACTGGAAAAGAAACTCAGTTGTAGGAAATCAAGCCTATTTTTCTGTTTTGACTGTGACATTTTGTTCCATATTTAAATGGATCAGTGTCCTAATGCTGTTGTCATGTCGTTTCTGACTCATACACATGCATTTGAACACGAGATGAGCAATTACTTTTCATGTATCTGTTGTTTGGCTGTAATGGGAAAGTGAATTGGATCTACAAAGTGCAGCCAGGTCTTCAGGTGTTGTGTCCCATGGACTAACATACAGAAAACTTGAGAAATTTTGCAAATACTGGATTCTTTCTCTCCTTTAAGGAGAGAAAGGAAGAAGGAATTTTACAGAATTCTTAATCCTTATTGTATAATGTTAAATGCCATCTCACTGTTGCTGAGTAACTCTGCTCTTCAAAGAGGCATATTGAAGGAAATCTAAAGGGTTATCTCTGGAAGTGGGCATTCTTGATTCCTTCACTGTCTTCATGCGGAGGTGTTTTTTCTTGGCTGCAACTGGAAAAAAAATTGGAAATTGGAAATACACTTTGGGGGAATGCACCTGCCAATAACTAGAGGGAATTGTTCTGAGCTTAGATTCTGTTCTTGTGTTTGGCAAGAATTCTCCTTCACTCCTCTGCATGTCTTTCTAGACTAATCTCTCTAGATTTGTCTGTTCTAGCCCAAAAATAGAGCTATAGACAAGAGTTATCCTGGTAGCTGTCAGTGGCCTAAATGCGTTATCAAGGAGGAAGACAGAGGCCAATGCTGTAGGTCTGAAACCATTTTTTCCCTTGACATCCCATCTGTATGTGTTTAATTTGTTCCAGGGGTCAGAGTTCTGTTTGCATTACTGTCACTAGCCATGTCTTTTGACAGGCATTGAGCAAAATTCAGAAAGGAAATCTCTTTGCTGAAAAATATTTATTTTGAAGAGACACATTGTGTTGGTTTTCATCTTAAAATAAAAACAAGCTCCCAGGGAATGATGGCTAACTTCTCCTCAGTAAGCCATCTCTAGATTCACATGGATGCCTTTTACTTCAAGTAACAGCTGGTGGGTGATTATCGACTGTGAGCTGTGCTGTACTTTTTGGTTGCCACACAGTTTGTATAACATTTAGTGTTGGTTGCCACACAGTTTGTATAACATTCAGTGCTGTATAGTGCACTTGCAAAAAAAGAAGACAAATCTCAAGTTAAAGTATGTATGTATGCCATATGGCTGGCTGTACCCAAAATCACTACCCCTGTTTCTCTGCAGTCAAAGAGAATATAAAAATTGAAAAAAGACTCCCTGAGTTACTGAAATAATTTTTTGTATTTTTTAACCAATTTTCTCTTAGGGAAACTATAATAGAAGAATATAGTGTTTTTAAAGATTCAAGTGTTACTGTGTAAAAAAAAAAGGATAATTTTGAGGCCACAGCTTCTGATCTAAACATTTTCCACAGTTTCTACAATAATTTGTCATGACATTAAAGTGTTTGAGCTGACAATACTCCAATATAAATCTAGCTGGATTGTTCATCCAAAAATCAGCCATGTGTTTCCTTGGTATCACTGTTATTTGTACCTTAGGTGGGCTCCACTAATATTTCTGCTGTGATGGGAAAATGCAGCAACCGAGCATCTTGTTAAATGACAATGAAATTTCTCTGTGAGGGTGTCTGTCATATCCTTTGCCTAAGAGTCTGGAAAGGCATTTACTGACATGGAAATTCTTAAACTGGCATTCATTTATCACATCGCACTTGAAAAATATATGAGGCCTTCTGGCCTGTGGCCTTGTTGCTTTTATTTGTCACCATTTAATTGGTTTCATCATGCTTTCAGTTTATTATACTGACAGCAAATGGAGGCACATTAATAGCTTGATGTGGAGGAATTTTAGTCAAATACACATTTTTGTATAAAGTTCCCCTTTTTTCAACATAAAGCTTGTCACATCATCAAGGGAAGATGTCTTTGCTATCTTTTCTTTTTACTGAAGAACCCATGCTGGATTTGTTTCTTACATGAAGAAGCCTCTGTGCCTAACAAGTTTGGCCTTTGGCAGTAGAAGACAATCTAATACCCTCTCTCAAGTCCAGTTTCCAGTTGGTCTTAGTTTCTTACTCAGAGTTGGTTGGTTTGTTTGTTTATTTTTCTATACTCAACCATTGATTTAAAGAATCATTTTTTTATCTTTCTGTATAGTCTGACAATTGCCAAAGGTTTTCCTCCTATTTCTCTGCGTTTCTCCCAAACACCATCCGGTTACTGAAATAAACTGTTGTAGCCATTCAACCTATGCTGTAAGCTCTCATGTGAGAGGAAAGGTTGGTTCAACCTTCTTCCTACTTTGATTTCCTAGGTGATTGTGATCAGAAGGGTCATTGTTTTCCTGAGCAAACAAACCAGCTGATGGAGGAGCCAGTCAGGCAACCCCAGCAGGTCTGGTTACACGAGAACATCCTTACATTCCCATTTTCCCTGTAATTCAGTCTGAACATCACTGCTTACACGGGTTGTGGAAACAACTTTCTAGTTATTCTAGACTACTTTGTGAGTCATTCCTCAGTCTTGGCTCACAGTATGGTTAGAAGAGAAGATTACTTGCCATGTGATGGGATTTTAAAGCTTTTGATTTCTTTTTTCAGTAACACTCCACGTGGTCTTGCAAGGGAAAGAGGGGGATTTTGCTGATTTCTTTGTCTCATACCTGAAAGGCTCAGGAGGAGAATCTAACAAAGTCAGTCCCTTGTGCTATACTGTTACTGTAAGGATCTGCAGAGAGCTGGTAATATATACAGTAAATAGAGGCCAGAATGTTCCTATTTTATTCCCAGATTTATTGAAATTGTGGAGATGAATGAGGTATCAAAAAGAATTGCCACAGAAAGAAATTGTCTGAATTTTAACCAGGGTCAAATCATTGAACACAGCTGTGACAGATGAATGCAAAATTTAGTAAAGTATCTATTGTGAGACTGTAAATTAGATGTCTCAAATAGTTGACATACTACTTAGCAATGTAATCAGTCTGGGTTAACCACTTGCACATAAATTATTTTTACGAACGGTTCCTTGATATACAAATGATGAATTCAATTTTTGGAAGAGATAGATGCTTTGTCCTTGTTCATATTTTTGGAAGAGGTTAAAAAGCACTTGTTTGTAGCAGTAAGGGAGTTTGTTTTGCCTTGAAGGAGTTATTACTAGATTAGAAGCTGCACAGTTATGTAAACTTTTGAAACAGCTTTCCTACTTTTGTTGCTGGAGAAATTCAATGGTTGTGGTAGCACATTCAAATGGAAGTATAATCTGTGATCTGGGAGAGCAATTTTTAAAAAGGAGGAAGAGGAGAAGAAGAAGATTTGAAGATGTGTTTCTTCAGAACTGTTTTTATTAGGGGCAATAATATCAACTCAGACCTCATGATGGAGGCAGACATGCCAAACTTCTGTAAATTAACACACACCTTGTGTGCCAGTAGCAATTTCTTAATGTGTTTATAATTTAAAAGCATGTTGTTCAGAATATACAACAAATAGCATGGTGCAGTGCTGGCCACGAGAGCAACCCACACTGGTGGAGTCTGAAAGAAGAACTCAATGCTAGAGAACATCCAATGCATCTGAAATGACCACAGAATGCAGAAGCTGCAGCTCAGCTACACAAGTCACATGGGTGCCACTGTGAGTGTGGCTGTGACTGTAAATGTGCACTGTCCAACCCCAGCATGAAGGGATCTGGCAGAGCCTGGGACTCACTGACAGCATCTATAGCCAGCTACATGACTCATGCAGGCATTTATAATTAGATGAGAATATTTGATAAAAGCTGGGTATAAAACCTGCTACAGCAGCATCATAAAGATGCCAAGATGAATATCAGTCTTATGTTAAATACAAATTATAAGGAAGCATGAAATTATCCTCTGTTTTATGCAAGCGCTATGTGCAGAGAAAAGTACTGGTAGCTGCTGCTGCTGTTTAACAAAAGCATGGCAGCAAGTCTTGGAGTGTCCAGAATAAGAGACTTTTGGGGCCTGTGCCAACCAGCAGGGAACAGGGTATTGTGTGTGTTTCTAAATACAGTATGAGGTTAGAATAGTTCCAGAAAACAAAATGGTTAGACATAGGAAACATGCAGTAGGATAGATAATCAATCCTAATACTTACAGCTTAATCTTTGGGGAGGTGTAGTATGTGCCCTCACTTTCAGCAAGAGAGGAAACTGATGGGCAAAATTTATCCTACACACATGTAAACCATGATGTTCTTGCTTCAATATTGTACCATACAGAAAAAATATACGCAAGAATCTGTTCTTCTGCCTGTGTCATTACTCCATATCCCAATGTGCAGTGCTGCTCAACCCTTCTGCTGAATTTGCTGTAGTTTATATAAATGAGACATCAGTATCATTTATGTCTTCTGACATTAAGATCTTTCATTCCTGTTGTAAGAAGAGAAACTCTGGTGTTTGGTTTGGGGAAAGCATTCCTAAAAAATTAAAATGCAAATGAACAATATTAGCAGATGGGGTTCTACAGTATCATGAAAGGAAGGCAATTTTCCCAAAGGATAAAAAACTGCCAAAGGGCTGCTACAGTTCAATTATCTTGAATTAGGCACTCTTCTTCAATAAGATAATGACTTTTTGTCTTTTGATGTGTTCTGGTAAATCCCTCAGTCCTTTAAATTAACATTGAAATTGCAGGCAAACAAAAATTTAATAATGTCAGTTATTAGTGATATGATTTGCTGTCTGTGTCCCTTCCTGGGCCTGTTGTCTGTTTGCTTCAGTGAGAAATAACTGGGTATTTTCAGGTGTTAACCTAGCAGTTGGTGAGTCTTTAACTGTTAGAAATAAAAGATCTAAATTCAGCAAATTGTTAAAAATGGTTGTTATTGCTCATAGACCAAAGTTGTTAAACATCTTAAAGAAAACGCATATGGAAAGTTACTGATTAAATATTTTTACATCTCAGAATAATGTATACTAACAGCCTGGTCCTTCAGTCCGTTACAGCTGTAGTGTTTGTGCTGTACTGTAGCTATTGGTGTTACAGGCTTTCTGCTGATAACGAGCTTGGTGTCCTATGCAAGGGACATTGTCCTGTGGCAGTGCACTGGACAGAAACTGTACCAGCCCTGGGTTCAGTTCTTCCTGTAGCTCTGCAGGTGAGTTGCTGTGTGACTCTGATGTCTCGATTTTTATAAGAAGTACTACACTGAAGCTGCTGAAAATGTGTATCTTCAGAGACAAGACTGAGATTTTCGTTTATCTTTGCCTTCATAGCTGTTAATATTACTTGTAAAGCTCTGTGGTTTCTGCACTGCAATGGATGTCTGCCCTGCTGTCCATGCAGAGGTTGGCATGGTGAGTTTGGGTCTCCTTTACACAGATTTTCAGTAATGCAAGTGGAAACAAATGCTGCAGCATAAAAGCATTAGTAGCTGACACCTGGCAGAACCAGTGGCACATCTCTCAGGTAGCAGATCAATCTGGCACTCAGTCCATTTGTAGCCTCCATAGTCAGCTTGTGTAATTACATGTGCCCATTGTTACTTTGTTTCGCTCAGAGGCTGTTGAAGTACTACCCCTACATCTTGTCTTCTGTCCTTCATCCTTTGGAAGGTTTTTTACATAGGGAGGTAAAATAAATAAGAAGCTAGGCCTTGCATATTTTCATAGTTAGGGCTTAAGACTCTATCTGGAGCTTTCATATGGGAAAATGTAATAAAACTTGGAAACACTGAAGTTCATCTGTTCCTGGTCAGGCAATATTAAAGGCAAATGTTCCTTCAATGGTTTTTTCTTTACTGCCTCATTTTAATTAATTAATGAGTCAGATATAGCTGAAAATCTTGGAAATAAATGAGAGTCTCTGGAGAGTTATTGACAGATGGCATGTATGGAAGTTTTGTAAAATAATTACTGGCAGTCTGTCTTCAGCAAAGACAGGTTGCAGTGTTGCTGTGCCAAGAATAAACAAGCAATTTTTTTTAATTGTAGCTTGTTGCATTTCAGAGTAAGAGCTGTTATGAGAGGTTTGTATAAATGCTTTCTGTATAGTTCTGTAACACATGCCTCACCAGGCTGAGTACAATCTGACTAATCAGTCATTCCTAATTTAGCAGTGTAATTTTGCTAAAACAGTATGTTCTGGTGTTACTGACTTTGTTTGCCATTTTCACAGTTGAAGAACAGCTGAGCATCTGATGAATTGTGCCCACATTACAATCTCTTGCAGCAGCCAATGACAAAAGTCATAGCCAGGGGCACTCTCACCTTTCTGCCTAGCTCGTAGTTCTGTAATCTTGTAGTCCTGATGCGCTCCAGGAGACTGTTTGCCCTTATTACAGGTCTCCTGCAGAAAGCCTGGCCAAGAGAATTTTAGGTAGCTCTTCTGTAGGGTTTAACTTCCTCTGTCAACCAAATCCAAAATGCATTTGACCTGGTGCTCACTTGGGGCAAGGGGGTGAGAATTGTCAAAAGGAAGGACAGAAACTTCATTGAATATTTACATGGCTACCATCGCAGCATTTCCAGAATTTGTGTGTTCACATATGCTTGTTTCAAGTGCATGTGTATATGAAGAGAAATAAAGAGAAAATAAAACTATTTTGGATACAATTAAATAAAATCCTATTTCAGTAGTTAGAGCCTATTTTGGGATTCAGCACTTCATCACTGTTAAGTATATAAGACTCAAGTGCAACAAAAATGTGCCTGAATACGTCTGGTATTCAGACTGCAGAAACTGTGTATTTTGGGTTGCCTATGTTAAAATGGATTCAAGTTTTCTGCATATCTTAGATACCCAAAGTATCTTAACAGAGAAAATGTATAGCAAGGCTTGCATTAAACCTTTTAGGCTGAGGACCAAATCTCCCCAGCAGACTTACTGTGTACTGCAGCTTTCCATTTGTAAAAGGGGAGGAGTAGAATAGTGTGAGACTAAACATACTTAAGGTTATGACACGTTCAGTGGCTTGTTAATAGATGCATGAGTTTTTAATCACTGAATAGTAGAAGCTCCTTAGAATACTACATAATAGCCTTAGCAAAACTTCAAAAGAATCATCCAGATTCAGGCCATGTGTCCTTACGGGATCTGTATGTGTGTAAATGTATACCAAGTTCTCATTGATTTCTGCCTTATGTGAGAATTTTATGTCTTGGTCATCAGAAATACAGGTACCCTGTGCACCTAATGAGCTTAAGATATTAATTTAATTGTTATTTTCCTCAAGAAAAGAAGAAGGCTAACTTGACGAACACACAGTATTGACCTTGGTGTCACTATTTAAGAGAGAACTCCACTATGACATTTTGCTTATCTCTGATGTGAAATTGCATATTCATCCATGCTCTAAGGAGCTGACAGAGAAAAAACCCCTCCGTATTTTAGGCATCTTGGTTCAGGGGCTGCTGAGCAGCAGCAGCACATCTTGCTGTTTGAAATTATTTATTTTCACATCCTTTTCATTATTCAATTCTGATGGTGCTTAGAATGTTATCTATCAGTACAGTTGGATCTTCTGATTTTAACCTCCAGATGTCAACTCGCCTTTGCAAACCTGTAGTAGTAGCAATATATAGAAGTATACTTGTCAGCTTAAGAAACCTTTAAGGCTAGCTGGAAAATGCAGAGTTGGTGATCTGGCTCAGTGTAATTCACAAATAATATGACTGAACAGAATTTCTGCTGGTTGGATTTATCTGGTTTGCAACCTGAATAGTAAGTAGAATGAAATCATAATAGTGATGCCCCTAAACAGGCATTCTTGAGATTTAAGACATATCAATTTTCATTATTTGTAAGAAATTCATGTCATAGAATGTTGTGGCCTGACATGTTTGTTTTTCTGATGTGCAGCACTCATGTTATTCCTAAATAAAAATGAACTTGGCTTCATACAGCCAAATCACAAGCCTTCAACATACTTATCAGACGCTGTTCCTTTTGATACGTTCTTCCCCAGTTCACTTCTGTCCTGCTCCCATGGGAATGTTCCCCTCATTGCTGGCTGAACAACAGCAATATTCACGAGCCAGGAATGCACCAGGAGATTGATCCATTGCACTCAAAACCCTGCCCAAAGATGAGCATTCAGCAGGGGTGTAAGAATGTATTTACTGCAGTTTCAAGTAAGCAAAGACGCTCCCTTGCTCAGTGTTTTAGGTAAAAAATAATGCAGCTCTCCATGGGAAATTATTTTAACTGAGTTGCCATCATGAGGTAAAAATTTCCTGCCTAAAGAGTCTTACTAAGGCTGGGAGAGGAGAAGGGGGGAGAAGAAATTTATGGGCATTGAGTCTCTTACATAATGATACCTGTTATGTTGTTACTTTCTTTTTGTGGGAAAATCTTTTCAGACTCAAAACTCTGCAGAAGAAATAGGCTGTTGTACCTCAAGCAAGTACAGAGTCCCATAACTGCCATTTCTGAAGCATTTGGGTACTAAAGAATTTAGAATTCAAATGTGTAATTTCAGTACGTGTTTAAAGTATTAATAAATTACTTTGCAGTTTTGTACCAAAATAGGCTTCTGTTGTGAAGCAGAGATTTCTAATATGCAGCTATAAATTGCTGTCTTACAGTCCTTACGTCCTACAAAGTTGCACTATCAAAATTTAATAGGATTTATATGCTGTGAAAACACAAGAGCCTTCAAATTCAATCTGACTCTTTATAAAAAGCTGATGGAAGGAAAAAAGTCTTTCCTCTTATCTGGCTTCACATTCACTGCTTTGAAATTTAAGTATGAAACAATCACCTGAAATGTTTTAAAGCATCAGCAATTACAGTAGCATTTTATATCTATCAAATCTTCTGTTGATATAATCTCTTGTTATATAATATGGTCATTAGGTGATAGAAATAGAAAGACTTGGTGTGTTCTGTACTGCTGTGCCCTGTTGTTTCCAACTGCTCTGTGTACTTCTTTTGGCTGGGAGTAAAGGAACTTCAGCAGGGTGGTCTGTAGTGTTCTGTGGCACTGTACAGGCACTGTGGTAAAACTGGCACAGTGTTGGGACTTGTGTTCCACACGTACAGCATAGTGTCATACCAGGGATTAGTTTCATATTTCATGTGTATGCAATCTGCATGCACTGTTGAACACTAACTGGCTTTAGAATGTTTAAATTCATCATTCAAAATGCAATTTTGCCCTTTCGTGTCTTAGAGCCAAAATTTGGCTGAATGAATTGGAACACTTCTGCCTAATTTATGAGTTTTATGTGTCACCTCATTGAAGAAGGGATATGAATCATGGATTAAATGTCGCCTGTCTTCCTCCATCATTACCAGATGTGTTTGTGCCTGTGTTTGTCAAGTTAGCACTAATGCACAAGTGAGGAATGAATGGGATCCCTGCACTTTGTCCTGATCTGCAGACTTGCTGGTGGGAATAAAGAAGTGCAAGAATAGCAAAGTTTCAGCTATCCTGGATTATGGAGCTGTGCAAAAGAACCAGGTACCAGTCACTCAAAGATAGAGCTGGAGGTTTTCAAAAGACTAGAAATGCAGTCCCAGAGCATTTGCTAAGAGCAGCAGAAGATGCCTATGTAGTCTGGAAGGCATGAAGTGGCTTCAGGGCACCTCTGTGTAACAGAATGAGGAGTGACTCATTCAGAATAAAGTTTGAAGGGTGTGTTGGAATTCTGAATGAGAAAAAAACTCTTATTAAATTGGTGCATGCGTGTTTTGATTGAAGAGTGAAAAGTTTTTGTTGTGCTTAGTCTGTTTTCTCAAATTTCTACAAGCAAAATTCAGATTGATTAGGAATCATTAGGAATGATTCATTAGGAAGTGTACACTGGAAATATTGGATCTATAAGAAATGCAGGAGACCATCTTAATGAATGGAAGTTGTGCTCTTAACAATGAGTAACTTCAGCTTTTCCACAGGCTTGGGTTTTTTCCTTTTTTCTTTTGTTTTGCTGCTTCTTGAAGTGTGAATTAGCACTGGATTGATACAGCTGCCCCTTCAGAGACATCTTTCTTAGTAACACACCTGGTTAACTATAGTGCAAAAACTAGGATTTAATTTTAAAAAGAAAGAAAATCTGTCACAGCTGTGAGTACCTATTGATTGAGGGTAACAGTACCCTCATGTTACTATGGGAGAGTTACCACAGGAGATTTCCCCGATTTAGTCCATTAGTCAACCCTGAAATGATTTCTCACAGTAGGGCAAACCTTCCCCAAGATAGAAAGAGTGGAAGTCTTGACCCCAAATGAATCTCTCTTCTGGATCCAAAACAGACAGTAGGGCATTTGTTCAGTTATCTCGAGTCTTTTATGGGCTATTGGGTTTCTAACTGCACTTTCTCATACTGTGCGCTGCACTCTTCATGCCCAGTGTTGACCCCCATCCCTTATCTCTGGAGCTTAGGGCACTACACATCAAGAACACACATTTCTTAAGGAAGGCAAACACTGCTGAGTCACTGTTTCATGCTAGTGACTGAAACCCTCAGATAAAAAAAAATAGGACAGGAGTTAGTGGCCATGTGGATTATTAAAATCGAAACAACTGTCTGCACATTTTGGCTAGGTATTTCTTATATAATCAACATTTCTGCAACTAAGCAATCCTATTTTTCTTGAGGTACAGAACCCTTGTGAGTGAAACAATGTTCTCAGTCATAACTGTGTGCCACAAATGTGGTATCAGATCTCTTTTTTATTAACTTTCCTTGTGCTGTACACAAAACAGTTAAAAATATTTTAATCTTTCCCTTTGAAAATGCAGTCAAGTACCCTTTTGTAAGCTGTTAATAATGTTTTAAAATATATTTTCTAAAATGTATTTTGGAGACATTGAAATCAGTGATGGTTACTTTTTTAGACAGATGATTTTTCTTGAAAATTAAAATTTTGTAGAACTATGAATTTATAGAAGTACACTTCCCTTGCGCTAAATAATCTGTTTTCACCAGTGAATTTTATTTCTCAATCCTTAAGCTTACAGATAACAAGTTAATATGTGTAAATAAGTGAAACATAGATTATGTTGAAAGTGTGGCAGCAGTGGAGGGAAGACAGTCATTTTTCTGAAATTCACTGTTGATTAGCACTGGTGAAAGATAAAAGGAAGTATGTCAAATTAAGTGGGTTTTATGTATTATTTAATTGAAATCATTTTACCCCAACAGGTAGGTATTTGTCTTTTGCTGACAAGAACATCCAGTCACTCTTCCATTGATTTTCCTTGGACACATCAATATGGCTCTGCTGATACAAGCAAAAGCAGCTCATTATCCTCTCTTGCTCTCTCCAATTCATCACTCAGGGCAGTCTTGCCCTTGTATCACTTAATAAATTTCACCACACCATCCTGAAGGCTCTGAGCACACAGGGCTGCGCCATATCTCCTACCCTTGGATCTGTTTATTGGCACAAGCATAAGCACACTGGACTCAAGGATTGCCAGCTGTCTCTTTGATATAGCCCCTCATCTGTCTTTAAAAATAGAGAACTACTTCTCTAATTTTGAAAACCATGTTTTTTCTTGTCAACCTTATTGTGACTTTAAATTGTCATTTTGCAGTCATTACTTTACCTGATAATCCAAAGATTTTAATATGCAATGTAAGATTATTCTATCTCCCGTCTTTGAATTCAGAAAGCAAAAGGATGAATCTTACCACAACTGCACTTGACAGAAATTGCTCTGTTGAATGTCTGAACATGGACAGCTCTGAGAGTATACATTACTGCTCCTTTTTAAAATTGTATATTTAAATTTGTATAAGCACAAAGGATCTTGCATCCAGTTGTGATAAGGCATAATACCTTGTCCAGATTTTGCCTAAATGTTTGGGCTAAGGTTCAGGGGCTTATTAGACAACAGGAGGCATTCCCTTCTAATGCTGTGCAGTGTGAAAGGAATCAGTTCTGTGACCAACTGGATTTCCCACATTGTATCGCCATAAATACACACGTCGTAATGTCTTTCCCTATGACTTTGACTCAGCTGGAGTTCTAGTTTCAGTTATTGTTGTCCAAAAGCTTGTCTTTGGAACAGACTATTTTTTTTCAACAGATAATCTGGAAATTAATGTAACAGAACAAATATAATTAAGAATGGGGTAACAGAGTTTTGAAAGAGTGATACTTTATATTCCAAAAGTATCCTTTCAAATGATCTACGGCAATCATGTTTATTTTATCTCTTGGCAAAATATAGTCTGTATTAATGTAGAATCAATGTGAACTGTGAGATCATCAACAGAATGTAGCAGTTATTGAAGTGGCACCATAAGTCAGTAAAACAATTCTGGTGTATCAGTTCAGTATAAAGCATGCATGAGATGGATTCACAAATGAAACAAAATTAATCTGGCAACAAAAAAAGCCATGAGGAAGTGAAGAAAGTATAAATGGCAAACTAATTCATATACCCTGTCAAACCACTCAGAATTCTCTTAATAAATCTCCACAAACTGTACACATCAATTAGTGTTCTATGTGCTTATGCTAGGAGACCTAGTAAATACTTGCATGGTTAATGAACCAAATGAGTTATATTTTCTATTAGTGTTTTAATCTTGTAAGTCTTGTAACCAGCTTGCACTTCACATGCAATTTACGCCACAGTTCATAAATTGCTTTAGAAACTCATACAAACTTCTATCTGCTCTGGAAAATGGCAGAATGTTTTGCGTTTTTCAGAGAGGTGTTTGAGATGACAAGGTTTCTTTTCATCTCTGTGTCACATTAAGTCATTGTTTTACCTTTTTTTTTATTACTGTACAAATTTTTGTTGGCTTTGCTATTCAGATCCTTTAATGTTCTCTCCTTTCTCTCTGTCAGCAAGCTGTTTGGATAATGCATTGCTTTATAAAATTCTTTGAAGTAAATAATATTCATTAACACCCTTGTTATGGTATTTGACAAACATATGGCCTTATAGGCCTTATTCTAGCAAAGAGATCTTATTGGATATTAGTGTCTGATAAATGTTCTAGAAGTGAAATCAGAGTAATTGAT
The DNA here is from genome assembly GCF_017639235.1 of Corvus kubaryi. Taxonomy (NCBI): domain Eukaryota; kingdom Metazoa; phylum Chordata; class Aves; order Passeriformes; family Corvidae; genus Corvus; species Corvus kubaryi. Next base: position 14,314,505 of record NW_024581133.1, on the reverse strand, counting down.
ATGTCAAGAGATCTTAAATTTCAGCTCCCTGATTCTTGATATAGTACTTGCCAGTTTGAGCTGAGCCTTTTTAGTGTGCTAAGGTCTCACTTAACTTACATGGTCTTTCCTACAGAAAAATCTTCACTACAGTTCACAGAGCTCCTAATAATAAGAGTAGCAGTACATGGACTTGATGCTACAGAAAGAGGGTTTATACAACCTTCAAGTTACTCTTTGAAAAAAAGGATACCTCCCTGGCAATTGTGTCAACTTGAGAATCAATTACAGCAAACCTCCAGCTATTCCTATTTCATATAATTCTATTTTAGATTGTTAGTATCTAATTTATTCCCTTCACCTCTGGCTCGTATTTATTGATTTGCATTCTGTGCAATCAATATGTCTTTCAGTATGAATCATGTCAGTATTTGTTCTTTTAGGATTACCATGGTATCATTAATCAGTCTTTCTCCAGGGCGTCCCAGGCACTTGCTGCAGTGTTATGTAAGCTGGATACATGATCAAAATTAGCTTCTGATAAGAGATCACCTCTGTTCCCTGTATTCTTCCCCCAGTTAAGAACAGTTGCAAATTACAACTGCTACCAGCTAAATAAAAGCATAAGTAAAGCTTTTTTGTGCAGCACTTCTCTACTCACATGCAGACTGCTTTCACTGCAGAGGTAACCCAGTGCCTCAACCTCCAGATTCCTTTCCTTCTGTAAAAATAGAGTCTTTTATACCAATTTGTTTACACCTCGACTGTAGTTTTGCAGCAGGGGCTGTCTCTGCTGTTCTGGTGAGTGCTGATGATTTTCAAGGTCACTCCCACTGTACTGTCAGCAGCCTGTGTGGGTACAGGATCTAATGGTGCTGTCTCCTTTGTAGTCTCATTAACGTAGATACAGGGCTTGCTTAAAACTGCCTAATGTTTGCACAAAGTCTAAGTGCCATTCACTTTGAAAGGTAGATATAAACTTAAAGTTGCTTTTTTCAATTCATGACATTGTTAATATTGCTGAGAGGGTGAAGAAAGACATTAAACATAATTGTTTAAAATATTTTGTAAATCAGATTTGGAATATTTTCCAGATCTTTACATGGGTTTCCTCGCAAAAGATGTGATCTGTTGTTTGAATCAATCAATGGTCTCCCTTCAACAGGAATTATGTCAATTATGCTGATGTTTTCATTAATTTTTTGGTATAAAGAAGTTTCCTCATGTCTTATTTGTAGTGGAAAAAATTAATTGTATTTGAACAGTGGCTTTCTAGTTCATGCAAGTTGGGCAGTCTTGCCAGGCTATGCTAAGAGCGTCTGCCTGTTTGTTTACAGATTGTCTGGTTTCCTTTAAGTGTTCAGTGGTTTGCACTACTCAACCCACCAGGCCTCTGTTATGGTTCCTTATTTAAAAAAAGGAAGTAGAGTTCTGAGGACTTAGAACATCCTTTCTGTAATAAAACATACTGAGCTGCTTTTTCTAGAATCTATGATTATATGTTTTGTTGGCCTGAAAGTTGAAGCTTTTCCTTCTCACATGTGTTAGCCCAATTAGTTGTAATAGTTTTTGCACTTAAAAACTTCTTTCAACGCTTTGTAAAACAAAACCCAGAAAATTAAGGAGATGGAAAGTTTCTGAATTATTACTGGATGCGAAAAGGTAGAATAAGTGATTAAATATATTTAACACTACGGTCTGCACAGTGAATATTGTGTGGTTGGTAGCAAAACCCATTGTATCTTTGCTGTCATAAATTTCAGTGCTGATGTAATAACACTTGCATGTGAACTCTCCCTTTCTGATTTCAGTTGTGTGATTTAAAATCCAGCTGCAGAGTTAAGTGCTGTTGTGCAACTGAACACTGTAATGTGAAGAACAGTCAGCATTAAAGATTACTCTCCAGCCTTGAGCATGCAAAACAAATACACTTGAACCCCTGGTGTAATGTCAGTGTTGTCAGGGATTACTTCACTAAGTCTAATTCACAAGGAGAAACCTTGAGATGCCTTGCTGTATCATCTGTTGTCATTCTTTTTCTTAGAATGAGCTCCACAGGCCTCATGACCTTTGTACTGTGTTTGTATTCTCAATACTAAGGTCTTTCTGGGCTTATATTTATTATATATATCATGATCATTTTAGTAGCCTGTTATTACTATTTTGTTTTAAATTTTGTGCTTAAATTATGCTTCAGAGCTGAGAAGGAATGAAGGATTTTGAGATGTGATATGCTGACTGCGATTTCAATAAAATAAAAGATAAAAAAATTAAGTTACTAATTCAGAAGTCCATATTCCTCTTACCTGTGACAGTCAAAAACCAGGTCATTCCTTTGTGTCAAATATATCGATTTGAAATGCATTATTCATTCCTTTTGGTGCTTCTGTGGATTCCTAGTCTCAAAATACCTTTCCTGGGTACAATTATTGTCTATAGATAGCCAAAGTCACACTGTACATGTAATATTTGTTAGCTTATAGCTGTGTAAATGATAAACAGGCATACCAGTCATTTGCATTAGTACAGAGAATCAATTCCTTTTAATAGTGAAAAACATCCAGCCTGTACAATTAAGCTTCCTTTGAAAATGTTAATGTAATTAAACTGCAGGAAAAGCTGTTTGAATATTCCATAAGCCAGCAGTTATTTCAGAAGAATGCACTTATTCTAACATTACACAGATTTAAAAAACAACAACAGCAAGCATTTTTAATGTTGGTGTGGTGTTATTGCCAAACCATTTTTGTACTTCAAAACATGGAAAGTTTAAAGAGGCACTGACTAAAATACCAGTATCTTCAAAGCTGGATGTTACATGCCAAGAATAATTCATGGCACATAAAAATCTCACCTTGAACTGTTTATTAATGTTCCAGATCACCTGAGCTCACAAGAACACCACCTCTTCCCAGAATGCTGTAACATGGGCCAGTTCTTTGGGAGCATAATAATCTATGTCCCACCAAAGATGGAGGTAGGTTTAAGGCTTTTCCTTCTATTTTATTTCTACCACCACCGCACTCTCAGTAATTTGGAAAGGTACATTTAATATCCTGTAGCTGCAGGTGTCCGGGTGTATGATTGTTCTTATGCATGTTCTCCTGTGTGTAACTATTGCTGTTACATTGGTTATTGCTGCTGTATAAATATTGTTCATTTACTGTCACAATAGTCTTGATGTAAGTTGAAATGAGTATCACAAATCTATTCTGACTGAAAGTCGATCCCTGATTATCAGGTTGGGAGCTGGGTGTTGTATGGACTGAGTCAGTATGACCAAGAGCATCACTATTTACCCACTAGGGGTAGTGGATTACCAATGAACATGAAGAATTTGCTTGCACTTTTATTTGCATGTGTTTGATTTCCAAAACAAGGATCTGAACTTTCAGTAGAAGAGTATAACACAGAGTATGTGTTATGAAGACTAGAAGTGTGAGTGTAAGGGCAAGGATTATTTTTTTATAAAATGATAAATGCCTGATTAATCGGAACAGTAGAAACATGGTGGTATTGACCTGCATAAAAGGTAAGAAAAAGTTTGGTCATTACATCTGTCCCATAATGTTGTGTTGCTCATTATGCTGTGAGATGAGTAATATTTCAGAAGTAGCTTTTTTTGGACTCCTAGATGGACCAAGTACTCTCAGCATTATTTTTACTTAAAGTATTTTTGATATCTAACTTACTTCTTGAAGACAGGTAGGTTTATCTGTACATCTTCATGCTGTTCTTGCTTAAAATAACCAGCACAGACAAATTCTTTATCCATTTGGTCTCTCAAGTACACTTTACTTAAGACTAGGTGTTATGATTTAACTTTCTAAAAATCTGTTCATCAACCTTTGTTTAGTAGTAACTTTGTATTTCTTTCTGATAACCTCAGTGTTAGTAAAAGCAGTAGCAACAGGATGAAACAGCATGGACTGCAAACTTGCCAATGAGTTACTCCACTGATTTTGAGTTTCACTTCCTGCCCTTTCATGCATTTGTACCTGCAGGGCCTTAGCTAATGATAGATGGCATAATGATAGGTGGCCCTAATGCCACCCTGTGTCCTCAAGTATTTTGAAACTTTTAGGGCTGTATGAGAATCTAATTACTTCTCTTTCACTCTAATGATGATAGCTTGGTATAAATTGTAAAAGGAGCGTAAGTTATGTCTTTTCCTTGACGAGACACACTGTATGTAAAATACGGAGTATAATATTTGAGGTGTCACGCCTTTGCTCACACCATCAAGTTAATCCTTGCTATTTGGAATTTTCCATATATCGATAGTGCAACATATTTTCCTGATGAATAATTACGTGCTTCTTTCTAAACTATGCCCATAATATATAGTGGATTATAAGGAAAGGTGTTAAATCTAAATACCAGCTTTCTCTTGTGACTTATCTATTTGTTGGGATCATAGATGGGGAAGATTGTTCAAGGAAAGTGCTACCCATCAAACCAAAAGCATTACAAAAGGCGTTTCAGCCTTTTTGTTTTCACAGTGGAAAAGAGCCCTATTTATAGCAAGAGTTCAAAACATTTAGTACAGTTGTCAGTAGAACTACATAGTCATGTCTGACTTATCCAAGGTAATGGGAGATAAGAATGGGAGAGAAATTCAGTATAGTACAAATTGTATGTAAATTAGGCTTGTATCTTCAGTAAGTTCAAATTTGAAAAGCCTCTAAGCAGTTTTCTATAGAGAGTAGGTGTGGGCTGCTTTAAATATCAGAAAGCAGAACACAGCCTGATGCAAGTGGCTTCCCTTGTGTGACTGGGAGCAGGGAGGGAAGCAAAGGAAGGACAAGTTCTGGTCCTTTGCTCGTCCTAAACTGTGTGTCACTGAGAATGGACTGTAGATCCAACTGCAGCCTCAGACAAACAGGGAAGGGACAAATTATAAGTATTACTGAAGCACTAAATCAAGCATAGAAGAGGATTTATGCAAGTGAAAAAGAGACTTCCTATCACAAAGCTGTTGCTGAAGCTACCACAACAGAATCAGAATCTGTGTCACCGATGGGCCCTTGTGTCTGCTCCACTCTCTTCCGACTGTAACATGTACCAAAGGCGTGCTCCTGTCTTTTAAGTGAATTATAGGAAAGATTAGAAAGCTCAAATCTCTATGCTGATTTTTTTTCTTTTTTATTTTGTCATGTATTTTCTTTCTGAAGTACGAAAAAAATTCATTAGCTATTAACTAATATTGAGAAAGTGTAGCGGGCTGGGTTTCTAACCGGGCGGAAACACCAATTTAGTGCAGTGGTTTGGTCCAAAATACTCATTGCTATTTACCTTCTGTGAGATAAGAATTAGGAGAAACGCAAAGCAGGCACCAAACTTGAAAAAATATAAAGAAATTTATTAACAGACCTAAAAGAAGAAAAAAAAAATCATACCACACCTTCAGAACCCCCACCCCACACACCTTTCTCCCTTCTCCCACTGACAGTGTAAAAAGACAACCCTTGAGATGTTCAGTCTGTTTACCACTTCCATAATAACCTTGTTCAGTCCATTTAGGAAGAGGAGTCTCTCTTGCCCATGCTATGAAAACATTATCACAATGAGACAGCTGCCCGGGTTGTTCTCTGCTCACATGTGAGTCCTTTCCCCTGACTTGCAGCTTTTCCCACAACTGCTTTCGAGGGTTCACTCTTGAATTACTAGGGTACAATTTTTAAGGTTGAGCCGTTCAGAAACAAAAGTTCTCTTCGCCCATCTCTGGGAGCATTTCATCTCTAAGAACAGAGGCCCTTCTCCTTCCCTTGGAGCAAAGGGTCCTCCTCATCTTCATCTCTAGGACTATCTCTGGGAGCATCTCTAGGAACTGAGGTTTTCTTCTTTTCCATTTGGAGCAAAAGTCCTCATCACTTCTATCTATCCCTGTTCAAATTTCTCATTAAATTACAGCTGCTTCAGCATCTGCCTATCTCAGCGCAGGTGCTTTTGCTCACAAGTACAAGTTGAACGCTCCACCCCCCATGTCTTCATGAAATTACAACGGGTACTCTGATACATCATAGCTTTACAACAGAATTTCAGCTTTAAGCATCTCCTCTTTCTTCTCCCTCAGGTTTTCAGCTCTTCACAGCACTAAAAGGGTTAATCTCACCCAGGCCTTGCAGCTGGAATGTCGCTTATTGCTGTTGGTCACACGATCTTTTGCCGGACAGTGGTGCAGCTTCAGCTGAATCTTGGCCGAACTGGAGAAGGGGAGCCAGGCCCCTCTGGTTGCCCACAGCATAGCTGGGGTGGGGGGGGAGGGGGCGTTCTGCAGGTGGAACAGGTCCATCAACTCCAGGATGGCCGTGGCCCGGCCCAGCCTGGCCCAAGCAGGGCCTGGCCGGGCCCGCTGGCCCCCGCACGGGGCCCGCAGCCACCTGTCCCAGCACTGGAAATGAGAGAGAGCTGGGGCGGGGGGGGGGGTTGTGTATTCTTAAGTATGGATCACAGAGTCGGTCACAATTTTAAGTGGTTTAAAGAATTGTCCATATTCAAACTGGCCAGCTGATAGGTTCTGTTAGGTCACAGAGGAAGCTGTAAGCACCCCTTTGCAAGAGCATCACTTCCGGGACTATGCTTGCTACCCCATGACAGAAAAGTCCAGAGGTGCAGCACAGAACCATCTATTTCATCCTCAGGGGATTTCCTTGCTGTCAGGATGTGTGAAGGCCACATTTCGCTTTCACACAGAGCATCTCCTCACTGGAATCCAAGGGCAATGTAAATAAGGAAGTGGTTTCATTTTAAATTTCATTACTCAGCATACAATTTTAAAAGTTTTGAATAACAAGTGGTTTAGCTGTGCTAGGAATCACTGACATTGCTAATTATCCTCTTCATATATATCCTCTGTAATAATTAGTCTTACATGTTCATTTACTGATTACATGGCATCTTCCTATTTGATTGTGTGCTACATCCTCTTGAAAATACTCAAAAATACACGATGTGCTTTCTCACTCAGAAAGGGATCTATTTACAGAGTTATTACAGGCTACATGCTTCTTCTTTGTATTTAAGAAGAGTCATTTTTTGTTTTCTTTTTTTCAAGAAATATCCCTTTCAATATATAGCTGATCTGAATTCCACTTTTTCATAGTGATAAAATCGCAGAGAACTGAACACATTGGAGTTTGGCATGTGGCCTTTGCTCACTGATGACTGTCCTTTGTTGGTGATGCCATGGAAGTATTTCCATGATAGTCCTGTACTCTGGAGATCCTTCATTTAAGATGAATTTGTTGCAAAGGAACTTGGAATCTAAATAATAAATTGGTATTAAACCCTCTAAATTAGAAAAATACATAGTTTATTAAGCTATAAACACAGCGTTTGAATTTCTTTGAGTGAGCTAAGGAGTGAGAATTTGGAATTAGTTAAAAATGGAGTTGTGGTGTTTCTACCCTGCAAGGCTTCATAGCTTTTCATTTTTAATACTTTTCAGGTAACAAGCAAAATAGAATAGTAAACTTTCCTGATGAATAGTAATTATTATGTAATTATTAATTTCATTTAAAATTTGCATGTGTATCTTTAATTAAAATGCAATATAATGCAATTAGGCTATATTCTGCTGGTAATATCTAATACACACAAAGAAGTGCAATTTAAGGCTTAGTCTGGATCTAAATGTTATCAGGACTCCTTGAGGGTAATGCTCTTTGCAGCCAGCTACTCCGGATATTCTTTGCTCTCTGTGAACACTCAGTAACTTGTAGGGCCATGTTTTTCATTCTGTATACTAAAATAAATCATACTGATTTTATTCCTGTCAAAGGGTTTATAACTCTGATAGATAAAGGAGATCAATATCAGGCTCTCCACTTGCAATCAGCTGCATTTTTGCCTTCTAACAATTTCTGAGCATCAGAAGAAATATTTTCAGTGTTTTGAATCTATTTGAGTGCGGTTGCAAACATTTCTATTAAGTATCAGGTGTGGTAGCCTGCAACCCTTGAGGGAAAGCAGGTGGGTACAGAAATAGCTGAAGTTTATTTTCTCAGGAATTGAAATATATCCAAACTATGTGTTTGTTTTACCGGAGAGCAAAAGAAAACAGTTTTGTGACATGATTTTATCTTCAGTGGTCCGGTGAGTTTGAGAGGCATGTTGAAGTGCATAGCTATGCCATTAAATGCTGGGGGGGGGGGAGTTTTGTTTTGTTTTGTTGTTTTTGTGGGATTTTTGGAAATAAAAGGTTTTGGAAGGAACCAGATTGTGCTCTTTGGATATTACGTATGGGCTCCTGATCTTTTGAGAGGCTCTAACTTTTTTTCTTGAGAACATTAGTTTGTCTATTATTCTATTTGGCTGGAAGAGAGGAAAACTTTTGTGCAAGTTCACCCTCATTTCATCACCACTGCTGTTAACTTCTCTCTGTTAATCTTTGAGTTTTATATGCAAATTTGATCTGAGTACAAGCAAAATAATCTGCTCTGCTTTAGCTGCTTCTATTCATTCTATGGCTGATGGAACAGCAATTACTTCTCTAAAATGTTTTATTTTGGTTAGTGGTAAAGAATCAGGCTGTTTCCCAGTGTAGCAAGCGTATGAATCTTGTCATGTTATCATGTAGCTTAAGGGATCGGTTACTTCTCACAGTAGTTGTTTTTCAAACGAGAATTTATTGAATGATCTCTCTCTGAGGCTTTCAGACAATTAGGTATCACCAGAGCTCTGACTGGACTCAGTAGGAACTGGAGGCAGCAACTGTGGCAAGAGTTGTGGGATTTGAGATGTGGTTTGTTCTATAGTTCTAACAGTGTTGCAGCTGGTAACAGGCCTGTGCCTCTACTCAGTGCATGGAAGTCACTCACTGGTTACCCAGGGGATGCAGGAACTGCAAAGGGAAGAGAATGGAGGAGTTTGCACCTGGATGATGGACAGCTCTCCCAGTCACCTTTGCAGGGAGGTGTTTGACAGATGGCTTCAGGATCTTTCCAGGTGGGAATTTTGGCCAATTCTCAAGATTCTGCCAACTCCTGCTGTGTCTAGTCCAATTTGTAAGCTTAAATTATTGCCTTGGGTGGAGTGTCCTAGAGAGTTCCTGCTGCAGAAGAGGGAAAATTGAATATAGGTAAGATATTTGTATATAGTCTATAGAAACTGTTTGTGTAGGTGTGAAAATGGTTAAATATAGTTAAGATAGAGGCATTGGATTATGCATGTACTGGAGTGGTTATGTGGGACCATGGTCCAGCTGGATTGTGAAATTTGAGCAGAAGAATTGTCTGGGTAGTCACTCACAATCCAGATGTTAATGACACTGCAAGGAGCCCAGCAACAGAGGGTCCCAATGCTTCCCAGACAGACACCGGCCATCCTGGTAGAGAGCTCTGGTTCCCCATATCAGTGTTACCTGATTCCTAGATCCTAAACAGTTAATGTTTTCTTTTTAATGACCACTCTGTTTATGGGTGTCAATGCAGCAGTAAGCACCACTGAAACTCAGTGTCCTTTTTTGTCATGGTGAAATTTTATCTTAAAATGGTAAAAATATTCTATTTTCTCTGTTTCATTTAATTCACAACTAGTTCATAAATTCACTTCTGACTGGAATGTTTGTCCCCACTTCTCTCTCTCCCAGATATTTGCCGCTCATCAGATCTGTCAGCTCAGCTGCTCAAATGAGCCCTATCTGATGTGCTCCAGCTAAAAGTGGATCTGAGGGAGCTTTCCAAAGTAGTGATCAGTTAGTGTTTATTGGTTTAATAATTAATGTGACTGTGCTATTGCAACTATGCATTTTTTATTGCCAATTCCATTTTGATAGTAATTGAAGGTGATTTGTATTTTGTCCTGGTAAACAAGCAAGACTCTCTGTTTCCCAGTCTCACTTTGCCAATGTCTGAAATTTCCTTTGTAGACTGTTCATTCCAAAAAGAGAAATAGCTTTAAATAATTATTAGTATAGCTTGAAAAAAAATTTAAAACTTGCTTTAGTTTATCGCTTCTGTCACTTTTATGATGCAGCCTTAATAAATATCTCATAGCTTATTGCTTTCTTTGACTTACTTTGTTCCTAACTCCCAATAAATGAGGCTTTGAGTGATGATGCTGATGGAATAGGCAATGAAAGACTTCTACTTTTTTTTTTTTTTTAACCTGCTTGGACATGGTGTCACTTTTAGATGCATCAGACTATGGCAATTACATAGATTTTATTATCAGTGTCATTTTTCCTTAATTTTTTTTTTTTGTCTGCAAGACACAATGGTCCTCTTTTGTTTGCCTCAAATGGTATTCTGTTTCCCACTGAGCTGTAAAACTGGTTTCCAGCTTTCACTTAACAAATTCTGCTTATGTTATTCATGGCTTAAATGGTAGTAATTATTCAAGTGTAAAATAAGTATGCATCCCCTGTGATAGTTTAATATGTTTTACCACTGTGCAGTACTGTCTGTTGATTTATAATGGATAATTATAACCTATTTATATAACCATATTTAACCACATATAACCATGTTTATATAACCTTTATAACCATGTTCTTCAGAGGATGAAATGGAACATGCATTGGGGGTATGTGCTTTATGATGATTATGCATCCAGAGTAACAGCAGAGAATAGGAATAAATGTGGTTGACTGGGAGCTTTTTACAGCAAGCAAATATCTATGGAGTGTTTGAAGCTGATTTTACTTAGTGAAATTCCCTAGAAAAAGTGAATGATACCACACATGAAAATGTTGCCAAATCTAGGGTGTTCATATCTTACATGTGAAGGGAATTGTCTCCAGAGCTTTTATTTCTGCTTCTGCTTGGGCTAAGAAGGAAAGAAACCAGTGACAGACTTTCTGTAAGGCTCAAGATGGAGTAGGCACAGATGACATGAGTAGGATGGCCCGATTTCATGAGGGTAGCCCTGGACTGAGAACCACTATTTGATACCAAGCTATTTGTGATGTAGCAATTGCATTTGGTTTTCCCCTTTTCAAACATCAGTGCCTGCGGCCACACCCTCCAAAGGGAGCCTTTGTGCTCTGTAATCCTGAGCCATCAGCATAGTTCCCAACACCTCACCAAGACAGATTAAGAAAGATCTTGTGACATAGCTCATGTGTTCTACTGATGGGGAGACTGTTGGGACTAAAATCCTTGTTTCCATAAATCCCATGCTTGAAGACTGGATAATTTTAAACCACAGTGGAATTCCTGTGGCTGAACTAGGGGAGTGGAGCCAAACCATACCACCTGCAGCATCATCTCTAGATATTGGCTATACTGATAACAAAATATGTAGAGATGTGGATCTTGTCCTAAGCTTCAGCAGCAACAGGCATTTTTACAGCCTAAATGCTGTGTCTTTTGTTGGGAATCTCATCTTTGTGGTAGCCAACCAGAGCAAAACCCAGCAGCTTCCATTGGTTTTTCCAAGCCAGGCGGGCTAAAGTTCAGTTTGTTTCCAAACCAAACACAAGAGATGTGAAAGGCAACACTGAGCAGATGTAACTCCAAAAGGGAAATTTGCCTGATTCTGTGTGCACATGGCATATTAATAGGAATATTCTGTTAGGAAGAATAGAGGAAAAATAACTGAGGTTTTTCCTGTGTGTATATTAGAAGAGAAGCTGGTCTTTGCCCAGGTCAGTTCTACTACCTACCAAGGCACAGAGTTTAGAAAGTGGTTTTCTTGTGCGCAAATGGAAAGATTTGAATATAAACAAAAGGATTGAATTAAAATAAATACATGGTAATCATTTTTTCTCCCTGCATAGTTAATAATAATGCTGCTAGTCATGGTGCTGATGTGTTCAGAGTTGCAAATTTTTAACTAGGGCTGATGAAGATTATTTGGTGCATCCTGGGTTTAGCATAAATTTCCAGAATATTGGGATACACTGATCATTTATGTGGTAGGAAAAGAAAATACTGCTTTTGACTTTCCTTGTGTTTCCCTAATGCACATCTGTAGCATAATGATGAGATGTTCTGTGTGTGCCTGTTTGTGCTGGTTTCTTACAAAGAACAGCAGCTTGAGGGGCTTATCAATATTAATATACCTCTGCAAGTCTGTAGTTTCTTTCATAAAATGAATGCTTACAGTACGAGGTTTGGATATAAGCTTTAAAAGAAATATATTTAGATGCAGAGAGAGAGAAAAGGACCATTAAAGGTAATGTCCAGTGTATGTTTGCGTATATGATATGTATACATGCATGCATAAATATATATACTCACATAGACACGTGGGTGTGCAAATTTGTTCTTTGCTGTCAAAGTGTAAAATTAAAGCCCCAGAGTATGTTTCTTAAACAGCTGATGGAATTCTCCAATATTTTCAGGAGAAATATATAAATGATGCTCATGTATACATCAGTATCAGCCAAAGATTTAGTTCATAGTCTTCAACAGGAATAATTGAAAAACAGTTTGATGATATTGTAAAATTGCCATTCACAGGGCTGACTATAACATGGGGTTTCTTTGTGCTTAATTGCCTAGAAGGGATTTACTCTGTTTTAATCTTATCTCTGTCTTCACAGCTAGATGCTCTCTGGAAAAAGTAGTGTGGGGTTTCTGTTTAACTCTGTTTCTTGCTGAACTTTGGAAAAGACTTCACAAACTTTGTCTTGGGCTCTGAGATAGCCCATCTTAGTTGGGAATTTTCTTGAAAACATTAGCCAAGAATTCTTTCTGCCACTTCTTTGGAAAGGATGCAGAGACAGCACAGCCACTTCTGGAACTGATTATCCTTGTGTTATATGTAGCCATTGCAGTCAACCATTACAATTTAGTAACCAAGTGCATTATTTCCTCAGGTCTCTGCCAACTAGTTGCAAGCAGTTCAACATGAAGAGGTTACTGTACTATTCAAAGTTATAGGAAAAATTGTTTTAACTTGACAAAAGGGGAAAAAAATTAAACCCTTGCTCCTTATTTGTCTTTTCAAATAACTGTGAATCAAACAGGCTTTTTCTCATAATGTCCCTGCAAAGATATCATTAGATTAATTGTTTGATTCCAAAAGTAGAGATAATATTTATAAGAGGGAAGAAAAGAAGCAAAATCCTGGTTTATTACATTTTACAGTAGTGGGGGAACAAAACCATGAATGTTTCAGCTGTGATCCAGAAACCAATGAAGAGGTACTGCAGTTGTGCTAAAATGATGTGGTGCTGCTCATGTTCCTGGTATATCGCTAGGTCACTGCTTTGACGTTTTCTTGTTCTCTAAAGAAAGGAGTTAATATGGGGTGAATTATTCTATAGTGTGTGTTCCCTTGTTCATCTCGAAAATTATGGCCTATTACGCTTAAACTAGAGGGAAAAATTTTGGTAAAGTACCTTCAAGATTACTAGGAAAAGTATTATATCCGTGTTTTTGGTGTCTGTATGAATACTTGTCTCCATTTCCAGTCAGATTTATATCCTTGTGGTCTAAATCAATAACTATATTCACTTGATGGATGGTTCCAGCAGTGCACAGAGCCCTTGTGCTCAGTGTAAGCAGTTTACAGATGGAGCAATGTGTAAAACCAGGAACAGATTGAGGGTACTTTACTCTTTGGAGTTGTGAAGCTGATCTCCACGGCCTCCTATAGAAACGGGAGAGACTCCTCCACAGGACATTTCCAAGCAGCTTGGTGAGTCAGCCCTCATGTTGAGCTTTCCCTGGAGAAGGTCAGCATTCCATTGCAACTGTGAGGAACTGCACTGGCTGAGGACCAGCAGGTCTCTCCCTGAGTATGTGCCTATGGACTCATCTCTTCCATACAGAACAGGATACTCTGGTTAGATACTTCCACAGGGAAGGATGTTAGAATGAGTTCTCTATGGAGAGGAGGTGCAGTCTTCATTTATAATGAAGGTAAATCCAGACGAAAGAGAGCATATCATTCAAATAAAATAATTTGTTGTTAGAAGTCTAAGTTGATGCAAAAATGACCTTTGTGCCTGCTTTAAGTACAGCTTACAAACAGAGCACATGTTTGAGAGGCTGCAAACAGTAGGAGTCAGCTGAGTTGGTTTAAATGTGCATTCCTCCTGCTGTGATAATTAGCAAAAAGCTGACAGAGAATTAAGCATGAGGGGTTTGTTTCTTAAACATTAACTTTTGGATGAAGCATAAATAATGAAGCAAAATATGTCCGTAATTAATATTTTGTCATTCCTACAGTTCACTGAGTATTAGATCAAACTGCAGGAGCACCAGAATATTAAATAGTTTGTTCTGCTCTTTAAGGAGCTGATACCAGATTTCTGTTCACACTCCTTGTTTTTGAGACCATAATGCAGACCTATTTAGAAATGCACAAACATTGAAGAATTCAGCTTTAATGTAGTATTGGGAGTTAATTAAGAATTATCTGCTGTTCACAAACAGCCAATTTTAGAATTATCTGGCAGAAATGCAGATTAAGTACTTGGTTTTCAGAGTAATAGCGAGGAATATGTCTTCTCTGTTGGCATTTTGAAATATTATGCAAGTCTGTCCAGGTTTTATCTGGGATAGAATCAGATTTTTTATTAAATGGTAGATAAGTGTACGCATTCTGTAATGGTGAAAAGGGATCTGAACTTTAATTCAGAAAGAATAATCTGAACTAGCTCTATGAATAAATAAAGGCACTTTGCATGAGAATGCTATAGATACAGACTGAAACTATATAAATATAAAAAGACCTGAAATACTTTTTATATAGTAGTAATTGCTAAATGCTTCTGTGTTACTCAGAAATTGATGGTATGTGGATGCTCATCACAGGAGAGGAACTTCAGTTTACATGATTTAAATCAAATCAGGGGAACTGTAAATACAGAGTCAAAATGTTTTCAATCAAAACTCTAAACAGGTGTGCTTTAAAAGATTTTTTATTTATTAAAGTGAGGTATCTCAATTCCTTTGCACCTCATTAAACACCAGAACAACTTTTCAGTGTTTGAAATAAAATTATTTAGAGTAAGAGTAGCTGTTAGAGGTAAATACAAAGTTCTGTCTGCCTTTCCCACCCTACCAGGGAGCAGTGACCCTGCTATCAGAAGCCAGCCAGCAGTCCCATGGCTAAGATGTTCCTGCTGTCCTTCTGTGCTCTCCTGGTCAGGACAGAATGGGCCCTTCTGTAGCCTTGTTACGTGAGGGGAGGGGGACCTCTGATCCTCAGTGCACAAAGAAAAGAGAATACAGAGACTTAACAGGCTGTGTATGCAGCAATGTTAATTATCCTTCTGTCTTCTAAATACAGCATTTGGGAATTGATAAATTAATTCTGGGGGCAAAAAAATGTGGCCCTACAGTGTTTCAGGGACAATGCAGCTGAGAAGCTGTGTTTTCTGTTAAGGTAATTTAGCAAACAAGTTTAAGCTCCTTGATCATTATATGGGACCCCATGCTGATCAAAGTGGTACAGTCTGGTCATTTATTACAGCAGTGGCTTGTGTTGCTTTCTGTAATGTTTAATATTGGGTGAGTTCAGGTCATTAAAAGAACATAGTAACCTTGGATCCACATCTCCAGTTTAGGTTCTAATAAGCAGGACACTGTCTTGGAGAGCTTGGCAGCTTGAAATCTGTTGCAAATGAGGAATCTTTAAAGTGCGTTTCTCCATTTGCAGCTTTGTAGATCATGGCTTGCAGCTCTGATACCAAATCATACTAATGAATTGAATCTTTCTAACATGATGTCAAATTCTGTTTCATTTTTTTCTTGCACAGGGTGAGATGGTTGCTTTTTCAATAGCAAACAGAATGTAAGATCAAAGAGAGCTCTATGACTCAAATGTTCCAAGTATTGATACTGTGCATTAACCCATCCTTGAAATAATCTTTGCATCTGTAAGAGTTACCAAACCAGAGGCAGAATTAATTAAATGTCAGCTCACTCAGGTGGCTTAATGGAATATTAGAAAGAAACATGCCTTCAAAGCCCCAGTAAAAGCATGCAACTTTCGGCGTGTTGTGTTCTTCCCAATTTTAGTTGTATGATGACAGCACCTAGTGATGCTGGTCCTAGTGAAATGTGGTGTCTGAGGAAGCTCATATTAAAGCACAGCACTTGCAGTGCTGTATGTGTGGAGGAACCACGAAAGACAAAGGCTGGGAACACCTAGGGCCTGCAGTGGAGAACGTGTTTTAGAGGTGTTTCCTACTGGAGTGCCATATGGATTTTTTTAATCATGGCTAGTGCTTATTTTGAGGTTCTTTTGGGGTGGGCAGGGGTGGAACTGTTTAAAAAGTTGCTACGGTCTCTCATTGATAGAGGAATGTGGGGAGTTTGCACTGTTTCAGCATGAGCAGCTCTACACCCACAACGCACCCATCACACCCGATGAGTAAAATGGGCTGCACCTGAGCTGGTGCTGCAAGGCTGCCCAGCTACACAGCTGAGAGCCAAGATGTCTGGAATCAGAATTAACTCTCTTGGATGTTATAACCCCTTCTAGTTTTATTAAGGGTCAGTGTAGTTACTCTGACCTTGGGTCTCAGAATATTGCTGATTAAGGGCAGAAATAGTAATTATAGATTACATAATTGTAATTATTACTTGAACTTCAGCTGCTTATTCTGATGAAACTGTATTGTAAATGTAGGGTTGGATTAATTTTTATCCTGTACTTTTGATAGTGATAGATTAAAGATTAGATAGGAAAACATTAAAATTATGGAGAGCTGAATCTTCAGCTAGCTGTGAGGGGCTTTGAGTAAAAGGACTGATGTGGTTAATGATAGTTACAAACCTTTTAATGTAATTCAGAATGATTTGGAGGTCTCCATAAAAACACTGAATTCTGGCATCCTCTAAAGACTGTAAACAGCTACTTGGTATTTGAAAGCAAAGGAACTCCCTTCTGTCACTGTTCTCTCTTCTCATACGGGATTCCACCCTAGGGGTAAGTGCCCTCCTCTTTGGATGTACTAGGTTTGTATTTTGTGAAATGTAGCTGTTCTGAGCACGTAACTGCCAGCAGTTATGGAACTCTTAAAGCGCTTGCAATGGCTCTGTCTAAAGCAGCAGTACATTAGTATTGCAGCTACTGAAGCCAGCACTGATCTGGATTTGTTCACTGTGCTGCATAATTTAAGTCTGATGTTTATACCCTTCACTGTCAATTTAAAACGTAGCATATATTTCCTGGTGCTTTGTGTTATTTATTTTTTATGAGCTTTTTAGTTTTAGTAGGGTAAGTAGGAGGCCACTCCCCCCCACAGAATAAATGCCAAAGAGTTGATATTTTTGGAGGAGACTGAAAATAGAACAAGCTAAGTTGAGGTGCTGAAGAGCTCACTGCAACAAAAGTCATTGTTCTCCTCATGAGTACAATACCTTCCACTGTCCCCTAGGTCTCCGTGCTACTTTTCTGTAAACCTGATGCCAGCTGCAATGGAATTTCATTCTCTCTTAAAGTTCTTTGGTACTTTATTTACAGTTGCCATCTGTCTCATCAGTCGTGTTAGATTAGGATGAGGGGCTGCTGTCTGCACCCTGCTGTTTCCTGCTCTCTTCACTGGATCCTGGATATGCTTAGGCTTTACTTTCTCCCCTGTATTAACTTACTGCAAATTTGTTACTTGAGTTCCTGTGTCCTAATCATATTCTTTCTAGCCAAATAGACTGAAGAGAACCTTATGGCATGTTTGCTCTCTTTTCCCAGAAATTCAATGAGAGGTGTTAATCATCTTAATTAAGGCCAGCTTCATCCTCGTAAATTCTGGCAAAAACAGAAGGATCATCCACCTTGCTTCTGATCCCGTAGTGGTAATGGCTGAGGGCAGGCATTTTGAGTAAGGAATTATTCACAGATTGTTTGCCCTTAATCGTGCTTTGATGATACGGTGAAATTCCCAGGAGTGTAGTGATGTGATTATGAGGTGTGAGAACATTTAGGGGATGTTTTGAGGATGAATGCATTCATGTTTGTGAGGCATTACCATCCTGTGGTGCTGAAAACCAACCAAATTGATATTTACATTGATATTTACAGTTTCATCTTTAGTCTTTTTTTTCTGACATGTACACAGAGAATTGGGAATATATTGGAAAACATATGGTCATGAATCAGTCAAGAAAATTTTGAGATTTTGAGTTTAATATGTGATCAAGTTATTCTTGAACATCTGCATCTGCTGAACCTCTTGCATTTTAGTTTTAGGCTTTTTAAAGGCAACAAATCAATGTGAAACTGAAGTGTAAAGTGGTTTTTCCCCTCTTTCATCCTATATTGCTTTTCTTATTTTTCTTTTATATTTTCTTATTTTGTTTTTTTTTTTCTTTCTTCCATTGATTAGTGTAACCAGGGGCAGATTTTGCAGTAGCCTGTAGTCAGATCAAGTTCTTTCTGTCTGTAAACAGAAAAGTCCTTGTACTCATGTTGTCTATATAGTCTCAGTGAGAATCATGTAAGATTTAAGTGCCCTTGGCAGATGAAATGCCAGACCTTGCTCATGCATCAGCTCTTTAGCATAATTAAGGGACGAAAATGTATCATACTGTCTTATGAAGATATTTGAATGCTAAGTGAGGAAAGCTTCCATCATTTTTCTTTTTAATTACCTTATAGCATGAAGGTTAAATCAGACAAATTATGAGACTCCCATGCTTATGCTTAACATTTCAGTTACATATATCCTGGTTTATATGACTATTTAATAATGACAAGTTTTTATATATTCATATGTCATTTTATTTATGTGCATATACACAAATATATCAATAGCACAAGACAGTTAAAACATTCAGCCACATGATTTGTGGAAAATCTGTTGCTTTTCTGTTGGCAGCTTTGTATTAAATGAGTAAATGTTTTATAACTGACACCACTGAGTGCTGTAAAGAGATACACGCTGTTACAGCAACTTGTTGAGCAATTTTTCTTTCTTAACTTTTGTCTTAGAAGGAGTCTGGCACCTCAGGGATTGCATATGTGAATGTATTCCTGCGACCTCTCACCAGGAAATGGAGAACACCTCACTTTTCTTTTCTGTATTTTCTTTTAAAATAGGGAAAAAATGTTACTGAAAATCTGTATTACTGGTGAATGGGAATGCTCTGCAGTCTCCTTGTGTGACTTCTGAAAATTAAATGTGTACCTGGGCATCTGCTTCACATTGAAGGGCCTGGGAAGGGAAAGATACTTAGCTAATTCTGTGTAAGATTATTTTATTGTTAGTTTTGCCTAAATACAAATCTTCAGGAAGTCGTGCATTACTTATTAAGATTGAGATTAGTTAGGATTTGTATGCAATTTTTAACTTTAATAAAATTAATAATCACACACAATATAGAGACCATGAAGAACAAAGTGTGAATTCTCCATTACTAGTGTGGGAGGCTGCTGTAGTTGCTTTAGCACTCAACAAGAGAAGGAGTAAGATTTTTGGAGATACTCGATGATGATTTAGAAAATGAGGAGAATCTTACCTGGTTTCACGCACAGTGAGAGAAGCATACTTCTTCCTGGTTTTCCTCATCAGAGAGGAGTCTGTAAGGACCTGTTGAAAAGTTTTCTGTCACTTCTACATTTGTAGCAACTCTTTTCTATCCTTGCATCCCAAGTTATTCTTTATGCTGACCATAAAAAGTAATTTTGTTCAAGTGCAGACATTTCTGTGGTGGAACCATAATGCAGGAGAGGAAATGAAGAAAAACATCATTTCCAATTAAGGCTGCAGAGTGAATTTAGATAGACGGAACGTAATTACATAGGTTGGAATCTGTCCAGTGTTCCAGGTCTAACAGCTGTATAATGAAATAAAAATCTTCTGTTTACAAACATTTTATTCTCATGAGTGCATCCTACACTCTGTTCCAATCAATTTCAATATTACCGAAAAGAAATAAATGACAGCCTGATGCTGTGAGTGGCAGTAGCATTGTAGGGGCATTCTTTTATTGATTTCTTCAGGGATTTTTACCTTCTGAACCATGAGATCTAATTTGTCAAATTTCATTTTTCTGTTTTTTCATAATCACTTCTACAGTAGATGAAATCTTACTCTGCTGATCTAAAACAGGTGGTTCATTACAGGGAAGACAGGTCCAGTGGGCTTTTTTTTCTTCTCTGTCTCTCACAAGGGATATTAGGGAGGCAGGAATACCAGCAGTTTGGTATTTGCCTTCTGTTGCAATAAACTAGTCTTGATTTAAATCCATTTCTCATTCCTTACTGAGTTTCTCAAAAGCTAATCCTGAAGGTCAATGTAATTGTTTTAGCTATTGAAGAATTTCTGGTTAGTGTATGGGGATCTTTATCTGGAAAAGTAAGTGCAGTGCAGGATTTGGGGGCAGAAATAAGAGTTTAATTGGAGTCATCATTATGTTCTAATGAGCTCAATCTGTTCTGGAAGGAAATTCTCTCTGGTGTGTTCTTGTGCACACAGCAGTGGGCTGAGGGAGGAGTGGTTACTACAGTGAGTGTTGATAGCCATTGAGTAAACAGGTTGATAATCCAGCTGGCATTTTTGATGGATGGGAACTATTTCCAGTGCTTGAATTAACCTGGTCTGCAGTGCTGTGTCCTGACAGACCTTTCTTCGAGGATACTTGCACTCAGACTTGAAGAAGATGATCCAAACAAGAACAGAGCCTTTATTATTCTGCACTGTGAATAGTGTGTTCAAGTAAGCCAGACATCAAAAAATTCATTGACCTCCAGTAGCAGAAAAGCACCTAATTCTTTTAAGCTGATAGAAAAATTGGTTTACAACAATGCAAAAATGAAATGCATTTCTAATCTGAGCAGCTGAAACCAAAATTTCAGCCCAGAATATCAGAAGCTCCATTTGGGGATAAGAGAAATAAAAGGCAATAAAAGTGTTAATGGACTGTGACATACAGAGGGTAAGGCTGCATGGTTGGGTGAGATTTATGGCCTTAAACACTGCATCTTGGAGCCTTTCACTCTGGTACTGCTGGTATAGTCCTGAGTGATGGTTTTAGCATACTTTATATGAATAATGTGTATTTTAAAATAAATTAAATTAAGAAAAAACCAAGTCTTCCTAAATATAATTCTTTTACCTATCTTGAAAAAGAAAGTGCCAGCAAACTTGTTTGTAATGATAAAAATCCATGCATTTCAGCCATACCTTTATCTTCGAAATTACGAGAAAATTGCAGCTTACTAAACAACTGATGGACAGAGAAGCCAGAGTCTGTTAAATATTTAAGTACCTGAGAAGAATCCTTTCCTGAAAATTATTCCATGACTATAAAGTGCAAGTTTTACTTTTCCATAGGAAGAAGTAGTCGTGCAAGAGATTGTTCTGATTTTTTTACCGGAGGCACTTGAGACTCTTGAGACTTTCGAAAAGGTAGCATAGTAGATTAAAAATACCCGTCACGCAGCTCTATAGCAGTGGTCTGTGAAAAAGAAAGTCCCAGCAGAACGTGCTGTTGTAATGAGGCACTGAGATGCAGAGTTAAATACCCAGTTAACTCTTGAATCACTTGTGATGCTTGGTTGCTTCTGTAGTGCTGATACGTCAGTCCTTCAGGAAAGGAGCAGTTGCAGTGGAAAAAACGTTCAGAGAATGTGTGTGGTTTACAAATAACTGCAGCACAGCACATCCACACTTAGGAGATTGCACCTCAGTGTATCTCTATAATACAGCCTGCCTTCACCCTGCCCTCTGTGTTCTCAAAACAGACTTCCTAATAGGATTCCATCATTCATGGATGAGTAGCAACTTGAAAGCAATGACTAATTTTGCTTCTGCTCAGGGTAGATACAGACAGGCTGGATCTGAAACTAGGGAGCTGTAAGGTGTTTTCCATGGTCAACAGGCATACAAAGATGGGAAGAGATCCTGTTACTGTGGTGTCTTTTTGATTATCCCTGGTTTTGCTTTGTTGATTCAAACAAAAGGATGTTGTAATTTAAAGAATGCGATTATTCTTAGTATTTTTTCTCAGTCTTTTCAATATCTTTAATACACGTACTAAATCATGAGTGTCCATAATATAGTCTATATTTAGGATCCAAAAAGGTCTTTTCTTCATTTGTGTGGAGTCTGGCTCTTCATGAACTGTCCATGTTACTGGTATAAGAAGGAGGAAACAGGTGTGACCCAATATCACACAGTGGTGCCAAGTCTCCAGCTGGCTGTTTTCCCATGCTCAATTTATGTGTTTAGATCTACAAGCCAGTAAATAGAGCAGGAGGAAAGCATCAGGCAGAGGTTCCTTTTCTGCTCAAGGAAATGTCTTCATATGAAGCTGTCTGACAAAAACAAAAACCCCCACATACCATGAATGGGTGTGCACCTTCATATAATTCTTTCATAGTTAAGCTCCCCAAGCTTCCAGGAGTTATGGAATAACTATAAAATTAAGGTAATATTACATTATCATTAATTTGTATTTCACTAATGATGAAAATCTGTATCTGCAGATGGTGATTAGTTTATTATATCTGATAAGTAGTATATGAGGTTTAGATTAGTTGAGAATAATGTAAAACCATGTAGGTTAGGAGACTGATGTCTGTAATTTTTCTCATGATTAGTTATAGCCGTGGTGATTTTGTCCATTTTTAATGTACTATTAAATGTCATCTTGAACAGATATTCAAAGGTTATTTTCCTGAAGGCATGATAGATACAGATATATTAGTGAAGTTACTACATGGACCCTTTCACTTCATTCAGTAGTGTATATTCAGCCTGATTAAGACTTCTGTAGATCTGCAGAATTCAAATCCCAGGGTTTCAGTAGGATGTCAGTCCCCTGTGTGATCTTTGCTATTCTCTCTTTTGCTCATGTTTCCTTCTTCCAGTCCCTTAGTGTAGAAATCAATTCTAAATATGGTACTCCTCGGTAGGACCTTCCAGGAATGTTTTAGGATTACAAACTCTGCTTGAAAGAACGGCAGAAAGAGGAGTACTGGGGAGAGGTAAGAGAATGCCCAAGATCTGCCACGTGCCCAACAGGAGGATGGCACCAGACGGCTTTAGGCCTGTGTTTGGTTGTTTGCAGGCTCTCCACAGTACATGTGCCAGCGAATTAATGGTTTTTCTGCCCACCCACCAAACTTAAAAATCTGATCAGGCCGTCATGTGCTTTCTTGTTCATGTTCTCCACAGACTGCTGCAGGGACAGTCATGACAGTTATGAGCCAACTTTCGCCTTTTTTCAGATGGCTCCATTGGTTTGAACCTTTGCACTTACTCAGAATGAAGTTGTATAGGAAGTTGCCTTTTTTTACGAAGAGATGGATCCAACCTCCATTAGACTCAGTGCGAGTCTTCAGCATTAATGGCTTTAGAAAGTGTAATCTCAAGCCTATAGTAAATTTTATAACCCTACTGCAACTAAAATTCTGCCTTGTGCCCTTTAATCCTTTTACTATTCCTCATCTTGGAATTAACTTCCTTCTCCAAAGTGAGTCTGTCAGTTGAAAGTCACTGTACATTTTGTTTAAGCTGCTTGCAAAATTTTTAATTAGAATAGTTTAAGAACTGAATCCCTCCAAAGATTTTTCCTTGCCTTGCTTTTTTTCATCTGTTATTTAGGATTATGCAATTTTCCAGGGAAATACCCTTTTGGAAGACAGAATGAGGTTAGCAGTACAGGCTTCATAGTGGATTTAGAGAACATTTGCTAAAAAATAAATTTCAAAAAAAGTCTCAAGATAATACTGCTTTTCTACTTCTTATAGTACTAATCATGGGTTTGAAAGAAAGTAATTATTTTGTCTTGAAAGTTCCTGTGATGATACAGTGATACTCAAAATATGAGAAAATGATGCTTTTTAATGCACATGTATAGAGCTATAGCCAGTTACAGTATAAACTATAAAGTTAATTTGATGCATTTTTACTTTGTATTTGTATTTGCAAATTTACAGAGCGGTGTGTAATACTGGTTCTTCAAAGAAGTGAACACATGTTCTAACTTATTTCCTCATGCCCAAAATAATAATGGTTTTAAAGAAATTGAAAACCTGAATCATTACCTTCCTTTTTCTGTTCCTCAGGGCAGACTGCCTCCAGGCTTAAGACTTTTCCTGTCAAGGCAGTTTTTAACTGGCATTTCTTATATAACTGTATTTCCCTTCTTTTCCAATTGCCTGGAAGGCTTCAGATGCAGAACTTTTCAGAAAACTTGAAGGAGTTAAGTCCACAGGTAGATACTGGGTTTTCACTCAGTTTTGGAATAAATCCTGAATTATTTAAAGACCCTGAGGATGGGAATTTGTGATAAAATGCAAGCATCAGGTGCTTACAAACAGATAAATTTGAACTTGAAAAGACAAACTTTGGAAGGGGAAGACTTTTACATCTGAGGAATTTCACATTTCACTGGTTATAAAATCCAGATATTACTGTGCAGTAAATACTACACGCATGGATAACACGAGGAGTATGTTATAAGTCTGCGGAACGTATAAAGCTTTTTCAGGATCATGGAAACTACTTTTTTAAACTGAAGAATTATAGGAATAGATTTGTGTCTCAAAAATTTTAATTTTATTCTTCTTACCTGAGGAAAATATAACAATTACAGATTTTCATTTGCCGGGTCACATATGTACTGTTTAACCAACTCTGTAATTGCCAGAACAGGTAACTCTCATTAAGACAGCAATGAAGCAAACTGAACAAACTATTAGTCTGTCTGTTAGACAGACTAATAGTGGCTTTTTTGGAGACCTGTTAACTTTACAAGCTAAATTCACTGTCTTGTTGATTTGAGATAATTACTGGAGTGGGAGGAGAGGGAGAGAGGGAGGATTGGCTGGGGTCAAGGCGTTTCATAATAAGCTTGACAACTCCTACAGGAAGATTTTCTCTCTTATGTGTTGGTATCTCTCAGTGTTAATGTTTGAGGTCCTGTGGTTATTAAAGATCTATAATAGCATTTTAATCCTGCTCCACATCTCTTTTACAGCTGAATTTTCACCATTCTTTCTAGTAGGGGACCCTGATGCTTTCTTGGAAGGCGCAAGGCTAGGTGTAACTCAGATAAGTCATAAGAAAATTCCTGAAATGGTAAAATAAAGAAAAAGATAACTCTGAAAGCAGATTGGATCATAGTATAGTGTTTAGTTTGTCATTTAATTTGAAATTCATGTGCTTTCCATTCCTTTCTTCTAACTTCCTTGATAACTTCATCACGCCTTGGTAACTGCAGCTCCAGGCATGTTGTGTTATGTGCTGCGTGTTTGGTTGTGCAATCCTTTTGTGAGAGCTGAGAGCTGACTCGGCCATTTCAGATGCATCAGCACTGGGAGTGCTTCACAGACGTGGCACTCCAGCAAGGACTGCTGGCAGCTGGGAAGCATAATAATGGAGAATGCAGCTGTAGGTACAGGCAGAATTTTATACAGAGTGGAAAAGTAATTGTTACTGCTCAAATTATTTTTGTATGTTTATAATACCAACTTGTTTTATGCTATAAATAATCTATATTTTGACAAAAAAACCCTATTCTGTATGTTTTAAGTGTCTTCTTGGTGCTAATATTTCACATGTATAGGCCACAGACATTTTCAGGTTAATAACACTGTACTTGTGCCATATTGCTCCACCCTCATGATGTTTCTTTTGCATGCAGTCTGTGGTATTCCACATGGAAATGGTACAATGCCATCTCTTTTTTTAATGCACAGTCTGTATTTTTATGCTGAGGTATTTTAAATTACCCCCAACCTGCATCCTTTCCTGGTGAAATCAGCTGGTTTCTCCAACATTTTCATAAATTGGTGAATTTCTGTTCAGGCATACACAGCTTACAGTAATAAATTAGTATCATAAAGTCAGCTATTTATAATGCAGTAGTATCTGGAAGCCAGTCAGTAATCGGTCTCTGCTAAATTTATTATACTTAGCTCTTCTCTGGAAGCAGGAGCACTTCTACTCACTTGCTCTGCCTGTAAACAATGTGCTGAGAGTTATGAGAGCTTTAGACGAAGTCAAACTCAGTCCCTTTCTTTTGTATGATGGTATAGACACTCCATTTTTATCAGTACAACTACTATATTTTATTAGGATATTCTCATCAGAGATTAAAAGTGTTTTCCCAGAGATAAAGCAGGAGATCTGATAGCCCAGCAGCTGCCCTTTTAAATATGATGCCACTGACTCACACAGGGAGCGTGAGGAGCTAATAAACATCACCAGGAACCATATGCAGGTTTTCTATGAATCTGTGTGTAAATACAAGTCATTTTGGGCCATATCTGTCTATCAATTACAGTGAAGGCAATGGGGGAAGAACAGGTACACCAGGTTAGAGGATGAATTGCTATCATCAAAAAGAGGTTGTCTGTGCTCACTGCAGGACTGCAAAGAGGGACAGGATGAATTTCTTCCCCAAACACAAGCACTGAAAAGAATTGTTTACATACTGATAGTAAGTATTGCTCAGGCTTGGAGTGCACATATCCCCGAGCACATCTCCAGGAGGGACATTTTCCTTGGTACTGACTTGTTGCCTCTGTAGAATCAGAGTTCTGTCAGTTTGCCTTGCAACTTAGACAAGCTTCTGGGTAAAATAAGAAGTAATTATTTAATCAGTATTAGGCACAGTCATATGGGCAATAATTTAAACAAATATTGCAAATAAAACCCCAGAAGACCTCCTCATAATTCCAAGGATTTTTTTTCCCAAAAAGATTGTGCTGGTTTTCATGGGGCAATCCTGTCATCCTACTCACAAGCTCAATGGTACCTCTTCAGCAAACTGTTATCATTGAGCTTGTTGGCTGAACATTTTTGCAGATACAATTTTTCAGGAGGTTGTATATCTGCTTCTGAAGACTCTAATTTTCAGATCCTTACTGTATTCCATTATCTTTCTTTCCTTCTCCTCTTCCCTTCTCCTTCCTACTTACTCATGGAAAAGTATTGAGATCTAGAAATCTGCCACGTGCTCTTGAAAATCTCACCTGTATTTGGACATCGGTTTTGTTAAACTTGTGGTCTTCGTGGTATTCTGAACTTTTGATAGAAACCGTTTAAAACTTACATGGATATAGTACTTGAAAATAACAAACATTGTACAAGGCACTGGTCCTGCTGTCTTTCTAAGGGCAGGCTGTCCCCCCTGCAGAGTTTTGCTTTCACTGAAGTCCTGCTTAGTCTTTTCCTGCTCCTTGTGGATTATTGGCTCGTAGCAAGTGGCAGCACAGCTCGCTGTGCCTGCACACAGACCAGCACTTGCACACTCACAGCTTCGGCAGCTTTCTGACTCAGCAAGAGCTCATGCTCTGCTCTGTCACAGAATAGCAAATTGAGTCCTCTATAGTGTGGGAACTGAAAATTTACTGCCTTACAGTTTCCTGTGAACTACTTTGGTGTTGAAAAATACATCTCGCTTCACCAGCTCTTCAAGTACATGTATTTTTCTAGCTTCGGTCTGCTCTCACATATGTTGGGTTCTAGCTACTCTGTGATTTCAGCATTTAGGCTAAAGGGCAGTTCAAACCTAAAAAAATCCTGTAAAAATAATTACACTTTGGGCTACAGTCTATGGTATTCACTCCTGCTACAACAGTTAAGCAAATCTTTGACCATATGCATGTGTGTCAGGTAAATGAAGAAAGAGTGAGTTTGTTAAAGTGTTTCATTTTTGTCAGGTGAATGGGAAAATCAGTTCTGCTGCTGTCTGAGGAGAGTACAGGAGTACCCATAACCTCATTGTGCTTCCCAATCCAGATTATTTTTCCAAATCAATTGTACAGTTGGTGGCACTACGGAAGGACTATTGCAGTTTCCATACTAGCTCTGTTCAAGAGAAAACATTCACCACCCTCACTGGAGAAGAAGGCCCTGTAGGAAAATTGTCAGTAACGAAAGCTCTTTGACCAAACACACTGCATACTAATGAGAAAATTGTGACATGAAAAGAGCCATCTCTGAAATGTCAAAGGATTGGTAAATAAATTAAACTGTTCCTGAGCCCAAATGGTCTAAATAAGGTTTATATAACAGAGGTGACAAATACTGGTTTTATGCAAAGAGTTCTGACATTGTTTATCTTGGGAAAAACATTTTTCTGTTGCCATTATTACTCTGCCTGCTGTGCAAAGACATGATACCACTCTTCTTTGGGTCTTTGGAGCTAGGGACAGAAGGGTTTGAATTTGCGGAAGTTGCAAAGTGAAGATGTGTTTTGTATATAATATTGGGCTAAATCTCCTGTCATTTACACTGATATAGGATTACTGTTAAAATGATAAAGCCAATGTCTGGAGACACAAATCTCAGAATTTGCACTGTACTAGTTTTATTGCTCCAAGTTGATAGGATATTTTCTAGTGCAGTAGGAAAAGTGCAAGAGAAAATAAATGGGCATGAATCCAGTCTAGCAGAACTGTGGTTGGGCACTTTAGATGTCTGCAGTGCCATTCATTATGGGTTGGCTTCTGTTAGGTGCAGGGAGCAATCCATTAAATGATTGCAAAAGAACAGTGAGCTTTTTTAGAAGACACGCTGTAGTGTGCTCAGCTAAAAGCTGTGCTGGCCATAGGAATTTTCACTTATACCTCATTCAACCCACACAGATTGCTTCGAAATTTCAGCAAGAAGGTTGCTACCCCCATTCCATTATCAGCTGGCATAATAAAAAACCTTGGCATATTATTGCAAATGAAACCTACTGGAAAACTAGGAATTCCAGTATATTTTTGGCAACAGAAACCATACTGGTTTTGAGGTAACACAAAGATTTCCTCTGCATAAATTTTTCAGAATATTTTGCAAATGTTTATTTAAGTCTTTGAATATATTTCGTATCAACCCTGTTTCCCTGAAGGAGCAGACTTTATATGTGTATGTAGAAATAGAGGGAGGACAGTGAGGAGTTCTCTGAGTTAGATAAAAAGAATGAAGGTGCTTCAAGCCATGACGAGCTCTAGACCTGTCTGTGTGTGTCATCAAATGAAGTGCAGTCATCACAAATGAAGCACAGGTATGTTAAGGACCCAGACTGAAGCCTGGCCCTCTGTGACCGGTCTGTCCCCAGTCAGTGGGGACCTGCTCCCTCTCAGCCCCACCTGGCACAAAAAGCACAGGCTGTTTCTCAGCTGCTGGTGGTCAGAGAGACTCTGGTGGCTTTCTGGGCTTTGGGGTGCAGGAGTGGTACTGATGACATGTCACAGCTCTCTTTTGATGATAATATCAAACCTGCCTCCACTCACCCTCTGCCAGGCCTTCATATGCCCTTTTTATCTTTCACAGGTTATTTTAAAAGGTACAATACTTTGGTTTCTTGTCTCTGTTTCTCATCTCTTCACTGCAAGATGCTTTCAATTATAAATGACATGGACAGTGTATAAGTGTAAAGTATCACCACTTTGACAACTGCAAACATAATGAATGTTAACCTTGACTGCAGAGAAAGATGCAGCAGATTAACTTCTATAGGTTTTAAAAGTGGTTAGCAAAGAGAGAACTACAACCGCTGTCCTTATTGCTAACCTGGTTTCAGCTTAGTCCAGTTTAAGACAGTTTCTGATGGTGGTAGGAGAAGACCAGTTGAGCTGTGTGAGTGTATTGAAGCCTGTAATTCCCAAGTATTTTACATTGTTACCTCATCAAAAGAAATAAAATCTTGCTAGCTGACCTAAGCACTGACCAGTAAAGACAGCATATACTCACTGTATCCTGGTGCAGAGCATAGCCAGAAGAACCAGCAGAACTCACTTTCCATGCCCCACGGAGAGATGGGGGAGCATGCTTTGCCCTGCCAATGCACTGCTGCCATCTGGGAAGGCCTCCTCTACTGCCCAGGCATCTGTGCACTGCAGGGCTGGCATGAACTTCCCATTGAAGCATCTTCCTTCTGGGGCACAACTTGGCATAATAATGTCAAATTTTCTTTTGACAAGTCAGAAAAGTTAAGTCAAGGGTAAAACACAGGTTTTCTGAATGTCAGTCCTGTAACATTTCTTCTGATCAAAATAGTCGGCTGATTAGGTTTCATGTGGCCAGAATTTGGAAGAAGGACAGGGAGCAGTGAATGTGCTGTGCTAGCAAAAGCAATCTCAAACTGGAATTATTTTATAGGAACAAAAGTTATTATTGAAAAAAGTTATTATTGAAATATTTCACAGTAATACATGTACACTGAGAGGTAAGATAATATTGTCTTAGGGATGTTGTGTGTATATCCTCACTCTGGCATGCAGATTTTTTTCTTTAGCCTAAAACAAATTTAATACAAATATTTAATATTTGGCTTATTCTTATTCATTTGCATACTTACCATGAACCAGAATAATACATAAATTATAACTGTGAGGTTTGTTGAATGTGATCTTGATCCCAGAATTTCAGACTCAGTAGAAAGATTTCTCTGCCTTACATAGGCACTGAGGCATTGGGTTATGTCCTTAATTGTTTAGCTAAGAGGAAAGCCTTTACAGATGTACACATTTTCCAGAGTAGCAGTATATCATGTTGCAGTTGTTAAATTTCTGCTGGCTTTTGGTTTTGTTAGGGGTTTTTAAAGGTAAAAATAAGTAGATAGTTCAAATTATTTTGAAGTTTAAACTGTTACTCCTGTATAGCATCATTACAGGGACAAGTCACTGCAGCTCTGAAAGCCTGGTGATTTACTAGTGATATCTTTTCACTGATGCTAAGTTTCAGACTACTTCAGAATATTTTCATGTTCTGTGAATAAATTGCAGTTTTGAATGTGTTCATTGGAGTGTGAGATTGTTGTTTATTCTCTCTCTATGCCATCATCTGCAAATTGCTTAATAGCATAAATCAAGGTTACATAAATGCTAAGGTTTTCTCTTAAGCAGCAGAAGCAATGCTAAAAAAAAAAAAGATAACAGTAGAAGGCTTTCATTTGTGGTTGTAGTGCTGTTAAGATCCTGTTTGATTACCAGCTTAAATTTGTTGTAAATGAAGATTCTGTTTACAGCCTTTGATTTTTTTAAGATGAGGTTAGACTAAGAAATCAGTATTCTTGAAGTAAAATACATCCTGATACACTGAGGATTAAAACTGGATGGCTGATACTGTTAATCTCTATAGTCACAAGACCCAGTGCTCTGATGGGCATTCCCACCCACAGGGCAATGCCATTGGGTCTGCTCGTGAATAAGCTCCCAAACCCCAGCAGCTCTCAGTCTGCATCTGAACCACCCAGATGCCTGAGAGCAGGAGCACACAGTGCTCTGATTTTAATCCCCGCTCACAGAGGCTTCCAAGATGGAGTGTGTGTGATGGTGGGTCCATAGACAGTGCCAGGAACCTGCCTGGTGTGTGTTAAACTGAACCTGTTGGCCCAGTTGAAGTCTAGCAGTAAGTGTGACACAGACTGTCCTGCTCCTCAGCACTGGAGGAGAAGGGTGGAGCACGCTGGCAGAGTGAGCAGCACCAGCACGAGCCTCACTTGAGCAGATACTTGAATATCTGACATGGCGACTACGGCAGCTCTTCCCCAGGGCCAGCCTGGGTTCAGTAACAACTACGGCTTGTATGACTCCTGTGGCGACCTGGACCAAACTGGTCTTTATCAGCTGTTCCTTACTTAGGGAAGCATGAAGAGAATAAAGTCTTGGGTTCAGCAACCCTTGATTTTTCACTTCTGGCACATGCTCAGTGGGGTGTTGTAAAGATAGGAAGCTGTTTCAGCATGTGGGCAGAACAACTCATCTCTTTGCAAAACACTACACTGACACATCCTTTTTCATCTGAGGGATAGTCTGCTGATTAGATATTTTTTCAACAGTAGCCAACAAACAAACTTTGCAGCTGGCAAAACTATTTATTCAGCTGGTATGGATTTGTTCTTTCTCTCTTCTGTATTAAACTTCAAAAAATAAATTAATAATGGCATTGAGGCCAGTCCAAAATTTACATGGTATTCCAGTCCTACTCAGTTAACTTTGATCGCTTAT
Source organism: Corvus kubaryi (assembly GCF_017639235.1). Taxonomy (NCBI): domain Eukaryota; kingdom Metazoa; phylum Chordata; class Aves; order Passeriformes; family Corvidae; genus Corvus; species Corvus kubaryi. The sequence continues at coordinate 14,282,726 of NW_024581133.1, read as the reverse complement.
GTAAGACTGAAGTAATATATGTTCGGTGTGGGACGGGTTGGCAAGAGGATATGAATGTATATTTAATAATCAAAGAACTCTGTCATCCCAGACTGATATAGCCAAAGACATCTTTCTTCCTTTGATGGCTATTCCTGTTTTCTACCACTTGAGTTTGTTTCCATCTTAGCAAAATGAAAAAGAATCAAAAGTCTCTTGATCTAAATCTTTTATTTGTACTGGACTGAAAAGGTATTGAGTTACTTATATGACAATCAGTACCTGACAGATGTAACATCTCTTTCTAATGCCCTTTTTGCAATGTTTCTTAATGTAAAAAATAGTAAAACAAAGGCAAGAAAATCTGGGGCTTTGGTTTACCTTCTTGTCTTGCTAAAGAAGGTGAAGAGTTGAATTGTCACAGGTGAACTGAGACTATATCCTACAGCTAGAGAATGTAAAGAGAATTTAAAATCTTTTAAAAAATTCTTACATTGTATTATCAATTCCTATATAAAATAATTTAATATTTTAAATACTTTTTAAATGATTTATCTGTATTTAAAACTAACTTTTTAAAATTTTATGTTTGGAACCTTTTTGGCATTAAGACTTAAATAATTTTTTTTAAATATTAAAAAGTCTTTTAAATATTCAATACAATTCAATATAAAAACAGAAAAAGTAATATACATTGTTCACACATAGTATTGTACATGACACCTGAGCTCTAGAGTGAGCTTTTGAATTTGTCAGGTAAGTCATAGCTTAAGTTGTGGTGAACCACTTCTTATTCTCTCTCTGGACTCTTTAAGATTATAACAGATTTTTACCATCAATATGTAGTCTTTAATATTGTATACACATACTGTATAGAGTATTTAATTTCCATCTCTATGCCCAGAATTGTAAATAAATATTTTTTTCACAGCGTTTAGATCAAAATATTGTTTGCATACACAAATATATTTAGGACACACACAAGTTGACAAGAACCACACCGATTTTGCTCAGCTCAGTTACAGGAAAATTTAACTCAAAGGTGCCAAATAACATAATGGAGGAGTTGCTCTTATATTTAAAATGTATAATAAACTTATTACCAAATGTTTACAGGTTGTGTCAACGGTAGGAAAGTGAGGGTTCCCTTGTCCCCATGGTGCATTTTCGTTCACCCTGCCAATGATAAAGGCAGTGTGGGCAGAATGCTGGTTTCTCACAGCCTCTTTGTCAGCACCTGGAGTTCTCTGACAGTGTTACCAACTCACTGTGACAGACTCTGGCAGGACTTCACGTAAGGCCAAACTCTCCTGTTTTTAAGGGTAGGCATGTCTGTCACTGAAGATGAAGTTTACTGTCAAATTGTAACTTGCTTTCTCCATCCTCCTATATTCAGAAAGATGATTTCTACAGATACTGTAAACAGATTTGGGTGGAAAGAGGAGGACTCTCATGCTTCCTATACCACATGCATCATGTACTATGATTGCAATAGTTGTGTCCCATTGTGCAAGGTAGTCCTCAAAAGTCTTCATATTTTTCTTTGAAAAGCTATTCTCCAAGAGGACCCCAGAACTTTACAAAGCCTAAATGGAACACACTACATAGCTATTTAGGGATACTTGCAGCAAGAAAAAATACCAATGCAAATCAACATTCTTATCAGGAAGCCTAGCCTAGAAAGATTACCCAGAAGAGGAGCACATGCCAGGTGATATGTGCCGTTATTCACAAATGAACAAAACTCACATTTCAGAGTTTGCATTCATAGTTTCCCATTCATATGCAATCTAGAAACTACTTGCACGAATTATTACATGGCTTATTCTTAATAGTTGTTCCGGAAAACATAACTTCTTCACAAGTAATTCTGACACATGGTTTCAGGATGAAGTTACAAGAAGGTTTTGAATGTTTTGCTCATGTCTTTGCAGTGTGAGATTCTAAATGCACCTTCAGGAAAACAGAATTCACAAACTGAGAAATAGCCTGCCTTCCCTTCAATCCTCCTGCCCTATCTCAGGCACAAAGGTGCTTGTATAAGATGTTCAATCAGCTGAAGAATGGTATCTGGGGCAACTCTGGGCTTGCTTTACATGAAATTTGATTCTTCTGCTTTCAAGGGAGCAGACTCTGAGAAGGAAATTGTTACCTAGGGAGGATAAGCATTTCAGCCACTTTATTTTAATCGATCTTAAGAGATAAACTGAGGCCTTGAGTTTATTTCACAGTAAAAACATGGTACAACAACAGGCCTTTGTTTGTGTTTCTGAAGACCTCAGCCAAAAAATTTAGATTCTGTAGGATAAAGGAAGCAGCCAATGCTAAAATAATCCTCTCTCACATCTTTTACCACTTACAGCAGTGGTTAGGAACACTGGTGTGCTAGGAAGGGACTAATTCTCAGCTGTTTTGTACGCACAGAGTTTCAGGTCCTGGTATTCTCAGCTCAGCCCTTTTCATTCAGACATCAAAGTGACATCAAAACTAAGCATATTTTGACAAGAGAATTTCAGAATCAAAAATAAGATAAAATGCTGAACTACTATTTTGCCTTTGCAAAGGTCTGTCTAGACTTAGGAGAATTTGCATTTCCCTGAATGTATATGCAGTGTGTATATATAAATATGTATTTATACAGTTAATAGTTTATATCAGAATCAAGAAGCTTTATTATTCATTAGTACTCATCTGATGATAGACTGAGCAGAAAAGGTGCCATTTTCTTGTGAAGACAATATTACGTTGACTCAACAGAAAGAGTTCTATAAAAGGCTAAGTATACAACAGATCAAACACTTAATTTTTAAATGAAAACCTTGATCTCAGGATTTAATGGCTTTTTTTGCTTTAGATTCTTCATTTATGCTTAAGCCTGTACAAGACATTGAGTTACTTTTTCCACACTGGAATCCGGTTAACAGTAAAGAGACAAGCATGGGGGTTTGGTTTTTTTAAACAAGTCATGATGAAGGCATCTTAAATCAATTGGTTTTCTTTTTGATAGTTAAAATGGTTATCAGTTGAAAGAATGCCTTTCTGGGGAGAAGGAAGAAGTAGTCAACACTGCAACAATTACTGTGAAGCCTGTTTAAGAATTCAAGACAAATTTCTAGGTCAAATCCAGAAAGATATGGAAGGACAAGTTATGTGGTGCATCCTCTGAACTTTCAGGTTTCTAGTGTCTCAGACAAATTCAAAATTCTGAGAATCATATATGTTGTATGCACAGTGCATGGAGGGAGTTACAGACTGACTGGGTGTGAGTGAGGAGCTGAAGAGCTACGTATATTTCTCCCTTTTCTCTGTTTGAGCAGCCATTTGGATTTAATCCTCTCCTAAACATAGTGTTTGCCATCACTCATTCAAATAGTTAAGATGGACTGTGCTGTCCTTTATAACAAAGTCTGGAAGAAGTAACATTTCTGGCACTGCCTACCTCTTATTTTGTAACAGCCAGTTCGAACATGTGTAAGAGATGGTGGTGCAATACCCTGTCATTCTGAAGGGAATTGCAGCCACTTGGCATTTTTCACAAAAGAGTGCTTGGAGGAGCTGCACAGACACAGCCCAGAGAGGGACTCTTGAATTCCCTTCTGAAATGGTGCCACTCTTCCAAAAGGAACTCAGGACCAGAGAGGGGGGCAAAAGAAAGTAGACAATGAGAAGCACTATACTCATTAAAAACAAGCGATCAAAAGACCTCACATTCTTATTTGCTACATACCATTCAGAGAAGCAGGTTTTAGTTAGGAGTTAAGCAAAATCTTTAGACACAGCTTCTACAAAGTTTGGTGCTGACATTAAAATACCAATTGTACAAATGATTGTGAAGACTGAAAAGGCCATCAAGCAGAGCCGATCCACTACAGAGGCTGCAAACTTCCATTCATTGCAAATGGCTTCCTCTTCATCCTGGTCTCTGAATCGGTTTGCAATGTACCTGACCTCTTCCAAAATCTTAGCCAAATCTGGGTCACCTTCAGAGGGGTGGCCACTGTGCAGCAGGTTTTCTTCATCTGTTGGTGAGCAGGTCATCCTCCCACAGATCACACCTGAATCAGTGGTGGGCGTGCAGTGAACCCCTTCCAGCCCCCTGAACCCGATGTACAGCATATTCCCGTTACTGGATTGCTGTCCACTCACAGTGTTCATCTCCACACTGGACAGGCTGCAGCGACGCTGTTTATGTTGACAGGCAGGACGCACTTTATCTTCCCCTGGTCTTTTCATCCTCAGAAACCAAGCACACCAGTTCAGAAGGATAATTCGTGTCTGAAAGAAAAATTTTGAGAATAAGCATCTCTTCACACAGTCAGTCTTTGGTGCTGCTGGTATTCAGGCAGCTGGGGTGACTGATCCATGGTGTCTGCTTAGCCTGCACAGAGTTCTAGAAAATGGTGCTGGAGTTTTCCAGCTGATTGATTTACCAATCACTGGGGTTGTTTTCTTATTCTACCAGTGATGTTTATTGCCTCAGGCTGACTATTAGTACTGGGACTCCCCCCTCCTCAGATGGGAGTGTCCATAGTGTTAATTCTTCCTGACGCTTGAACAGTGACATGGCAGCCTTTTCCTCCTTTACTAGAAACCATGGGTTAGACCAAACCAAACCCTTACTGAAGAAGAGTTACTTTTTAATAGTCTTAATAGCACTGCTTTGGATGGTAGTCAATAAAGTTACAATTATTTTTTCTCTTATCTGTGCTCTAATATTAAATTCATATGCCATTACTGTTTGGGTGGGGTTGCTGAAACAGATTTTGGACTGGACTGGACTACCGAGCTTTAAAATGTTATGGCTCTGTTCTCATATTGTGTTCACAACAGTTGATGACAGATTTTAGAAAAGAGATCTGGATGTAACATGGAGAAAATATGGGAAAATTACTTCGATTTAAAAAAAAATACTTTGCAGATTTAATCTGTGTGTATAATTTTACTGTTTTCCACATTGCCTTAATCCAGCTTTACAGAAAGTGAAGGAAAGCCAGAGACTGTTCCACTTCAAATGAAAGCTTCTGTAATTTATTTAAATCAGATTTTAAGAGCTCATTCCAGCATTTCTTTCTCAGAGTTCTAATGAAATATTATTGTATCATACAATAAGTAAATCTTACCCTATAACTAATATTAGATTTGGTCCATTTATTCTGACTGTAGGTTGTTACTCAGAGTAGATATTATATCCACGCAAATATCCCAGCCAGAGACAGATCTTGCCCTATTACTTTTTTTATGCTATCAAGCTTCACCAAGAAGGATAATATTCCATTACCTGACGGCCTAATCCAAAATCCACCAGTGTCCAAAAAAATGTTTGTTAGACTTCAGCTTCTCAATCCTACAGCTCACTCCTCAACCTCAAGTACTCTGTTTTCTGAGAATGTTTGGCTCAGTACTAAATATTGTCCCCTTTAGGTCATCAAACACACGTCTGAAGAGATCTGCCTTTTATTCTCTTCACTGAAATTTATTTTAAAGTCACCACCCCCAAACAGGCCAGGGAATATCTCATTATCTCTTGTCCTCAGGGCACTGCTGTATGCACATTGTTTCCAGCTAGTAAGGATAATAATAACTCATTGTTCTAGAGAGAAAAAAGGAGAAAGGTCTTTCCACCTTCAGAAATGCCTGATGCTGCCGTGAACTGGGTGAAGTCAAAGGAGGGGACATTTAGCTGATGACAGCAGTGTGTAGTCATCTGATATCAGCATAATATTCTCTGTAAAAACCACCCCTCATAGAAGGACATTATTTTTAAAAGTCTTATGTGCTTAGAAAAAATATTTTCATTCTTTGCACTTTACAGATGCTCTTGAACAGAGATTTTCAGATCAAGTTCCACTTTAACAGCATCTTTAACAAATGCTTCCTAGGCTATGTATGTTTCTGTATGGACAACAGCTAAGTATGTAGCAGCTGCACAGCTGCACCTCGAGAGTAGTGCATTTCATGCATTTATCATCTCCATCAGCATCTTACTCTTTTCTTCTACCTGGTTCACTTCTAACATCTGGAAATTTCTTATTTGAAAATCACCTTAATTTATATATTTAGGTTTTAACAAAATCCTGAATTGCATGTAGCTGTTTTGAAGGATATGAGAAATTAGTGGAGGTATATCCATTCTCTCTCACACACACACATTTTCTAAAAAACCAACCACACGAAACATATCTGGACACCTCATTTCTGGTGAAACTTCTTTTCCAAACAAAATGTCTGGGAAGTATTTATGTGTTTTTAAGAGTTACAAGTAATCATGGGCCACTGGCTACTCTATCACATCCCTGAGCTGTACATTTATGCAATGGATAGTGAAGGACAATCAAACCTTACCCATTTAGGCATTTTTCCTCCATCTGGATCATGATGGTGGTATTGTAGAACAATAACAGTGACAACAACAGAAAGACCAACAATAATCATAGTGCTGGCAAAATACTGAGCTGCAAAATAAAGAGATAATTACAGGAACATACTTTGGCTGATATAACCTTAATAAGGGGTGTTTATGTATGCATTCACAGCATTTAGTTCTTTGTCCAGTGCTCTAGGTACTTTTTAAAGATTTCTCAACAGCAGAAAGATCAGACATTATTTTGAGGGGATAGCCAGCTTTTAGCTGTTGTTTTTGTGGAACTAAGCACCTGCCTTTTCTAAGAAACCTTGACACGGGCTGCCTTCTAATTTTCTTTCAGTATTATTACAGAGATTGGCTAGTACTTTTTTTGAAAAGTTTCTCTTTTTGTTTGAACAATTACGGTAGGAAGATGTAATTAAGTTTAGCTCTGTGTTCCTAATTGGAATTAGGAATATAGAACACAATCTGGCCAATTGTGTCAAAAATTTTATTTGTAGAGCTAGCCTACAAATTTTATTTGTAGGCCAATTGCAACAAATTCTTCCATGGAAAATAGACTCTCTTACGCTTTCCCCAAATACCCATAGGTTCTCTTATTTCGTTCAGAGTAGAGAGCACCCATCAGAGCCTCTAATCAATTTGCAATATTTTTCTAATTCAATTGCAGTCATCCATTGTACAGCTGGTGATTTGCCTTAATTGCTGGCCTTTGTGCAAAGTCACTGCACCTTGTTTGCTAAAAAAATCCAAGTGAATAAAAGCTTACCAATTAAGGGCACAGAGTCAGATGTTGCTGGCATAATTTCAGCCACAAGCAGCATGAAGACAGTGAGAGACAATAAAACTGTTATACCTGAAAGATAAAGTGTGAAAGCATATCAGTAGCTTTTAATTACAACAGGGAGAGAAACAAAATTAATCTGAAGGAGTGCTCTCTGCAAAATGCAGTGCCACTGTACCCCTGCTCCAGCACATTGGTGCTACTCCTGTCCTTCCTTGTACTGCCTCAAGTTCAGGGGAGCAGTGCTGCCAAAGTGGTACCAATGCTTGCACAGACGTGGATATTTTTACATCCTTGTAACAGTGCAACTTCTATCATCATCTGCTAATTAGCTGAGGCAAATCAAAGCACTGTGTTAGCTTTAGAAACATGGTGTGAATTTGAGTATTTGAGCATGTGACACTTGATTAGTTGTCATGGAAGCTACAGGTGGTGTAATACATAAATTTCCTCAAAAGCAGATTTGCTGCCTTGGACAAACTTTGGTATCCTTTGATATTACTGTTGGGTTCCGCAGGGGGTTATGCCCAAGCAGTCTTGACTGTTGAGTTTTGGAGTTTGACTTTCATTGCTCAGTGATGAGTTCCCGTCTTTCTGGAAAAAGGCCTTACTCTTTTCTCAGAACTAGACTTAAGCAATAAAGAGTCATTGCCAGGTGGGAAAGGATTTAGGAACAAAGAATTCATCTTAAAATATGGTGAGGTTCAACTTGATTAGGAAGGATATTACTCAATTAAACCATATTCCGCATGTCAGTTTTGTTTCTATCTTTAAACAGCAATGTTTAATTAGTAGAAGTCAGTTCATTTGAATTTTGTATGGGACAAAAGGTTTCCTTACATATTTAAACTCCATCTTAAAGATAAGTACTCAAGATCAGATTTGTTTCACAAACCAATATTTGAGTTAAAATTCACTATAAAAAGTACAATAGGAGCAATTAGAATCAATCTTTCTGAGAAGGCACTATGGGCTCTTAATACAACTCAATATTAAAAGGAAGCATGAAGAGGAATTCAATGTTAAAGTATTCAAATGCGTATTTGTAAACTTAAGCTTTACCTAATGAATGTGAGATTCAGCAAATAAATGTCAAAATGAAAGCCTGCTTCTTAAGGAAGGTACTCGGGAATTGTTTATACCTCTGCTGGTCAGCATCAAACACTAAAAATAGCTCATGAGTCAGAACAGGACACACAAACTATTCCTCCTGCCTAAGACTGTTCAAAAAGAAATTTTAAAAGGACAACTTCTTTTGCTTTAGTCACATTTACAATATCCTATTAATACTTTACCTAGTGATATCTTCTCTCCCGAGTCTGCTGGAAGCAGGAAAACTAACAAAGCAAGTGCCGATATCAGGACACAAGGAATAAGGAGATTGAGTCCATAATAAAGAGTCCTACGTCTCATGGTAACTGTGAAGGTTACATCTGGGTAGGGTTCTTTGCAACATTCATAAAAGCTCTCAGTTCTCTTCCCAGGAACTCCTGTGAAGGAGAAAAGAGGAAGAAAACCAGAAATTAATGTGAATAAACTGTATATTATGTAGCATTTATTTTTTAAAAGGATAAATTTAGCTTTCCAAGTTTTACTACATGTAAAACTACTTCTTTAAGCTTAATTCCCACTTTTTCTCAGATGATAAAGGAAAATCAGATAAAAGATACTTGCAGAACTCAAGCAGCAAATTTGTCTTTTTTTTAATGTTGATTTGTATCTCAGATCTGTTCTCAAGAGTTTCAAATGCTACTGGCTAGGTCATTTATGAATTTAATTTCTGTCTTCATTCCCCAATTGTTATTCCATCCATTTCAGCAGTGGAGACAAGGCTGCAAGTTCACAGTGCAAATAAGGAATCAAGAGCTCACCTACTAAGTCCCACTCTCCATTTGAAATATAGCCAGATATATCTGCTTCTTGCATTTGTAAGTCCAAGGACCAGCCTCCGTAAGTCCAGGATCCAAACTTCAGCTTACATTTCTGAACATCAAATGGAAACCAGCGCACATCTATGTAGCATGAGCTTTTAAATATGCCTAGGTGAGATTTTAAACAAGAACACTTAATTTGAATGCTTGTTCCACATAATTTCATGTACATTTTGTAACCAGCATTTTTTCTACATCGTGCCTTCTGTTTTTCACTTGTAAAGCATATTTAATCTCAGTCATGTCTTGACATGTAAAGAGCAAAAGTCAGTCATAGAAAAGGGAAAGAACTGTACCATTAATGTTTTGATGTTATTAACTATTTTTTAAGATACTCTTCCATTTTGGCACGTAATGGAAGAATATTTAGAGAAGAACTCAGATTTCTAGATACAGTATTTCAGAAAGAAATGAAGCGGAATATGTAATCTGTTTATATTTCTTTTACTGACTAAAGCAAGAAATCCTGAATTATAAGAAATTCTGAAATATTATTTGCTGTATTATTAGATTTATATGCTCTTGATTTACTCAGGAAATCTAGCTTCTTATTTTCACTTGTTGAGTCAGACCCTGTCCTTCAGCAGCTTTCAGAATTGAATTGAAAATCCCCCACCAAATGGAACATCTTAAATCAAGAGAGCATCTTAAATGAAGAGGCAAACCCCTGAAATCCTCTGGAGATCTTAGGCAGAAAACCTAATTTGTCTGGAAAGCATTGGCTCTACTGCTGTAGTTTGCAAAACTCTGATACTAGGAAGAGTTAATTCTAGTGATTATGCTAATTGAGTTGGGGAACAGAAACAGCGCTCCACTGCTATACATCCAGACTAAAAATTGTTTTGATGAAGCACTCAGTGAATCATTTCAAATAGAAATGCATCCAAGATGTTACAAAGCATCTTACTGTAAAGTTACATATTAATAAAAGAAACACTAAAATAAAAATTTATTGAGGCATTACCATGATTTTAACAAACAATATCATTTTAGAGTAAGTACTTCCAAACTTCTGAAATTGTGCATTATGACAGAAGAATTTACATAATTGTAATAAAACATGTATCTTTTATAGTGGCTTCCATGCAAAGGTGTTAACCATGTAACCATAATGCATCTAGGCTTACATCTGTCAGATTATGCTAGCTCTACAAATAAAATATAAGAGAATTTATGGCAAATTTGAAACCACACCACACATAAGTAATCTGTCAAAATTTATGACATGCAAACAGCCTACCTGGTGGCAGGTATTGGCAATGTCCTGAAGAATTGACTAAAACATTAGTGTGAAAAGTAGCATCAAATCTTTCATCAGCACTAGAACAAGGGAAAAACGAAATGGGTTATTTGCTCTTTGACTGGCTGAAGAATGTCTGGGACAAGTCTGTTCTCATTAAAGGACTATGTCACCCCAAAAACTTGACAGCTTTTTCCCTGTCACCAGTTTTCTGTGGCCTCAGAGTAACTGGTCTGATACTTCTGGGTTTGGTTCTGATTAAGAACTGTAACTGAAGGTGAGCCACCTCATTCTTGCTGCTCACCTGCCCACTAGATTCATTATAGTGCCTTGACTCTATTGATTTCTATTCGGAAAGTAAGCACTTTTTAAAAACTTCTCAAGCAACTGTACAGGGAGATCTGTTCTCTTGCTGTCTATGCTAACAGCAGCTAATGGATATGAGGAGATGGATACTCCAGTGCCTGTGCCTTCCTACCTCTTTGCACGGGTGAACATTATTACTGCATGTCATACATGAGACTCTTCAATGCAGCTCCAGCCTTCGTTACCTACCTCAGAACCCACAAACTGGGTTCAGACCGGAAAAAAAAAAAGGCAGCCCTATTCAAGGTGTCAGTGTAGTGGTGCTGTCCTTACAAGTCTCTAGAAGAATTACAATGTCATTTGGAGAGTGCTCCAAATTATGAATTGGCAGCTACTGCCAAGGAATATCTCAGCTATATCAGGCACTATGTCCCAGGAATTTACCAGGCATGAATATTTTAAGAACTTCTATATGGGAAGCCCAATGAGACATAGGCTACTGTATTTGTTGTACTGTTTGTAGTCTCCAACCTGTCTCCTTGTGGGGTGGGTTGGCACACGAGGCAAAGGCAGAGCCAGCTGTGCTGGGCAGGGCAGAGGAGTCACACAAGCCTCAGAGTCTGGATTCTTGCAGCAATCTGAACTTTGAAAACCTGTCCATCTCTAGATTGATTGGAACAAGACAAGTCTCTGATGTCTCTTTGTGTATTAGTGGTTCAGTATCTCATAATTTTCTAATCACCTTTTAAGACATCATCAGAAAAATAGAGTAAAAATCTGAGATGGGCATAAAGTGAAATATTCATAACTCTAGCAGAAAATCAAGTACATTAAAAGGTGTTTATTAGCAGAAAACCCCTTATTGAAATACTTTGAAAAGAGTACTCTAATATTTGATCTATTCTGATGCAATTTTTATATCTCAGAAGCTAAAATAAAGCAACTGTTATTTTAGACACTTTTAATTTGAATTTTTTAATTTGCTTTTTATTTTCCCCTTATGTATTTGAAGAACTTAGATTTTTAAAAATATCTGGGCTGGTCTGTGAAATATGCAGACAAGAAAAAGCTAAATCCAAATAATTACTTGCCCATCTGGAGTTGCACTTCGTCCTGTGGTGAGCAGAAGGCTCACAAGTACTGAAAATACTTGCAAGTATTTAATTCGAACTTTGAAGAGAAGCAGAGAAGTCTCAGTATTGTGTATGTATGATGCCTGATTCTAGCACGCTGAGGGGAAAAGGCAGTTCGGTTCTAAGGCCATTGAACCAGTGCAGGCCACTCCTTCAGCTTCACAGCTCATGGTTGGCTTCTCCCAGTTTGTGTTGCAGTTCCTCTCCCAGCTGAAGCTCTAATTCTTCTCCTTCCACATCTTGGCTCCCTGTTTTTGTGATACTTGTAAGAAACTGATGCTGCAAAGATCTCTACTGAGTGCACTGCCAAGTTTGGTAGAGGATACTGGGGAGAAGGGCAGCAAGATCACACACACATTTACACAGGTGTGCACGCACACAGGTGCGTAAGTCTCATTTCCTTAGAAAACCAGACCTAAAGTCCTCCAACAAGCTTCTGTATTAGACAAATAATTGCTTTGACTTCAAACTAATAAGGGTTACATGATGGAATTCAAATAAGTAGTCAAATTTAGGATGTAAAAATATCCATGCCACACAAATTACTTGTAAAGTGGAAATTAATGACTCCTAGACTAGGTTCTGTTGTCTTCCTCTGGAGCGGAGGGCAGTTAAACACCAGGGAGTTGCTTCTAAGACCTTGCTGCTGTTTCTGGTAATTGGCAAAAACAGAATTTTCCCAAGAACACAAGTGATCAAGGAACCTTGATTGCATTGCCACATGACTTTGCCTTTCATAGGCACATTCTTAAAAGAGTATCAAGTGGTACTCAGATTCAAATATGAAAATCTTCTTTTCTGAAAAAGGAGCATGTGTTTTTCTATGCTGTGCTTCTAATCATTTTTTTGAAATGCACTGCTTCAATTGGAAATGCACCAAGTATCTAAGACTCTGCTTGAAGAGACTGGACAGAAATGTAATGATAGAAAACCATTTCTGCTACCGTTCTTCTTCAGGGTATAAGCACTTGAAAGCAGATAGTGATTACAGTACATTGAGATGACAAAGCTGTACCTAGAAGATAGAATCCTGTTGGGACCTAACCTCAGGTTTATAAAACTGGAAAAATGGAACTGTTAAAATGAGACGTACTTTCCAGAATTTTTGTCATTCCATGAAGTACTGAACACTTTGTGGCCATTTGAAAAAAAATTCCACCAGAAATGAGCACTTTTAGTAAGTGTAGTTAAAAGTGGAAGATAGCCCACAGGACACTAACACAGTCAATCCTGGAATCTGTACAAAGGCCAAGATTTTCTTTCCTCAGAAAAACTACAGATGAACTGGCCCTGCTCTCCCCACAATAGACTGGTTGTAAAATTTAATCAACTGCCACAATTTCTCTGTACTAGGCTGCAGCAAGATGTGTAAGGACTCAAGACATAGTGAAACATTCATTCATTAAAATTGAAAGTGAATTTATAGTTCATTAATTTCTCTGTAACTGCAGATGTATATCCCTAGTGAAGCATAGAAATTGAAAGCATCTATCTCAAAATGGCATGTCACTAGAAGGGAACATCATAATATTCCCAATGCAATTTCATACACGAATAAGAATCTATTTTAAATAGCTTTGCTCTCTGACTAAACTCTGCATAAGATTTTTGGATTAAATATGTGTTTGCAATAGAGAAACTGTAGAATAATTATTTCATGACTGAGTCATAGTTAACAATCCAAAGATTTGAAAACCTGTATTAACAGAAAAATTGGGGTTTCAGTTTTTCAGGTTATTGTGACCCTTCTCATTCTATAAAGCACTCCAGCTACAGTTAGCATGTATATATTAATATTACTAATGTCTAAAATATTACCCTTTCATTTTGGATATACTTAAATACTGAAGCCTAAATTGTCATGCATATTGCAAGTCTCTCTCAGGTATGTGATATATATGAGGAAGAATATTGTCATAACTCATTTTTTTGGAAACCACTAAACTGCTGTTGTAGAGTACCAATTTTATGGCATACACAGCGTGTCATTCATCAGGACAATGGAAATGAAGGTGTCATTTGTCAGATTCTCCCAAGAACACTGTCACTGATGGAATCAAGGTAGCTAGGGATAACTGCTCAAGAAAATAAATTTGTATTGAAAACTACATTAAGATTAATGTTTCAAAAAATACCTGTCTCAGGTATCAGGCTGCTCCATTTTGTGTACACAGCATTTGAAAGAGTTTTTTAGGCTGGTTTGTGGACAGCTTGCCATGCTTAAACCAGAAGTGAGCAGTAATCTTGCCAGGCAGTTACCTTGAGTACAGTGAACTGCACTGGAGCTCACCTCAGATCACTCAGTGTTAGCCGTGCTTCTGGGAGAAGCAATGCCACAATGCAGGCCCTGCAGAGAAGTACCTCAGTGCCTGACAAGTGCTGCCACTGCGTGCTGTTATCCCATTATTACAGTTCAACAGCACCTGTGATTGCAACATTAAACACAGGGGTGGACACCAAAAGGCAAATGGGAGCAAAACTGCAGCTGACACATTGGGAACAGCTATTCTCTAGGTCTTGTTGCAACAAAAAGCAGCTCCTGAAGTGGGAAAGGAGATCAGGTTGATAAACACAGCAGGGTGTGTTCTTAGTAGACACATGGCAGAGAAACAGAGGAAAGAATGCCATCAGGAAGACAAAAAGTTCATGTCATCTGCACAGGCAATGAAACAATGTACCCTGGCTACCACAGAAGAGCCAGTGCTACATGTACAGAACAGATGTAAATTCTTTCCAGTACCTGGGCAACAGCACACAAGCCCAAAACAACGGCAGCAAAAGGCAAGTTGTTATAGAGCAGGCAGCTCTCATCGTTTTATATTTTGAACTAAATAAATTCCACAATGGGAACTACCACGTAACAGTACAGCCAAAGCAACTCTCAATGTCAGCCAAAGGTTCTGCAGTGGACTGATGGCAATCTGTCTGTCCCTGGTACAGGCCCAACTCAGAACAGTTTGAAGAGAGCAGCAAATATCCCAGCTATTTTCATAGCAGGAGGAAGGAGTGACACCAAAACTGGACATGGAAAAATGCAAAGATCCTTCCTGGCAATTACCTCTCCTGTCTGTAGCAAAACTCAAACTAAAACCTGACAAGCAGGCAAATATCAGATTTGAATTCACCAGTAACCATTTAAAACAAAAAATTTAAGAGAAAATTATCACTATCCATACCATGAAACACCATCTCGTAAAAGCCACTCAATTAGAATTGGTAGTAGGGACAATGTTGTTATTCACAAAGTATTTACAAATATGTCCTTCTGTTCTGTGAACAGGAGACTGGTAATTTTCCAGTATTCCAAACACCTAGAAATTTTTGGAAAATTATTTTTAAATCTAGGCAATTTGATGAGATTATTATGTCATTTGCCTTGCCTTATCTTTGTGTTTGGACAGGGCGTTAGAAAACATCATGTAGGCTCCCTTTCCCATGAAAGGTTGGAGCAGCTGAGCTTTCAAGGTCTTTCCAACATGGGATATTTTGCAATTCTATAATTCTATGATCTTCTCTCCATCCCCACATGTGCACACAAAAAAAAGTGTGTCTACCTGTTATAGAGAAGAATATCGGGCTTCCAAATCAGTCCATCGGGGAAACGGACATTCTTCACTCCTGGGTATTCAGACACATTCCACTGTAGATAATGATCTGTCCAGTACTAAGCCATACACACAAAAAGTAGGTTAGGTCATCTCATCCACTGGTTTACTGTAGTTCTCCAGGGACTGGATGGGCTGAAACAGTAGGTGTTCTCTTGTTTAGCTTCAGGGAGTGAAATGTTTGGAAAGGGTGAATTAGGCCACCTAGAGCTCAATGGAACTCAAACCCCTCATTTTCAATTCATGCTGCAGTGCACATAACAGCCTAGAAGAGATTTGGGGTGCTTGTGTTTTATTGTTCACACTGTCTCAGGTGCCAGTTTGGGATTGAACTGCTTTTATAATTCATACAGTAACTTCCATTATCTTCATAGACAACTTTGTTTTCTGTTGTTGGAAATTCTCAGGTTGTAGTACCTCGCTAATAGCCATGGAGTAGAGCAGCCAGCATTCACTGCTGACAGAAGATGACTGTGATGCCACAAGGTTAGTGCCAGCGTAGAAGGTCTTGGCAGCTCCTGGGGCCTGGTGTTGGGCAACCTCTGAGGCAGCTGCTCTGTAGCACTGCTCGGTCCCACAAATTTCCTGCCTGGCTGGAGCTTCCCCTGCCAGAGGCGGCTGCCCTGGGGCTGCCTGTGCTCCTTTCAGCCCAGCCCTGGCTGCTGTCACAGGCAGGCTGTCACAGGCAGGCTGGCACAGTTGCACCAGTGGGGCTTTGATCTGAGCTCAGCACTGCTAAATCCCACACTCTGCCACCACCATATGGTGGTGCACAGCCATAAACAAGAGCAGAGCCCCAGCCTGCAGCCAGCTGAGCACTGTGGCAGCCCCAGCAAGCTGCTTACCTCCTGCACTCCAGGGAAACAGTACCATCAGCTGCTGTATTTTCCTGAAATTGAGGTTGTACATCACTCTTTACTATGCAAATGACTTGCCATGATACTAGGGTGGTTCCTGTTGTGCACGAAGGGTATAAAGAATAAAGTTCAATTTGTTTCACAAAATTTACAGATTTTTCTCTTATAATGTCTATGCTTCATTATAATGTGCTTCTATCTCCACATTATCTTGTTTATGCTAACTTTGCTTGGCTGTAGGCGTCATGTAACTTACAGTGAAGACTTGTCCAGATTTACCAAGCTGTTGCAATGCCAAATGTTAATTTCTTAAATGTAAACTTTTAAATGGGGGAGTAAATGTAGTACACTTACCCCTTCAGTCTAGTGGTCCTTGTGAAAATGTTTGATCGACATTAAGGTCAGGATAAATTGCCAGTGAGTATTGTGGAGGTAAATGTTATGGTCATTCTCATAGGGTATTCGCATCAAACTGGTCTATGTAATTCCTTGCATTACTGTCATAGGCAAGTTTTAGTTTGATAACACCAAGTAAGTCCCCAGTTAGCTGCATGCTGCTGGTATTCAAATACATTCTTGTACCTTTACAACAGCATAAATTACCATTTTGATGCATTCAACACAACTAATAGCATTCATCATGCAGCTTTTGTAAAGTGTTTACTATACTTATTCTTGGTCTGTGCTTCTATATTTATCTCATTTATTTTTTACAATGAGTTTGTAGCAAAACTGGACAAAAGATCTGAGTCATGCACTGCTTTTTCCTTTTGCCTTACTGATAATAGTTTTTTATGGAAATCTTCAATTATTTGGCTCTGTTCATAGTTTTTGTTTTTACAGTTTTCTAGTTAAGATACATGTGTTCATCTATACACAGCTTCTGTAAGCTGATCAACTGCTTCTCATCTTTTATCAGAAATTTTACATACATTTTCCCAGTAAACTGTTTTACATGGACTTCCTCGTAGACACATGTCACTGTATTTTTTTAACACTTTGTGTAATGTAGAAGTCCTGAGGCGACAAGATACATCTGTTTTTCCCAAAGGCCAGCAATGTAAGCAAATAAGCTGTGTGGGTCTGAGGCATTGAAAGCCGTGGCTCTCGTGGCTTTGGGTGACTCACTCTCAGAAGCTGCCAGAGCAGCTGCACTCACTGCCAGCTGAATGCATCCTGGATATCAACATACCCAATCATTTCCTATCCCAACTTACGTTAGGAGTTACCATGGCCACTACACTGTAGCACAGGGTGATGCTGAGTGACGTAAAGACAATTCAAGGGCAATAGAAAACTTAATATTCAAGTCTGGATTAGAGATAATGTTAAGCAGATTTTACGGTTGCTCTGTTAGCCTTGTGTACAAAGTGCTCACCCATCCAGCAGGGCATGAGCTGCTTCATTTTGCTTTAACTTTAGAGCTACTGTAGCTGAAGCACCTTTAATTTGGATTAAAATAGCAAAGAGCTCAGGGTGCTTAGGTTAGTACCAACCTGTGTGACCAGGCAAGGCTCCTGCTGTAACTTAGATCAAGTTTTAGATTTTTGATGCTGAGCAGTATTGCCATGGAGATAGTGGCCAGATGAAATAGTCTGCATGTATAAATACTAGATTTATATTCCCCTTTCTCCCAGGTTATTTTTTGTATTTAAGTATTTTGGTGATGATTACATAAAATGTATTTAAGATAGATTGCTGATTATACACACATATATATCAAGGAATTCAGTGGAGAGGGATTTCAGGGAAAAACTTATTTAGATCATTTAGAATAATAAAATGACATATGTTAGCCTTAAGCATGCTTCGAATCTGTCTAGAACACCAATAATAGGAAGTTAATATGCAAACACTTATTTTATGTGTACACAGGCCATGATGAGTGGCTACTTTTTTTGTAGTAACCAAGTGAGCTGCTCATTGCAGTCTTAACGTGCTCTATATCCAGTATATGCTCAGGTGAATAAATCAAAAGAAATACAGAATGTATAATATAATCAATGATTTTCTTAGGGGGAAAAAAGACAATCTCAAAAAAGATAAGGATGATGTGAGATAAAAGAGAAGGAAAATAAATTATAGCCTCTTGAGTAAGAATTGTTGTCTCTTTTCCTGGTAAGAAATCATAGCAACTATAATCATTGTAGCTAAAAGCCAAAAGCATATTATATTTGACAGTTTTAATCTTGCTGTACAACAGGCCTGTAAAACGGCATGAGTTGACTGCTTCTTCCATGTCAGATTTTCCTTGTGTATAAATGGAACAGCCATGCTATCCTTACAGGTCATCGGAATAGTCTTTCATTTGTTTCCTAGGGCCTACATCAGTGCAAGTGAGGTGCTCTACCGAAAATGTTACAGTAAAAGAAAAAATAATGCATTTAAACTGAATGAGCTGGTAAAAGAAACTGAAAGGTATAAAGTTTCTGCAGAAGCAGCATGATTGTCTGGGATAATAAAAATCTTCTGTAAACCTTTACTTAAACCAAACAGTTCCGTTTCTGTAATACTGATGGGAATTCAATTAATGGCAAATTCTCATCCATGCTGCTATAGATGGAGAAAACTCCATGTCACCCTGTCTTCGCAGAGCTTATGACAAACTTATCGTGGAAATGTTTGTGGATGCATTAGGACTCCACAGGAGTTAGCATGCTAAGAAGCACCTTGTTAATTCTAAGTCATAATGTAACCTTTCAGAGAAAACAATTTCAAAATAGTCTCATAAAGTTCTTGAACAGTCTATTATCTGTTCCATTTATTAAAAAGTGATTGAAAATTAACTACTGCCCAGCAATGCTGGCCATGAGTTAATGAGGACAAAGTTCTCTGCTGTGGTATGTAATGGTAGGAAAGAAAATCTGACATGGAAGAAGGAGTCAACTCATTTTTTTTACAGACCTGAAAGTTTTCTAAAATTCAAACCCCTCACCAGATTAAACTCTAAGACTGAACAGAAAACCAAACATAGTTTCTAAACTTACCATTTGTAGCCAGATATTTGTTGTTAATACTTGATTCTTTTCATCCTGGAAAGAAGGATAATACCAGTAAAATGCAATTGACTATTATAAAATAGCCAGTTGTGCTAAAGTACCTTTCAAAGCAATGAGAATTGTTGCCACTTACTTATTGCAACAGAAGTTTTCACAGCTACTTTTTAATTTCAATTCGTATTACCACAGTCAGTCAAACTGTTTCCTGGGGGTATCCTTCTGCCATACTCTTCCCTGGGGCCCTTCTTCAATAAAGAATCTCCAAAGGCAAGGCAGATTAAAGCAGGGGCTGCCTGTATCACCTTTCGTAGGAGCAGCCCTCTCAGTAATTAACCTTATCCACTGGACATATGCAGACAGTAGAAAAAATAATGAGCAAAGTGTGGCTAAGCTCAGACAATGGGTGTTGAGGCCATTCTGAGGAGCTTCTTAACAGACAAGTAGCACCACTCATGTCAGCAGAACTATACAAAAAAGCGTTGCATCAGCTTTACCAGAAAACTCTTGTCAGGGCAGAATATTATTATTTTTTTAAGGCCTTTCCCCTGGACTTCTGTGACTATTTGATGTAAGTTCAGGTGACAGAGTAGGCATCTTAATGCTAAAGTTCTAGAGTTTCTTTACTTCTCAGACACAGGAAAATATCCGTGACCTTTTTCTGTGGAGGTACCGTAGCAGTATCCACCTGGGTTGTGTGAAGCTAATGGAATATAGTATGTATCCAGTCAGCATTCCACATTTTCCAATCTGAGCACACAATCCCTGTCCCAACACCAGTCAAAGCTCGATTTACAGTCTAAGTGTCATAGGAAATTCAGTCACCTGTACAGCCTCAACTGGCAGAGTTGTTCATAGGTGTAGACCTCAACTTACATCTGTCACTCTTGAACTTAAATGTTGTTCCTAAATGCCAAAAAATGGCCAAAAATGTCTAATCACATTTGATACAATAAAAAAACCCTTTTTAAAATAATACACTTTACTAAAGGTCAATATTTTTCCTCTTCTGCTCTTGTTTTGTGAACTACTAACCAAGAAGAACTCCTGAGAGACCTTTCATTGCAGCCATTTTAGATCAGCACAATAGTAGGAAGTTACATAGCATGCAAAATCAAATACCCTGCAAGGGACAATGGCATTTTTAAAACAAGAGAAGCCTTTTGAGGAGCAGCATCAGTAAATGTATGACAATGTTACTAGGTTGTGTATAATCACAACTAAATGTACAACATACAAACAAATAGAAAGATTTTAGATAAAGGTCACCAATGTTCCTGAATAAAGTCCACCCCCAAATGCACACTCCTACCTTGCTTTAAAACAAAAAGTAAAATAAAAAATATAAATAATCACAGACCACAGCTAGTCATTCAGTACTTTTCCTCTCTATTTTCTGCTTCATCACCTCCATGAACCTTTTTCAAAACTATCTCAAGTGAACAACTAATTTAAATGGCATCCTGCGGAAACAGGTCTCTAACCATTTGGTTTCAGAAATCCATTATTAAGCTCCACTGAATTTGCATGGTGAAGGCATTGCTGAAGATGTCAGCCAGCCAAAGCAGTAATTAATTTACAATAGTAGCTGTTATTCTCTAGCCACATAAACATTAATTTGGAACCTCTCTCAACAACCTGCTTATAGTGTTAGAGCACAACAAAAGTAGTTTGCATGGGATATTTAATTCATGAATGAAGAAACAATCCTTAAGAGATCATTCACATCATCATGAACTAAAGGCTATTGAGAAGTGTTGCCAATTAAGGACATGTAAAACCTACATGTTTCTATTAATCATAGCCAATTTTAGGTGAGATGTAATTACTGCCAATGATAACTTATCCTCCAAAGTTTGATAGTATTTTCTCAGAGCTCTGTGTGCTGTCCCAGGTGAACATGACAAGTTCCTATAAAGCAATGTCCCAGCTCAGCCCCTGAGCAAAGCTGAGAGCACCACTGCTATGTGGTTTCTCTGCACAGGCATAACTGGCAACTCAAAGGTGCAGAGCAATTCGGAATCCATTGTGTTGTGAGAAGCCTGTTTCAGGACTATTAGCTGAATGGCATGTACTCCTGCATGGTTAAATCCTGAGTTAAACTCTCATTTTATTCCCAGTGTGATATCTTTCTACACTTGAATGGCCTCAGCTTTAAATTAGTGATTTTTCAAAAAGTCCTTTTCAGCAGCCAGAGATTGCACTGAAGCCAGAGTGTTGCTGGTGCTTAAGCTGATGCTGTGCCACAGGGATGTGCTGGGAGAGCCTGAGCCCACAGCACAGGCACATGAACTACTTTAGGAGTAGCAGGAGGGAGCCCTACTATCAGTGCAGATCACAGACCCAGGCTAGAGAGCCACCACTGAGCACTCAAAGTAGCAGAGCTGAGGGGGACAGCAGACTTTTAAACCAGCTGTGCTGCTGGCAGGATGATTCAGCTGCCTGCCACTGCCAGGCACATGGCAGAGCCATCACAGGTTGGCATGCAGGACACTCTGCAAGCATATTCTGAAAGCCGAGAGTTATTCTGAAGTGTGATCTTTCACTCAAACCTAGCTCAAAGAGGCTATTCTGAGAGCACTGACTCAAATGTAACTTGTACTGTGAAGACAACCCCTGCATGAAGATGGCCCATGCTGTTTTCATGGTGTTTCTTTCTGTTATTTGAAGCATTTAGAGCCTGAAAGAGGGTTACATATGAACTAAGTAATTTCCACTTGGATCGCTATATTTAAGGTTCCATCCATGTTTGAATCATAAATCCTACCATTGCTCCTCACCTATAAAAACTTTATTGCCTGCTGAGGCTTGGTTTATAGCAGTGTTTTGGGTTTTTAATACTGTTTATTGGAGCAAACAATTTCCAACATTTTAGTCATTACTGGATTGACTCACCCATCACTAGCAGAAAGATTCTTATTTTAGAGGGCTTGTCACTCTCTGTATCCCCAGGTAAAGCTGGTGACAGGAGACATCCTGCAGGGTTTCTCCCTGCTTAGGAGAGTTTTTTGGACACTGTTTTAAATTCTTCACAGCAAACTACATTAACACTCTTCTCATCAGAGTTGTGCACTACCTCCCCATAAGATGATGGGTGGGCTTGAAATGCTTCATAGGACTTCACCAGTTTTTGTCACTTCATTTTGTATACACTTAGAGAACACTTCATGTGTTTTGAAAACAAAAAACAAGGTTGCTCCTATTAAAAACCCTTTCTACTATAAAGGAAGAAAGAAAAATGGCTTCACAATATTATCTGAGGTGTTGGAGAACCTTCCCAACAGAGAATGAGACCAGACACCGTATCACACTTGGATTGGTGTGGTTTTTCCCCCACGCCAGCTGCTTTAGGATACTTGCTGTTCAGACAGTACTGGCCAAGTAGCCCTGCTAATGGAGAGTTAGGTTTCCTTGGCACAGTGGGAGGTGGGTGGGAGGCTGCTTTGGCCTACTCTATCCATAACTACAGTCAGGATCTGAGAGGACAGATGGCAAATTGCTACTGCGCTGTTTGTCATGTATTTTGTGGCAGTGCAGTTAATGAAGGGAAAGTAGCTGACATCGGGAGACTTGAATGGTCCTTCATTCATTTTTGAAGGTAGAGGTAATAATTTCTACAGGTCTTTGAAGGAAATTGCACTGTCTCCATTTTTTCAGTTCCCACTCCTGCTATTGTCTGTTTTTTCAATTTATACAATCCATCAGACTGATCACCTTTGGAAACACAGTTACGAGAGTCTCAAATTATCCTTCCCTTACCCTGTGTTCATCAGAATATATAAAAGAAGAGATAGAAACTTGACAATGCTCTGTGAAGGGTGTAAGCCTGGACACTATAAACTTGGTAAGGACATGTGTCCTTTCAAATGGATTTCAGCACATGCAGCATCCACATTAGAAAAGCTATGCAGCAACTGCAACGGGAAAAATAACTGAAATAAAACTGCATGCCGAGAGAGTGGCATGCAGTGATGTGCAGCATCTAGCAAGAAACACATAATTCCCAGGGGACTAGCATAAGGTGATCTCCTGACTAAAATCTATGAGCTGTAATTTCTGCACTTCAAATTTAGATTCTTTATGTTTACATGGTTGAACCTCACCTAAGTTATAGATGAAGTTATGGCTCTTTGAACTGGGCTTCCATTACTTTGAATCTTAATAAAGACTTTGTAAGAACATTTTAAGACATCACTTGTTACAGCAGAATGCTATGTTCCTGATTGTTACCCTCTAGCAAAACTGAAGCTACTAACTGTAGTCTGAAGTTAACAACACCCTGACAGCCAGTGAGAGACATGTAAGACACTTTCTTTACTGATTTTCACTTTTGTGTGCTTGAATGTCATCCTACTGAAACCAGCAGGTTAGTCAGTTCATTAGCTCTTACTGTCTCAGCACTTGTTCATTAAACATTCTCAACATCTTCTGATCCACAATGTCAAATTACCTGTGCCTAATGACATTTCCCCCCCATCATTTACAATCCTGTTATGTTTAACTTTTGCTTGGGGTTTTCTTCCTGTTCTTTCAAGGTCATGCACTGAGCTCACTAAACTGTATCAGCTGAAAAAGCCTGAATTCCTACAGAATTAGTACTGAGAGGATGGGCTACAGGGTGAGTTAAGCACTCATAAAATGGCCGGGTGACAAAAGATGTCCTTATGTCCATACTTCAGGCAGCCAGAATGACAGGATGAATCCAAGATCCTCAGAAGTTATGGAGAGAAGTGAAAGGGCTGCACTTCCCATCCCTGCCCATGGTGCTGGTGCACAGCAGCACCCTGTGTGGCCAACCTGCAGGAGAGTCCAGAGGAGTGTCTCCATATTCCCCCACCTGCAGCCCTGAGAGCACCAAAGTGACCTCTCAGTCTTCCCACACAAAGTCACCCTGGGGGTCCATTGCAAATATACTCTCCTCATGTGCTGAGGTTAAAGCTAAACTTTTCTATTAAAGGTGGCTCAAGGCTTCTTAGTCATGCTGGCAAAATTGAATTTTGCTATCTCAGTGGTGAGGATAAAAATCACTTACTTAAAAAAGCCATCCTGGTGCTTCTGCAGGGACACTGAAATGAAGACTGCAACTGCTGGCCAAGGACTACCCCTGATCACCCATAGGTGTGGGCTGGAGCTGCAGCCAGTCTTGATCTTGAAGAATGTAGTAGAGGGAATTAAGAATTTTGGGGAGATTTGTATAGGAATAAAAAGCCAAACAAAGAGTTGTCAATGTGAAACAGGTTGTTCAAGCAGTATAAAGATGAAGAAAAAGTCAGTGTACATGATTTGTGAGATAAAAGTTTGGAATTCCTGATGCCTCTTCCCTACCTGACTTCCCTTTCACCATGAAAGAAATAGGCCAGTGCAATAACCCTTCACTTCTCCAGTGGTCAGCAATAGACCTTTTTATACAGTAAAATTATTTTGACTGAGCTTACAGCACATATTTCAAATTATGCAGAAAATGCTGTGTAAACAGTTATTCCCACTGCATAAATAATATTAATAATATTCCATGGTCCAGCATGTGAGACTCAACATCAGGAACAGACCACAGAATGTTTCTGATTTCTTAAAAATAGGTGCAAAAGACAGAAAATTATTCCATAAAATGTCAGAAGTGAAAAATATAAATTTTCACTGTTGCACAGCATTTTTTGAGACCATTTCAAACTTAAACACACATTTTTATTTGTTGTTCTGACTTTTGCCATACCAGTGACAGTTTTGTATAAAAGCAGAGCTCTGGCATTTATGACTTAATCTTGTAGTGTTAGAGCCTCCTGCTGGGAAAGCCAGGCTCCTTCAAAACTAGAGCAACTGTTGCAAACTGTTGTTCAGCCGGAGTTGAACAGCACAGTCAGGATGTTGTGCCAGTTCTGCATGACCTGGCCTTGGGGTGTTAATGTTAAACGAGGGCCACTCCCTTCACATCAGCGGCTAATTTGCCCTGATTCTGTTGGTGCAAAGAATCTCCTGAAAAGTTGGTCCTCATTATTTTATACTCAGCCCCTAATTAGTGATGTTAGTGAAAGTTGAAAATTTTTAGGACATCACCTTCTTTTCCACCTTCCACTGCAAAGCAAATTTAGCCTGAGGTACCTTAACAGCTAGGATGATACCTGTCTGACTCTTGCCACCTGCTAACTCAGACTCTGGCTCCTTCAGACCTTTAGAGATAATTGCAGCTGTGCTCAGGATTTAGTTAAGTATCTCCTGTAGCATTAAGGTGAGTTTTATAGTGAAGTCTCCAAAACCCAGCCTGAAAATGTCTTCATTACTTGGTGTGCTTCTTGATCTTTGATTTAATTTTTTCTAGCTTTTTTTAATCAAAGAATTAAACTATAAAGGCCAACCAAAATGTGAGTAGTTAATTAAAATGAAATTTGATAACTTCTCTTCCACTGAGCTCTTAGGTTTATTAGACTTGTGATGGATGGCATATGAATGGCTCTTCATACAGTCTGCATGCTGGAGGTCTTTGAAATAAAAAATGGCTCAGGAGAATTGCTCCTGACTGGGAAAAGTGGAGGTTTGTTGATAGAGATAACACAGATGGAACAGATTGCTGCCATTACCCATTTTGATTTTTTAAGAAAGTTGACTTTGGACTGTAAATTTAATGAGGAACAAGGCAATAAATGGCTATTCTGGGGCTAACTGTGATACTTAAGTGTTATATTTGGGAAACAGGCAGAGTTTCCCTCTAGGGACACCTCTTCCTCACATTAATTTGTGATACAGTGAGTAAAGTTTATTGAAGTCCCCTAAATCTTTAGCATTTTCCTGGTTTGGGCTGGTTTCACTTCTACCAAGAGAAGGGCCAGGCTGAGCAGGCCAGTGTGAGCTCAGTGTGGATGGAAAGCAGCCTGTGGTGCTGGATGCAGGGGGTCCTGGGACAGGGGGTGCAGAGGCTGTGCTTGAGCCACAGCGAGCTCCTGTTTCCATGGGATAGAAACTGCAGTAGGATGGTCTGCAAGTCACTAGGCCACACTCCTGAGGAAGAGCATCCAGCAGCTGGGAGGTAGAGAATGGAAGAGGAGGAAAGGAAACCTCCAGGTGAGAGTGGTGGACAGGTGCTCTAGTTTACAGTTCTGGTCTGTCTTTAACACTTGTGCCAGCACAGATTTAATACAAGGTTTACTATGAGCTTACACACAGTTACAATTCAGACTTAGTAACTGTAGAGTTTGACCTATGTGGAAGTCTGAAAAAAACAGGGATTTTCAGGTATCTGTTCTGCACAGGTATTGAAGCCTGGAGTTCCTCTGTCCCATGCACTGTTCAGGTGTACACAGAGTGAAACAAAACAGTGAGGAAGTAAACCTGAATACAACAGACAAGTATGCTTCTGCTTCAAGCTAAAGTTCTGTGGAAGTTGAAAGGTTTCTGAAGTTAAAATGCTAAAATATTACTAGAGCACTCTGTGCTGCTGGGATAGGAGGATAGGAGTAGATGTTCATTTTTGGCTTTTTTAATATCTCTTTTTTTTCTTAAAAATTAGAAAACTACAATTTGAATTTTACCTGGGTTAAGGTTGAGTTTGGAGTATGAGATAAAGAGTCAGATTACTTTGCTTAACCTAATTCGGGTGAACTCTGAGGGGGGTTATTTGTTTTGCCTTTTTTTTTTTATAACTTGTGCTGTTTGTGTCTGAAAAAGGCCAGCATTTTCTCCACACCAACGTGTCTTACATGCTTTTGCAAAAAGCATTTGCTTTCTCCCCAATTACTTTATATTGCTTTAAAAGAAAGGCAGTTTACTCAGACCATACACAGGTCTCCCCAGATGGATGCAAATCCATCACAGCAAAAAGCTGCTGCAGAAAGAGCATAAAAGAGTGACCTTAACTCTGAGCACACCATCTGTGTGAGGAGCCTTCTTAGGATGTAGGAAAGTCTTTGTGTTCCAGATATGCTCTATTAGGTCTGAGTTGTGCTGCCATTGGCTGCACCAGGGCTTTGTCCTGGCAGTGGGCTGGAGAAGTGGCTTTCACAGAGTTCCAGGAAAAAGAAGCTGAGATTATAAATATGTGTAAGAGCCTCATGATGTACCATTTTTGTTACCATGGGGATGTAATTGTAACAGCAGTCTGTCTTCTTTTTTTTTTTTTTCAGTACATCATTGTTAACAAGAGATTGTATTTAGATATGAACACTTTCATCTTTGCAAAGACAAGCAGGGATAAGACATACAAAATGAGCAGAGTACAGCATAACTAATCACATACATCAGCATACCTTGTGTGAAAAATATATTTTTGAAGAGCAAGTTGTATTTTTCAAGTTACGTTATGAATTTCCATGATTAGTTGTAGGTTTCACTCAGTTCAAATTTTGAATACAGCATAGAGTTTAAAGTGCAGTTAAATTTATTGCAAACATGCAAAGTAATAACTGTGTTCTGTTGCTTTATTTACAAATAAGTCTTGATTCCAGTATATTTTGTAGCAGACTTCTGTTGAGAGGACTGAACCCTGAAATAGGCTCTAGGTGCTGATTACCATTGCCAGTCTGACACAGACAGGCATGTCAGTTCTGAACACGGAATTTGGGAACTACCAACCATTCCACAAGATAAGATCAAACAATAGAGCCCCCATAGCCCCACTCATTACATAGTGTTAAAACCAGAGGGAATCAAAGCCTTTGAACACCGAAATTGAAAGGTCAGGTTATTTCACTTGAATGTACCAGCAGACTAAAGTTGAAGGAAAGTGTGTGTGATTTCTTCAAGGAGAGAAGAGAAAGTTATGGGAGAAAAAAGAGCTGAACCCAAAGCTGTCTCTTCCTCTCCCTGTGTGTGATCGGAGCACACAGCTCCAGCACCAGCCTGCTGCTGGCGTTCATCTATCCTATTTTTGTGAAGTGACAGCAACAAAAATTTCCACACCTGACCAGAGCACATTTTCCATGAGTTAGCATCAGCTGAAACCTTTGAGGAACACCAGAGCCACAGAGACAGAGGTATCGTACACAATCACGAGAAATAGCTCTGTGCACGACAAATGGACATATGTAAAGCCAGCTTCAGAGGATCAGACAGCACAGTGCTATTACTCATTCCAGAGAGTCTCTCTAACTATACTACATCCTACCTCCATCCTTCCAAGTACAGGAAAATTAAGCAAGAAGGAGTTGCTCCAAAATTCCTGTGGTATGTAACACTACCCATTATCTTCAATGTCTTGGGCTCTCTGTTCAATCTAGGATACAGCACAGACATCACCATGGCAATTAAAAAACTTCCTGGGAAGGGCAGAGTACAAAACACATTGCTTATCCTGCTGAATGTCTCTGCAACTCTTGACACAGAAGTATTGCTAAGAGGCTTCAATAATTCGAGAAGATGAATCGTATTACAGAGGTTCTAGTTATTCCTTACCCTATGTCCTCTGATAGACACATTTGAGAGTCCTCTTTTAAGGGTCTTCCTTTCCTGCTTTCCATGAAAATCCATACTGTCCCCAATTCTCTTATATGCCTGTAGAGGATCACTTACAAAGGCACTGAGAAACTGTGAGCTTAGCTGAAAGGAATACTTTGATGGAAATCAACCACATCTCTGTTTTTTCACAAATGCAGCAAGCATCGACTGAAATGTCAGAACACCTACACGGTCCTTCAGGCTGCTTTTTCCGCAACACAAAAGAGCAAATTCTCCTCTGTGAAAAGATTATTTCTGTCTGTGGGGACAGAGATGGAGTGAGCTCTCCAAAATCCATAAAAATGCTCATCTGAATTTCTTGAGCTCTGCCAGTGCTCATTACTTTTTCTGTCCTCAATCTTGCATTTAGTTTTGGAGATGGTGGGTAAGAGGCTTCCTTCCTTCCTTCCTTCCTCTCAAACCCTAAACCAGAACACTTGTGTAGTTACTGAGAGTAATTAAGGGGATGCTAAGCACAGAAATGTGCAAACACTCCTGACGGAACGCAACAAAAGCCAATAAAAGTTCAAAGTAGCAGTGCTGTATAATTAAACATGTGCATGGGTCCCCCAACTCTGCACATGGTTATTGATCATCTTCCCTTCAGGGTAGTTTTTTATGAGGAGCACACAAGGAATGAGGAGACAAGATTATAAACCAGGCAAATGTGGCTTCACATCACTACCAGATGATTTGGGAGAGATGAACTGGATGAATATCATATTCTTATCTTGCTGCCAGTGAGCAGCAGCATGGCTTCATGCCATGCTCTTAGTGCTTCACAGTTAGCTGTTGTTGAAGCCAGGGTTACCAGCCTTTTCTTTTTACAAATCAAATTCTAGTTGCAGTAACAGGCATGAAAATGCAAGCACAAGTGAAGGTTAAATCTGAATAGACATTTACTTCAGGCTGCTTTTGGTTATTCTTGGAAAATAAATCTTTTAATTTTGAATAAATTAAAAATAAATTGGCTAACACAGTAAATTATTTAAGTAATTAAAATTCTAAGTGAATTTTAAAAGATTTCTTTTTCTATATAAGTGCTTGTACAAATAGGCTCCCCACTGCCGACCCATTGTGAGATCTTTTTTTTTTTAATCTTTCTTTTCCATTTTTGTAACTCACAGATATATTTAGATTGGGAACAGTTGGATTGTTTAGTAGTCTATTCAGGCAAATACGGTGAAGAGTTCAGGAGAAACTGAAGAATTCACATCTGTATCATCTAAATTTGAAATAATTAACATTTGAATGTTTTTATGTTAATATTCTGTTCATAGATATAGAATTGTTTGCTTCCAATACATTGACAATACTTTGTTCAACTGCTGTCAGCAATATTAGATTTGTAAATGACTGGAAACTTGATAGCATGTGCTTTGCTGAGAGAAAAGCAGACACTGTATCCGTGGGCCTCTGAGAATGCAGCCCTGAGCAGAGACAGAGAACAGAAACAGAAATACCACCTTGCTTTAGCAGCACTTCCTGCCTTCCCTTGCCATCATCCCCAAGATTGCTGCAGCACATTCCTGCCAACTTGTAGACTCACACAGATCACACTACAGGAGTGGGGCTGAGGCCGTGATGGTTACCTGGGAGTTGCTTTTCCCCACATAAATCACCCAGCCCACAGCATCCTCCCACAGCACTTCCAGAAGCCTTTCCAGAAAGGAAATGGGTTCAGCAGGGGCAGCCACCTGTATTTGAACTCCCTTCATGTTGACATGTTGACACTGCAGTCAGAGGCAAATCAAACCCAGGAGGAACCCAGACAGCTCCCATCTTTCTGCGCACAGCAGAAGAGGCTTTCCCAAGGAGCAGCACGTTTATGGAGCGTGTAATTGGTCTGTGCAAGCAGAGACCAAGCCACACACACAGGGACAGGGCTCCTCCTCGGCTGGGGCTGAGGCCATGGCTCTCCCAGGAACATGGCAACAGGGAAACCATTTACCAGGCACACAGGGCTGCAAAAGCTCATCAAGCACTTGTACTTTAGGGAGCCACATCCTTGGCGAGTGCAGGTCAGTGGAGCTTCACTAGCCAAGAACAAGAACATTTATGAAGAAAAATACAGGACTTTCAATCTTTTCATACAAATTACCACAGACCATAACAAGCTGATCCATACTGGTCAAAACAAAAGATATGAACTTGTGTATTAAATAGTGACATCCTGTATTGTCTAGTATTTGAACGTGACAGTCTTTTTTAAAAAGAGGAACAACTCTGAATATTACAAGGAATATATTCATTTCAGTCCCAAACATCTGTGAATTAAAAGCTTTGTGTAAGACCAAGTATTAGCCAGATCTGACTCCCAGAAATTAGATCTTGCACTGTGATTTTGTTTCATTAGCTGATTAGTGAGGACTACTAATAATTACTAGATAATGTGACTTTGTAGGTTCTGTTGTTCTAGTAAGAGGCCCTGTGTAAAATGTGAAGCCTTTATGTGGTGGGCCCTGTGCTCTACAACAGTGTCACAGAGGAGTCTGTTTGCTAGCACCTTAGCCGTGCTTTTCACAGGAAGGTTACAAGCCTTTTTCATCACAAGTGACATAGAAGTAGATGTTTAGTCACTTTTTAAGTTAATGGGGCATCCATACCAATGCAGTTAGGAAAAAAAAAAAGAGGCACTGAGTTTTTATGATTCGGGCTGATATTTGTATCACAAAGATTAAGAAAAATGTTTGAGGAACTGCTTCACCTAACTCCTATTAAGAAGAAAACCCACACAAACAGAAAAACCCCAGCTGATTTGTATTACAAAACCGTTCCAAACACCTCTCCTGTGGAACCAGAAAGCAGAATAGAAGTTCTGATTTTCACATACAATGAACATCTCTAATGTCCTCAAGCGAACTATTATGAGGAGGTTTTTTTATAGCCTTTAGTCAGTCCCTTTTTCCTTCCTGCAAACTGTCTTTAATTAGTGTACATTCATTGCTTCCCATTCCAACCTACACATCCTCCTGTGTTTAAAATATCCTTCCAGACCTAACACTGGTTGAGAAGACTAGGTAAAAGAAAGATGCTGACAGAACAGTTTAAAAATCCAGAAGGTATTTAGAAGCACAGGAAAGACGGACAAGTATCACAGAAATAAGGTTGCAGTTGCTCTTAGTATATTAATATCTCACCAGAGTAGGGTAGGGAGAGGTGTTGTCTGCTTGTTAAAGTAGATCAATTACCAGAATATTTTAGACTCTTGTCTGATCTGTTCTGCATATTTCATGGAAAAATAGAATACCCTGTTTTCTGTTATAACCAGTAACTTTCGTGGTATTAAACTAACTAAAAATATCAGAAGGCATATCGCAGCACCTTTCCACTTTTCTAAACTCTAAGGAATAAATTGTGGTGGAATGGAAATGGCTGCAAAATAAAAGTGCAAACAGTTTCTCCCTTTAGCATGGCAGGAAAAAAGATCAAGCCGCAAATTAAGAAGAAAATAAAGCTTGGAGAGATATTTTCTAACGTACACAAATGAATGCTAAAATTAAAAGAATAATGCAGATTTGATGAGCTTTTGCCACAGCCGTTGTTTGCAAAGAGGCTGCTGAGGCCTGATAAATAGCTTAGGAACCTTGTTAGCACCATTTTTCAATGAGCCTCTTGATTTTTTTGTTTTATTCATTTTTCCAGATTTAAATTTCTTTTTCTCTTTTTTTTTCTTTTCTTTTTTTGGCGGGGATGATGTTTGTTTTATAGTCTGTTTCTTTACAGAAGCTGTTCTGCTTCTTTGAATGACAGCGTAATTTTCTTTTCAAAGTTTCAAAATATTTCACATTACTATCTTGCCCAGTGGGTCCGGGGTATTGGATTGCAAATACCGAATTGCAGATCCTTATGCAGAGCCTTTGCAAAGCATTGTACGTAAGTCATTGAAGTCAGCTGGATCACTTCACTGTGTAAAACGAAACAAGGACAAAAGCCCTTGAATATATAAAACTAAGTCATGCAAGTAACCAAGGGCAATGTAGGATAAGCAAACTTTGACTAAGTTCAGATAAATGTAAAAAAGTTTGCATGCTTTCATTTATCCTTTGGTCTGCACAAGTGAGCTGAACAGCCTAAAGGAACAGGATTTCTCTTGAGATTCTGCTCCTGCTCACTACATACAAACAACTATTCAGCGCTTTTCTTTCCCCTAACTAGAAATTTTATACAAAGAAACAGGAGAAACTGGAAAATAAGCTAAAACTGTTGTATAGTAAATTATTTAATTAGCCAGCAAGTGTCTGCAGGAACCATGAAAGTTTCCTGACTAAACA
Organism: Corvus kubaryi; assembly: GCF_017639235.1. Classification (NCBI taxonomy): domain Eukaryota; kingdom Metazoa; phylum Chordata; class Aves; order Passeriformes; family Corvidae; genus Corvus; species Corvus kubaryi. The sequence continues at coordinate 14,249,834 of NW_024581133.1, read as the reverse complement.
GTGTTATGCAACATAAGTAAGAATTTGAGTATTCATGTAGATAAGTAGCTTAATTCAACTTCCTTAAATAAATTATTAAATGCTGATTCTTCAGCTAGTAAAAAAATTTAACTAATTTATGATCAGATTAGACCAAAATGGTCACACTCATACCCACCAGAATGTTTGTCACCATGAGTCTTGTTGAAGAAGTCACAAGCTAAGATAGTATTGGTCCAGCATTCTCCCAAGTTTTGCAACTTGAATCAGAGACAGACCTCGCTTGGGTTTTTTGAAATATATGACATGTTTAGTGAAGAACCACCACAGGTAGTTTTGCGAGCAGTTTAAGCTAATCTAAAGACAAAGTACAGGTCATGTAGAGAACTGACCCCCCAAAAAAGGATGAGGTAACTCTTACTCAGAGAGGCGCTGGTGCAAGCCAAAGCTGTGGGAGCATGAGCCCAGAACTCAGTGAGATCTCTTCCAGTAGCAAAGGCCAAGATCAGCTTAGAACACTCCCAAAGTGCTGCCCCAAGTTCCACATAGAAAGCTGGTAAAAATTCTAGATTCAAACCAGAAAGCTGCAAATCTTAAATACTGAGAGTGAACCACTGACAGCTACTCTAAGAATGAGTTCTGCCACGTGGGTTTGCCAAGACTTCATTCTCTAGTTTTCTGCTATGTTATTCAGAAATATACACACCTTGCTGCAAATGGTCAAGAAATCTGGAATACTTCGCCGAAAGTATCTTTTTGTTGTGTAACCCATTTTACTGAAGAAGAAAAGGTGTCTCATTTTTCTAGAAGCGTTTTTTTAGTACTATTCCCAAGTTGAAAAATAGGAAGTTATGCTTAGATGTTTGGAAAAGTCTACCATGATGGAAGTTGAATACTGAAACAGGCTGCCCAGGAAGGTTGAGGAAACTTTGGCTGTGGAAGTGCTCAACACTTGACACAGTCCTGAGTAACATGATCTATTTAAGACATCTTTGCAGTAGGGGAGTGGACAAGATAAACTCTAGAGGCCCTTTCCAAGCTAAAATAAGATTGTGATTTTTCTACTTACTTAGATAGCAGTAAAAATTGAGTTTGAACTATCGCTCTATATCTCAGTGTATTCCAATTTTTCATGTTTGTGTCTCTAAGCAGTCATTTGCAGTATAAATGTGTGACTCTTTAACATTCATTTCTAAGGTTTCATCTTCTGACTTTTGGGGATGAGATACCCTCCCATAAGTTTCTCTCAATTATATTAACTTACAGTTGATACAGATATGTCTATTGTACAAATGCCAGGCTAGGCACAAACTTCACACCCTCATGCTCACTGCATTTGTTTTTCTATGCCATTCACTATTCTGTATGAGATACAGTAGAGTAGGAACAGCACTGCTGCTGTCTCTATTCCTAGTTTTCCCTCTAAACCAATAGGAAGTGGCTGAATATTCTCCTCTGATACTGTTATTGGGATGGATGTTACAAGAGAAAACAACACTGTTAGAAGGTATTTACCTCTATACAGTGTTTAAAAATGTGGTGGCTGTAATTTTTTTGGGTGTGGGAATTATATAATATCAGTGTATTTCAATAATCCGTTTCTCAAAAATGTGTATGCTGGAAATTTTCCTAAGCCTAAGTTAGGTTAAGATTCCGTGCCAGCACTGAAATACCAGACAAGCAGAAGCCAAAGACCAGTTTTATGTGCAGATTGAGGGGTTTCCATGAGGTGAGAAGTAGAGAAAAATATATAGCTTCTCTACATCCTATTCTTTATTTTCACTGCCATTGTACTGAAGCTATGACTCTGAGCAGCCATGCCCATCCATTAGCCCCTCTTCCTCTCCTTCCACTAAGGTATGTCTTTGTCTCAAGATTTTTCTTTTTGAAGTCCACTTTTTCAAACCTCTTACATTCCATTTTGCATCCCATCCTCTTCCACCTTTCTTCCAAATTCCTTTGCTGTGTCTCAGGCCTACCACGTACTCCCTGTCTAAGCACTCCCTTAGTTTCCTAGCTCTCCTCTTGGGTCATGCATCCCCAAACTGCGTTTTTCTCATGCTGCCACTGTTTTTCCTCCCCATTTAGAAACATTTTGTATGATTTACTATGCCAGCTTGCATTCTCATTAGACAATTAAGTAACTATTTTCTAGTGAACTACACTAAGCTGGGGCAATTGGCACTTACAGATCTCTCATTATGTACTGCTGATACTAGCATGCATATTAATGTGCAATACCATTAAAAGAAAAACATATCTACAACCATGGGGTAGAAAATTTCTAGTTTTAATAGGATAGGTTAAAACTAGAAGTGTAAGGTAGGGAACATCTACTGTATTTAGAAAAGATTTCATATACTGTCTCCCTTTTTCTGTCAGCAAAGTCTGAGTGGAATGGAAGAGACTTCACATAAGGAATAGCAGCAACCAGGATCCAGCCTGGCTCAATCTGTTCTAGGAGGGATTTGATGGATTGGCTCTGGAGAGGTCTCACTCCCAACTAGACTCAGTGGCTATCAGCTGAAAAGCCATTAAAGTGAATATATGAACTACAGGAAAGTATGATGGTGACATGTTTTGTTTCTAGCTTGTTAAACCAGTAATTGTTATTGCAAGTAGCTGTCATTCCCACCAACATTTGCTTCTTGTTGACAATGAAGAAAACTCATTTGTTTAATAGCTTGAAGCTTAATTTACTTCATGGTTGGTTTCTTTCTTTGGCTGTCAATCCCAGATCTCTGAGAAAGAAATGCAGTGAGTTTTATGGCAAGCAGAATGAGCTGTAACTAAACAGCCAGTACAAAAACTAAGGTTTCTGACTGACTAAGGGGGTTTCTTGAAAGGGACATAGGATCAAAAGCGCCCTTTTGAACCATATTAGCCAAGACTGCCAGTCATTGAGTACACCCAGATTGGGTAGTGATCTGTGGGTATTTTCCTTTCATTTTGTATGGGTTTTAATTCCATTTGACAGCTCCAGAAGAAATTAGCTCTGTGTCTTGAATTTTAGGCATCTGATGGGAAGATAATGGAATTTTGAGGTTAACTACAGTTTTAAGACTGTAACTTCCTTATTCGCTGTCATAGCTAGTTGAATTCAGTAAAAACAAACACTGTAAAGCCACTTATATGTTGAATTGCATCTCTGTGCTACTGTGACAGAGTGAAGCTTAAATTAGTCATATTTGAACCCAAAATCATCCTACAGTGCATTGTACAAGTACAGCACAGGAATATCTCTTGATATACTAACCAAGTGTGGTTGCAAATACAGTAGCTATTTAAGCATATAGAATGTAGCTATCTTGTCTACATACCAAAAGGAATAACATAACTTGGATTTTGGCCAGGATTTCCTCTCCCCTCCATCTTCCAAAATAGGCAGCTCTTAAGTGACCACCAGAAATCAAGAACTTTGGTTTTGCAAATCCCTCCCAGACTACACTGCTTGTTGGTTCTAAGGACAGTTAAGGATTCCAAAGGCAAAGTGTGCATTTTGAGCTCCCTTTGAAATATTTTGTACTGCTAAAAATGTTGGGAATTTTTGACAAGAGATCTAAGAAAGAGATAAACTGTACTTCTAAGTTTAGTTCTTTAAAGAGGCAGACAAAATTTGGCATTGTGTCTTGAATTATTTGTGCTTTCCAAATTCTTGTAATCTTTCTTTGCTATCTAAAATGTCCTTTCTAGGAAGGAAAAATCCACCCTTTGAAAGAGTTTCCTAGAAAGTTACAGACTTACCACATCCATGATCTGCATGAGGCTGAGAGTGAAATAGACAGTGAGTGGCTGGGAATCATTTGCAACTGGTCGCTCCAATGGATTATAATTTTTCAGCAGCTCCTTGTAGAGCTTCCTTTGGAACTGTCCTTGCAGGGACTCTTTGGGCACAGGAATAAACAGACAAATAATAAGGATTCTACATCAGAAAAAGCTCAGGCATGCTTTTTCACTCCTATCAGATATTATGTATCTATTATTACACCTGCTGCACTCCCAGAAAAATGCCACTGTATTTCAAATAGTTCATTAGCTACTGCAACAAAATCCTAATCACAAATGTTCATCCCAGCCTTTAAGGGGGATTGCCTCTTTGATCAATTCTTGACTGGCCAGGAGCGATACATTCTACATGCTAATGATGCTTTCTCAATGTATGCACCGTTCGATCCAGCAGCAAGAAGTGATGAAGAGGAAATACAGTACCTGTGATTTGACACCTGTCCTGGCATAGCTATAACCAGAAAAGCAGAGCAGAGATACGGCAGAGGGCATCAGTAAGACAATGGGAGAAAAATGGCCACAGGTTAGATTGAACATCGCTCTCAGGCTGCTTCAGACAGAGAACTCTTTGGGGCAAGTAGTCTCCGCTTTGTTCCCTGTTCATTAAGTGGGGTACGGGGTCCCTGGCAGAGATGATAGGCACTACGTTAATATACATGCTAGTATTCGGGGATTTCCGTCCTTTTTACACTTCAAATCCAAGGAGGATTCTTAGTCTGCCGTCTTTCTGTGGAGGGAAGGAGCAGGTCTACATGACTAGAGCAGAGTAGACCAGGGACAGAGGCAGTTGTCGAATGAAGGGAAATGTGCGACAGGGTAGGAACAGGTGCTCTGGATGTGAGCTCTCCCTGTCCCACTCCAGACGGACTTTCCTCTTCCCAATTTTCTAGTCCTGCACTCCCCTCACAGAAAACCGCAGCCTCTGCCCTGGGGCAGCCACCATTTAAGTCCTTTGACGGAGTTCGCTCCCCCATCCCCACCGTCCGTTTCCCGCGTCCCTTCCCAGCAGGTCCCAGCGCCGGCCAGCCCTCAGCGCGGCCCGGGACGGGGGCGAGCCCCGCCGCAGCGGCGAGGCTCGGAAAGGGGAGAAGGGGACGGCCGAGGCCGGAGAGCCGCCGTGCCGGAGAGGACCCGGGGCAGCCGTCCCCGCCGGACCCACCCGCCCCGCCGCGGCTCCCAGCGCTGCCCGCGGGGCCGGCGCCCACTCACCGCGCACGAGCCCCGCCGCCGCCAGCAGCCACACCGCCAGCTCCTGGAGGCCCATCCCGGGAGAGCCGGCGCCGCGAGGGACGGACACGCCAACAGCAGCGGCGGCTTCTCCCGCCGCCGAGCCCCGCCAGCCCCGAGCCGCCGGTATGGGCCGCTGGGAGCCGCTGGCGCCCCGGGCACCTCCGGCAGCTCGGCCCCTTCCTGCGCCCGCACCGGAGCTCGCCCTACGGCGCTGCCGGCCCGGGCGGAGCGGAGCGGAGCGGAGCGGAGCGGAGGGATGCTGACGGCCCGCCTCCGCGCCCTTCCTCTCGCCTGATGGATTTCCCTCCCTTCCCTAATCCTCGAGCGTCTCCGGGCTGGAGGGGAGGGAGGGGAGCCTCTCGCAGGCTGCTGCGGCAGCCGGAGTGATGCGGTGCGGCTCGGTGAGGGGGCCCCGGCATTATAGAGCCGAGAGCGGGGGCGGCCCCCTCCCCTGCCGAGCAGCCGCGCCCGCCCGCACCCGCTGCCCTCCCCGAGCCCGCAGCGGCACCGCGGGGAGCCCCGGCTGCCTGGGGACGGGAGAACTGGGGAGGGGAGCCGGACGGCCGCCCCGGGGAGCGCACTCTGCCCGCGCTGCCCCAAAAGCCGAAGGGCATCAGCCCCCCTCACCCTCCACCCTCCTCAGCCCTCCTCGGCACAGGTCATTCTCTTTCGCCATCGGCAGCGGCTGCTGCTGTTGTGGGAGGCGTGAATTAGCCCAAAGGGCAGCACAGTCCCCCGAGCAGGATAACCGCTGCCGGGGGTGAGGCGGGCAGCGGACGGGGAAGGCAGCCGGGATAGGGACCAGGGCAGGGCCAGTCCTTGCTGGCATCAGCCAGCAGCTTGGCTTAGGTCACATCTAGAGGAGGAGGGCAATGGCCAAAATGGCTATTAAATGTCCAGCAGACATGCAGGGCTGATCATCTCAGTTGCTGGATGTTTTGTCTAGATATGGGAAAAAAGCCATGGCCGAGGGGCATTGTGTTTAGTGCTTGACAAACACGTGACAGTAAAATGGTGGCTGAGCTCCTGCCTGGTACAGGTATAATGCGCCACAGTTGGAAAGCAGGCCCAGAAAATTCAGTGCATTTTGTTGATTGTCTGGTTCCCATCTGCAACTCTGAGTGCAATTTTGAGATCATGGATGGGTTTTTTCTTTCAGTCCAAATCCCTGCCCTTCAAATCCAGTTGCTACATTTAATGAATGTCCTAGGCCACTGCACTTAAAAAAGAATGGTATTGAAGAGTGTCATCATTTGCAAGGGGTAACTAAGTCCTTGTTTTTCAAATGACCATCAAACAGCTGTTTATTAGTCCATGTTAATTCTCAGCTTTAAAAATCCAGGTTATCTGTTTTAGCTTAAGCACTGACCTAATTTATGTAGCTACTGTTTAATTATTTTTAAATGTTGAGCACAAAAGCAGATGCATCTTGGGGCAACCTGAATAGTTAACCACATTGGTGCATCATGTGTTTCAGCTGTCACATACAGCAGGACTGAAACCTTCCCCTTTGCAAATGAGCCAGCAAACAACTTCACCAAGGGGTAACGGAAACGAGCAAGTGGTAAAGCTAACTCTCCAAAAGCCAAGTCATAGATGGTGTTTTTTTGGGTTTTGGTTGTTTTTTTTTCCATGAGATACTGACCTTTTTAGACCATCCAGCAGACAGAAGCGAGTTGCTAGGGGAACTCTGTGTTATTTGCAGAAAAAAAAGGGTTATTATTCATTTGTACTTCAACCTTCCCGTGGCAGTGCTCTTAGTATCTGGATTTTTGCCTTGTCTCATTTTGGAAAGAAGATGCATTTTCTTTCCTTCTTCTCCTGTTATCCACTGCTGGTTTGGACAGGTGCCCCAGATATTTTTGGGTGTTCAGTAGACAGCATGAATTGTTCAGGCAAGAAATTTGGAGAGGAGATCTACAGTTCATGGTTGACCTCTACTGTTGGCTCATTTTTTTTGCTCTACACGTTTCTTTGTTGACAGTTGCCTTATTCCCTCCCCCATGATGAACACAGGGTCAGCATCCACCACGCACAGCCCAGGGTCTCCAGGGCTCAAAAGGCAAACCCTGCAGGGGATGGTGCTGAAACCCCAAATTCCTGTAGTATAAGCAATGAAATAATAATTTGTAACTATTACTTTGATAAATCTTGATTTATATTTTATTTGTGGCAGTCTTGTTTTCATCTGATGTTAGCAAATTGAATTTTATAGGCACTTCAGGAATTCATCTGATATTCTTTAATAGCAATCAGCACCTCAGCTCCTTGATTAAACTGTGTTCAATCAGGTGCATTCCTCTTAAAGGTTTTACCTTTCAAGTCAGAGATTCTGCTGTGAATGCACACAAATGGCAAGAAAAGGACTTACCTGCTTTCTGTAGACATCCTGGCTAATAAAAGTTAATTTCACAAACATTTATAGATATTGTGTAGATACTAGCAAAGAAAGGTTAACAAACACCATACTGAAGTCCTCTAAAAGCCTTTATTTATGGTGCTGGTTGTCTTTGTAGAATCTAGTGTTTACAACTCAAAAGCAAGCCATACAGTCTGTGGCCAGCAGAGGCTCTTTCTCTGCCTCCAGGGCCCACCGGTGACAATACCCACTCTTCTCTGAGCTTTGATTCTTCTCTCTGTTGTATGCTATCCGGCCAGATGATTTGGAGGCAGTTGTTTCCTCTCCCTAGATGATAACTTCTTAGACACAATGATGAATGTGAGTCCACTTTACAGGCTGTAAAAACGATTACAGCCTGTTACAGGCTGTAGAAACGATTGTGGGTCTCCCAGCACACCTTCCACAGTTGGATGCTTGCCAGAATATAAACAAGCCCTTAATGTCTGTTTGTGTCTCATTTACATGGGACATAATTAGAGATGGCCAATTGTGTGTCTGTCTGTGTGTGAATAACCAATTGCTCAAGGACACAACATTATGCACAGATCACATGTCATATATTGAGGTCAGGCATAAGAAAATACGTGTGTGGTAGTAGTGTGCATGTAATACTGATGTGCTGTTTATTGCTTCTTTATCTGATAAGCAAAAAAGTAAATACATCCTTGTAAAAAACGCTTCACTCAAGTACTATTTCAGGTCTATTTTGAGTCTGAGTGAGGCACAGAGTTACCACAGAAACAGTTACAGGATTCTGAATGTGTCTATAGAAGAGACTCTCATCATGACTGTAAGATGTTTGTTTATACCCAAATACCATCCTCCTAGTTCAGTTTACAAGGCTAATCTCATGCTTTGGTCAGTGAAAAGAGCCAGGGACTGAAGAACATTCAGAATGACTCGTGCAGTCACTACAAGATGTTGCAGTTGCCCAGGGTTTACAATATCCCAGAAATGCAAGGAATATCCTCTTTTTCTCTTTGAACAGATTTGCAGATGAACAAAATCATGCATCTTCCTAAAGTGATGGAAGATGATAAAACAGCCCTGAGATGAGGCTGATAGTGAAGAAGTGACCATCTCATACTGTATCTATCTACCGTGACTGCAGCACCTTCTGAGTTTGATCTAATTATTGTGCACCTGCAATGACCTGGGGTACCCATATCAGAAAATAATCTGCTTTTCCTTATTTTTCCTTCTTTTTAGAGAAGAAGGTAGAATAGGCTAGGATTTTAAATGGTAGCTTATAGCATGTGTTAGATGCCTACATTTTTGTGAATATTACTCAAATTAAATTACCTCTTGTTATCTGGTTGGGGTTTTTTCCCTTTTTCTTAGGTAGTCCTAGTAACTGCATCTCGTGTTATTAGTTATTCTCTGTTGTTTACTTTGCCCAGTGATAGTCTCAGGGATTGAGAGCGAATATGTGACAAGCTTGATTTTTTTCTGTGAAATGTCCTGAAACATTATATGGTTTCTTTCTTGCAGGAGGTAGCAAGTAGTTTTGATGCTGAGTTTCTATTGAAGGATGAATTAGCCATCTGAAATATGGTTAATTTTGTGATTAAACTTTATATTCTCTACACCCTAACTTGAACAGAGATTCACAAAGGCAGTCTCTTCCCCCAGTTCTTAGTTCCTACACCAGTATGTGATTTCCAGAAAATGATCCATTCCCCAAATGATCTTCTGTTGGGAAGGATAAAGAAGAGCACAGACTAGTCTGTTGTTTAAAAATAAGAAAGCTGCTGCCCTGCCACTTTGTAAAAAGTAATTACAGAGAGAATGTTTCTGAACAGTACTCAGGTGTGAGGAATAAGGATTTGTCAAATTTGCCTAATGACTGTGTAACTAATGAGTAAGACCTGTGGTCATTTACGTAATGCAAACATGTTTCAGAACTCATACTTGTCTTTTATTACTGTTAGCCTACACTCACATTGAAGTGTGAGCATATTGAACAACAGTGGCAGCACCACTGTGTTACTGTGAATGAAACATCTCAAATGCTATAACTACAGAGATTTCTCAGCATATCTGCCCTACAGGTGTTTTTCTCTGTCCAGAGAAATATCACAGGTTTTCACTGACATCATGCTCAGCACGTTTGCACTTTGATTTCTGTTCTTCTCATTTCAGCCTCTGTCAGGTCCTTCTGATGCATTTTGTAATTCCAGGGCTTGGCATTCATTTCTCAATGACATACAATTCACATTACAGATTCGCTTTGCCATCTTTTTGGATGAGTGTGAACAACAGAAAGTTGACAAAACTGCTTTTCTTCACCCTGGTTAATTTTAAACAACTACATAATTTAGGGTTCACAGAAGCTAATTAAAGTTGACAGGAAATCTGCATTTTAGGCCTACAGCTTTAACAGATCCTCATCTATAAGCATCTGAAGATCAACCTTATTTATCTTGTCCTAAAGCAACACACTAGAAATTTTTCTTTCCTGAAAAAATTACCATCTGCTGCAATTTAAATAACTAACATGAATTCCGCAGAAATGGTCACTCGATCTGTAAAGACCATTCCAATAAGGCCTTTGACCATAAAGCTAAGCTCAAACCCTTTGTAAGACAGAATGTTGTAGCAAAACTGAGAGCAAATTCATTTAAACTTTGGCCTTATAGTTCAGTCTTGCAAATCCAAATTTCTACAGCCAAGATTTCTAAAAAGAAAAGTAGTCAGGGTGCCCTCATCTGCTAGAGAATACTGAATTTTGGCCTTTAGAATCCTAATGGTTAAGTTTCAGTTCATCGAGCACATACATTTTTAATATGGCTTTGGGGAGAAAGAATTTTTATTTTTTTGTCTTGAAATGCATGGATTACAAATTTACAACTGTATTTCTTACCTTGCATAAAACCAGCACTTCCTAATATTCCTTCCTAACTTCTCCTGCAAAGAAAGCCTCAGTATCACTACTAAGGACATCAGTCCAGTCCTTGTATGATTTATTTTAACCAGTCACTGGTGAAGTTAATGTTTTTCAAGCATGTGCAACAACAAACATCATGTATCATCTTCTATTTTAAATGAGATCTTATCCTTTCTCTATAATTGCCCCTCTATACTGGCACAGCACACAGAGCAGCAGCAGAGCTACAAAGGGCAACTGCCCTGGTGAGTCGCTGGAGACCGGGGAGGAGTTCAGAGAGGAATCCAGGGAGGAATTCATTGCTCTCAGCACTGGAGAGTGGCAGCCAGTCATGGCTCAGTGAAAAATGCTGTTTATCTCCAGCCAGCTGGTGACAGTCCTTCATGGAAACTGTTGCAAATGGAAGCATTCAGAGAATGGAAACAAAAATTAATAATTTTTGTTGTCAGAACACAGCATATTTGGAGGCTGTGGATCCTTTAGAGACCGGCAGATTTTCAAAACGCGATTCTTTATTGGACTCAAAGGAACTCTCAAAGCAGCTGCTAGATTGTTTCACTGAGGAAGAGCTGTGGACCTCTGGAGGAGGAACTGAAACTACTTTAAATATAGGGTTTGATGGAAAATTCATGACAAGCAATTCAAAATACTAGATGTGATCTATTTTATCTGAATCCCTAAGAGAAACACAGACTTCATTGGTGTGTTTCTGGAGCACTGAAGACGGGTTGTGGGTTTGCCATGTTCAGGAATAGAGGCCACTTTTTTCCGCATGGGCAGCACGTCATGGAGCAGCCGTGCTCTGATTTCCCAAACATGGCAAATGAAAGCAGCAGAAAGTGCCTGCTGGCTCCTAGGCTTGCTGAAATGGCCAAGTGTGTGGGAGTAGTGGATGCCTCTTCCAGCTGGCCTTCTGATGTTATTGTTTGTGACACAGTCAGGGGGACTTCTCCCTACTCATTCCTGGTTTCAAAGCCCAGGCGGTCTCCTCATTATATCAGCTGCAAAGCCAGTGAGCGTAGGTGGGTGTACCAAGTTTCAGTAGCACAGCTCAGGGAGCAGAGTTGTCAGGGAAGTGAGAAAGCACATCTCAAGCCCCCAGTGCCCAGCACTCCTCTACCACAAGCCCTTGCTGATCAGCCAGAGACCAGGGCTGGTGCAGGCGGGTGAATGAATGTCTTGTAATCACATATTTAAGTAGCAGATAGGAAATACAGCCCTTGGTCATCTGTGATTCATCTCCTCAGCACTGGAGAACCTGACAGAGTAAACGACCGAGTAACAGCCCCAGCACAGATGTCTGAGGAACCATTTCATGAGCCAGCTGGGGGGAAGCAATCACAATAGACACATGCACAGAGGGAAGACTTTTCCAGCAACAGACCTGCCTTTGATTTTGGTGATAGTTAGCTCTCAAAATAAAACTTCTCTCTTTTCCAATGACATCAAAAGGGTTTTTGTTACTCATGGGTGAATGCAAATTGCTTTCAGTGTATTTTTCTTGAACTAGATTTAAAAGACCACAGATAGTTCATACATTTATTATGGACAATTTTTTCCTAAAACTTCTTTTTATTATCACAGAGAGGATGAAAAAAGGGAGAATGGGGACAGAGAGAGAGGAAGCAACTGTCTGGTTTTCTCAATGCTTCTAATTAGGTAGGAGGATTTTCCAAGCTTGGATAAGCTTTCAGGTATTTGCTTAAGCATTTGTTTCACAGGAGAAATTTTAGACCACTGATTACTTTAATGACTAATTAGAAGTTTAAAAATATTAGAAAAATAAAGTTAAAATCTGACTTAAAATCTGCCTGCCAATTAGACCAACATATTTGGAATGTTCTCTTATGTTCAGAGAGAATATTGTTTCACACAGCTTCAGGAGTATCTTTTTCTGCACATCTTGCTTGTGCAGATACAAGAAGTGAAATCCTTAATTTTGTAACTCTATTGGTCTTCAGTTTGATCCATTTGCTATGATATGAGAGCATGAGAAAAATTATCACAGTTACCTGAGCCAGGCAAATAAAGAAAGAAGCTTACAGCAGCTTTCTATTTTCACATTTCAAGTTCATTTTTAACCAGGGATGTTTGGATACCCAGGTATCTTTTAATGAAACCAAGCTTTAAGAGATTTTTCTGGTTTTGCTCTATACATAGAACATCTACTTACCTAAAACAGTGTTCCTGCTTTTGCTAATTTACATAAGTAAACCTTAATTTTTAATTGAAGCTATTACTCCTATTAAATCTTTTGGGATGTCTAAATAAAAATGCTGTGTGTCTCTTTAATGGCTGTAATTCAAGGCTATCTTTTTATCATGGTCAAAATTGTTCTTCTGGATTCCTGCTTAATTATGAAGATAATGCAATGTGGCAGGTCAGAGGCAACAATGACATTGCTAATGCCAGGCTGCGAAGATAGCCTGTAAGTAGCTGAGATGGCTTGAATATTTTGAGTAATAATTTAATTTATCTGTTTGTTGATGGATTGTCTGTGGTACTGATTTTTATAATGCAAAAATGTCAATGTTTTCATGATGATGATCCTAAGAAAATGTTAGTACATTTTTTAAAGCACTGCAGTGATTTAGAGTCTGTGTCATACTTTTTAAAGAGATTTTGGTCACCTGGGAGCTTCAGTCTTAGGGGAGCCCCATAAGTTTGAATGCCTAAAAGTGGGTTTTCAAAGCAGGTAGCTGCATTTATTCTTGGCAATAAAATAAATAATAAATTGCCAAACTGTATGTGAAAATTTTACCCTACCATTGATGTTAATTTTAATTTTTAATGTTCAAATATTGTGTAACAAACTCATTGAAACTGTTGATTTTGAAAGTTGTGAATGTCCAAGCACAGAAATGCCCAGTTCAGTGGGTTAAAAGGACAGTTTCTGCAGCTCTCCCTGATAGAGTGAGCTCAGCTGAGCAGGCTGTGTGGGAGCCAGGCACAGGTGCTGCAGGCTGCTCGGGGCTCTCTGGTAACAGAGGCCTGGCCACTGACCTGTCGGTGTGATCCTGGTGTTCACTGCACAGCAGCCTGGCTGGGACATGTCCCTGCTCTCTGCTGACCTGCTCTGGAGCTGAGTCACCCCAGGAAATCCTTCTGTGCCTCAGCCATGTCCTGAGCTGCTCTAGGTTTGCTCCCTCCTTTTTATCCTGGTGTACCATTTGTGTGGTCGGTGCATTATATTGCCAGATTCTTCCAGTTTCATTGTAGCCTTTTCCTAGTTTTGAAGAGGAAGTCACAGGATTCCTTCTGGAGGAGGAAAAAATAGAGTTGTTGTGTGAATGTGGAAGTGCCCAGGTGATAAAAGATAGGATTCTGATAGGTTTCCCACCTGCGGGAGACTGACTGGGTTTTAGGATTAAGTACAGGAACAGAAGAGACAGAGGTGCTCTCTTGAGAGCATTGGCTTTATTGCACTGTTGGCTCTCTTTATATGTATATATTTATTTTCTTTTACCTTTTTGAGTTGATCTGGTATCTGCTTAGCTAATATGGCTTACCTTTAGTGAAAGGATTAACTGATTTTTGGATTAAATCTTAGCAATGTTTGCTTTGTTAGGAAAGTAAGTAATTGCAGAACTGCTGGTTTAGGGGTTCTTTTATCTTTTTTGTTTTAATCACATCTGAGAATTCATAGAGCATCTTATTGTTGGTGTTAGCACATATTCAGGTTAATAATTTAGGAAATGTACTCCTGTAATTCATAAACCAGTGAGGATTATTGAGATATTTTCAATGCATCCATTTTCTTCCACAGTGACTGCATAGACCATGAAGAAAATTAGAATCTCCTTGTCAAAGATGGGACTGAGACACAAAGCAAGTTGGAAGAAGATGATGGCCAGGTAAGATTTTAATTTTTCTCTTTGAACATCTTGCTAGAGCCACGTGATCCTAGAGAGTCTTCCTATAGGAAAGTTCCATTAAATTGAGACAAAATAGGATTGAAATGAAGTTTGGTGAAATATTTAGGTTAGCAGAGCTCTCCTTCTCAATCTCCTCTTCATTACTTTAATGATCAGGAATGAACAAAAGGAACCCAGATTCATTCCAGGCTGTGGTACTAACCTGTGAACTCCCCAGTTTCATTAAGGTGCCTGGTAGGTTCATGTGGAAAACTTGGAGTACGCTCTGGGAAGAGCAGTATGTGTGTGGAGAGCCAGCCAAGGCAGAGTGGTGAAGAAACACTGGGAATACATGCAGGACTTAAAAGTGCTCCTCTCTCTCCTCTCTTTGTGCTAAAGACATCCGTGCCCTATCTGTCTGGAATGTCTTATAGAAATGGATTCAAAATTCATTAGGAAAAAATAGTATAACTGTTGAAATTGATGCTTGTATTACTGGTGGAATTGAGTCTTAATTACAAGGCATGTTTATGTGTATGGCATAAACTATCACTAGTAAATGGTCATGGAATCATGGAATATCCTGAGCTGGAGGGACCCACAAGGATCATCAAGTCCAGCTCCTGGCCCTGCACAGAGCTACCCCAAGAGTTCCTGTGTGTTTGAGAGTGTTGTCCAAATGCTTCTGGAACTCTGGCAGGCTTGGTGCTGTGACCACTTCCCTGGAGAGCCTGTTCCAGTGCCCAAACACCCTCTGGGTGAATTATGACATTGCAAAGGCAGTGCTGTTTCTAACTGCAGATTATCGTATGTACAATCAATTTCCTGATTTTCTGGATGACTTCTGTAAGGTTAAGCATCTGGGACAGATGCATTCCCATTCCTGAATGCTTTTTGTAAGACAGACCAAAGAATCTGTTCTTTCTATGAGTAAAAAAAAATAATCACTGTCTTTAAAAAACATTCTTTTCCCCTGGGAGAAAGTTTTATTCATCACAAATTGGTTTTGTTTTTTCCCCTTATAACAGGCTGTTATTTATAAAAGTTCTTGAAGTGAATCACGGAGTTCTGAACTTTGAAACTCTCTGCAAATAGCAATGAAACTTGCCTTAAGTGTAAATGAGCAGTGATTTAAATATTAACTATCAGTTGATATTTCACATTGCTTCCCACATACTCATTTATAAAACAGTCAAGCTGCAAGCTGTGTAAAAATAGCATTTACTTACTGCTGTGGTTTAATTGAAAGTTTGGTGTTTGAGGATGGTTAACACTGGTACGTGGGAACTGGTAATGACTGTTACGCTTGCTGTGTCATAGCTCTGCTGTGTGGTCTTGAGAGATGACTAAAATTAATGGTGTGCCATTCCCCTAACCTGAATTGTTATAATCCATATCTAACAGCGATACTGTAAAACTGATAATTATTTTATCATACAACAAAATTGTATTCGTGCTTACACATAACTAGAGTGCAGCAAGAACATGTTTACAGCGTTCTTCAGCTTCTGGGAGTTTGAAACCACCAGATTCCACAGTGGGTGAATTAAAGACAGTGGATAACCAGACGCCATTAATATATTAATTAAATTGCCATCAGTAAAGGAAAAAAAAAAATAGAAGGAAAGACCATTACTTGTCTGGAATACTATTTTACTATTTTGCAATATTTTTGTATCAGTACCAAACTGGGCCATTAATGTCTCTCATATCATTTCTTTTTTCACCTCGTGCACAGGTAGGGATTTGACTGATTGTTACAAGAAACTTTAGCAGGAGTACAACCTGTTCTGGGACTATGAGGTGTTGGCTAATAGTATAATTAAAAACAGAGTTACAGAAAGGTGTCTGACAGCCCAGGTGAGCCAAGTATTTAAAATATATTTTGTACTCATGTGAAAACCAGGTTCATCATGCATGAAGTGGCAAATTTGTTTAGATACAAAATATAAGATGTATTTTAGATGCCACATATAAATATGTGTAGACATTTCAGTATTAACCACTATATGCTTCTATGAGCTGGAGTATACATAAGAGTTGAGGTTGTTAATCATTTGCAATTAGTCACAGTCATACTACTCGACCAGAGAGCCAGACCCTCTGCCAATGTTCCTTCAGGCCTCCCTTGTGCCACGGCCCGCTCGTGAAGCAAAAGGCTCTCAAATGAGCATTGGTGGGTGCTTTACTTATTTATCCTTCTACTTCTGAATGACAATTATAATATCTTCTCAGTGAAAGTCTTGCTGTTCTGTCCTTAATGCCATAATATTCCCTTGCACTTTCCAGATGCAAACACGGATGATTATCTCAGTATACAGATGACTCCATTCCTGTCCCTGTCGCTTAAATCTTGCCTCGAGTCCTCAGTTGTTCTCCTGTAGCTCGGTGAGGACTCTCCAGAGCCAATGACAGGCAGGAGGAGCTTCACAGCCGATATTAAATGTATGAGGGTCTTTGGTCTCTGCCTGGGCTTCGATCTTGTGTGTCAGACAGGTGCTTGACTTATGGAGCTCCTCCTGCTTTAGTGTGCTTTACTGGGAACCAAGCTGTAGTAATGCAAGGGGAGGAGGATTTTTGCCCTGATGTGGTGTTCACCATATCAAGTTCCTGCCCATTTGTGCCAGGCAGTGCCAGCCTATCCCCAGAAGACCTCAAGGAGACTCACCCTTAACTGAATCTCTGTGTTCGCCCTGGTTAATGGTCTTAACAAGTGCTGTCCATAAGGCACAATCTTTTGACTTAGTGAAATAATCTGTATGACTTTCCCTAGGGCTTCCTACCTGCTGAAATCCTTTCCAGAGCTGTCAGTTCTTGCAGACAGGCAGTTCTTGCCTGCCTGCCTTTGCCTGACAAGAATAGTGACATCAGGTGGCAGTGGGGCCTCAGGGACAGAACAATACTCAATTCCTTTGTCACCTTTTCCTCATTATTTTTTTAAATTTAACATGGTGTGGAAGTTACTACAGTCTGGGCAACCTGATAAATGCAAATATCAATTTACCACTAGGTAGTTTACTGAAATAAAGGGCACAGAGCTATAGATAATGGGCCCAAACTAGCCCAAAATCTATCAGGAGATTCAGTATCCCACCACTGTGCTCTGTCTCATGATGTCAATATTGGATTTTCCTTATCACCCCTCACTCTGGATAATGGAGATACATTACTAAAATAAACACTTGATAGTATTACACTACTCATTTTTTGTCTTGTTAGTCTACACTAACTGGAAACCCAAAATGTTAAATAATGGTTAAGATTTTGCTATTAATGAAAGATCTTTTCCAAACTAAATGATTCTATGATTCTAAGGTAGCAGTAGACCATACTAGAGACCAGCAGTCCCTTTTGTTTTGCAACACAAAACATAATACATGCAAAGAGGTAAGCAAGCAGTTTACACTGTGAGCTGCCACATTCATTTTAGGAAGATTAATCTCACCAAGGAAAGCATATGTGGAATTGGGTCACAGAACTTCTCATATTCAAGCTTGTGTAAGATACAAAGTGATCAATCCCTGTAAGATCTTTGTAAAGTGAACAAGGTTTATTATTTATAGTAGTAAACAGGCTGGCATTTATCTTTTCAAAGCATGGCAGTAGCATAAAGTATGTTTTGACTTCTGTTTTTTCCAGTTATTTGCATTTTAAAAGCCCTACTTTGAGTCATTATACCTTTCTTGAATTTCATGATTTATATAAGATAAGGTACTTGGAATGTACTGAAATTACAATTCTCAAAGGTAGTGAAGATGAAAGACCATGGACAACATGGAAATTCAGTGTTATATATGCAGCTGTATATCTACTCTAATATGCAATTATTGAGACTTTAAGTTATTTTCGGTGGAGATGGCAAGATCACAAAGGCCACCTGGCAGGGTGGGTGCCTGCCTCACAGTCCTGATACCATCAGGAAATGGCAGCACAACCATGAGACAGCACAGGCACTGAAATATGTCTTCATTTACAGTCTGCTTCAACTTCAAACACATAGAATGGAAGCCTGTTTTACTGAAGTGGCATTAGAAAATGAGCCTTAGCAGAAGCTGAAGTCAGGTTTAATAAGAGGAACTGTTTGGAGTATGTGCAGCAGTGCATGGTGTTTTATTTTAATTCCTTCCTACTAGAAGCAAATCTCCTTTCTCCTTTCTCACCAGCAATTCCTACTCACCCTCTCATACATGTCAGGTTTTTTGTATTATGACAATTACTACTCAGTTTTCTTCTTAAACTTGATGCTGGTTCTATGTACATCACTGAGCTCAAAGCATTTTTTCACTGATCTGTGCCAAAAAAGTCATGGCTTTCTCACGTATTTTGTAATGTTTGAGGCTATTCCACTGTATTATTTATTGAGATAATCCTTGCATGGATTGAGAGCAGCTTTTTGTGCTGGGCCCAGAGCTTCATCTTGTAGTAACTGTTGAGGTTATCCTGGGGTCTTTCAGCCCCAGTCAGTCTCAGAGCAGGAGGCAGTGCTGGAGGAGCCTCTCCTGCACGTCTGCAGCAGCCCCTGGGACCATCAGTGTGGAAGGCACATTGCTCTTTGAGCTGTACATGATTTAAGATCTAGTGCTTTAGAACTGTCCCCGATTTTTCTCTGGGTTTGGGAGTTTGTTTGGAGTTTTCTAATGCTTTGTGTTGACCAGAGTTCTGCTGACAGAAAAGGCAGCAGAGAGCTTTGGTCCCCACTTGGCATTTTTCATGCATTGCCTAAAGGAGCATCACAATCACTCTCAGAACATTTTACTTAATTAATCATCTGCCTTTATTGAGATTTTACAGAGCGACACTTTGAGAATATTTTTTTCTTTTTCTTTTGTCAAAGTGCATGGTATTGTTAAATACTCCGGCCCCATCCCAGTGGTAATGCAGCATCTACGGATAACACAGGTACATTGAGACTCGTTCTTCACTTGCCAAGAGTAACAGTGACACCCTGTGGCAAATTGAGTAGAGGCCGTGCGCCCAATTTCCTTGGCTTCTTTCAAATTTGCCTCCGAATTTCTTACACTGTGGGGAGTGTCACAGGAGGAATTCCTCCTCTACACATGGGAGGGCTTCATCAGTTTGTCATGTCTCTTATTAGACGTTTCCATTATTGGAAAACATATATAATGAGCACTTTAATTCTTAGATACAGAGAACACTCTCTGCCCCAGACGGCCAGATGCTTGTGAAGGTGGAGCACAAAACAGAAATGGGGAAGAGAATTTTGCATTTCAGTTTAAATTGATGTTACAGGAATACACTGCTCTTCATTATCATTCATACTGTTTTTCTGTAACGTGGCAACTGTCTATTGAACTATATCAGACTGTAATGACAAAGATATCCACAATATAAAGGTATCCACAACACAAAACTGTACTACATAAACAATTACATGTTGACGTTAGGGTCATCCTTTTAACTTCTTGCTTGCACCATTCCTTTGGTTTGTTTAGTGAGTATAAACAGTACAATTGCTCTGTAATTACTGACATAATTCTGATTCCAGTTGAGTCCCTCACTGCACAGTACTATGGTTCTACTGTTACCACATGCTAGTGTAAAAGCCATGTACTCCAGTTAAACGTTTTCCAATGAGTTTTGACACTCAGTATGTGCTACATAGCTGACTGAATACTATGGTCTGCACACTGCAAGTGGTTTAAGCCTCATGCATGTGAAATAGCTGACAAAAGAAAGATTTTAAAACTTCATGAGAGCAAGTGGTCTGCTTTTGGCTTTTGGGGGGTTTTGTGCTGGTGGTTTCTTTGGGTTGTGTTGCTGGTTTGGTGGGGGTTTTATGGATGTAGGAAGAAAAAAAAATTAAGAAATATTTGGCAAATATCCCTGTGAAACTTCATTTCCATTCAGAATCTTCTGTTATATGTAGATTGCCTTAAAAAACTAATGAACACACAGGAAAGAATGTAATAAATTAGGTTTTGATCCTCTGTGCTTGGAATTTAAGGCCATTATGTCTTGTCCTATCAGGAGTCTGTTTAGTTTAGGTATTTGGGTGGCAAGGCAATCCTCTTTAAGCAGTGGAATAGATTGCATTAGTCAATGGTTCATTCTCGAAAGATTGTTATAAGCAAGTTACACAAGTGTCTACGGCAAATAGTTTAGGTAGAGTTGGATCTATTTCAAAGTGGAGAGATGGAGCAGATGACTTCCTAAGGCTCCTCCCAGTCCTTCCTTCAGTGAGTTTATGGTTTATGTGTCAGTGAACTTTGTGATTTAAATAATATTTTGTGCCCCTCTAGTATTATACTTTCCCAAGTCTCCTTCTGTTCGCTCGAGTGCCATCCACACAAACACTGCCTCACTACCTTTTTCCTTTTGTGGGTTTGGCAGACTTGCACTTGGTGCACAAAACAGACTTATAGCATGAGTACTTGTGCTGAACAAGAAAGCACATTATTTCCACCATCAAAAGCCCTTGGTGTCCCTGAAGGACTGGAACACAGGAAACCCACTGGACACCAGCGTGGAAGGGAAAAAAAAAAGGGACAGCTCTGCTTTCAGGCACTGCTGTTTCCTTCTATTTGGCTTTACAGGATCTCTGCAGGTCAGTATTCAGAATCAGTTTCCATTTGGCAAAATCAAGTTCCCATAGCCCAGTGTCTGTAGCACTGCCCTCCTGGCTTCATAGTTGTTCCCTGGAGGGGATGCTGTGTCTGAGGAGAGGATTTTGCTTAACAGGTTAAGATGATCAGAAGATACTCCAGTCCTCAGAAGGGACTCTAAATTCTCCCTTGAAGGACTCACTTATCACATACAAGCACTCCCTGGCAGACTATGCAGACAAGACATGCTTGATCTGGGCCTTCTTCCACTTAGCACTTTAGAGTTTGAAGACACTGCTTGGCAGTAGGTTGTGTATTATTTTATTTAGACTTTTAGTTATTGGCTTTAGCTGAGATTTAGGAAAAAAACATTTTTAAAACAGAAAAAGTAAAATGGTATAGGGTTTCATGTGTTGTTTTATATTTGGATCAATCACACAAGACTTTTACAAGAGAAACAATTTATTAAACTCCTATATAAATTGTTTCTCTGATTCCTTGTATGCTTTTAATTTCATACCAGATTCCCTCAGGTACAGACTTCCAATTACAGAACTAAAACATGATTCTGGTTTTGGTCTGTCTCTTTTTGTTTCTTTCTTTGTGTCTTGGGGTGACCTTATGATGTGTATCCCATATCGCTGCCTATGCCCAGAAATTAATTCCTGTGCCTTTCTATGCCTCTAAACTGAGCCTGAGAGGGGGAAGGAAAAAACTGAGCAAAACTTTTTCAAAGCAGTTTGCAGCTTGTTCAAGGTCACACACAGATAGCAATTTGTTTCCAGCTGCGGCAGGGGAGGGAGGAAGCACCCGGCTGGCTGCTCCCAGGACAGTTTTTTGGCCAGTGGTTCAGCTGCTTTGTTCTCCGGAGAGAGACTGAGAGTTGAATTTTTCCTTCCCTGGAATTTTGGATTTTCTCCCTTTTCTACTGGACACTTTGTTATTTTCTTCTTCTTTTTTTTTTTTTTTTTTAATGAAACACCAGTGATAGCTTTTCCACTGCACATGGCTAAATATTTAAGAATAGATAAGAATACATACATGAAGTAAGATTTAATTTTGAAGACAGTTCTTGAGAAATATCTACAAGTGTTTAATTGTCTCTCTTTAGGGAACTGGGCTTTCCCCTTAGCTGCCATTGTAAATATATTTCACAGGACATGGATGATAACAAACTGCCTCTGATATTCCTGGTTTTCATCAGAGAGCATTGGAAGCCAGAGCTGCAAAATCTTCATGTGTCTTTGAGACTTCAGTGACTTTCAACTATATAGAAAATGAATATAAGCTTAGGTGTTCATCCTGTAAAGATGTATGCATTTTCTTGATTTTTACATGCTACACTGACTTACTGAAGTTAATGACTGTAAGTTTTTGAAGCAATTTTTTTTTATTATTTTCTGTGGGCCAAACTGTCTTTCATGAAGTGGTATTTGCCACTGATTTTCCAACTAAACATGTATTTTTCCAATACTAGCTGAATGAAAGGTCCATTAAGTACAGTGTAGAGACATTGTATTAGTTTATTTAGGTTAACAGTAATGTAAATTCTGTTAATTAATATTATTTTTGTCTCTTAATTACTGTTACTAGTATAAATTAATAGGATGCTGGTTAAAGTCTTCTATTGTTCATAAGGGTTTAATCCTTCATGGCTTACAAACATGAGGAACAATATATCATGCTCTAAATGAACACGTAGAAACAACATATATATTTTTTTCTATCTAGATAATATGCCACATGGGTGCTGATTTTCATTATGTAATCTCATCTGGGAATGGAAGTTATTATCTGGAAATAATGTGAATGCAATTAGCAGTTTGAGTCTGCTAAATTATTAAAGTCTACTTAAATATGATTAATCAGTTTTTTACTTTAATGAAAATTTCTAAGGAGATCATAAACTGCATTTTATTTTACATTACAATCTCCAGACTAGTTTAGATTAATCACCTTCTCTTCAGTTTTCAAACCTTTCTAAGTTTTTATGAATATAATGAAGCAAGTCACAGGACACATGCCCAGTAAAAAACACTCTATATACATCTTTTGTCTTGTGTCAACTCCCCCTGGTTATTAATTTTAAAAGATTATAATACTTAAGACCATGTAAGTTAAGTTCCTTATGTTGTTTATGAATCAGTCTACAACTATATTAATGTAACACTACTTAGTTCTCGCACACAGAGGATATTTGCAAACCTAAACAAGGATTTTCTGATGGTATCTAGATTTTGAAGGTTGGTCTGTTTCGTGTGAATTGTCTTCCCAGGAAGTCAATAGTAGAGAAGGTCACTGTAAAAATGTCCATTGATCTCAACTAAGTAATTTGTATCAAGGTGGAGAACCTTGCCAAATTCATAGGAAGGAAATGATAGCAACTTGCCTTTATTTTTTTTTTTTTAAGAGGGTCTGGTGCAGGTGCTTATATATAAAAGCGTGTAGCTGCCTGATCAAGCCTGCAAAACTGGAACACCTTTAGAAAACTAGGTGCCAGCTTCACCAATGTATTACTCCAGTTTTACACAGTGCTTAATTTCCTGACAGCAACTGGAGTAGTGCAGTGGCAAATCAGCACCTCAGCTCTGAAGGTTCATTGCCAGTTATCCATGAAGAGCTTGCATTTACTGCTGTGAGCAAACACCTGTGCAGCAGCGGCAGCGGCAGCAGCAGCAGCAGCATGTCATTTGGTACATGCAGGTAATTGGCATTACAGACTGGAACAACACTACAGTCTACCTAATTAGCCAGGTAAACACTAATCTCTCAGACAAAATCTTGCAGTCATGGTCCAGCCTCTCCCCATCTTGGAACCTCCTGCTTCATTTGGTGGATCTGCTTCTGTAGTTCATCTCTGTCCAGCTTCATTTTTGCTTCTAGAACTTGCCGTAGAGAGCCAATGCTCTCATAGATAGCTGCAAACCCTAATTGCAGGTGAGAATTACATTAGTTCATCATGAAGAACAAGAGTATCACATCATTGCTGTCAGAATGCACTTCCATAACACTGTGCTTTGCACTAGGAACACAGCAAAGGTTCTGAAGGAAAATGGGATGTCATTGTGTGCTGGTGGCAGAAATGCCCCAATGGCAGCCAAGCTATGGCTGTACCTGCTCTGGGGAGAGCACTTCTAAGCTGGTTAAGATGTCACCCCTTATTGCTGTGCTTTTCACACTTAGTGAAAATCCTTCTTAATGCCACAGGTTTACATCTGTGGCATTACATCTGCCCCCAAAGTATTTAAACTACTTTGATACAAGCAAAGACATTTTATATATTAGTATGAGTCAATCACTGTTACCACAATTCAGACAGAATATAGAACTTGATAACTATGATCCTACCAGCATTAACTTCCGCTTTCATTTCTTTTATATCTTCATTTATCTCATTTTGAAGTTTGACAATGCGAATATTTATTTTTTCTTCAGTCTGTTTTGCGTCATGTGCTTCCATGGTTATCTTCTGCATTTCTTCTATTCTCTCAATTTTCTCTGCCATTTGGTTGAATTTCATCTCAATACCTCTCTCACTCATTTCCTGGAGCCAGAAAAAAGAATTTGAATGATTTACGCTGCATATGAAGTAACAGTGGCCTTTTAAAAATATTAAATAGATACTGATTAATCATCTTTTATCTGGAATTCAAAAATGTAAGGAATTATCATTTTTCATAAAATCATTTCAAATTACTTGATTAGTGTAGGTTAAAATACTGATCTATTTAGCAGTGACCAGATTCATTTAAAGATTCTCAGGTTGTGGGTGTTACACTTGATATCGATGAAGAGACTTAGGCAAATTCTGAGGCTGTCTGAAAATCTCACTCAAATAATATCTCAATTACATCATCTTAGTTATTAATAATGCTTTTGAATGCTTTCTGAGAAGTATTGTAGGACTTTTGAGTGAAACTTACAGTGCTTTCCTTAAAAGTCAGTGAGAGTTGGTCAATTTTTTGCACAAGCTCTTTCTCAGTCCTTCCGTGTTCCTGTTCCAACCAGCTCCGTGCAGACAAAATCTGACTGCTGAGCTCCTCAACAGCATTTTTTAATCTAGGAGCACAATAGAAATTAGCAGATACAAAGGAGAAGAACTCGTCATTCCACAGTGACTTTTTAATGAATGTTTTCATAAAAACATAAAATGGCAATTTAATACATTGTTCTCACCACATTAAGGTGAGCCTTTGAATTTTAAGGCTATTAAACTGCATAAGGTAACACTGGTTTTGAAAATAAAGGTGAAAGGGCACAGCAAATTTATATGAAACTTCACCAAATTTGAATCATAGAAGAAAATTAATTGTGACATTGAAAACAGAATATGGTCATCCATTCAGATTATAAACTTTATGTCTATATGTCTTAAATCTGAACAAAGATTTGGTGGCCACTTATTTTGGTGACCATGCTGGTTCCTGTAGCCCCACTTACATTGCCTGTACCTACCTCAGTTTTACACCAACCAATTGTGCCAGTGAAACTGTTTCTTTTCTCCAGTGAACACATGAAACACGGATTGCATGAGGATGGCAATAAGCAGTAAAAATAAGGACGTGGATGGCTTATACCAGGACTGCTACTGAGTGAAATGCCTGGAGAGGAGTTAACATCTGAATTGAATATAATGACCCCATGTAATGTCTGGTTAGTACAGAGTATCTTATCATTAATAATTTAGGTATTTCAGTTATATTCGTATTTGAAGCCAATTTAAAGCAATAACACTCTGTGAGTGCTGTGCCTTGCTTCCTGCTAACTTCAGTTGAACTTTTTCCCCTACTCTGGACAGCCATCTCCAGCATTCATTGCTTCGTACAGTTCTTGCAGAAAGGCACCAGGCTGCTCTGACAAAAACCCTTAGTTGTGTCCTTTAATAGAAGTACTGCCTGAATACTTAACTAAGGACTTACTGAACTTTTCATATTTACCTAACTACATTGGGACAGAATTCTTGGTGAAAGCAAGTCCCTCTTGACAGACCACTGTGCTTTGTAATACCTGTGGAGCAAACACACGTATTCAAAGAGGTTCCTGCTTTTATAGGCCTGAAGATTACAACAGTCAGACTGGGAAAAATGAGGCCAAACTGGGAAAACTGATGCTCCCAAGGTGCTCAGCAGCAGCAAGGCTTCCCAGGCACTTACTTCGTGTCCAGGACTTGCAGCTGTTGGTTGCTCTCTTTGTAGGCAATCTTCAGCTTTGCTTCTTGTTGCATTATTGATTGCTCTACTCTGCTCAGCAGGTGAGAAATCTGAAACAAAATTCAGGATTTACTATTTTTCAACAGCATTTCATCACAGTTTCATTTGGGACATTTTCATAACAGTAGAGGAGATCTTACAGAGAGCTCACTTTTGCTATCATTTAAAAAATTACTGAATTTGCATATTTTACTTTATCATGAAAATATACTATCTCTCAGTATGAAAGTACCCACATTTTGAAAACTGTAATTTTTTTGCCTTAAATAATATGAATAGTTTTGCCTTGAAAACCTCTGCCTGCTCCCCCCTTGAGTCAGCTGAATTTGCATGATCCATACATCTCCAAGTTGCCACATAATCAGAATAAACAAGTGCCAAGGTGCTCCACCAATATTGAGGGATATGCTCCATCACTTTGTGTATAATGACCACTGCAGTGATAGAAGTGCTGGGTTTAACTGGGGTACCTTACTAGAAGAAAATATTTGTTTCAAAACAATCATCCCACTTTCTCAAAGCATACTGTTCTGGCTCATTACAAGATGCATGCAAACATGCTCATGGCATGCTAATATACTACACTGCGGCTTTTGAGAAAGGCAAAGTGGATTTTAACCATTTACCTACCACAAAATGAAGATGTAAAATACTTTTGTTGACCAAGAAAATGGGAAGGCCTTGAGATGTGACATTAAGGGAAAGGATTCTTCATATCTCCAAGTCTCTGCTTGTATCTAGTGCTCACTTCCATTCTCAAACCCAATGGAAGAGAAACCTGACAGACAGATTAATGGATTCACAGAACCCAAAGCCAGGGTTTTTTTGCAGACCTTCAAAAATTGTGTTTAAATACATATAGAATCATCCTGGGAAGGCCAAAAACATACACTGAAAGACACAGAGGCTTGCATTGTTGTAGTTTTGCTGAGCATGTGCCTTTGCATACTAATCCCTTGTACACAGCATGCTGAAGGCAGAAATCAAGGACCTTTTCCAGTTAGAGCAGTACTGTAATGCAGCTAGGTACCAACAGTCATTGCAATAAGGACTGGGAGCTGATACACCTCTCCATTTGTAGATTTGTGACCTCCCAGGATAATAATTAACAGTAATAGAGTCTGTATGAATTAGACTAGAACTCTTACCTGTACAGGGATTGCCTTGGTCTAAATACCATACCTGTATTTCTGCCTCTTTGATTTTAGATTCTAAGATCAGCTTGGAGGTGTGTTGGTCTTTACTTAGGCTCTGAAGTCTTTCATACGTAATTTTATGCTCTGCAGACAGCCTGGCTAACCCAGCATCACACCTGTTTGAATAGATAAAAAACAAAGCACCAGCCAAATAGAATGTAAGGTCCAGGCTTCTTAAATTATCAATTTCATACTGGCCATTTCTGTGAAATTCCTGGCTGGCTAGGAAAGCAATGTCATATGAGACTGTATGAATGGTAATACATCTCATAGTACTCAGCAAAGTGCTCCCAAATAGGCCTCGAGGTCACGTAGTCTGATACACAAATTCCATTGTTCTTGGCACTGACATGATGTGGGTAGGCTGAATTATCACTCAGGGAAATCAGAAATGCAAAGATGCAGAATTTCATTTCCGTGTCTTTTTTTCATACTCCAGAAGATATTTGATAAACTGTGTGTGATTTCACCTACACGATTAGGAGCCTAAATAACTGAGGACCGGTTTTTCATTATTGTAGCTTCGCTTTTTTTTTGTGGAACAGTATGCAGCTAATATGGGTAGTTAACAATGTAGGACAAATTTTATGGTTCTTAGTCTTTATTTAGGTAAATAAATAGTCACTGAAAGCAATGGTAATTTTGTCTCAGAAAAGGCTATAAAATGAAGTCCTGGAACATATTAATTATTGTTTCCTTTCTTCACATTTGAGCATTTCTTGATGCTGTAACATTTTCAGGATAAATATGCTATAGAACATGTGTGTTTTCTACCAGGTTTCAAAAATAATTTGATCAGGTGGATTTCATTTACAGTAATGCAGTAAGAGCATTAACTGAGCTGTAAAAATATGAGTACTGTGATTTCAGGAGTAAGACCTCTGTGAAGTATGACTCATATATATTTTTTTTGCTAAGGGAACTATGTAATCATCAATGTTACCAAATTTGATCTAGGAAACTGATGAGGAATGGACAGCAGTTATAATTTGAGGGAGAAAAGGCAGTCAAATGGAACAAGCTGGGGCATGTTAAGTCATTACCTAAACCAATGATACACTTTGTCATCTTTTTAGTCACATTTCAGTTTGAAGGCTTTCATTTCAACATGCATTTTCATCACCTCGGTTACAGGAACTGCCATGATCATTAAACGTGAAGGGAAAGCCACAGCTAAAATGACAAATGGAGCATCTGCTTATTATTATGGTACAGTTCCAATATGGAAATAATCAGTAATGTAAAATAGCACATAGGCATTATAAAACTTGTGGAAATTAATTTCTAGTGGAGCAGTTCGGCATTGTGAGACCCGTCAGTAATATCTGCAGGAAGCCTGGCTAGGGTTTACATAGCAGTGAACAATTTATAGGGCTCACAGTCAGGCCGTTTCTTTAGAAGGACAAGAGAAGCCAAATCTCTCCATGTTGTTACAATCAGAGAGAATCAGAAGAATGAAATCATCTTGCATCTGGTCACCAAAAAATGTGGGCTCCAAAAAATTGTTAGTTTTGTTTCTCTGAGGCATGGCAGAAAATATAAAAAGCAACAGCTTTGAAACTACTGAAGCAAATGTAAACAGCAAGCACCTGTAACTGTTTTTAAAGTAAATTAGTGGTTTGGGTTTAATCACAGAGCATCTCTCTTCTTCATGGAATTCAGTTATGTGGTCAAAGGGTTCATGTAGTTCCATGGTAACTGAAACAATCAGATTCTGACTCTGTGAATTTAATGTCCTCCTGGTATGCATAGATCAGATTATTTTGGTTTATATTCTATATCTGTTGTACACACTCTCAAACACATGATTAGTTTCAGCCTGGAAGAAAGTATTAGTGTTCAGCATAAAGAAATCAAAAGACAAGTAGTTGCTCCGTTCAGTATCAAGAGGGCATAGATAAAGCTGAGAACTGTGCCAGTACTCTGCAGCTGGCTGCTATATGTACATGCTGTGATAGTATCGAGAGAGCTTTTAATGTTCCTGGTTTATTATAACAGGAGATGTTTCAATTAAAATGCCAGTGTTTCAGTGAAAAACAAGTAGCTGGAGAACAGGTAATGAAAAGCAAGTTGAAGTGCCCAGTGGGTACACTGGGCAAGAGCATCAGAGCTGGTGGATTGTGCTGGCCTGGGGCAGGGAGCCCAGAGCTGCCCTCGTGGTGCCACCTCCCACACAGCAAGGGCCAGAGAGCAGCACATTTATTGTTCTTGGGGAGTTCATCAGTGTGGTGCAGCCCAGATGCATCAGACTCATAATCTGTGCAGCAGGAAAATCTGCCTACATGTAATGAGTCCAGGTTGTCTGAAATGAATCAGTTCTATAATGTAGATAAAAAAATCATCTATATATGCAAAGTAGGCCCAATTTGAACACACATAGTTGCCATGTCTCTGGATGTTTCAGCTCTCAGGAAGCTTTTATGAAGAGCTACTGCTACCATTCCAACCAGGCTGCTGGATTTAAACTTTCCAGACAAATGCTCATTATCCCCAAGTAATTCTCTAAATAAATGATAAGGCACTAATGAATTTTATGATCTTTCACTAGAAAAAGAACTGGTAAATCTGTATTATATAAAATTGACAACAAAAGGGACAGGAGGCTGGAGAAATGGATCTACTGGCATCTATCTAATTTTCTGCTAAATGTGTTGCTGAATTTTATAGATGTCATATTTTTTTCTTAAAGTTAATAATAATGCTGATTTTTGGCAATAATTCAGGGCTGTGATAACACTTTACAAGTTCATCAATAAACTGTGCTTATTGAGAAAGGATCCAGAGACATGAGCTGTAATGTGTGTTCTGTCATTTTCTGATAGCAATATTAGATTGCTATCAGAAGATTGCAATCTAGATTCTGTGATGTGAGCGAGGTATGTTGGAATCTCACTCTTGCAGGGCTGTGGGGAGTGTGGTTTAGGAGCTGTGCTTCAGGACTGCATGTGCATGTAGAGATCCCTTGTTTCCATCATTAAAAGCACCAGGCCTCAAGAAATAATGAGGCAATTGTTTGATGATATACTGACATGTTACAGAACAGATGCTGTTAGGAAATAAACACCCCTCTCTCCAATATTGAACTTGAATAGGATATTTAGTATGCATGAAATTACTGGAACTGAAATTTGGCCAGAATCCTAAGGTGGACACTAAAGTTATTACATGACAAAGGGCTCAGGCTTTGGGATTCACTGTCTAAACTGATTCCCACTGTCCTTCTGCACACTACACTCAGAGCTACTGCAGCCTGAGCCTCACATAGTACCTTGGCTGTGGCTGAAAGCTGATGCACAAGAAGTTGGTAACCCACAGTAACTTGATCATGTTTCTCATGTTTCACTCTGAACTCATCTGGAAGCTAACAGGACTAGAGGTAAAAGTACATTAGGTGCGTAAAGTGTATTTTATATAAGGAACATTGGCTAGAGTAATCAGAAGGTGTTTATCTCAGGGAAAGTTTCTGCAATGTGCCAAAGGCACAAAAAACCACTGTCTTGACCATAATCTTCAGCTAGTGCTATAATCATTATTCACTGGAACACTAATTGCAAAGTAGAATATGTTTGTAAATAAAGGCAAATAGCCTTCTGTCATGGAACACTGCTTTAAATTGCTTTCTGATTAAGGGAAGATTTTTTTTTTCCTCATTCAGGATTTTTTTTTTTTTTTTTTGTAAAGAGCATGCTGAATAGAAGCATAGAATGCAGAATAGAAGGTAGCAGTTAAAAGGCAATAAGCTGATTCTCTTACAGGAATGAATACAAATAACCTGCATTCGTCACACAGTCTGACACAAGGCACATGGGTATAATCTCATACAATTTGCAGATAAATTGCAACCCAGGCACAGTACAAGGGTGGTGCCCTAAGGAAATAAAGGAAGAAGCCCTGGCACAGCCTGTGCCCGTCCCCACCCTCCCGCAGCGAGTACTCGGGGCAGGACAGGGCTCCACTGTGGAGCCCACGCCAGCACGAGTTTCTTCTCTTGAGTTCCCTGACTGTGGGCAAAGGCACCACATTTTGCTTCCCAAGGTGTCAGTAACAGTGTTGCTCCACACAGAACCCTCTCAGGATGTAGTATGATCTCAAAGTATTTTTATGTAAAGATGCAGGAAGATCTGAGCATGTACATTTTGGGGGGATTTCTCAGCTGGATAGATATATGTATCTCCCTATAGGTTTTTCAATCAATTTTCTAATTTGACAGAATAAACTAGTTCATTTGTGGTTGCTAAAGGATAGTGCGTAACTTACTAAATGTTTAACTCTTTTTGAAACCTCTCTAAAAGATTTTTTACGAACTGGGCTATGAAAGTTACAGTGGAAGCGTCAGACAATTGTGTAATTTATGAGAAAACCTTAGTTCAATGAAAATCCCTCTCTGATTATCCCCTCTGAATATCCCCTTCTGTATGCTGCTGAAGGTTATAACAAAATCAGGTGACATGCAGAAAAGAAAGCAAAATTACCAGTACAAGATAAACAACAGGACAAATTCAGGACAAGTATAACTCCACCAAAGTTATTAGCCAAGCAACCATAGGCCAGGTTACATCCTTTTCCTGTAGCTGTACATATCCTCTGTCTTTCGTGTTCAACTTTACAGGCACTTAAGCAAATGTTTTTGTGCTGGGGTTTGTAAATGTGTCATTGATGGCACAACTGAAGTCTGTGTGGCTGCACGATTGTAACCTCGAGCTTCGGGCAGCCTGTAAAACCTCTGTTATTGTATAGTTTTCTGTTCCTTATGTGTCACGTAGTCCATGTGGGATTTAATATGGCTAACCACTAACTGAATGTGCAGATTTTTACTTCTAAAATATATGCAAAAATGTGCAACTATTTTGTTCTTCGCAAGTGCAGATTGTTCCATGCTGCCTTTATAATTGTGCTAATTAACGTGTTTCAAAGACACATGAGTCTAACCACAGTACTTTTTAAAAGCTGAACCAAATCCAAATTCTTAGGGAATTTGAAGTAATTTATTTAGAATTAATTTCAGGAATCTTAGGAATTAAGGGTGATACTGTCAAGTTTAATATGTAACACTGGAATGCAAATGTTTATTATTCATTTTCTTGAAAACACAGAGCAAAATTATCCTTGGAATTTTGCCAAAGTTGAATTCAACCCATCATCATTAATACTTCAGGATTAAAACAAGATTAGCTAGCCCCCAAAACACAGTTCCATGGCGACTTTTACCTTGCAACTCTTCCCCGAAGATCTCCTAGGCCAGAAAGCTGCCGCATTTCAAGACTCTTCAGGGTAGAATTTGTTCCATAGCTGAGATTGTCTCTGACACGTATCTGTTCCTGCAGCATCTACAGAGCATTCATATGCAAATAAAAACTCAGTATCTCACATTTAATGTACACTTAAAATGTCACTCATTATTTTTCAGCAGTTCAGTATCCTCAGATACCATTTTATTATTACTTTATTAAAAGCTTTGTAATATACTAAAACAGATACCTTTTAGGTATTTTATTATTTCTTATTATTAGTGTCCAATCTGCACGCAAATACCATAATATATATAATGTATAACTTGACAGTGAAATGGAGACTTAATTTTTTTTTTCTCCGTTCTTTTTCCCCACCACACCCCTGCTGCTCACTGCAGCAGAGGTCAGACATGAAGTGATGTGTCTGCCTACCATTGGGTCATAAAAATGAGCAGTTGGGTTTCGTTACTTTGTGTCATCAGTGAGTCGGAAGGGAAAGAAAGTTTATTATAGAGCTAAGGCATTTCCTAGTGTTTATACAGCACAGCCTTTGGACTGAAGTTGAGCTGGGTATTAGCGTCGCATTAATTCATTTTTTCAAGATTTTCCAGTGCAGCTTTTGAAAGCAAGCTTATTAGAACCACAAAGGCTCCTGTGTTTATATGCTAATATCCTGTGCTATTTTCATAGCCACCAAAAGAATTATGTAATTTGCAAACACTTGTTCGAGTTGTAAAAACAATTTATGAGCTTACAGGATCTTCAGACCTTGTCTGACCTTTACTTATCCTATGGTAAACTTTGTTAGGAAATTAGAAGGAATAAGTAACTGAGGTGGCATTAGTGCTGTGCAATGTTCTTGCCGTACCTCAATGTCCCGGTTGAGCTGCCTCACTATCGCCGTTATGTTTCGGATGTGTTCTTCCAGGAGTTGCCTTGCCAACCGGTCACCCCCCCCTTTGTTCTGCATTCTGTGCAGCGTGGAAACAATGTCCTCCTTAATGCGAAAAGCGTGTTCCACAAGAGCCGCTGTTGTTTTCTCATGGCTCAGGATTCTGTCCTCCAGCTGATCCACCAGGCTGGCGGATGCCAGCGGGACCGCTGTCAGTGCCTGGCTGTGCAGTGGGATGTTTCGAACCCGTCTACGGGAGAAGAATAACCACATATTGTTAACTTCTCACACAAAGCTCTGCAATGCCTTTGCACTGGAGACAGTGTGACACTATCTGAGTACTGGCAGTGCCAGGGAGAAGCCCCAAAATACTCATGGAGAGAGCACCCACTGCTACAAATAAGTGGGTGCTGTGTTGGCTACCGTGGGTCTTGTACAAAGGCAGGTCAGGCTCTTTTTCATAGTCTTTAGGAAGCTTACAAAAGCATAGGATATTAAGGAAAGGACATTAGCAGAATAAAAGCAGTTACAAATCAGAACTATAATTTGATTAAGAATCCAAATTCAAACCCTTTTACTGAGTTTCAAAAGTAATGTTATTTGTCTTTACAGTTTTCAGGCTTAATCAAAGCTGTAACTTTGGTTACAGCTGTTGTTGAAGGAAGGTATTGTAAATTAAATGAAAACAGATCAGGATTAAAAAGGAGTATCTTGTACCAATCCCTTTTCTGTCTCTATAGCTACCCTGTAATACCATACAGAAGCTTGTTCCCCCGTGAACTGGACAGGACAGTATGTGGGCATAGAAACTGAGGTGAGACCGAAATTATGACAAGCTTCTCATAGTCTTAGAAGTTAAATTTCTCTCCAAAATAGCTTACATTTGGGTACCTTGAATAATTGTCTAGATTTTTGAAGAGTGCTCTGCTTTTCATAGCTCCCATGGAAAGCAGTAGAGCTCATGGGTGCTGAAAGTGAAAAACAAAGGCTGCTAATGCATACAACCTTTTCCTGCCACTGTGTTCTGTAAAGAATAACAAAATTTTCAGAAGTATAAGCAGAGGATACCTGCTTATAAGTTCGACCCCACTTTGGAAGAGGAGATCTTTTGTTTGGAACCTGTTATTTACTGTGTGTTCTCATGTTTCCTGTTTAATGAGCCAAATTAGCAGCTCAGTTTGACCATGATGATATTGATAGAGATGTATGAGGTTTCCAACAAAGGTCACTTTTGGCTCTCTGTTTTCACAGCTCATTCCATGCTATTAGAACACTAGCTAAAGTATTCTTGGACTTCTAGTCAGTGAGACTTTAAGCTATTTAATATTTTTGGGAAATGGCTAAGTAAGAGCTGAGTAAGGACTTGTGATTTGGGCCATGATTTGAATGTCTACAGTATTTCACTTTGCTTTGCACACTACTGCCAAAGTCCCAAGTCACAGCATTACTATATATAGGGAATTAAGAGACACGTAATACTCTGCAATATGAAGACTTTAATTTTTATATTCCAGACTGTACCTTTCAGAAGGGGCAAGGGTTGGGAAGATTGGGCTTCGGTGGGCCATTCTCTGGTCAATAATTTATGTCTGTTGAAAAAGTAAAAATTGAATTATTGAATAGTTTATATCTGGTAGTGAAATGACCTAATGCTTTTTTTTTAAGTGCACCTTTAAGTAAAGTGCAATATTATGCTGACATCTGTGATCTTGGCATTCAAATATTGCTAATGCATTAAATGCAAATTAAAATTGATACAAAAGAATGAAGACTAAACACTGCTAAAAAGCTTTTTATAGTGAAAACGATACTTTTGAAAAGGCAAGGTTGACAGCCTTGAAACTGAAATCTGCTGTTGACCCACAGAACTGGTTCGGCAGGGCAGAGGTAAACAAAGTTCTTGTCCCCAATCTTCTACTGGTCTCTGACATCATTAGTCAATGAATAACAAAGTGAGATCTACAGGATGGTCATAAAACTTAAGAAAATATTGAGAGGAGAATCAAATACAAGTGTTTCATCACAGCAGATTATTAGGGATAAGGTGTTTTTCAGGTAAAAGCATTGGCAGTCAGAAACCTAAATAAAATATGTGACATCAGCACAGTTTATCGAAATTGAGTCTTTTATTTTTTGGCTTCAAATCTAAATTACCACACTTTATGTTGTAAGTAGATTCTTCTGTGGTAAGTATATAAATTCTGGTTTTAATTTTTAGACACAGCCAGCCAGACTGTGACAGACATTGCAGCAGAGTAGGTCTATTAAATAGCTTCAGAAAGATATTTTAGTGTCTTACTGTGAGACCAGTACCTGGCTCAGCAGCTTTGTCCACTGACAGAAATTAATGAAAAAGATATTAGCCTCAATCAAATCCAACTAATCTCCCCTACATAAAACAAATAAACATTTTTAAGTATAAAGAGAATGAGTATGGCCTGAGCCTGATCTCCTTGGGAACCTAAAATCCTCACTGCAAAATAAAGGCTGATGTATGAAAAGAATTTTACAGTTGCTGATGAAATTCTGTGCAATCCGGGAAAGATGGGCTTATGGAAACACAATAGTCTAATACTGATAGTGAAGAAGCAATAGGGCTACCCTTTGAGATCTTGAAATGCAAAGCATGTTTGTGCTTTAGAAATGTATGAAAGCACTGCCTGAAAGCAGAGAGCAAACATTGTCACAGTGTGTGTGTTCTATTTATAGCACGGTGCTTCGGAAACTACAAATTAAAAAAAAAAAGCAGTTTTAAGAGAAGCTGGGTTGCTGAGCAGCAGTGACACCAGACAGGAATTCAGAAGGTCTGAGCTGAATTCCTTGCTCAATCTGTGATCCTGTTGACTTCGGACAAGTTATTTCCATGCATAATGACTCGGTTTCTCTGTATATAAGGGAGATAACCATACCTACCTCCTTGTTTAGGTTCTTACATGGCTATAAGTAAAAAGCACAGTATAAGAGCTGGGGATCATCGTGGTGACTTCTGCATTCAAAGTGCTGCACAGACACTGAATATCCAGTTCTGCAGTCTGTTCCTCACACTTGTCATTTCTCAGTTGGATTTTTAAGCAATGGCAGCACTCTGCGAGGGGTCCCTCCTGGTCACACCACCAGACTGCACCAGGTGACACCAGCAGGCACCCAGTTCTCAGTGACACATTTTAATGATCTTGATACATGTAATGATCTTTAAGCACAATTTAGCTGGAAACACAGGAATTATCCCACTGATTTAAGAAGAGCTATGTGTACCACAGCAGCAAAGCACTGGATGCTACCTAGAAAAACAAAGAACAAATATTAAAGTCTGTACATCTAGCAGCATCTTAGTGAAATTTAGTGAAATACGCCTTATAAAAACCAGCCAAACAGTGCTTTAGTCTCACGGCCTTCAGTACCCATTTATTATCATTTGAAAAATAATGTTTGCAGCAAACTAAGCATACGTTTGCTTGACGTCTTAACTTTTTCTGCCAGACTACCATAAGAAATGCAGCTAAATGCAAATGTCTGGAGAAAGTGTGGCTATGAAACAGAAGTTACACAGATGAACTTCTCATTCATTTCTTATTGCTAGCTTAAGCACTATGCTCAGTACACAGTGAAGTATCTCATCATCAGATATCAGATTTCTTGATCTGACCCAACAGCCAGAAAGGATTTAAGACCTTGTTTGGCAGTTGTAGAAAACTTTCCTGCAGTTTGGAGATATTTGCAATAAACAGGTGTCAGAACTAATGACAGATTTCTCCTCTATGAGTGTAACACCAACTTAGACTTGTAAATAGAAAACATAAGATGTTCTGATGCTTAGATTCAAAGGAGTGTAATTTCACAGGGCTCTTTTAATGGCAGTAAACTGGGGTCAAGTTAGATACCAGTTTAAATACTGGTTATAGGTGCTTAATTTTTTTTTTTAATGATGTTTCCTGCTTGATACTGCTATAGCAATTAAAGTCATGACATATTAACCCAGTAAATTTGGATTGACTGATTTAAGTTACTGAATATTCCAAATACACTTGTCACATGGACAAGATAAAAGTTTTTTCCTGTTTGTAAACTGTATGCCTGATTACCAAAAATAAGAATTTACTTGGATACTTAAGGCAGGTTTTCCTTACAAACGTGGAGTGCTTCCTTATCTTTTCTTTAAGCCACTGACATCAGACATGTAAAAGCTTGAAAAAAAAAAAATCATCCATGGGACATGATGAAGAGACACTTCTAGCAATGCACAGTTCACTCCTTGCTATTTGTGCTGTGGCATCCCTTCCCCACTTCTCAGACTGCCTTGCGTGTTTATTTTCTGCGGGATCTCCATTTCTCGTGTTTTGAAGAATAATCACATTTGTAGCATTCAGTTCCCCATTTTCCATGATAACCTACATCTAATGCCGTAATGTCTGCGCACTTCGGAGTGTTTTTCACATTCATTCTCACAATATGCCTGTGGGGTAGGAAGCATTATTATCCCTGAAAATGTAATTTCCTTCTGTTGCTGGTAGGGAAGTGAAGCACGGGGCAGGCTATGTGACTTGCCACAAGTCACACGGGAATCAAAGCAGACTGAAATACCTGCCTAGGCAAACACTTTAATCACTCTTTTCTTCTTAAAATAGAAACCGCTTTGGTCGCTGCACAGGGAGCGTGTGACGGCACCACCCCGGCAGCCGCCAGATCCTTCCCGGTGTTACTCTGAAGTGCTTTGGGGCAACGCTTAGGAGTAGGCGAAAAAGTCCCTGTGCTGCAGCTCAGCAAAGAGATGGGTCAGACCTCGGCAGCGTCAGGGAGAACCGGACCCGTGCCGAACCCCTGTGCGCGGCTGTGACACTTGTGAACACGCGCTGTGCGATGGGTGCCGGAGGGACTCCCCCGGCAGCGCGGTGACCGTGCCCGGGGCTCCGAGCCAAGCCAGGGGGGCTCCGAGCCAGGCCAAGGGCCCTCTGGAAAAATAGGTGCGATCGGCCCCGGTGCCGGCCCGTGCTGAGCCGCCGTGAGCGGCGTGAGCGGGGGGGGATCGTGCCGGAGCCCCGCCTGCACCAGGCTGAGCGCCCTGCCCTGCCCTGCCCTGCCCTGCCCGCCCTGCCCGCGGCTCGGCCCGCCGGCGGTCCCGGCCGCGCGGTGCGGGGGTCACCGGTGGGTGCGGCGAAGGTTGCGGGGACACGGGGTGTACGACAGCCGACAGGACACCGCGGTGCAAACACCACTCTATGGCCATGCAACGCGGGGGGACAGAGCCGGGACAGCCTCTGCGCTCACTCACCGGTGACGGCTCAGGGCAGGGCAGGGCTGCCCGCCGCTCCCGCGCATCCCCGCCGCCGGCCGAGCCCCGCTCCGCTCCGGGCGCGCTGCCGCCGCGGGAGCGGCCGTTCCCAAGCGCCGTGACCGCCGGTGCGCGGCCGGGGCTCGGTCCGCCCGCCCTCCCGGCCGGCTGCGCGGAGCGGAGCGGATGGGATGGGAGCGGCTGGGAGTGGGGCGGCCGCCGCAGGCCGGGCTGCGGGAGCGGGAGCGGTTGCCAGGACGCCGTCACCATGGGAACGCGCTGCCGCCCGGGGTAGGGGGAGCCCTTCGCATCGCCCCCTCCTCGCAGCTATTTCACGGCAGTGCCCGATCCTGGGGAAGCACGGAGGGACGGGAAGGGCCCCGCAAACAGCGGCGCTCCTTGCGGCACGGGGGGCGAGCGGTGCGAACGGAGCGGGGGCCGTGCCTGCGCCTCCCGCGCCAGCAAACGCCGGCCTCCAGACAGAAAGTTCGGTGGTGAAAAACAGCAGTGACTCTTGAGTTTCTAGTGGTGCAAAGGAGCCGAGAGTATGACTGACAGCACGGGTTTTTCCAGAGCATATATCAAATCCTGTCAGAATACAAGATTACTAAAATCAATGGCAAATATTAGTCTTGTTTATAAAATTTCCATGTTACATTTTCAAACAAGATCTAACATGCAGCTTCAGTAAAATTTCATATATCACAGCAAATAAGATCCATCTGCTTGCCCAGCAGAGGTGTGTCAGCTAAGAGAAAGTATTACTGGAAAAACAAAGTCCACAGAGGGTGTGTCTGCCTTCACTTTTGTTTCCTGCTTGTGTCATTCCTTGGACTTTGATACAACCAACATGGGTAAATAAAGTGTAAGTGAAATCTGAGAAGAACTTACTGCACCAGTTCGCTCTGAAATAGCAGATTGTCTCTGATTTTAGTTAAAATCCATGCCACATCCCATACTGCTGTATAGGCAAACCATTGCAGGATTTGGGAACTAGGCAGATGTGAAGGATAAAAGGGTTATACCATGCACAGTCTATTGTAAAAAGCAAGGTGGAGTCTGAATCTACACTCTGATTGACCTATTTATTTTAAAGTAATTCCCACATCAAAGGATCAGGCCAGAAAGAAAACATGCCATAGGTGCTTTGAAAAATAT
This sequence comes from Corvus kubaryi, assembly GCF_017639235.1. Taxonomy (NCBI): domain Eukaryota; kingdom Metazoa; phylum Chordata; class Aves; order Passeriformes; family Corvidae; genus Corvus; species Corvus kubaryi. The sequence continues at coordinate 14,210,178 of NW_024581133.1, read as the reverse complement.
GAACTGAGAGTAGTAAGATTGTAGGATAATTCAGCTTGGAATGAACCTTAGGAGAACACTTGTCCAACCTTCTGCTGCAAGCGAGGTGATTGATGAGGCCAAATACAGTCGTTCAGGGTTTTACCCAGCCTACTCTTGAAAACCTCCAAGGATGGAGACTGTCCAACTTCGGTGGACAGCCTGTTCCCATGCTTGTTTGGCTGCTGAAGAGAGAACATTATCTGTGTATCTGGTCTGAACCTCTCTTGTTTGCATTTATATTGTTGTCTTCACCATGTGCCACTATGAAGAGTCCAAATTTGCCATCTTGATGACTTCATCATAGATACTGGAGGGCCCTGTCAGGTCCCCCAAAGTCTGTTTTCATCAGGCTGAGCAAGCCCTGCTTCCTCAGGATCCAGCTCCCAACCATCTCACCGGCCTCTGCTGAACTTGCTCTAGTTTACTGATGTACATGGCTGTATTCCCTGACCTGGCAAATATCTGGACTAACTTTATGCCCCTGTGTAGTTTTGGTGCACCTAAGTGTTTTTTCTTGCTAAAGGACTGCTTGGATACCCAGTGTTTTCTTGAGTGTGTATGTCTGCAGAGTGGGGCTTGAAAGCAAATGGTTAGTTAAAGCAGATCAACTGAAGTTATTTTAATTTAAAAACATAACATTTGTACCTCCTACTGCAGTCTTGAAAATAATACTAAAACGTACCTCCATGCTCGGCTCTCAGCCTGCTTTTTCCCTCTAGCCCTTCTCTGACAACAGTGGAGGTCAAGAGATAGGGAGGGGACATGTGAATTCTTGTTCTTACACTCTTTTCAAGGCATCCACACCACCAGGATTTGAGGCGAATGGTCTTTGGTTTGACCCATACAGAGGCTTTTTACATCTTGTGTTATCAGAGATCATTATTTTTTGTACTTCTATCACTTTCTTGATGTTTCTAACTAAAGGAGTGCTAAACTGTTGTATTTTGTATCATTACATCTTCAGTGCAATTCATACTGAACATGTAGATTTCTTTTCTTAAAGGCAAATTCATATCACAATCTTTTTATCAAGGCACAACATCAACAATAAAATTAATTTATTCTGGAGTCTTCAACTATCTCACTCATTAATTGAGCCCCACTTAAATAATCACAGAATTACAAAACAGAACAATTTAGACTGGAAGGGACCTCAGAGGGAATATGGTCCAACTCCCTGCTCCAAGCAATGCTAATTTTGATGTTAGATCAGGTTGCCCATCATAGCATTAAGTTTTCATTGTAAAATCTTGTGTAATGTTTCAAAAAATCTCCCTCTGAGGGAAAAAAATTATAATCCCTGTAATTTTGTTGTTGGGAATATACGTAGCTTAACTGAATTTAGTCACAGGAACACAGGAGGCAGAACTCCTCGGTTACCAAGTCCTTGTGGACTTCTTCCAGGTTTATACCAGCCTTGCAAATAACAGCATTATTCATACGTTTTGGTTTGCAGTTGGAGAAAAATTCAACTCCATGAATTCTAAGTATCTTTTACATCTAAGCCTTCTCTTAATCAGATCCAGAGTGAAAGAGCCACATGCTATTTTTCCTCAAAAAGCCTCAAACCAAGCAGTGGATGTAAAAGGGCTGTTGACTTTGTTACTGTACTTTTTACTCCAGTAGTACTTTAAATGGACACGTTGAACACGTTAAGGGCATGTTTTCCGAGCAGAGATGCTGCTCTCATTTGAGGCCAACTATAGGGAGGAAAGAAGAAATTTTATTAGGCACAGAGAGTTAGAAAAAGTACAATGATTATACTGTTTTCCAACCTGTCCTAATCACTGAAGTGATTTCATCACATTTTAAGTAATAAAATTCTGCCTTTGTTTTATACATGCCTTTTTGTTTCTCCCTCCCTATATTTCACAAAAAGAAGTTGCTGAATCCATTTTTTATTTCCTTTATGTGGAATTCTACATGCTCCAAGTGTAATTGAAGGCAGAGTGTAACCATCTGCAGTTTAGAAGAAAATGTTACAATTCAGAAGTGTCTGTTTATTCTTTGGAAGGCAGATACAGGAAAAAAAACTACACTGAATTTTTAAAGTTTTCTTAATCTAATATAATTGTTCTTCTATTACAAAAGTCCTTCATCTTTGTAAGAAGTACCAGATTATGTGGTTTTCTAACTGAAAGAATGATGTCTTGTTAAGGTATTAAGCCTTATTCTAATGGCTTTCAAGCATTAATTAAATTATTTATTAAATTATTCTGGTCAACAGAAGACAAATATGTGACTTACAAAACTTATTTTAATTATAGTCTTTAAGTAAGAGAAAAGCACTAATGCCTTTTTTTTCCTTTGCTGTCATTTTTAGCCAGTTAGAAAGCAGTCAGAGCAGTGCTTTTAATTAAAATTTCTAGTCTTTTGCAAATTTACTGACTTCTCTTAAGAGTTATTTCTTTCTGAAGCCACAGTAATGTTTTTAGAATGGAGAGCAAGGGAAAGCTTTATTCTGTGGCTTTTCCAGAGATAAAGACCTTGTTCTTTTTTCAGTCAGTTTAGTCTTCACACACTTTAGCACCAGGCTGATCTCTGTTTGGTGCTGGCACACAGTGTCACGCAGGCAGTGGTAGGTGGAAAGGCACGTGTGAGTTGCCAGCTGCACCATGTAGTCACTTCTGTGAGTGCTGAGCCTGGACCAACCCCTGCAGGTCCCAAATGCTAAGCTAATAAACCTCCTTAGGCACTGAAGTGAAGCTTGTCCTTAAATATTTTCCCAAAGCTTAGCACTAGTGATCAATATCAGGAGAATCAAGCAGTGCAACTGTTTGCAGCTAGAAAATATCCTCAGAATAATTCTTGATGTTAGCACTTCTGTGCATGAGCTGTAGGTGTTACTAACCAGACTGTCAGACAATACACGCGCTAAAAAAAATGATGGAAGTTCTTGATGCAGGGAATTTTTCTTAAATCTTTTCAAGTTAGGTCTCTGAAAGGCATCCTGTCCATATGAATTTTGATAGAAATGTCTGCACTTCTAAGTTTTGTGGATCATTTAAAAGTACAGAGGTTGTTCTTTACTCTGCTAGAACTCTTCAATATGAAAATGTGGGTTCTGCCTTTCTCAGAGATGATTTGTACACTCTTGGCTGGAGGAGCCCAGGCATGCAGACCATTCAGGCACACCACCACTAACATTCAGGGGGAAATGCTTTCCCCTGCATCTGAGCAAGGATGTTGAATACGTGTCATTCACGTAATATAGTCAGCTTGGGAATTAGATGTTTATCATTAAAATAAGCAGAATGTTTAAAAGCATGAAAAGAGTTTATTGTGAATTAAACTCTACTTGGTCCACCCAGTGCTTAGCAAAGGTTCATGCAGATGCACAGCACCAGTTCTTTCCACTCCAGAAATTTTGTTGAAAGTCATCTTGTAGTCCATGTAGAGTAGATGGACCCAGTAGCATACATTCACTTCAGTGAACTCAGGACCAGTCTCTCGATTAGCTGGCCAGTGTGGATGCACTTTTTAACTATTCTTCCACAACCTTCTTCCTCATTACTCATAACTTGTTATAAGGATGTTTCTATGTATGTAAACACACATACATACAAATATACATGTCTTAAGAACATTAACCTCTACGTTAAATAGACCCACATCCAAAGCAAATGGAAAAACCTACAAAACCTATATTGATTTTCTGTCTTCTGTTGGCCCAATATACATACGCTCTCTGCATTCTTGCAGGACTGTTTTCACTGCTTTTTATCACAGTCTCATAATTTTATGTAACATTTCCATGTTCAAATTAAATACTAGGTAAATTATTTTTGTCCTATTTCCATAAAACTGCTGTACTCACCTTCTGTAGAGAATCAAAGTGTGTAACTCATCTCCTATGAAGTTCTGTGCCCTATTAGCACTATCAGATATATTTTTGCTTTAATAGCTGTTGCAGCTCATATTTGCCACCCAGCTATTTTCTCAATTAAAATACTCCCTACTTCTCATATTAATGTCAGCCAACATCCAAGCAATCCACTATGGAAATCCCAAGCTTCACATCATCAGTAATTATACAGTGTAAGCCCAGCTGAGCTGAGAAGTGTTTTGTTTATTCTTCAAAACCAAGGATGAAACATGCCCAAAGCACCACCGTCTGTGGGACATGAGAGGCGGCAGATAAAGAGTTGAAGTTTTGTCCCATTTCTGTATTGTGCACATCAGGGTGGTTTGAGTTTGTAACACTTGATCAGCCATGTGTTTAATTCTGCACCCCATCACACCTGTCCTGCAGCCAGATCCATAAGGACAAAGCCACATGCTGAACAGCACTGTCCTTCTGCACTGGCAGATCTGGCTGTAGAACCAGCACCTGGCTCAGAGCAGCCAGAGCAGTGCTCTCCTCCAAAAAGCCAGAAGAGAATCTGCTTATGCCTAATCTCTAAATCAGTGTGGATACGAGTCTTCATTTTGTTCATAAAAACAATTAAAATCGAATACATATACATGTACAAACTGCTCCCTATTTTTTCCAATAATTGCACTTCTTTTTAATCAGAAATAAACGAAATCCCAGTACAAACTATTGATGAAAACCAGGATCTGTACCCACTGGGAGTGGTTTTCAAAGTGGTTTGGAAGCAGTATCAACATATGACTCGGGGTCTGGCTGTTGTTATGATTGTTACATGATGTTGTTTCCATTTTATTTATATTCTGGCTTAGAACTCTGGAGTTAGAAATCCATTAGAGCCAACACTACGGCTTCAAGCCTGAGGTGAAACGTTTGTTAACAGGACTGCAGTAGTCAGCTTCGGGCGGGTTTACCGATTTGATCGCGTAGAAAGCGCAGTCCCTGGAAGTTGTACTGGTTGTGTTCTGGTCAGAACGAGCTGAGCAACGTGGAGCAGATGCCGGTTCCCTGCAGGCACCTGGGTTGTTTCGCATCTGTGAGATGCCTGTAGGACTTGTTTCAGCATCCACCTGGTGACAAGATGCGTCGTACTTTCCAGTGTTTCCAGGGATTAGCAGCACTTTAGTTCTGTGGGTACGCGGGAGGAGGGCAGCACACGCAGCACGCTTGCGGGGGCACGGCCGCCCCCGTTGGCTTAAGGGCTGTCAGCGCTGTGCGGCGGGTGCTTATCGCGGGGTGCGCCAGGAGCAGCGGCCGCCCGCGCTCTAGGCCGGAGCTCGCGGGCCGCGCGCGCCGGGATTCCCTCAGGGAATGACGTCCCGGCGGAGCGCGGCCATTGGCTGCGCTACGGCGAGTTCTCCATTTATGGACACATCGCCCGCGCGGGACAGCCCAAGCCCGAGCCCCGCGGCGCTGGTCCCCTCCGGTCCCCCTCCCGCGCCGTTCGGCTCCGGCCCCTGCCCCTGCCCCACACCGTTCGCCGTCCCCGGCCCCGCCCCGGCCCCGCCCGGCCGGGAGCTGCGCGCGCGGGGAGGGCGGAGCCGCTGCCCCCTCCCCTCCGCCCGCCCGTCCCTCCGTCCCGGGGCGCCGGCGTGTCTGGGCAGAGCCGTCGGGCAGCGCAGCGCCGAGGAGCAGCGATGGTGAGCGGGGCCGGGGCAGCTGTGGCGGGGCCGGGGCCGGGGCCCGCGGGGCGGCGGCGGGAGTGCGGCTGTCGCGTCCCCTCGCGCAGTGCCGGGAAGGGGCCGTGGCATCGCTCCGTGTCCCGCTCCCAGCCGGGGAGCGGTTGTGTAACAGCGCCGGCCTGTGGGAAGCCGGGCCGTGCCAGGCACTTGCCGGGGGCCAGCGGCTGCCGGCCCTGCAGACCGGAGTCGGTTCCCTTAGTCGTGTCCCGAGCCCGCCCGTCCCATCGCGGGGCGCGGGCAGGGCCGGCGCCGCCTGTGGAGCACGAGCCGCGTCTCCCGCTCTCTCCCGCCGCTTGGGATCTGAAGAGGTTTCGGATGTTGGTGTCCTCGGGTGGGAACAGTCCTGTGGCCGGGAAACGCCACGGCGTGGTTGAACAACAGGTGACGCCTCTCTGGGTCAGAGGGCGCTGGCGGGAGGGGTCTCGGCGGGTAGAGCCGCACCCCCCCCTCACGGTGCCCGGTGCTCCCGCCGAGCCGAGTGCCGGTGTCACTCCGGTCCCTTCCCCGGCGGCGGGAGCGCTCAGGTGTGCCGCAGAGGCGGCTCCCGAACCCGGGAGCTCGGGCACCGCCACTGCTGGGGCTGTGCCCTGCTGGTGTGATGAGGGGACGCGATGTCAGGAAAACACCTCAGTGCTAGACTGAGGGAAGATTGAGGTTCGGCGGGTGAACCTGGTTTGTCTTTAGTAATGCCTCCTGATGATTGATAATAGCTTTCATCCTGAAGTAATCCAAGTAACGATTATGTCTACCTGTTACACAGGAACTGAGAACAAGTTGTGAAAAATCCTGTGGGGTAATACTAGGCTAAAATCCGTAACTTTTAAACAAGTGATTTATTTAAAACTGTTTTAAAGTAGAGTACTAAAGATCTGAGTGTTAAGATACTTGAAAAACTTTTGCAGTATTTCTGCTAAAGCTTAACTAAGGTTGGATTTTAAAGACTGACCAGCCTAGTTCTTGTGTATTCAGAACTTAACTCCCAATACCTTTTCAAGGATGCCTTTCTTACTGTCATTGCCTCTGCTTTGACTTCCTGAGTCAAGTACAGTTGCACCTCGTTACACCTATGTGGAGCACAAGTCTTTGCTTTAAATAAAGCATCGCAGAAGTTAGGAAGCTAAAACTTTTCTTGAAGTCAGGCATGATAGTACCAACTAGCTCTCATAAACCTGTTTTTGGTAAGGAGCTTTGAATAAGATAGGTACTTATGTTCCCTGGCGGCTGATTGTTTCACCAGGTGATTCAGATCAACTCGTTAGCCTTAACCTTTGCCCCTCAAGTACCTGCTATGTCACAGACACCTGTGGCACATATGGGCTCCTTGGCTGGGTCATTGCTTAGACTGCTGATGTGTTAAATGGGATTGGAAGTCTTTGGTGCAGGTGCTTCAGAGATGTCTGCCTGTTACCAGTAATACTTTGAGATTAGTCTGTTAGTTGCTCTGCTGTGGACTCCATTAATTCCTTTTTAATGAAAGGTTTTAATCAAAGTACTTTTTGTAAATACATATAACTAACTGGCAATATACTCTGTGAGATTTACTTTATCAAAATAAGAGAATTACTTTCTTCCACAAGATACACTTTTTAGGGATGTATTCAGACAATTATCCTCCAGCTTTTAATTTGATATTGAAGTAGTTTTTCACTGTGATAGCTCAAACTAATATGAATTAGGTTATGAATTATTTAATATTTTTAGATTATTGGTAAGTAATTACTACAATAAAACCAGAAAAGAATGTTTTTGAAAGTGCTGCTTTTTCAAATAATTATGCCTAAACAATTGTTTGATAGTCATTAGAAGGTAGTATTTTGTAACTTAGTTGGCAGAAGGATTGCCTGGCAGTACTTAAAATGACTGCTGATGAACGTGAATCATGCTACTAATATCCTGAAACTTTATACTCATTCTCTGTGCTGTATAAAAACCTCGCAGTATTCTCCTTATTTTTGTCTTAACAGTTTTGATGTCTGGAGGGTGAAAGAAGATGAATGTTGGAAGTGTTTTGTGTTTTCTAAATTGAGTCTTTTCTGCCGTTTCTTCTTCGCTGTAAACCTCAGAGTGACCCTTTCCTGTTCTGACAGGGTCCCCAGTGCAGGGTGCTGAGTTGCCACTGACATCAGGTGCTGTTGGTGCTTCTTGGGCCATCTGATACAGCAGAACAGATACCGGTGCCACTGGTCTGTCACTGGTGCCTTCTCCAGTCCCTGCCGTGGTGCACTGCCCCACCCAGCTCACCCTGCAAAGCTCTGTGCACTTAGCAATATGTCTGTTCCTTTTTGCTGGTTTATTTTTAATCCAGATCAATATCTATGTCAAGTTAACAGTGTGGTTTCAGGAGGAGATCTGCTAGCATGGAATGGGTGAGCTGTTTCATGGCTGTACGTGGCAGTACAAGGTGGGAATAAGCAACAGCAGGGCAAAACTGTAGTAAAGCTAACAAGTCTAAGGAACATCTGGCAACTTGAAATTTTTCTCTTGAAATGCATCCATTTTGTTAACTTTGTATTTCAATGTTTTAAATTCAAAATTAAAAAATCCTTAAAGCCTCTAACATCTTAGCTGCAGTTTGTAAGCCTTCAAAAACTGGGTATTATATCAGTGCCAAGTAGTCCCACTCCAGTGAAGGACTCTATCCATAATGTGCAGGAAACCTCATGATGAAACTAAGCTGGAACTTGCTTGAAAGGGAAGCATATGGTCAGCTGAACTTTATGCTGTTATACTGTGCGTTTGAACCTTCATGTCATGGGGTAGTTCATGGAGATGCATTGGAGGATCTTGAATTGGATAGAGAATCTGTACCACATTACAAAAATTATCTTGGACCTTTAGTTTAAAGTAGCTCTTTAGTCTTCAGGGAAAGATTGTTCCTCTGAGTACTGTCAGCTGGCTTTGACTCTTCTAAGGATAAAACTTTGAATGTCAGTCAGCAAATATTTTCTAAGGCATAAGCTGCTACTATATTTAGGAAAAAAGCCAACCACAAAATCAAATAAATGCTCCCCCCAACAACAACCCAGTAGTGACCAACTTTGACTGATTTTGCATAATCTCTGTTCCAGAGTACTTTTACTGAAGTTTTGTACCAATTTGTTGGGCAGAGTGAGAAGGGAAAGCTCCCAAGAGAAGACAAGATCAGCAGTATCTAGATGAGCTCACAAATTGTCGAGCAAGGCAGGATTGTCTAATACGCTTATGTTAAAAAACCCAGTGTGTTTCTCTGTTACCTTTAACCAGTATTTCAATGCTGAGCAATTTTCTGTAACACTGCATTCAGTTTGTGCATTTTATCTGGGCATACTTGCTGTCTTCTTGTTTCCACCTCTTCAGCAAAGACGGAAGGCTGACTTTTAAAGAGGAACTTTTTTATAGCAATTTGACATCAGAAGAGGGCAGATATTTATAGCCCAGTCCAAAGAAGCTGAGATGTCTTGATTCCATGTAGTGCCTATGAAAATCTGCAGAAATGAAAGACTGGATTAGCCTGAGGGGACTTGCTGGCCTTTAGGATTTGGTCCTGAAATAGTGAATGTGAGATGGGACCTGGGAGCTTATATTAAGTCTTTTTTTTCTGCAGGGAAGTCACAAGCAAGACAGTGATGCTTCTGTATTTGAAGGGTGCTTTTCTGTCTGGTGTTGCAGACAGTAGCCTAAGCTCAAACCTTGCTCTCTGCCAAATGTGGAATACTAGGGAGGGTAACAGCATGTGCTTTACGTTATGTCTAGAGGTGCATTAATGGAAAAATCTTCCAGCTATCTGATGTTTCTTTCTGGCTGATGTATAAAATATACTAAAACACAGCAGCATGTTAAGTAGTAAAGCTAGTGATTCATACTTGATGTGTTTTTTTAGGCTTGCATTGTGTGCATGCTTGTCTTTGTTTAGGTCTCTAGAATGATTTATGGATATATTGTGTTTGTTAGAGCACTTTTTTAGAAGACACTAATATATGCAGAATGTTACCCAAATGCAACTTTTGCAGCTGAAAACTGAACATGTGATTGTGTATTTCTTATATCTTAAGCATTTTTCTCATCATCTCTTTTGCCTTCCAGATATGTTCTACATACATAACTAATTTATTGTGAAAGATGGGGTAGCAATGCTATTAGTAGTTTAACTAAACTATTTGCAACCACTTTTTCTTACCTTAAAGGAATAACATTCACCAGTCTCCGTGCCTTATTCTTAAAGCATTGCTGCATATGTGGCATGGGTGAAGTTAAAATGAGTTTTGTCATAGTTAGCACATGGAATGTTAAGCTTTTATGAGTTTTCAGTAAAATCTTAGTAATGTTCCCATCTTAACATGGAAAGTATGTTACCTTGCTTAAAAAGTTGTACGTCTCTTTAGAGAACTGTTATTATCACGTTTTGTAATATAAAATTGACTTCATAAATACCAGTATATTCTCTTTTCAGTTGTAGGAGTTAAGTCTAAAAGTGTCATTGATTTAAATGGTCATGCACTGCTCTATCCAAGGTATATCGTAAAGAATAAAGGTTTTGGTAATTTCAGCATAAGGAATATTAAATACCTGCATGTTTGGATTTGTATTCTAATATAGTATGCATGTATCCATTAATGATACTAATGTATAGAACATGTAAATAAACATCTTCAGAGTTACAGAAGAATCCTTAATATTAAAAAAGCCTAACTTAGTTGCTGCATGTGATGAGGAAGGGAGCAAAAAGATAAGAGGTGGTCTTTCCACCTTGGCTTCTTGCTCTTACTTTACCAGGCTAACCCTGGGAGTGAGTTTCCTGTAGTTACCTGAAGAGTTCTGACGTAGATAATTGTAGTTCTGCTGATGGAGACCAGCCTGGGATTGGCGTGCAAGTTGTCAGATTTTTGCTTACCCTTTGTTTCTCGTTATTGCCACAATAAATGGCTTATAAACGACAAATTCACGTGCTTTCCTTTTCAGTTTCCTAAAACACTCTTATAATGCAACACCTCAGTCTGCTTTTTTTAGGAAGCTGCATTCCAGATCTAGGTGGTGTGTGGCTACTGAAAGGCATTAAGAACTGTATTAGAAAGGGATTTTGCACCTAATTAACAAGGGTTTTGTTCTGGGAATTAACTGTGCAAAACTAGAAGCAGTAAAATTGAAGCTTTTGGAACTGGGAGGAGAGTGTGTGTGTATATGTGTGTGCTACAAAAATAAGGATTTGGAAAATATTTCAGTTCCTCTGCAAGCACAGAAATCCAGGCGTAGGCTTTGGTAAGAAAGGGTTGGCTAGTGTTACTGTTAGCTCTTTGAATTAAGCCGCGTTGTACTATCTAAACTCTCACCATGGATATGAGCAGCAAAGGTTTACCCCAGCGTAAAAGGCTAAACGTTTTAGGGAAAATCGTGTAAGGGTTCTCTCATACATTTTCTCGTCTGTTGGAGGCCATTTACTTCCTCACTAGCTGTGGTCTGCCAAGGAGCTTTTCTGGTTGATGCTGGTCACTAGCAAATGACCAGCATTCTTATCGACTCTGCTGGAAGTGGGTTTTTGTACTGTATGTGTATGGGGAAGTAGTCCAGGTGTATGGGGTGCCTGCTAACTTTTGGAACTGCTGTAGTCAAAGAACTCTAGGTAGCTGTAGTGTGTTGTTTGGCTTTTATTATTTCTACTATGGCTGTAAAAGTATTTGTAAATATCAGAGAAATATGGCAGGAAGTAAACAAGAATTTTCTCCCTTTGTTAAGATGAGAAGTGAGAGGTGTCTCTGAGGACTTGTTCAGGCATTCACCTCAATCTCAGCCTCCCGGTGGTGCTCCTGTGACAGCTTGGGTGTGAGGAGCTTATTTTGGTCAGACCTTCCTGGGCTCGGTTCAGTCTTTCCCATCTCCTGCTGCCTTCCCCACGTTCCTGAAATGCCAATTACTGTCCTGCCCAGGAAGTACGGTTGTCATTCCTCTCCTGACTCATACTCATCTTCTAGCTTTCCCATCCTCCACCTACTGCTTTCCTTCCTCACATCTTTAAAACTGTGAATACCCCCTGGGGACACCAGGTGTGCAGTCAAGTCCTAGCAGTGCATGGGATCCATTCTGTCTGCTTGACTAAGTCACTGCTGTGATAGGAAAAGGTATCTTAGTCTACAGCTTTTCCACACACTGAACCTCACCTTTCTACCTCTTCTGTTAAATATACTTCATATGAATGTGTAAATGGCTTTGGGGTTTGATGGTGTCTTCTACACAAGCAATACATCTAAACCCAAGATAATTTAATGTAAACAGCCTAGGAAGAAGGGTATGGGTAAGGGTTTTTTTTCCAAAGACACAGCAGCATTTGGTTGATACTAAAACCATTTGTGGATTGGGTTCATAAATTATGAAGTGTGTTTTTATCAAATTCTGAATTTAATTTTTTTAGTTGAAAGTGAAAATACTTTTTTAAACAAAACAAATGTGAGAACTGACAAGGAAAGCAGTGTTGGCAATTGGAGTGTGAGTCAGAGCTATCAGAAGTGATGCTTATTGGGAAGCCTACTTACAGGGTGCTTCTAAAGCACAAAGACTTACCTATTAACATAACTTCCTAAATGTGAACTTGAAAGTTAAAACCGGATGTTAGCAGATCTTGAGCATGCTTCATGATCGACACTGTCCTGGAAGTGTCCAAAGGATTATAAAATAGGTCTGGTGCTCTGCTATCCTGTCATGTCTGATTTTTTCAGCTGCCAGAAGTGTCTGGTGAAAGCCACTTCTGGCCGTCGGGGAACAGTGCAGTGGCTTTGGGATGGAGTGATGATAGATGTTTTTCTTTAGACTCCTTCAAAAAAAGGGAATGTAAATAGTTTAGGCAAAAGCATGTGCTTCTAGAAGCTATTTTCATTCCTTTTTTCGGCAATCTGAAGTCTAAATGAGAGGTTTTTGTTGGCATCCTTCAAGCAGGATTAGCAGTCTCGCAGTGACTTGCTGCACTTGTCCCTGTACAGGAAGTGTGGGGCTTTTTTTTCCTTGCCAGCTCAGAACCACTCACTGAATCACTGTCATCAGCTGAGCCTGAGTCTGTAACCACTTCTTGGTCAGCCTTGTCTAATTTAAGTGTTGAAGTCATATTCAAGTCTGAACAATGCAGCCTGATACCCTCTATAAAACAAGGAAAATGTTTTCAACAGCTTTAAAGTCTTTCCTGCTTGTGTCTTATAAAATGTGCTGCCTGATGTTTGATCTTGCACCCTAGGACAGTCTTCTGTTTTCAGTTTGACATTCCACAATATTTGTGAGGTTTTAAATTCTATGCAGCTTACCAATGCGCACTGTTATCTTTTGCAGTGATTGATGTCTTTTCTTATGCTTTGTGTTGGATATTGCTAATAGCAGAAATACAGAAAGATGGAAGTTGGAACTTCTTGTTAGTAATATATTTGCAGTGCCAAGTGGTAGTCAAGAACTTGTCTCATCTTGTTTTGTTTTGGTTTCTTTTCCTGCCTTGAAGGATACAAGTCTGCACAAATGCTTAAGTGCTTCCAAATTTGCTTTTGCAATAACTTACAACCCTATGTTCTTCCTAACTTTGTAATGAAGTGCACAGATGCAAAGTGTGTTTAATGCTGCCAACACATTTGGAGTCCCTAGGGTTGTGAGCCCTGGACTCTTTGATAGCTCATCTGCTGTGGAAGTACTATTGCTCTGTAGTAGGAACATTCTGAGGACGAAAGTTTACCTAGGTATTCTAAACATCTTTGAGCTGTTGTGCTTCTGGCACACACTAGCATGGTCACCACCTGATCACTTGGATTTTGGACTAGCTTGTTGCAGGTATTTTGATATATGAACTGGAAAATACTTCCTTTGCTAAATGGAAGCAGTGTTCTTGAGGCATATTGAAAGAGAACTTTCGCTAAACCTAATCTTAAAGGCCGTTTCATGGGACTCAAAAGCAAGTGCATACTTCTAAGTTTAAGTATTTGTTTTTTCTTTCAGTATTTGAGAAGCATTTGATTTGTCTCTTAATTAATTGTGAAAGAATTTGTTCTCCTGTACTAATCCCCGCCTGTATTCAGTACATACCTAAAGAAAGAGAAATGTGCATAAGTATTTATAACAGTAATTGAAAACAGTCATACTTATACTACAGATATACTTAGATTAAATGGAGAATTAAAAATGTGATTAGATTCATTCCAGAAAGGATGTAAAGCTACAAACCCACCCGTTCTTGCTTTCAGAGCACAGAGGTACAGGCTGTCTACATAGTCTGAATTAGTAGATAATTCTGTGGTATCTTCTGGTAAGGCAAATGAAACAAGGATTTTTGCGTAATTATTTCTGCTGTCTAGCTAAATATAGATCATGTTTTTGAAGGAGTCACTGATAGGATGCAATCGTCTAATATCGGAAAAAATAATTAGTCATGGGAATCCATAGTTATATTAGACCCTTGTATCATACTTAATTTTATATTTTTTGTTGATTCTTGATAGTGCAGTTTGTATGAGAGCAAGTTAAGTTCATACACTACTCCTTAAACTTTGGATATCTTTCCTACAATAATTTGAATTAAAAATTTGGATACTATGAAAACTGATATATTACTATGCGTGATTTTTTTACATACGGCTTCTGTACCATGAAATATCCCACTTCCCATGTAAACTTGATTAGTTCCTGAATTCTGAATTGCCTGAATCCAAGAAAACAAATATTTGACTTTGCCAATTAAAATACCGTGCATCCACTAAGAACAGAATTACTTCAGCTAGATTTATTTTCTCTGCTTAAAAACTGTGCCTCACAGTCATGTTTCCACGACTCAATGCAGTGTTGTTGGTAGTCTCCAAAGCCTTTTTCAGTGCCTCCCCTCAAATTTAAGTATGCACTGGCATCTGCTATATTGGTTAGTAATTGCTAGATTCAGCAAACCAAAGATTCCTACAAAAACCTTCTGGTCTTTCAAAAATAGCTTCTCAGAGTAGGGCAATTTGGATGTGTTCAGTTTTTGAGGGGATCCTGGCTGTTTTTTGTGTATCCTGCAGGACTTGAGTAGACTGAAGTAAGTTGCCTTTTTGGAATTGATTGGCCCTGGTGGAGGGGATAGCATCAGCCTCCTGCTATAGAGGAGCAGCATAAATCTGCTGAGAAATCTATTGCAAAGGAGCTAAAAATGCATAATTCTGTCCTGAGCTGTACCCAGACTGTTGGCCATTATTTGCTCTGCTGTTGGTTTTGCAAAGCTTCTCTTCCTGTGTTTTCCTGGGTAGCTGGGAGTTCAGAATCACAGCTGCCTGCTGCCACCTTTGGTGGGTGCACAGGCAAGGGGTGGCATTGGCACACAGTGCTGCTGTGGGCTCTCCCAGCTAAGGATGGGACTCAGCAACCCTTAGGGCATGTTTGGTGGCCAGTACTTGCCAATGGCTGAGGGCAAAGTCCTGGCAGGAACAGTGGTTCAGAGCCCTGTCAGAACCCAGGGCCCATGTTGGTGATTCCGGTTATAGGAAGAGACTGCCAGCAAATAGAAGTTGGAGTAACTTCTACAAACTGTGCTATTTGTTATGTTTTTTTAAGAATTAGACTTGACATGGGGAAAAAGTGAACTGGAATGTTTTATAACAAATGGAGATCCAGTTATGGCTGTGTGTATGCCTGTGGAGGTCTAAGCTGAGGTCTGGCCTTTAATGAGCGAAAACTTGAGCTCCATTTGAAGCAGAGTTGGGAGTGGGGAGAATGACTTCATTGTAGGAGAGGCCACTGCATTTGCTGTTTTGCTGTGCTTTAGTTGTTTCTTGTCTCAGCATTCAGTTGCAACCACAGAGTTTGGAGCATGAACCATTTTCAGATGAGAAGGAAAGCAGGGATAGGTCTTCAGCAGAGCAAGCCAGGTCAGAAGTGTACCTACAAGTGAAAGAGGACTTGACAATACCTGAGTGTTCAGTATGTGAAACTCGAGATAATGCTGAGTACTGTTTCTAACAACTGAGCCTGGTTTCTTAAGCAGCTTAGATATTTGTATATAACTGTCAGTCTTGTCTCTCTGCATTCTGTGATCTATATCTGCATGGCAATAAAGGACTAGATTCAGTGTATTGGAGAAAATAAGGATTTGCCCAGTTTGATACTTGCTTTAAATAAAAAATCAGCATATCTTCTGGTATGTGGTCAGCAAAACTTATATTTGATAAAACTGAAATGTCTTCTGTTGTGGTTAAAAAAAAGAATATACAATAAAGGAGGTTAATCTGTTCTAGCTTGAAGCTGCCTTCAAACACTCAGAATATGTGTTCTCTGCAGGGCTTACTACTGCCTCTGGTGACTTTGACCTCAGTCTCAGGAATATGTAATGAAGTGTGTGAGCCTCTTATGAGGCTATAAAGTGGTTGCACTTCAGTAGCACAGAGAGAACGGATTAATTATTTCACATAGATAGGACTGTTGGTAACTGGCAGTTTTAATATTGAAAGGAGTACCTGGTTTGCCAGTTCCAGTGTTAGCTACCCAGCTGACTGCTCCAGGAGTCTTAATGCTGTTCCCATGAGTACTGTTTGTTAAAGCTTTTCTAGTGGTAATAGGAATTCTGGTTCCAAGGTTCTTAATGCCTGAAATACCAGCACACCCAGTCCACAGAGACCTGATCTCAATATGCAGAATAAGTTCATGACCAGCAGTGGTTTCTTCCTGTCGTTTACTTTGTGTTTTTATTCTTGGTACATTCTAGGAGTGCTTGAGAGGAAGCAGGACAGTGGCTACTTATTCCCATATTTGGTATTGTTCTAGACAGAATGGACATCCCTCACTAAAAGAAAGGGGTGATACAGTGTTCCTGGACAATTTAACCTGCCTCCGACCATGGCTTAATCTTGGCAGAGTCACAGGGGTCCATTTCCTTTGCAGGTGTACACATTGCAGTTTTCTGTCTGGAGTTACAGTGATGGTTGGTGTAACTGGTGGGGTCCCTTAAGATAAGTGGGCCTGACTCTGACTCTTCAGAATACTAAGAGCTTGTATTTACGTGGTTACAAATCCTTGATCTCCAGTGGAGCTTCCATTGGTCTACACGTTAGTAGTGGTGTATTTTGTCTTATAAAGAGGTGGAATTAGTGAGTGTTACTAAGTACATTTAGTGAAATGAACACTCAAGTCTAACTGTGGAAAAGGAAACAATATTTAGAACATCAACTCACTTGCATCTCCTAACTTTCTTCTTGGTATTTTTCCTGAGACCTTTACTGGGAAGGGCTTATGTCTTCTCTACAGATTTAGGGGTGAAGAGGGAACCCCAAGCCCTAAATCTGCTTTCTTAAATGGTCTCTATTAAAGCCGTATGGGGAAAGAAGCAAATACAATATATTTCAGAAAAGCACTGTAATCACTGACAATGTAGGCACTACTTCCTGCTGGAATAGCAGGCTACCTTACCTGCTGTCATGCAATTCACCTGTAAAAAGACAAACTAAGGACTGCAGAAATTAATCATTATTTTAGTAGTCCTGAGATTGACCTTTTCTTGTTCTTAATTATTGAAATCTCTACTTAAACTGAGAGTAAGTAAGTTCAGCTGCATGTGTCAGAATGCCTAAAATTAATCCTTTATGGATACAGTATTGACAGAACTAAAAACTTCCAGTTCTGAATAAGAAAGGAATGTCTGAAATCCATCCAGAAAGGCGGAACACTATACAGAGTTTCAAATCCCTGTTTCAGTGTCATTGGGTAAGTTTATAGACTTGAACAATTAATTTTTTTTTTCCCCCAGACCTGAGTGTCTCTTTTGGGTAGAGGAATTTAAGACCTGTTTATTCTGAAACGAGGCTTAACGGTGTGAAAGCTGACAAGTGCTGAAGCAAGTCTGTTTGGGCTGTACTGACAGCACAGCCTGTACCCTTAGAGTATAGGCAGGTACTTCATAAATCACTGAGGATGTTCTGATGGATGTCTGAAGGTGGTAGTTTGAATGTAATGGAGAAGCATGTTGTTACCACGATTAATGAATTAGTCACGAAGAGCTATTTAGTCTGACACACCTCGAGAGTGTTTACCTACTGAAATCAGGTTTTCTTTTGTTCAGATAATTTCTTAATGATACAGCAGGCTGAGGTGCTTTTGCACCTGAGGCCATTAGGTGACTTTCTCACTTGACTTGTCCCATCTGTGGGTCTGTTCTTAGACTGGAATACATTTAAAATGAAACAGTCAACAGGCTTTACCCTGCACCTCTGGGGGAGGGAGCTTTTCTGAGTGTGGCTGGAGTCCAGCCTGGGACTGGGAGGGACAAAGCAAGAAAAACTCGTCCTGTCAGTTTGACCGTAACCCACCTATTGTGATTTGTACTGAGTCTCTGATACTCAAAAATGGTTAAATAGCTCTTAACTTAGTATGGGAGGGAGACTTCAATCAAAAATACCAGTATTAACTTCTACTGTTCTAGAAACACTTAAGATGCTGGGGAGTTTTTCCTAGTCTGTACTTAAAAATACGTAGGTGGAGAGTCAGTAATTGTGATGTTAACTACCTGTGGTGAGGTAGCTATGGTTGTTAATTTTACATCTGAAGCAGACAGTATATTGGAAGAATGTACATTTTTATTTCAAGGTTGTTTTACCTGGTGACTACACTTAGACCTTAAAGTTAGAAGTCAAGGTTATGGTGTTTGTTTTGGATTGGCTTTTTTTCCTCCAAGCCTTTGAAAATATTTTATCATCCTTCTCTTTACAGGTGTGGAGTAGTAGGCCAGCTATAAAATACTAATCCTGTTGCTGTTTGCTCGTTGAGAGTGCAGGTGTACAAACAGGAAAAGAAAAAAACAAAGGGGAAATTAATATAATCTGATTACTAAAACAAAGATGCTCAAATTTAGTAGCTAAAATTACGTTCAAGCTGGTAACAGGATACCGTGAACAATGAAACTACATTCTGTAGCTAATTGTGTCCTTTTAGGGCTTGTTTTGCAATTGTACTTGACCAATTGAAACTCTTCAGGGGCGTAGAAGTCAACCTCATTTAAATGAACAACCTACTTTTTTTTTGCATGACACCTCAATGAGATGCCTAGGCTCTTATTTTTCTTTCGTAGTATTTTTGAAGACTTCGGAATATATTTAAGAACTAAAACTAACTAGCTTTTTTTAAAGTGGTGTTTTAAGTCAGGGCAGGTCAGGACATTGTAAGTATTAGAACTGGCAGGTGGGGAGAGTACTTTGTTGTTGTTCTGTTCATTTGCTACTATAGCTGTAGTAAAACATACAATTTTGCCCCCTTACTCCTGTTCTGTCTTCCAGTCTCTAGTGTGACAGTGTGGGAGAACCTCCCGAAGTACCAAAGCTGTGCAGGGCCTTTGTGATCACTCTCTGGATGTTTTGTTCTGGTGCCATTTTATTAAGGACGGAGTGGGGAATATATCTGAGGCATGTCCTAACAGCTGCCGTGGACTGTATTGTGGAGCTCTCCTAGGAGCCTAAATTATCTCTAGTGTGAGAGAGGGCTGGAATGCTCTACTGGTTTTGACAGATGATACATGCAAACTACATTGTGCCCTCTGTGAGGGAAATGTGACTTGGTCCACAGCAGGCTGAGTGACAGGACTTTCTCAAACAGGAAAGAGAATAAGAGAAATAAATCTAAAAGGGAATGGTGGAATGGTCTGGGCTGGCAAGATGGTGGGAGCCTAGTCTAGTCCAGGCAAGCTGCTTCCAATTTCCATGTGAAGTTCTGCTCCTTCAGCTCTACCTTAATAGTGCTCTTTCCATCTGTTTATAAGCCTTTAATATTGCTGATGGAATTGGTTAAGTCTGACACCTTCTCTGATTCTAACCTTGTATAGGAAATGTGTATTTGTCCTCCTTGGCACAGATCATGTGGCTTTGAAATACTTGGCCAGACTTTGGTCTTAGCTCTCACCTTCTACAGTTGCCTTCCTCATGCCTTCCCTTCTACATCTTTAACTCCCAGCAAGCCTTTGCAGTCGTCTTTTGTCTTCAGCTGCAAATGCCAAAGGACATGCTCCACTTCATTACAGGCTTTTGGGATGATTTTGGGGGTTTATCCCTTAAGTGTTATCTATAATAATGTGATGTCTAAGTTATGCTTTTACTAGTAGTTCTGAACAGATTTAGGCTTGCTCAGGCAATGGTGTATGTAAACATTGGATCATTTTTCTGGTCCTTTTTAAAGTGCAGATTTCCATGGCAGTATGTACTATAGGGAAACTTGCAATGAAACGTGTTGTATAAAGGCAAAGAAGTTCTGTTTTGTACTTCGAAATAAGGTCATGGAGATGATAATGTACAGATGGACATTTGTAATTCATGAACCTGGTTATGTGAATAAGTCCTGTTACTGCTTAAATGTCTGTATATGAAACATGTGATATTAGCAGTAGATTACAAATAATTTTTTATCTTTGTAGTAGTCCTTACAGCTACTGCTGTGGAGTATTGGAGAATTTTTCAAAGTGCAATAAGATATATAAATAATTGCTGCATTAGCACTAAATAGGCAGAACATCCCTGAGGATAAATCTCTAGTAGGAATCCATGGAATAGCTGGTGTTAGGTATCGCCTGTATACCACAGACCACAAGTGTGTGTTAGAAGCTACAGGAAAGCCTTTCTGTCATGCTAGCTGTTGCCAAATGATTTTAAATGCAGAGCATTTTTGAACCTGCTGTCAACACTGTCTAGAAGCAATACAGCTGCTTTACATCTGGACTCAACTTTTACTTGCTAAATATTCCATGGCACCTTTTTCCACCACAAATAACCAAAACTTCTGACACTTTATTTGCAGGGTTTTGTCCCTTTTGGTAGCACTTCTGCTAAACTGGCAATTACTGCCTTATCCATGGCTAAATTACTACTGTTGTCTAGAAATCTGAGCTTTACCTGATGCTCTCCCATGCAAGTGCTATGCAAATCAACCCTTGCTTAACACTGAGATTTGACAGGAGCAAACTGCAAATCAAGATAGCTACAGGCTGCCTCCTGTTCCTCTTACTGTGTTTCAGCAGAAACAAAATGGTTCTGGCAGTCAGACATTGCACAAGGACTATGCATATCTAATAGTCTGATTCTTTAATCTACAGATTTTTAAGAGATGCTTTCATTAACTGGATGAGACATGCGGAGCTGCATAACATAGTTGTTCAAATTAACGTTTTGTAGAGGAAAGAAAAAGGCACAGGCAGATGGCTGGGATGGTTGAAGATCCTATGCCCAATGTGTGATGTATTTTTTCACTATATGATACATAGAACTGTGCGTGTTTTGTAGCAAACAAGCTTTTCTCGCTTACGTGCTCAGGTTCATTTGAAGTGTAGTAATTACCCTGGTTGTATGTACAAACTGGAGAATGAGAGGCTGGAGAGCAGCACCATGGAAAAAGAGACCTGGGGTCCTGGTTGATGGCGAGTTGAACGTGAGTCAGCAGTGCCTGGCAGCTACAAGGGCCAGGTGTGTCCTGGGGGGCATCAGACACAGCGTTGCCAGCTGGGCAAGGCAGGGATTTTCCTGCTCTGCTCTGCTCTGCATTGGGGCTGCCTTACCTTGAATGCTGGGGGCAGTTCTGGGCACCACAATACTGAGCCATTAGAGAGCCTCCAAAGGAGGGCATGAAGATGGTGAGGGGAAGCCGTGTGAGGAGCGGCTGAGGGCACTTGGTCTGTTCAAGCTGGAGGAGGCTGAGGGGAGACCTCATTGCAGGTACAGCTTCCTCGTGAGGGGAAGAGGAGGGGCAGATGCTGATCTCTTTGCTGTTGTGACCAGTGACAGGGCTTGAGGGAATGCCCTGAAGATGGGTCAGGGGTGGTCTAGTTTGGACACTAGGGAAAGGTTCTTCACCCAGAGGGTGGTTGGGCACTGGAACAGGCTCCCCAGGGCAGTAGTCACAGCACCAGCCTGACAGAGTTCCAGAAGAGTTTGGTCAACACTCAGGCACATGGTGGGACTCTTGAGGATGTCCTCTACAGGGCCAGGAGTTGGACTTTTGTGGATCCCTTCTAACTCAGGATAGTCTATGATTCTATGGCTTTAGCAGAGGTTTAGAGAATGGGAGTGAGACTCCCAAACCTGTGTTGCTAAATGACCAGCCTCAGAGCTTCAAATCCCACCTGATTTGCTGAAAGGGCTAAAGCATTCCATGCCTTGTGCCTTTACTCCCTTTTCCAGCATATGCTTGAAGTCCTATAGGGCCTGGTGTCCTCAGGTGACCTTGGTGGGGTGGATGGGTGGGCCCTACTTACCAGCAGTAGTGCTACACTTGGCAGGATTGAAGTAGTAGGAGATGACGTGGCTGTGAACCGTGAGCTTTTGCCTAACTTCACTCTTGGTCTGCAGCTGCTTCTGAATGCTTCACTGATGTGAGAAAATACTGTGTTTTAAAACCAGTCTTTCAGTAAGCTAAATTGAAATGAAATCAGTAGCCATCTGAAATATCAGAATAAGGTCTTACAGTACTGCATATAAAAACTTAGTAGGAAACTATGAAATGGGGTTATTCATCTACCTATTGAAAAGTCAAACTAGACGAGGCATTCCTGTGCATGCAGGCTTTGGGTTACGTTTCTACATTTAAATGCAGCAGGACCTACAGTAGGGGCATTTTGTATTGCTTTTAAACAATTTAGAAATTTTACTAAAGAACAGTTCCTGCTGCTGTGTTCTTTTTTATTTTGAAAAAATGTGAAGAGAAAACCCGGAGGTTTTCCTTAACATAGGTGATTCTGATAGCTTTCATTAGTTTGGGTGTAATAACGAGGAGTGAATTTGAAATACTAAAAATTGTGTTCTCAATGGCAACATAGCAAAGGTTTGCAGATTGGTTTAGTTGCTAGCAGCCTTCATACCTTGCTTGTTTAAAAAAAAAAAAAGTCTGTGTAATGAGTTACTCTGGTCTTGTTGGATTTGGTCTTATTTGACTTAGTTTTGTTGATACTCTTTTGTCTGTGTTTGTGCAAAGTTACCTTGGAGGATATTTGAAGATCCAGCTCTATAAGGAGTGGGACAAATTGTCCTTCATTTCGGTGGGACAGATTAGATAGAATCTGTAATGTAGGGTTTCTTAGTCATCTGAAATGTCCAGACAAGGAGGAAAACTTAAGATATATGGATTGTATCCTTTTTCTTTTTTAATTTATTTTTAAAATAGGACACTATCTTTAAAAACAGACTGCCTCAAAATTGTCTTTCCATGCAGTCCTGCAGGGACAAACTCTCATAGTTGGCCTAAATACTTTTTGCAGAAGCAAATGGTTTTCTTTTCAACAAAACCTTACTAGGTGTAAATAAAAACAGCAAGTTATTACAGATACATGGATATTTTGTGATCCTTTGTTCTTTTTTAATTGTGTGTTCATAATTAGAAAAATTTTGGTTTTGAAAGCCTCAATGAGTTTCAGTATTTTAGGTGTTGAATAATTACTGATGAACTTTGTTTTTACACTGTTTATGTCCCAAAGAACCTCAAGCAATTTTTTAAAAAAAGACTTTACCACATTCCTTTATTCAGAATTATCCTCTGGTTAATTTACATTTGGCAAAATCTTAGCTATGTTTATGTAAAGACTGGTACTCTGCTGAGCCTCAGTGCTGCTTTGTGAGGGATGCCTGAATCCAAGTCAGGGAGCTGCCTTTTGTGGGTCATGTTTGGGAACCCCTGAGCCCTGCATTCCCACTGCTTCAGAAACCAAAGGCCAGCTGAGACAGGAATGAACAGTGCTCACAGGTGAAAGGGACAAACCCAGGCACCTGTGTAGTAGCACAAAAAGAGATTGATCTCGGACAACTTGAAAACTGAATGAAACTCTTGGTCCCTTTCTGCAACTACAGTAAAAACCCTGGAAATGTGTCTGCAGGTTTGGGATTATCCAAATGCTAATACAGCATGTTGAGCCCTTAGTCAGCATTGGGGAAGCCTGTAGAAAAGTGTCAGTATTTTTTAAGAAGTTGGTTTTGGTATTGCTCTTGGAATGCTCCCAACACTTTTTTTTCCTTTTGGTTCTCATTCTAACTTAGGGGTGCCTCAGTGTTTCTGGGTCAGATGTGAGGAAAGCAAAGGAACTAGTTTGGAAAGAAGCTGTATTGGAGGGATTTGTCAAAGCTAACGAGAATCCACTGCAGAGTAATTAGAAATGAGGTGAAGTTGAACTGCAGTGGGTACCTGTTAATGGAATATGTGTGTCCACCTGTGTGCCTCGCTCACAGCCGTGGTGCTCAGCTAGGGCTGTGTGGCAATATTGCACCCTTACCTGGTACAGCCTAAAGGCACAGCTACAGGTATTGCATTTGAGTTGCATTTTTAGCACTTCACTTTAAATTGTATTTCTGTTAGGCAAGATGGAGCCAAAGGCAGCATTTATAGTATGGTAGAAAGACTTTGAGCTGCTCCTGTGGTCCTGATGGGGTCAGAAAGACTAGGTTGTTTATCAAGTTGTCATGTAAGCTTAGAAAAAGCTACTTGAGTGCAAATTTGTAAGCCAGAACTTTATTTTTAAAGAAACACAAACCTTGCATGTAACATGGAATGTAGAAAAAGATAAAGCTGCTCTATAGGCTTCACCAGTCTGAATTGCAGCAGCCAAAAGTTAAAGGATTTTGATAATCTGAGCATCTGTTCATGTCCAGGTTGTTTGGGGTGGAGGGAATGAGACAGTATTCACTTAATGGTTGTCTTGTCTGAATCAGAATATTATGCTTAGATGAAAAAGTAGTTCAGCTGATTTTAGTTTATATTTTAATTCATTATTATTTCAGTTCATGTGGGTTTGAATCAGAGGTCTGAAATTGAATGAGTCCAGAAGTTGAAAGCAAAGTATATCACAAGCATTTAAGTTTAATGTGGGTTCGTGTCAAAGTGCTGCAAGCCAAAGTCTTCAGCCACAGTTCAGCACCTGAGACTTAAATTGTTTTTCTCAATTACCCCAGTTTTGAAACCTTGTGATTTAGCTTGAATTTCACCTGTTCTGGGTTTTCATTATGAAGTATAGCATTTTGCTAAAGACATAAAAATGGGAAATTAAAGGGAAAAGAAAATGCAGCATCACACTGCACCGGTACAGAGGTTCTTTTAAATAAAACTAGGGTATTAATCTGCGGTGGTCTGAAGCAGTTTCTCCTCAAAGCTGACACTTGGCTTTTTACTTGGTCTCCCCTTTACCAGAAATAGTTGGAATCTTATGTATATTTATGATGCTGATGCTGAGTTGCAAGGTCTAAAAGACATTTAAATTTGGTCTTTTGCATAATACTGCCAAGTCGGTGATAAAGTTATAGGTTTTGTGAAACAGTTTCTTTGGCTGGCATCTGTGCTCAGGGTGTAATTATGCCTATACAACATCTTTGAGACTGAATCTGATGCATGTCCTGGTAGCATCCGTTTCTCATAGCAAACCGAGGAAGAAGGGTAGCTTGCAAATAGTGTGTTTGTTCACACATCTGGTAAAAGCCTAGAGTTATGAAAATAGCTAGATGTCCAAATCAATTTTCAGTTAGCTTTCTTGGTTCAGTAATAATTTGAATTCTAAATATTTACATTAAACAGTCTCACATACTTTAAAAAAATTGATGGGAAATACCTGTTTCTGTGTTAAAATCCCTTTCATAGACTAATAGGAATTATCACTGTAGCTATTAAGTGAACTTCTGCCCAGAGTTAAGAAAAGAAGAATCCTGGGCATGCAGAGATCATACACATGCATTGGTAATACACAGTGCAGATAATAACCGTGAAGGCCTGGTTTCCTAGCTGTTGATGTTTCTATTAAAAAATGCTGGGCCAGACACTTTTTATATATTTTCATTAATAACCATGGTGTTCACTAAAGTGGAATGAACGCTTCATATTTGCAATGTGTATCTATGCTTCCACCTTTCTGAGATATCAGCTTCACAGACAGAATGCAGTGAGCTAGAGGAGATCATGTATATTAATTTTTAGTTTAATTTTCTTGGGTGACTTGTGAATTATTATGGAAATAGGAAAATCTACAGAGCCAGGATACAAGCTTAATACAAATTAGAGTAAATAATTTGAAGCATGGGATTTTAGAGGAAGATTAGACAACTGTATGAAATCTTAAGCGGGCTGGGTTAATCAAAAAAAACATTCAAAGAACAGCATTCTTGTCATAAGGACTTGAAAGTTACTGTAATAAAAGCAAGTGATGTAAACTAGCATATTCACTAAATGACAATAAGCCAGTTACTCTGTACAACTGGAGTGTTGTATAGAATAACTGCATGCTGGGTTTTTAATGTATTTCTTCTTAAAGCTGCCCTGGACTGGATAGTCAAAGCTGCTTTAGAAAACTAGTGAAATGACAAATATTAGCTTTATGAATAATGTGCATGTGGAAGATAATCTGGTTTTGAGAATCTGTTATGGACATTAGACACTCAGTGGGACCTGCTTGCCCTGCCATAATGTAATTATTAGTTAAAGTAAAAACAAAGCCCTGACAAAGGATGAATGAAGCTGTGCATGAGGTTGCCTCCTGACAGAGGTGAATGTGTTACAGTGGTGATACTGCAACACGTGTATCAGACAACGAGGCCCGTGGAAAAAATATATATGGACGGATTCTTGCTAGCTGTTTCAGAGAGATGTTTATTTCTCCAGCCGCATGGCCGGAGCTCTGCCGGGGAACTGTTCCAGTCACGGGACCCGAGGGTCCCTGCCGGGCAGGGAACACAAACCAACCAATGGGAACGAGGCTGAGCAGGGGCAGGGAAACCCCGTGTCTGTGCCCTCAGGGCCCCTCTGCCAGCGCCGCATGGCGGGGGAGGGACCCCGACATGAATGTGCAGCTGAGAACGTGGATTAGTATCTGCTTGAGTCTTCTGCACAGTGCGTGAGATTTGTTGGGTCTGGTGTTTACTGCTTGTCCCAAGATTTTTGCTTCCTGTTGGTTTTTGATTAACTTTTTGGGAGTTGAAGTGAACTTGTAAATTTGGTCCATAGGAAAGATGTGTAACTTATTCCTGAGATTGAATGCTCAAACAAATTCTTGTTTGTATTTATGTAATAATTAACCAAAGAAATGTTTCTATCTGAATACACTGAAATAAATATTAAAGTTGGATTCTTTTAAAGAGTTAAAGGTTTAGTCAACATATCAAATAGTCTTATTTCCCACAGTGTCTGAAGTAAAATCTGAATTTTGCACAAGTATCAAAACATGACAGCTCATAAAAAGGACTCGTGTTGAGCCACACGCGTGTTACCACCCAGGTGTGGGCTCTGCTGTAGGTGAGTGAGCACCACTCCCTGAGCCTTTCCCTGCTGCTCCCAGTCAGTGCTGCCAGAGGTAAACAGGAAGCTGCTGCAGTCCTGGAGCTTTTACTCCCTTTACTTAGCACTCTGTGAAATTAAAATAAACACAGAAAGCAATTTTTGCATCAGAACCTCCCCCAGTGTGGAGTTCCTCCTGACCCCCTGAACACACTCCTCCAGCCACTGTCGCCAGTGAGAGGAGTTAACAGCTCCTCTGCAATGGGGTATTGGTCTGTGGGGAAGACTCCTGAGAGAGCAGGAAAAGCCCTTTCAGCTCATCCGTGCACATCCCACCTCCCAGTGCCACAGCTGTCCGGCGCCACTGGACTGTGCTTCCTGGAGCTCTCCTTGTCCAGGTAGACCCCCCCACCAGTACAGTGACCTGTACAGAAACATACTCCCATGAGCCCTACATCTGAGCACAGTCCAAGAAAGATTACCCAGCTCTAATCAAACATGAAACTGGACATTCATGAAGCCACCTACGTGGGAAAATCCCTTGTAAACCTAACAGAATACATTGGAATTCTGCAAGCAGCTCTGCGGCAGATAAGCTCTTTATCACAGGCTCCACCCTGGTACGAAGAGCAGTGATTGTCTTGTACTGCTCCACTTACCCCAACTGGAACTATGCATACAGGAGGGAAGATCAAAGCAAATACCTCAAAAATGGGTGAACTTGAAACCAATGACCACTAATGCCCAGGTTAAGAAATGAGCAGTTGACTGTATATCTTTTTTTGGTATCAGAACAGTTAAATGTTATAACTCTGAGCAGCGTGTTGCACTAATAGAGTTTTGTGATGTCAGCACAAAGGTGCTTTTTGGTATATGCTATTGAAAAACCAGTCTTGGCCACAGTTTTCTGCTGTGTTGCAGCTTTTGTAGTTTCATCATGCCTGTTGCAATAAAGAGCGTTTTTCTTTAGCCTGAACTGCCACAGGCATGTGACTTACATGACAGTCTCTGCTTGGAAAAAAAGATCTATATTCCCTCTGATTTGTAAATAAGTTCATAGAATGGCTGTCTTTAAATGGAAAAAAATAAAAAAAAAAACCAAATTGGAAGAGACTCAGTGGAAATTTTTTGAAATTATTTTAAATTTAGTTGTAATTCAGGGAGATGATTTAGCTAATGCTTATTTTAGACATTAGTCTCAATTTTTGTGGAATTGCTACATACTGTTATTCAAGTAGATCAAACTCTTGGCATAAAAACATCTTGCTTGATATTCTTGGTTAAAAGCAGTATTAAAATAAGGTCTGTGATCTGCCCAACCTGTTGTATTCTTACAATCCATTAATAATTGGTGAGAACAAATATACCCAACAAAATGGAGATGTTCAGTAATTTTGTTGAGAAGTGTAACTAAAAATACAACAAAGTATTTCTTTTGGAGTTACAGTATCTTCCTGCTTATAGTTAAGCATTGAATTGATTATGTAAACGTTTGTTAATGGGAATGAGATTTTTCAGTCGTTTGAAGGTGCTGTGACATTAACGGAAGTGGATTTGGTAGATGCAGACAGTGTAAATGAGGTAACTAGTACTCTTCAGCTACAATGGTGTTTTTAAAGGAGCTATTTTATTCCGTGGAAATATTACAAATTCTAAAGTGATTTCTCCACCTTTTAATACTTGCAAAAATGTATTTATCCTTTCATCCTTCAGTGTTGGCTTGTTGAGTTAACAATTTAAATGCTGAATAATTCAGAAATATTGCCGTACTCTTAATTTTGTATCCTGCATAGATTTTAAAAAAAGCAAAACCTGCAGCTAAAGAATAAGGCTAAAATAATTATTTTTCTTTCCTTGATATTGTATTGCCCCACTCTATTTTGTGGAAACAGAGCATTGTGGTACAGGGAAGGGATGCGTGGGGAGTCTGGGCTGAGCAGCCACTAAACTGCTGTTGCCAGATACCTCGGGGAACTGCAGAATCGACGGCGTTTAGCCTGCTGATGGGAACAGCCGTCCCAGAATTGTCACTGGAGGCTCCAGGAGTAACCAGGCGTTTCCCAGTAAAACCCTCAGTCACAGGATTGTCAGCTGGAGATACTGCCGGGGGCAGACTTTCACCTTAAACTCTCAGGGTAATGTCTCGAAGTATCAGTCTGATAAGGAAACAAATGTCTTCATTTACCGTGAACGAAAGGGTCAGGAGAAGGGGAAAAGGAACAGCTGCAGCCATACAAAGAGGGCAGTGACGGAGCAGAAAGGAATTCACTGCGATGATTGTGGCCTGATGGTCTACAGCTTGGTGCTAAAGCCTGAGATTCCAAAAGCTGGGAGATGGGGCAGGGCAGTGAGTGTTGACATCAGCTAGAACAGGACATGGCTGGGATGGTATTTTTGTAATGTGGCAGGGGTTTTAATTTCTCTGAAATTTTCCACTGGCATCAGCACAGTGGCAGGAACCCCAGCATCCACATTCTCCCTGCTCCAGCGCGTGCTGAGGTGCTGGTCCCACGTGTGCAGCCTTTGAGTCACACTGCTCTGAGATTCTTCCCTCAGGAGAGCACATGGTAAGCTCCCAGTGGACTTCAGTTTATTATTTACTTTCAGGATGATCAAGGAAAAATATTCTCAGTCCTCTGCTATAGCAAAGGCAGTGGCATGTTGTCTGAATCTACTTAGGGAGTTTTCAAACTATTTTTTTCAATTAAAGACCATAATACTACTATGTGTAAGGTGTATGATTGCTTAAACCCCTTTTAATGGAGAAACCTCTTTTAATTTTGAAACCTGCTTTTAATGGAGAAGAGTGACACACATGAAGTCTTTATTACACTTTCAGGATTGACACAGCCAAGATGAAAATGTTTGTTCTAATTTTTCTCTTACATCTCTTAAATTGCGTGGTAGGTATATACAGATGTAAACTGCATATACAATTCACAGATGAAGAGTTAGTGTGCATGAATGCTGCTCAGTGCAGTGATTGCCATACGGGGGGGATGGTGGTGTATATACACACGCATACATTGGCTAAAAGTTGCTGTTGCAAGGCAGCCAGGCCTATACTGATCCACCAGTCCCAGGAAATCTTGCCGCTTGTGCCACAAGGAACAAGTCAGACTTAGAACAGCTCTGGAGACTGTTCAATAAGTAAAGTAAGACAGCAAATGTCTAAGAGCAAGTCAACCTTAACACTATCGCATTTCCTTAGGAAGATTATTTCCTGGAACATCAGGACAAAGCCACCCAACAAGCTGTGGGATAAGCAAGTAGGAGTTTACAGTTCATTAACTGCTTTCCAGTATCTGCCCAGGGTCTCTGTAACTTATTTCAAAATCTTAGGCACGTTTGCATGATCTGCTCTTGAGCTCATTCCTGTCCTTATTTCAGTCTGTCGTGTGTCTGTGCCTTTTTAAAAATAATCTTTCAAAACTTTTAGTGATCTTTTTTGTGATACTGATGCAACAGATGAGCCTTGTGGTCAAATACTGAAGTAGCTTCTATTTTGGTAATGTCCTGTTGCTTATCTTAGAAGAATGCCAGTGTCATTTCTGACTTGTGAAAATGAGCATGATGTGTAAATCCTGTAGACTCTCATGTTCTCATAACTCATCTTCTGTTAGAGCATACGTTTGCTGTCTGGGTGAGCAGGCTCTGGTTGCTGTCTCTTCTCCTCATCCTGGCCCTGGCTCCAGAGCCCAGAGTAGGAGGTGGTGGTGAGAAGCTGCCCTGGGGCCAGGTCCTGCTGAGGCAGCAGCACCTGCACAGGAGCTGATGGGAGCAGGTGTTTGACCACTGGGATCTCCTGCAGCCTGTAACCAGCTCTGGAGTCAGTCCTTCAGGTCATGTTGGGCTGAATCCACCCCTGTCTGAGAGCAAACAATGAGAACTGATGACTTTTCCCCCCAGGATTTTTTTTCCTCAGTATTTTATTTCCCTAGCTGTGGTTTTGGTTTTTTTGGATATTAACCTGCTAGTAGTTTCCATTCCTTAATAAATTTTTGGTATTTTTAATTCTCTGTATGGGATGTCTGTTCTGCTGCTTAGATGCTCAGTATTTTTGCTTTGCTATTTCCTCAAATCTTTAAGCATTGCTTTTCGTCTCCCTTAATATTTCCCTCATGTTAAATTTAAATAAATGGCCCTTTATCTTTGTCCATCTTGCTGCTTCTGCTGTCTTCCTTTAATTTCCTTTCTGAAATATGGTCACATCATTGCAGCCGATACGTATTTTTTCTAACATAAGATATACGAGAGCTATTTTGGAGCACATTTGTTCACTGTAGCTTCTCTGTTTTGATTATCCCAGTAAAGGACCAAAATTCACATTAAGTATTTTTGCAATATTCTCTGAGAACAGCAGACCCTTTCAGTTTTTAGAAATACATGAAAGATTCCTTTAAGTGGATTATAAAGGTTTGCTAATTTTGACAGATTATGTCATTGCAGAAAGCCGTGGGTTTATTTTCCTGTTAGCTGGAAAAACTGA
Source organism: Corvus kubaryi (assembly GCF_017639235.1). NCBI lineage: Eukaryota > Metazoa > Chordata > Aves > Passeriformes > Corvidae > Corvus > Corvus kubaryi. Next base: position 14,178,947 of record NW_024581133.1, on the reverse strand, counting down.
TACAAATTATGTATGTATGGGACTGGTGATAGGCCTCCATTTGTAGAAGCATTGATGTCAGGTCTAAAGTTAATGGTGTGCAGCTTTGTCAGTTTTAGGACATCTTTGGCTAATGTGTGTGTGTGTATGTCATTTTCTATTGTGCTCATAAAACTGAGCTGAGGAGGTAGGCACATGTTCCATAACTACAAGGAATTTGTGCAGTAGTACTGTGTTAGTTGAAAAGGGGAAGAAAAGGTCATGCTTGTGATCAGTTGACATTCTTACTGCATTGTGATGGGACATTGATGTTTGTTACTGAAAAAAGCTGTCAGAGATTCAGAGTGGCAATTTTTCCCTTTGTGGGAATGAAGAATGTTTATTTGATGGCATGTAGGTGGTTGTAGTTTAGCTAGAGTTCTGATGGACAAAGAGCAACAAGGGGCAGAATATACAATCTCTTCAGATCCCTTGTTTTTAGTGCTTTATTTTTAGATGTACTATTTTTAAACAGCTTGAAATACAAAAATATTTGCTTTTTTTTCCAGTTAAAAGAAAACCCATGTGACATAGCATGACTCAATCTTTTTATAGATACATCAAATACATGTTGCTTAGGATAATGTAAAAATATACAAAAAATAATAAAGGTAAAAATAAGAAACCAGCAGTTGCTACTGTAACACAAGGTGGAGGGCAGCAAAAAGAAATTCTGTAAATAAATGCCTTATCCATACTCATTATTAGTTCCAAACAAAACAATGATCTGCTTTAACCATATTGTACTGCCAGTACCAGAAGTAGCACAGAAAGCACAGACAGTATTTAGTACATAGAATATATTTTGCATCCCCCTCCTTGGTATTAATGTAGCAGTTGTGTTAATCTTTAATGAGTGGGTGTTAAGGGACATGCACAGAGTGAGAGCAGAATGAATTTTGCAGGTTCCTGGGTGCTGGCTGTTCGGATGCTGGAGATCCCAGAGTTGCTGAGGGGGCCCTGCAGTCCGGGGGGAGCTGTGCCCGTGCTCCTCAGGCTGTGGCTTGGGAGCAGCAGGCCCTGAGCTCATGGGATCATCTTGTGACTCGTAAATATTATTCTTGTCAGTGCAGAGCAGATCTGATTTTGAGCCTAGAACAGCAACCAAATGAATAATAACAGCTGACAGCAGTGTGGTACACGCCTTTAACAGCAGCCTTGCCAGTCCAGCCTCCACTCCCTGCGCAACGTCAGGTGCTGGGGTTGGAAGCTCGGGAAGAGCCTGGGGGAGGCCTGGCAGCCAGGTTGTTCTACACTGGTGTTTCCACTTCTGTGGCTTTTAGCAGCCTGTTGAGATGTGTTTTTGTTTTGGGGTTGGTGTTTTGTATTTTTCCTAATCTGCCAAGCTCATCTTTTTCCAGCTGCTCAGCATTGTTAGTGCTGACACAAAGACTTTTATTTGCTTACTTACTGTACAGTTAGATCACATCTTTCACTGAGAAAACCTAAGAGAAGCCAAGTAGCTGTTTGCTGACATCTGACCTGCATGGCTTGGCCCAGGGCTGGACTTTGGGCTGTGTTGGCCATGTCTGACCGTGCCCCAGGGGAGCTCTGTCGGAGTTAACAGGTCCTGGCTGTGACATTGGGTGTGGGGCAGCTCTGCCAGCCTTGTGCTGCTGGCTCTGAAGAACCTTCTGGGAAAGAAGGACACAAGCAGGCCAGGAGACCTGGCCTGTGTCTGGAGGATCCCTCTGGAGAGGGGTAGAGGGAGAAGTGTGTTGTGTGCTGGACAGCAGAGGGCAATTAGCAGCTGAGTGAATTAGCCGTAGTGCACTCTGCAAAGCAGGTTCAAGTGGACACCAGGTCGCTAGCTCAGGTGTCAATTGTCTCCATATTAGACTGCTGCATTTTTATCTGGAGGATGGAAAGCTCTCTTTAAAAAAAAAGCTTAAACTCTCAAGAAATATGCAATAAGAACAAATCATTAGTGTGATTTTTAAGCATATAGCCTTGACTATTGGAAAATATGGAGCCTGGAGAAAGATGAAGAGTTGCTTTTATAATTGCTATGATGTGGAGTTTTTTCAGATGATTGATGATAGGAAGATTTTATAAATTTTTGGTTTTCATTTCAAAACTCTATAAAAACCAGTTAGTTGTTAGCTGGATGTGGTTGTGGTACCAGTTGGAAGTGACTGAAGTTGCTAAAGTCAGGTTAGACTCTATAGTCATTGCTCATGCTTGGAAGGGCAAGAACGTGGTAGTGGGTGGTGTACTCTAGACAAAACACTTCCTATTTTGTTGCCCAGACAAGGATGTGGTAGCCACTGTGCCTGGCCATCCCACTGGTGTTACCTTCCTGGAGAAGGAAGAGTGAGAGCAAAACTTAACCATGGCTGTTCAGGCACTACTAAAGCTTGGGCTTATTTCTAGATCCCAGGGAAAAGTCTGACAATAATCTGGTGGTGCTTTGCTGGTTCTCTGCACATTTGCATTTAAGGCCATGTTTTGAAGGGAAAAGGATAATTCCAAACTACTATGAAACTGCCATTTAAATTGAGTTACAATATTATTGGGAACTACTTAGTGCCATGACTCTCAGTTGTCTTCTATGCCATTGCTTTATTGGGTATTTAGGTTGCTGCCTTTTTCTTAGACCTCTGCACGGTTTGCAGTGTGTCTGTGGTCCTGAGGCTCTCAGATTTGATTGCTGCTGTGATTAGAGGTGGGCGGGAGCTCAGGGCAGAGCTGCTCTCAGGGGAGTTGGGCCACCCTGGCACAGCCCCCCTGTCTTCCCTGCTGGCTCCCAGTGCTTTTGGGGAAGAACCCTTTGGCCTGGTCCTGTGTGTGGCTTAATCACAGTCAGCAACAGTCGCTGACTTGCATAAAGCTGCTGTTTTGCAGGCAGTGTGCACATTTTCCATGTATCCCGTGGCTTTGCAAGCTTTGTGCTCATTGAGCTCACTGGGTCTGATGCCATGGCTTCCAAAGGGACATTTGATTGTTTTCCCAGTCTCATTTCTTACACGTTTTCTGTAGCTTAACTCTGTTGTATGATACTAAACTACATTCTGTATAGCTTTGTGAACAATCTAATTATCTGTATTTATTTTGATACTTGTACCTTTTTGTCCATCCTGGCAGTTCCCTTTTCCAAGTGTAATACCACAAATAGCTGATGAGTGCACAGAAGGAAAATATGCTTCTCCATTGGACTTCTGTTTTCTCCAATACCCCAAGCTTCAAATAATATTCAGTCACATGTTTTATGGCAATTAAAAAAAAAAACAAACAAAAAAAACCCCAACTTTGTTTTTTCAGTGCTTCCAGATCACTGCTTTCATTGTACAGATAGAAAAGTGACAAGGTTCGCACAAACTAAACTAGTTTGAAGTTACTATTTTATTGAAGCTCATGTACACTTGTGGATGTTCAAGCAAATTGCTGAGATTGTTTTCAGACTTATTTACCTCTGCTGTACTATATTTGAAAGCATTTTTTTGATTTAAGTTTGCAACTGTTCTCCATTGGTGTTGGCAGTGGTGGATCTGCATCAGGCTAGCAATGGCTGGAGACATAAGAGAAAAGACACATGAAGCCTACAGCTTCTGTGCTGTCTTCAGTAGCAGGGTTTAGTGCAAGTTAATTTAACTTGTAGTAAAAATCTGGTTGGTCTTTGGTTTTTGTGTCAGTCAAGGCGAGACAAAGCCAGGCTGTAGGCCTGCTGTAGCACTTGGTGTTAGTACAGTCGTGTGGGTCATTTGCTCCTGCAGAACTGTGTACACACAAAAGTTGCCCCTCTGTAAGTTGCTGATGTCCCATTTCAAAATACCAATGCAGCTGAAGTGTTCAGAGTACCTAAATTTTTTTAGTTAGCCTGTAAAATTTTTGCAGAATAAAGTAATGCACATACTTTATAATAAATTGCTTGTATTCTGGTGAATGTGACTTGATCCTGTATGATGTACACCAGAGCAGTGTAGTTAAATCATGTTGTTACAAACTGTAGTATTAAAGAATGGGGGGAATTTGCAGAATTGGCATTTTGTTGGCCACATCTTCCTTGACAGCATACTTGATCACTTCTCAGTGTTAAATGTGCTAATTCCAGCATCACTAATTTCAGTATTGTGTAAGTAAAAATTAGGTAGAAAAAGGCAAGAGATCAGAACTCCATCAGCATTGTCTGCCAGTCTACAGAAAATAGGTTTGGGTTTGGAGAGCAGATTTATAGCTGAATTAATAGCCTTGATGTTGACTGGATTTAAATCTGTTTGTGGGTGTATCCATGGAACCAAACTACAGTTCAAATCAGCTGGAAGAAAAACAGATTTTGATTTCAAGTGGTACAGCATGAAATGTCACGTGTTTTAGTAGCATCCTGAAATAGTAGTCTCTGTGTGTGGGGAGAGACTATCTATTTAGATGTCAGTTAAGCATGGTGACTAACAGATCAAAAGGGACTGTGAAGACACGCAGCCGACAAGCTGGGGTACATAATTTGCAGAACATCCCTGAATACTTAACTGCAGCAGGCTCACAGCTTCCCTCCCAGTAACAGCATATGTGCAGCTTTGACTTAAAAGACTGTAAAGGATGAAGAATTCACTGTGGTGATGGTAATTATCCTCACTGATAATAGTTGCACTGTAGGAGTGTAATTTTTGCATCCTTAGCTTCCAATAGCTGCATCTCAGTTGGAATAATTGGGGTTTTTTTTCTATTAGATTTAAAAATGTCTGCCATCTGAAATCCATTCTGTGTGTAGGTGGTCACAAAACCCTATTGAATTACCTTCTAGTTTTGGGGCGCAGTGCAATTCTTTAACAGTGCGGAGGCAAGTCAGCTGACACCATTTATGTATACCTTTATAGAATGCCTGGATCAAGGAATAGAATTCAATGGAAAAAAATATTTGGGAAGCTGGAATTTGAATAATGGTTTTCAGTTACTTAATGCTGATGAGAAATGCAGTAACCTTTGTGATGTTCATTGTGCTTTCCTGCAGGGCAGCAAAGGACACTACAGATACCACTGGCAGAGCCACAATGTCAAGCACAGTGGAGTGGATGATATGGTCCTGCTTTCCAAAATCACTGAGGATTCCATAGTGGAGAACCTAAAGAAACGATACATGGATGACTATATTTTTGTATCCTTTGTTGGTTTTGTGGGGCCCTGTGGCCTTGCTGAGCCAACGTGACACTAATTACATATGTATGTATTCTCTTTAGGCAGATTACTCAAAGATGCTGAACATTTCGTGTGACACTTCTCCTGAGAGAACACAAAATGCTTTGAAAACTCAGCTAATTATGAGGGTTGAAATTAAGATAGCAAAAATTATTTTAAGATACTCTTTTTAATATTTGGAATTGTTCTTGCCAGTGTTGAAGATTGTACCTCCATATAGTTATACATTCACGTGGCCCCTGAAGCCTCCTGAAGTAATGCTACTTCTGAGAGCAAGAATTAATAGGTTTTAGATGTGTGTACATTTATTGATGTGTTCTATACCTCCAAAATTCGAATGCTTTCAAAATAGCATTTCTTCTGTGACATAACCCCATTTACAACTTATTCTGGAACTGCTAATACTGTGAATCATGGGATGATGGTTTTTCTTTCTTGTAAAAATAGCGAAGTTAACATGATCTTTCTGCTGAAGCAGGCATAAGGGTGTTTTCCAAGGGTCGCATTGAGGGATCAGTCTTCCCTCATGTAGGGAGGACTCCTTTTGCAGTTCTGTGAAGGCTTTTCATTCAAAGATGAAGATCATCTCTTGAATATTTGAATTGTTTGTGTGTCCACCCATGAATGAACATTTCTCAATGCTGCATTGTACAGAGATGACGGAATCATCCCAGAAAATGCTGGTATTGTTTACCAACAGAAAACTGATGCTTCAAGTGTTTATACTGACACAATGAGTAATTGATTTATTATATTCAAGACCCAGATGTTGTCACTCTTTTTGAATTAAATTAAAAATTTATTAAGAAAGCATTTCAAATTAATATTACAGAAGTTATGTTCATTGAGTTGCAGTTCTTCTCTAATACATTACCTTTTGTGCCATGGCACCACAGTAGTAGATTCCTACATAGGACAATCCAGCTGAATAGGTTAATTTTCCTACTTTGTACAGAAAGCTTAGCTAGCAAGCTTGCCTGTGAACAATTCCAGGTTGTTAATGAAACTGCAGTACAACATTTTGGACCCACAGATGTGGGCTTGTTGCTAACTCCCAGCTCAATGAAAAGTGATACTGATGCCTGTGAATTACTATCAGGTGCTTCCTATGTGTACACTGCAGCTGTAGTTCCAAAGGTTTATGAAGTATTTGAAATGCAGGTCATGTGCAGCTGAATGCAGAATAGGGAAATATTATATTAAAAATCTTGCAAAAATTCTAATAATGGTTGAAATTGAGTGTCTTGGTACAGGGCAGCCTGCAGGAGAGGACTCCGAGGGACTGTTAATAGTTTCACTCATAAAATAACACCACAGCCTGAATTACCCAATTCCCCCAGTACCCCCCCCAGTGCATGCAGCTGAGTAATTGTCTAATTTAGCTTGGCAGTGGCCATTTCCATCCGGCTCTGCTTGCTCAGCACTGTCCTGTGAGATCAGAATGTGTCACTGCATTGTATTCTGCAAAGGTCAAACCGATATTTTCTAATACTGACAATACAGTCTCCTCAGTTACGAAGGACTAAAACCAGTTCAAATATGCTATTTCTTTCCTGTATTTTTATTCAAGATGTGTCATGATTTGGCCTTTAATACGTTTCTGTACTTAGCTTGCCTTAAAATAAGATAATATGAAAATATTCCAATTGAATGATATGTTTATATTCTTGTAAGCCTGCTAATTTAATTTTTATTAACAATTGTTGTAAGCTGTTGGATGTTTTACTGTTATTTGAAGTATTATGTAATAGGTGGAAAAGTTGTCACTAGTAGTAAGATAATAGTTTATGAAACTGTAGTTACCTTAACTTCTTCTGAATGCAGACGTACATTGGCTCCGTATTAATCTCTGTGAATCCTTTCAAGCAAATGCCATATTTTGGGGAAAAGGAAATTGAAATGTACCAAGGAGCAGTAAGTAAAGCAGTCTAAAATATAGTGCGGTATTCAGGGGCTTGGAAATATTATTCTACACAGTTTAACACTTGGAACCATTTGTTTCTGCTAGCATTGTGTTTGCCTGGGAGAACTTGGCAGATAGCCATTGCCATAGACCTAGTCTTCAAATTGACCTCCTTGGAATATAAGATCAGTATTTCAAGAAAATACTTGTACTGATTAGCTCTAATCCATATCAGGTTTCTCTCCTTGATGTGTCCCTGCTCCTGCAAAGGCGGTTTTTAAGCTGTCATATGCACAAAATGGCCATTAGTGGATTTGGAGACTGTGATTTCAGAACTCTAACTGGACAAGAACAGTAAAAAAAATTGAGGTGCCAAAATTAGATGCCACTTTTGAAAATACAGCTTGAAGAGCGAGTCAGCACAAGAACATTAGGGACTTAAAATTCAATTTCCTGCTCAAGTTGGGTGTGTCCACTCAGGGAAACTTGGGTTTGAATGGCCCACTGGATGAGAATGGGACCCGAGGCACCAGGCTCTGAGTGCTGGCTTGTTAGCACATTGATCACTGGTGAGATAGGCTTAAATTATGTGAGTTTCCTTTGGACAAGTAATACATTTCATGCAGAGGCCATTTTTAGAACAGGGTGTTTGCAATAGTTTAGGAGAAAATTGTGGATGAGAGAAAGACCACTAACAAAGTCCAGAGACTTTGGTTTGTTTTTATTAAATGTACCAAAAAATTCTTGGGGAAAATTAACTATAAAGTGCTATTCAGAATTTTTTCTTCCCAGGAAAATAACCCTTCCAATTTAGATACGTATTTATTTTGCTCTTTCTGCATTTTTTAATGTTGTCTTGAAAAATTAATCTTTATTTCCCCTCCTAGGCACAGTATGAAAATCCACCACATATTTATGCTCTTGCAGACAGCATGTACAGAAACATGATTATTGACAGAGAAAATCAGTGTGTCATTATTAGGTAAGAAAAAGATCTGTAAAAAACAATTTGTTTTCTTACGGTGTTTTAACTTGAAGAAGCAAAAAAGTTTATTATTTCATTAAAAATCTTCTATCCATGTTCACATTTTGGGATTTTCTAGGATAGCTAAGTATTTTCTGACCCTCCTTTTTGTTTTCCAGTAAAATCCTGATGATAGCTTAACCATGAGAACTCTCTTACACAGCCAGCTTCTTGTCCAAAACCAAAATTATAACAGCTCGAATGACTGCATGAGGGGGCTGGATTTACAACTGTACAACCACAGATACTGTTAAATTCAGCAATCCCACATGGACTGCATTTATCATGGTCTTTTGTTCCTTTTGGAGTTTTACTTGCATTCACTCAGAGACAAAAGGAGGAGAGGGATACTGGGAAATTAATTTCATCTTCAGTGTTAGTCTATTTTAATTATTAAGTGATGAAATTCACTGTAGAATTATTACTCAACTTTTTTAATGACAGGCATTATTTAAGTGACAGTGAATTTTGGGAGTAGACTTTATGCTTTGTTCTCATCGAGGGTTTTATAGGTGGTGTATGATAAAAGAAAACGTGTGGAGAGCAAGAACTGCAGGATCCTGCAGCTGGTACCCTCTGCCCCTTCTGAGTTCCCTTCTTGCAGGGCTGCTGGGGAGGTTGAGTGCAGAATGCACGGAGCTGCCCTTTACCCAGAGCAGGGTGGGGCCTCCCAGGGGCTGTGCAGGGATTTTACACGTGGGAAGACCAAAACAGGTGGTAACAGTTTGCTGTGTCCAAGGAGGGCCTCTCTGTTCCTGGGTCCCTGGGACAGCCTGGTGCCATAGGAAACAAAAAGCTCAGAGCTCTCCTGGCTGTCACTGGGATGGCTGAATTGTTCCCTGAGCTCAGTCTTTCTCTCTGGAAAACTGATGCCTGTTGCTGTGCTGAAGTTTACTAGGCACATGTAGTCAAATTGAGACCTGTTAGGAACAGGTAAAATTGGGATTTATTTTGCTTTTGTCACAAAGTAACATCCCAGAGAGTGGGATGTTTCACATGAAGCTGAATTTACAGTGAAAATCTTTGAGCTGTTGTGGATTGTGATTAAAAACCCTACTTTTTGATCCTGTGCTGTGCCCCACAGTGCAGTGCATGCAGAGAGTCACATTGTGAGAGAGCAGAGATACAGATCTGAGATACAGACTTAGAGTTTTAATTTTACGTGACAATTCTTGTACTTGAATGCTGGATGATGTACTTGAATGCTCTTTGGAATGTGCATTTTGTATGTGCAAAGTGAAACTTCCCCTCAGTGTGTGCAGGGCCTAGTCATAGACTGCAGGAGTTAATTGAAATCTACTGCAAAACTGAAACAAGAAGGATCATATTTACAAGGGACATTTCAGAGACTTTTTTCCTTTATACACATTTATTTTTCCTTTGATATTCTTGTTACAGACACTGTAGAAACTGCAGAGTAGACTTAAAAGTAGTTTTCCTCACGGTTTTTGGTTTTTTAGGACACCTAGAAATTACATTTATAAATAATAAATCAACTCAGCTGCTCATTAAATATATATTGTTTGGTTGATATTTTAATCCTTTGGACCACATTTGATTTAAGCTGTTTAGATACGTCTTATATTTTCTGATTTAATGTCATCACTATTTCCAACAACCAGGGCTGGCTTTAGAAAGAAATTTCTTGGAGTTTGCTTGCTTTATGTTTTATTGTGGGGACCAGAAGGCACTGAAATTGCTGCAGACTGGCAGCTCCCAGGATGCTGCTCTTGAGTGAAATGAATGTTCTGCCTGAGTTAGTGTCTGCTACCACTCCATCAGTTTCACTTGATAGCTGCCAAGGGCTTTACTGTTTCTGCCCCTAAACTGGTGATTCTCAAAAAATTGAGACACAGCTCTGTCTGTTGTCAGTACCACAGAAGCTGCTGAGCATAAACAGCTCCAAATGAACCTTTGTGTTTAGTGAAACATCACTTTTGTTGTAAAAATCTGTCCTGCAGAAGATGAGCGATGATAACAGTATGTTCTAGTGAGGTGCTGCTTGCTTCTCTTCTTCGTAACTAGTCTAAATTTGGAGTGACTCCACTGAAAATCCCTGGTGGAGCAGAACCAGCTAATACCCAGGTTTTTCCTTCTTTTTCCTCTTCAAGATGGCAGATTTCCCACTAAAGAAAGGTTTGCAAAGAGAGAAGGTAAGAAATAAGGTATAGACTGGACCTATTCACAGATCACAAAGGCTAAGTCTGGCTTCTGTTGCATATGGAGCCTCTGCAATGGAGACACAAGGACGGTGGGGAAGGGGCTGATGCACACCTGCTGTGTCCTCCCTCTGTATGCTTTGGGCACCTGTGGCATCTGCCTCCAAACCTGGGAGGAAAAATTCATTCCCACAGACTAGATGTGTGTTTCCAGGCAGGTGAAGCAGAGTCCCTAATGTGGGCAGAGCACCTTTTGCCTGGACATTAATTCCAAATGTATTTAGACACTGTTAGAAAAACTCGTCTTCTTCAAAAGTTAGTGAATGAACTGGGAAAGCAGATCCAAAAGAAAATGCAATTCTTGGAAAGGCTGGATAGGTGGCAACCAAAAATAATCTTTCATATGATAATACTAATTTTAAAAGAAAAATTGTTACCAAACAACCTTTCCAAGGCCAGGGAAGGCATTTTCATTAGCTGAGTAATTTCAGCATATTTGCATACGTGTTAAGAAAATTACATGTGCACATGTCTAATCATAGCTGAGCTGCTTTGCATGGCTGCTGCAGAGTAAATAAACAATGAGGTTATTCATGGGCTGCCTCCGAGCTGGGCTGAATCCAGGAGCAGGGTGTGCTTAGGTGGGAAGAGGGAGTAGTGCCCCCAGGTCTTCCCTGGCCGCGTGCATGGGCAGAAGTTCACTCACAGACTTAACACAGCTAAGCTGGACTTTATTTCTTATTAAGCTTATGTTTTACTGAGGCATGATATTTAATTTAGAACTTTCTTGAGCTAAGCTCATCGGTGGCAGTTAAAACAGACTGTTGGCATTTCTCCCCCATGTGACATGGCAGCCCTTCCGGACTATCAACAAGTTGTGCAGTCAAGATTTTAATTATGAAGGATTGTCTCGTGTCTTTTAATTCCTTTTGAGCTATCGCTGTCCTTTAATTAAGAGAGTGGAGGTTATGATTAATATTTTTCTATTATGTAGTAATAAATGCATTTCTTCAGAGTGTTGTTAAGGTTTTACCTTTCTATAAAGCTGAGGACTTTAATTTCACTTTGATTCTGTGATCCCTGTCAGGAGATGTTGCTGTTGCTTTAAAGCAGTTTTTCTTGTTTGTAGTTTCAGTTTACATTTGGCATTTGTGTGGTGACATTTGAGTCCAGGAAAGCAGTGTATGATATCTAAAAAGTCAGTGCATCTAATATACTATAAATATGTGTTAATGAAAAGATCATTTACCCCAACAGCTTTTAGTGAACAGCTCATGTCTATCTTAAATCTATTAAGTTGAAAATTTAATAAGAGATTTCTAGTCAGCTTCTGTATCTCAGCTTTCCAGAAGACTCAGATGACTGATCATTCTAAAATGTCTGTAGAGAACCTGACTGGAAGTATGGTTGAATTTTAATGAGGAAGTGGTAGAAACAAAAATCTAACACAGTAAGAAAAGTTAGGTTCTCTGATTCAGAAGGGAAAAATATTTCACTGAAGTAGTGCTACTGACATTTCTCTGAACATAATTGCAGAAGGTAAATTTTCTGTGTAAACAAGCTATAAAGCTTATCCAAACACATCAGAGTATTTTACATATACAGTGTTCTTTACTGGCAGATTGAAGAGTTCTTTATAAATACTTGGTATTAAAATTTCTACATTGTCCTGGCAATGTAGATAAGCATCACTTGTATTGTTCTACAGCCATGGATACCATATCAAATGTCACTCAGAAAATTCATTTTAGAGAGAAGGATGACACTGTGTATCAGATCTTGCTTCTGTAATAACTGATTCCTTCCTCTGGGAAGGAAGCAAGGAGCAAAACAATTTCCTTCTGCATTTGTAGTCTTATTCTGATTTCAGCTAAGCATTAATTGACTTGGTGGAAGAAAATGTCATTTTTCTGAAGTGGCAGATAGTGCTAGAAGAAACAATACATCTTTCAAAACATTGTAAATTTTGTTAGTGTTTGAGACTATGTGATGGTTTTACTTTTAGCAAGAAAAGTCTCTGAGAAAATTGTCAATACCACAATCCACTTTAAGCCATTTTAAGAATTTTTTTCAAGCTTTCAAAACCTCCATACTTCCAACATACTTCAAACTACCAAGTTAGATGATTCTTACATCTTCTTAAAATAGTTTTAATAACAGCAGAGCAGTCAGATTTATACAAAGAAGCTGTATGAATATCATTTGGCAGGAATGCCACAATTTCCCTGTTCCATTTGAATACCTGAGCTTTACTGGGGGCAGGATACCATCCCATCAGATAAAGCTGCTTTGGTTCATAAATAATGCATCTTCTTGTTTAATTCTAGCTTAATTGGAGCAATTTGCTGGTCTTTGATCAATAAAAACATAAAACTGAAAACCAGTGTATGCATGCATAAATTTAAAGTAAACTCTGGAAGGCAATCTTTCAGCCAAATTAATTTACTAGGAAGGACCACTTACATTGAAACAGTGACTAACAATAAAACGGAGCCTTATTGCTCCAGGTCAGTTCTGTGGCAGACACTATGGAGTAAGAAATACAAGCCACACTTAATTTGAGCAAGGAGGAGAAGGATAATGGATGCATTGAAGAAAATCTTAACAGAAATGTGTTATATTTTTACTGTGTGCTAAATAATACCTGATCAAATTCAGGTGTTGTGTTTGGCCCTGGATCCTCCCCTGTACTCATTTGAAAATTGCAATTTGTAAGCTCAGAGTATGATTCAGTTTCAATTTGTCTGGTTGTACAACAGGAAGAACAAATTTACTGCCAGCAGATTTTGAAGAAATGTTATTTTAATTATTGAACTATTCATGGTTTGAACTTCTAAAAGCAGTTTGCCATTCATCAAAGTCTGTCCCTGTAAATGTGGTAGATATCCATAATACAGGCTTTCTTGGTTGTTTGGAAAAGGTGATTCAGAAGAATAATAATAAAAGCGGTCTGTGCTCCACAAATGGATGCTCAATAAGTACTTTTTCACCTTTTCAAGTTTTCAGTTTGATCTGTAAAACTGTAGTCAGGAGAAGACAAAAGCACAAAAACATTTCTCAGAAAATAATTTATAAAAGCCTTTCAGTATTTCTGTAGTGTTTGGAAGCTTTAAAGATGTAAAATTACATTTGCAGCTTGGCAGTTTGGGGAGTTTTTTCAGAATGAAACCTTTAAAAATGTCTCTATTAGTCATGCTGATAGGGAGCTCTGAGTTGTTCATTCTCAGTGAGTCCCTTCCTGTGCAGGACATGCTGATGTTTCTTTGGCAGAGGTAGCTAAAATTTGTGCAGGAAAAGATGTGCATTTGATCCATATCCAGGAACAAGTGGGCACAGGATAGAAGAGTCAACAACATTCACTGAAATTATTCAGAAGTTTAAAGATAGCACAGATTTTCACAAAAGAGAAGACTAATTTAGCTCTTTTTTGTGACATTGAACCAACATCTGTGCGTTGGTCTTCTTGCTTTGGTGTAGTTGTCCAGGTCATGGGACATGCATTAAGGTCAGAGCTGACTTGCACCAAAGTTTACTAAGTCTGGAGGAATTCTGTTGAAATGAAGTTAGCTTTAAGGGATGAAGTGAAGGGAGATTGGTTTGTCTGGCATGCCGGTCTTCTTTCCTTCTTGAGAAACTTACTGATTGCAAGAAGGCAAAGCTGCTGATGTTGTAAACACCATTCACCGTTGAAGTGAAATATAAAGGAAGGAAGGAATTGTGAGAGCTAGTATGGGATATTAAGACTCCTTGTACCCTGTGTCAAGAGGCATAGGAACAGGAAGGTAGTTCTTCCGTCATTCAGGATGTGATTAATAATGCCTCATTATTTTATTCAGGAACACCTAAAACAAAAAACTACTAAAATGAAGTAGGTATCTGGCATGGCATGCACAGCTCAGATTTTCAAATTAGTTTTTGTGTCAAGACCTGAAATCCCCCTAAATTTAGATGGGAATTGAGTTTTTAACACACATATTCTGTTTCAAGCATCTTGGTTTAAGTAGAGGTTTCTCAATGTGTGTACTTTTTTGACCTTTGAGTCTTGCAGAGGTTCTGGTGTCCATGCAAGATGGTGTATTCAGAGTTCTGTATTCACAAACACATCCAAGCACAATGCTACCACACCATGTCAGTCTGTATTACGTGGTTACCCCAGTGTGAATGTGGTGTATATAATTAAGGTACCCCGCCTTGGTTGGATGAGATGAGCTTCAAATTACCCCATTGTAGAGTTACTTAAAAACTAACATGTACATTTTTGTGTTTCTTTTTTATAGTGGGGAAAGTGGTGCTGGAAAGACTGTAGCTGCTAAATATATCATGAGTTATATCTCCAAAATTTCAGGAGGTGGCCCTAAAGTACAGGTGAGTTGATATAGAGTAACACTGAAGCATAAGCTTAGACTAAAGATTCACTTCAGAGGTGGAATGGCAAAGGCTGTTGTGGCAGACACTGGCAGGTGAGAGGCACTTTTGACCTGGCTAACTTGTGGGTGAGCAGCCAGAAACGTGTGGGCCCCAAAGCAGAGAGCTCTGGGCTGGGCAGCTTTCCTCACCTGCAGGATGCTGGATGGGAGCCATGGCAGGGACAGCTGCAGGGCCGGAATCAGCTCTGCTCCAGGTGCTATAGCCCTTATGCTGAATTGCATCTACAAGCTAGGGGGTTTTTTGGTTTGGGGTTTTGTTGGTTTTTTTTTTTTTTTTCAGTTAAGTGGTAAGAGGTACTTTAATTGTTCTAAACCAGATTAAGAACAACAATCAATTTAGTGGGTGTGTGATTTTTTTCCTCCTGTGTTGGCATTTTATTGAAAACTGAACTGGCATTTTGGGTTTCTGTTGCTTCCTTTAAATTTCTAATTTGTGTGTATACATCAAAGAGGCACTGCAAGAACATAATTTTGTTTTATGAGCTTATCTAGGCAAAATTAGGGTGTGTGACATCTGCCTGAAAGAACAAATAGTTGCTTTTATTAATAATTATATTGTTGATGTCTGCTCTACCTATGAACTGAAGCTAATTGAGTTAAATAGCCATAAAAATTCCCTTAATGACATTACAGTGTCATTCCTCCACTGAGAGGCAGTGGTAGGTAGTGGCTGCTTTTACCAGTCCACTCCTCTTGAGTGCTTACTGTAATTTTTGCTTTATTGCAGTCTCTGATATTGAGTGTGTTCTTTCTGCATAGTTTTGCACAGCAGTGATACCGGCAACGTTGCAGGGAATAACTCAGTAACCAAGAGAATGATCCATAACCAGAGAGAAGGCATTGTGTTATTTTTGCAATAAATATAACCGTACTTTATAAGTAAATATTTTGTTTTGTTTAAAAGATTTCAGCTTTTTGTACAAAATTAAAAATTACTCTTAGTAATTATAGAGTTGGAGTTGATGAGGTTAGTAAGTTGCCTTGAGCATTTATTTTGGAATAAAATTCCATCTTCTTTTCACAACCCAGCATGCACTGGGTTTTTCCCAAAGCTGATGTCTTCTTCCTCTTTCCAGCTCCCAGGATCAGATAAAGAGGCAACAGTAATACGTTACGTTGCTTTCTAAGATAAGTGGATAGCATTATCCATGATCCCAAAACAGATTGCTCAAGCACTTGCAGATTCCTAAATTTCATGCTGCTCTGACTTCATTATTTGTGGTTCCAGACCCCCCCAAAAGATTTAAATGTTCATGTGTAAGCATGGTTTAAATTGAAGATGATGGAAAAACCAGATCAGTTTATCGGCTGTGTTGCTTGGCAGAACAATGAACAGAAGAACCAGGTTTTAGCCTCAGGCATTTTGTTTAATTCTGTAGGATTTTCCTCGAAGAATAGGAACTAAAAGCCCTCAAAAAAAAAAAAGGTTGGATTCTATTCCTTATCTGATCAAGAGAATTTTTTACAGATGCAAGATTTCATGCTTTTTTACTATATGATTTATATGTCGTGGGGTTTTTTTTAGAAAATCTGTAAGAACTTTAAAAATGCCTGTTTCTAAATTTGTATTTCTTTTGTTTCCTAAAATTTTAGCATGTTAAAGATATTATTCTACAATCCAACCCTTTACTGGAGGCCTTTGGGAATGCAAAAACTGTACGGAACAACAACTCCAGCAGATTTGTAAGTCCCTCTACCTTAGAGCTGACTTTACTCTTCCAACTTCTGTGCTGTTACAGAGACAGTATTTAGGGGTATAATATAAATTTACTGCAGGTGAGGTAAATCTGAATAAGATACAAAGTGTGTTTTAAAACCAACATGGTATATGTCAGAGGCTTCTGTTTCATGCCGTATAGATTGTGCATTTCTTTCTCTATATGTACTGGTTACAGTTTTTGAAGTATCAGGGCTCTGCAGCCTTTACTAATATATACAGGCAGTAGGCAGGAATTGCCTTCAGTCTGTCATTCCAGAAGGGTCAAGATAATCTCCTGAAATGACTGCTCACTGCAGTTTAAAAAAGTTATTTTAAAAAGTTATACATGTGGTTTAAAATTTGAGATGTGTTCCTTAGTAACATGAGGGTTAATGCAAATAGTGTCTCCCTGAAAGCAAGAAATCATGGCTTTGCTTTGCTTCCAAGCAGAATGGTTTGCTGTTGGTTGTAAATCTGTTGAACTGACTTGCTGTGTAGGTGAACCTCGTGGTTTCCTTTATACTAAGCAAGAGTCTCAGCAGTGAAGAGAAGCCACTGATCTCTCTACGTTTGCATTAACATGTGATGTGTTAATGTCGAGCTGTATAAATGCAGAAAAAATGACGTGTGATGCTTCAAGAGTTTAGGTTGTACCTTGAGGCAGCTTTGTTCTCTGCATCCATAAAGATGAAATATCCTCATAGCCTTGCTTGGAATACAGTACAAGTGCATGATTTTGAATTTGCATTTACTAATCATTTAACAGCTTGAATTATTTATTGCAGGGGAAATACTTTGAAATACAGTTTAGCCCAGGTGGAGAACCAGATGGAGGGAAAATCTTCAACTTCTTACTGGAAAAATCTCGAGTTGTAATGAGGAATCCTGGAGAGAGGAGTTTTCACATTTTTTACCAGGTCAGAAGCGTCTAAGTCCTTTTTGAGTTATGTACTGTTTTTGCTTTTGATTGAAAAGTCATTCTCAAAGCAGTGAGATTTGAGTGCACACTGCAAAGGTAACCTGGCCTCTGCTGGGGAGCTCGACAGCATGGTGAGACACCATCTGCCATAGACCTACCTGGCTGTCTTTCAGCTCCAGAACAAAATACTGCAGTATTTCAAAGCCTTGCTTGGAAATTCGTTGTGAACTCCCATATGAAAAAGTCCAGGAGAATACAATAGGAAATGAGAACTTTTCAGCAGACTTCTTTTTGAACTGGCCTATATATAAAGAGAGAGAGGCCAGTTTATATATATATACACACACACATATATGTATATGTTTCCTGTGAAAGAGAGAATTGATTCACAGTTAACTTTTCTGGGACATTTATGATAATACTCTTTGTTGAATCATTGAAGTATCCCTGTTTTTTGTGTTTGGAAAGACTTTGCTGGCCTTCAGTGGTCCTTGATGTGCATGGTCCTCACTTGCTGGAGTGCTGCTGACCAAGCTCTACAGAGCTAGGGACAAGACAGGGCACTGCAACTGTCTGTAGCCAGCTTCACATAAAGTTGAGGTGCCATTGCCAGGATGGAAAGTTGAGTTGGAGCTGGACTTGCTCCAGGAGGTGTATTCTCCTCTTCTGAGGAATATGTACAATTTGCTCTGTCCTGCTGATTTTTCTGTGGCCTTTAGAGGGTTTTTGACGCGAGAGTTAAGAGACATTGGGATTTTGACAACTCTATTTTGAGGTTAGTTTGTTCCTCCCTGTTGCAGCCATGTCTGTGCATGACTGCGTGGCCTTTGCATAGGTTTGAGGAGCATGAAGGGTGCTTGTCCTCACAGTGAGAGTCACAGATGATGCTTTCTGAATGTGCTTTCAGCTCTGCCTGCCTTGCACTGGGTGTGGAAAACGTTGCTCCTGAGGATTCAGGGAATACGTTGCGGATTGAAAAACCCACTTTGCCTTTTCTTTATGAGGTAAAGATAATGGAAGGCATTCAAATCAGTCACATTTTTAGCTATTTATTAGTTGTGAAGTTAGAACTAAACCATTCATGGGAATGGGATTGAGAAGCTGGTCTTTTGGATTAAGCAGTTACCAGAAGATAGGAAGGATACATCCTTGGCACAGCACCAGCCGTCTTTCTCTCAGTAATTTCAGGCTCAGTCACCTGTTTTTGACCTGCCTCAACTCTGCTGAAGATTGTTGAATGATACCTAATTTGGAGGTTTTTATTCTGCAGCTAATTGAAGGGGCCTCCTCAGAACAAAAAAGCAGTCTTGGCATTACCAGCATGGACTACTATTACTATCTGAGTCTCTCTGGGTCCTACAAAGTCGATGACATCAATGACAAATCAGATTTCCAAGAAACACTGGTGAGTTCTTGACTGTATGATTTGCATAGTGGTGGATGTACGTTCATTTCACCGTTCATTTGTAGCAAAGACACTGGTCTGTTAATGTGGGAATGAATAATTATTGTAGATATGACTTCTAGTTGTATTTTGCCCTGAGGAGGAGGTATGTTATCCTGAAGATGGTTTTTGTAGAAAGGTGTTTTGTTTTTCAGTTTGTTCTTTTTCAGAAGAGTGCAAATTTAATGAAATTTAATTTGTGCAGATGATCTGTAGTATGAAAAGTGTGAAAATGTGAACACAGTGAGGAACTTGCATTAGAAGAAAATATAAAAGAGTGCTCTGCTTTAGCTGAATTCCCAGTGTTGGCTGACATTCCATGCTTATTTGAAACAGTACAGCTGAAAAGCTGGAGAAAGGGAGTGAGCACAGATCAGGGATCTTTATCCAGTTCTGTTGCCAGTTCATTTTGTGACCTGCCAACTGCTGGTGTCCTGTTCTTAGTAATTTACTATTTAAAGTAGGTGTATTAACACATTTATGTATGTAGCACATTTAAAGGCCTAACAAAATAATTGTTACATTTGTATTGGAGTTTATTTGGTATTTTAGAAAGACAGTTGAGAAGACATTCTGTACGTTATCATGTACTCTGAACTCCAAAACCCAGGGGTGCTGTGGATTATTTTGTAGTAAGTGGATGAAATTCACAGCCTAAGCCAGACACTGGGCTGCTTTTTAGTGTTATTCAATACAGCTTCAAAATTCTTGGTCTTGGTGGATAAACTGTCTGTGTAGAAGGAATGAAATCATTGTTTCTTAGGTTCATTATTTCTCAGTTTGCAATGAAACTATTTATTTTTAGTGTGACACTTAAAAGCAGGTGTTTGTTTTTCAGTAAGTTTATTTTTTTTCAGAATTCATTTTGTTAATACATCTACTAAATAGTGTATATGCTTCTGTATTTAATTAAAAAAAATACAGAAATGCTTTAGTAGGACATCTGGTACCCTTTGAACTTCATTGCAGCTCTAATGATTTGGTTTCCTTAGGAATCTGAACTGCTTTGAATAACTCTACTTTTTGACATCAGAATTTTAAAAGGACTTCTAAGACAAGAGTTATTGACTGATGCAAGTTTGTTTGTTTGTTTTTCTTCCCAGCATGCAATGAGTGTGATTGGGATCTTTGCAGAGGAGCAGGCATTGGTACTGCAGATAGTGGCAGGAATATTGCATTTGGGAAACATCAGCTTCAAAGAAGTTGGCAACTATGCAGGAGTGGAGAGTGAGGAGTGTAAGTACCTCTGAAAAGTGTTACAGGAGCAGCAGTGGGCTGCAGCCCAGATGGCAGAAGGTGAACTGCAGTTTAGAGCTGCTTATCCAAACAGAGCATCGTTTCATAGAGTGTGAGGCTGCCAGTTGAGAGTCTCTGCCAAAACCAGGTGCTGAGGCCCCTCTTTTGTCTTGTAAGAGGCCACTGACTTAACAGGAGTGTGATTTTGAATTTAGAAATCCTGTTCCAACCTTTGAATGTGAAATAATAGACACTGTAAGAAGGACTCTACTTCTTTCAGTGTATCAGCACATATTCATAGAAACCCCTGTTTGTTATGTGGTTTGTGTGGCCTCACTGTCCTGTGAAAGCAGCTCCCAACTGTGGGTGTCCCTGGGCTCAGGGCATAGCTGATGCCCAGGCATCCATACAGGTGTGTACATGTGCCTTGTGAACAGAGGTCCAGAGCTGAACTGAAAGGCAGAATTTACATTCTACAGTTACGTTTCCTGTCTCAAATTGCTCAACTGATACCTCACTGTTAGGTACTGCTACTGAGTAACTATTTCTTCACAATTCTGTTTTCCACAGTGCCCCTTCCTTGCATCCCTCAGCCCGTGCTGCTGTTCTGTAGCAGCTAGGCCCACAGCAGCAAGGTGTTGGAATGTTAATGGACCTTGAGTTTTAAATGTTTTTGTTGTGATTTATACCTTGCATCTAATGCAAGGTGCTACTTTGATAGTTTAAAGACAGAATGGATAAGCAGAACATATATAGTAGGACCTTATACATACCCATGTGTTCTCTTAACTCTTAGTTCAGAATGGGTCTTATGTTTAGGAAATTTGCATTTGTTTAGCTTTAGATACTTTATTCATAACTAACCTATCTTATGCAGCCAACTTCACACTCAGCTGTATTAGTACCGTCCTGCTTTTTGTTTTAAGAAGTTGGGAAATAGAAAATATGAATTTTTAACCTTATTAGTCTCTCAAATCAAGAAATTAAGTAAGCCCAAAGAAAAACATTTTGTGGCATTGTATTTATATGCCTTTTGATTCCAAATGAGTTACTGTGCTTCAATTTAAATCACAGTGCTAAATCTTTCAATGAAATCAAGGCATTTAAAAGCCATACAAGATGGATACAGAGTGAGTTGCATCAAAATAACAAATGGTAAAGGCATGAATTGAAAACAAATCATTAAAAGTGAATGTGTTTCTATGATGAGCCATGTCCACTGTTTCTCCTGCTCACTGGGATACAAATATAGAAATTGTGTATGAATAATACATGGGAAGAAATTAGAAGATAGAATGAATATCAAAATTACACATAAATACGCTGATTTTAAAGAAGCCAGAGAAGAAATAGCCATGTCTAGTACAGTTTCTGCATCATGAAGGTGAAAGTTGGGCTCATTTGTTTTTTGCATTAGTCCTCCCCCCAGTTTACTGTTTGTCCTAGCCAACTGAATAGTAAAGCATTTATAGCCTGCATAGCCACGAAAGATAAAGCACAAGGAATGACCAGTGGTCAGTCCTGTGTTGCATAAGCCTGAAATAATAAAAAGTTTAAGAATTTGGTTAATAGTGTTCTTGTTGTTATACAGCCAATTGCAGAAAAACATGCAAAGGCCATTCTTTGGGACACCAAAAACTCTACTCTCTTGCTCTGAGTCAGAATCAAATCTACACAGGCCATTCTTGAGAGACCTTTAGACAAATATATCTTTAAAACTGCCAGTGATTGCTATCTGCTCTAGTTTTGATTATATTAATAGATGAAAAAAATTCTTATTTAGTGGACATCTTCCATGTTACAAATCATGGCAAATACTAGTACTTCTCTCTTGGAAGTAGAAAAGAATTTAAATCATCCCTTTTTACACTTGCATTGTATTGAAAGGGTTGTTTTTCACTTCCTGGAAGCCCATGAAGTGAGCCCAGTCTTTTCAGCTTTCCTTCAGAGTGTATTTAAAACTATTCCACTGAATGCTACTGATGACTCTTTGAGGATAATTTTTTTCAATTACATGCATATCCTGCTTTATAATAATTTCCAGACTGTAGCTTTATGGTCGCTAACTAGGGAAAACAGTCAGGCATCTTAAGAATGTGAAGTTGTATCAAGTGCTGGCCAGCTACTCTTCCCTTACAGTAAATCATTAGCACTGGGAAGGGAGAGTTTCTGAGCTCTGCGTGGTGGTTCTTGCCATTAAACTGTCTTCATAAATTCTTACCGGTAGTATTGGTTAAGCATTTTTCCTGGTATCTTACAGTATATGTGAGCATATTTGATCTGTAATTGCCTACATTTTTTCCCATTTTGAAGCATATAATGATGGACTTTTTCATGTGCTCTTCAATCTGAGTTCTCTGAATTACCAGAGATGTTGCCAGTGACTTGACTTTGATGGTGTGATTCCTGGTACCCCAGAGTAAATTTAATCAGTTTGCTGATGGCAATAAATCATATTTCAGAAAGCTGGTGGTTATTTTCAATTTTAAAAATACTTTAGGAATAATGTACTAAACAGTTCAGTGAAGTCATGCTGTGACATTACACATGTGTAAAGTGCAAGTGGCTGCTGCCTTAATGATTATTTTACATCCTCCTCACACCAGTAAAGTAGATCTGAAACCAATGGAACATGGAGGAAACACTGTTAGAGGATTATGTGGTTTAATGGAGGTGCAGTACCAACTCCAAGAGTTTTTCTCAGGAGCTGTTTCCATCTGCTTTCAAGACACTTCTGTTTTTCCACTCTTTAAGGTGTGCGACACCTGCAGTAACATCTGCACGTGTGGTGAGAGTTCAGAGAATACAAAACCTGGGGCTGCTTATTGCACAGATGTATTTTTGTGCTTTTGTTTTAAATGAGGGGAAACAGAATTGGCAAAGTACTTATAGATTAAGGGATTAAAAAATAAAAGGCAAGGTAATTGAAAACTTTTTGCCATGTCCTAACTTATAAGAAGGAAGGGAAAGGATATTAGGAAGCAGATAGCCTATTTTTTATTATATTTTAAACATTTAATGTTTTTTACAAAGAATTTTCAATTGTGTCAATTTTATTTCGTGTGTGAGCTCTATATTTTCAGTCTCATCCAAGAGTGATTTGTTTGAACCACAGTTCAAAACTATGTCCTGTGGCAGCTTACATGTTTGAAGGACTGAAGGTACAGAAATAGCTGACTATTTTACTTCAAGATGGTTTATCTTAATTGAAATCCATGTAAGTAAAGAGTTGAAAATGTCCTTGAGGAGCATAGGGAAATTTTGAAGACATAAATTGTTCCTCTTTTCCTTTTTAAGCTGCACACCCCATGAGTTTTATTGTTATTTGAGATACAGACTAAATGCAGAACAAAGAAAAAATTAGCTGTAAGTCATAATCCAACAAGCCTGATCTTTCTTGCAGTTTTAGCTTTCCCTGCTTTTCTCCTGGGAATTAACCAGGACCGCCTAAAGGAAAAACTGACCAGCAGACAGATGGACAGCAAGTGGGGAGGCAAATCTGAGTCCATTAACGTCACACTAAATGTGGAACAAGCCTGCTACACCAGGGATGCACTGGCCAAGGCCCTTCATTCCCGTGTTTTTGATTACTTGGTGGATGTAAGTTGGATTTGCTTGATTCTACTGAAGTATCAAAACAAGTTCAAGTGCACTAGGAATGTTCCTTGCGGGCCTTTTCTTGCCTGTAGGTGCTTTGCCCAAGCCTGCACAGCGCAGTGGGAGTGTGACCATGGATATCAAACACAGGGCACTGACTCTGACATGAGCTGTGCTTTCAGGCTCCTGCCATAACTGTCCTGTATGGGATCCTGATTTTCTCCTTCCTGGCAGCAGCCATACTTCTCTGACTTCCTCCTTTGTAGCTGAGCAGAATTACTTGGTTATGGTCCCCTGCTCTCTGATCCCACTTCCCTGCAAAGAGCCCCTTCAGCACCTGGATTTGGTGGTGGAGCCAGTGGCCAAATTCCATTTTCCATGCCAAAGTGCTCTCTTGTTCAGGATGAGACCCTGGACTGGGCTGGGAGCCCCAGATGCTCCTGATGCAGCAGGGATCTCCTCCGGGGGGGGCACTGCAGTGACCCAGAGCTTCCCTCCTCAGGCCAGCCCTGTCATCCCACCCTGTGCGTGTACCAGCACTGACGCTGCAGAGGAGGGGAATGCAGAGTGAGGTGAAAAGATTCAGTGCACCCTCTGCAAAATTCATCAAATGTCAGACTTAAAGCTGTTCTTTTTCTCTTGGCTCCTTTTATTTAACTGAGCCAATTACATTGAAGGGGAAAGATTTTTATAGACAGTAGAGCCAAAGGCTCACTGACCTGGAAAACAGGATAACGTACTGCTCATTTCCTAACTGTTAGTAAAACTTTATTAAAAAGTGAAAGCAAAATAACCTATTATGGATATTTGTATTCAATTCAAATATATATTTTTTAAATAATTTAAATATAAATATTTAAGAATATTGATATATTTTAAATGTATAAACTACACGTCGTTTTATGTTTTGTTTCTGTTTTGTTAGTCTATTAATAAGGCTATGGAGAAGGACCATGAAGAATATAACATTGGAGTCCTTGATATTTACGGCTTTGAAATATTTCAGGTACGGCAATGCAAATACTCGGGGTTTGAGCAGATCTGACCTAGGAGAGTTTTTTTGTAATTTAGAAAAAAATTAAACCAGAAAAAAAATCACAGATCCTGTAGCCAGAATAAAAGCAAAAAAATCCCAGCCCAGCTTCCTGGACATTGTGATCTGACTGGTAATGTCTCACTTAATAAACATGAGGTATTGAAGAAACTTCAAACAAAATCATTGATCTTAAAAGAAAGATCTGACATTCCACAAAATGTCTATAAAGTCAGCAACTCATCTATCACTGACAGTGTTTCTTTGAAGCTTATTGCCAGCATAAGAACTAAAAATTATTGTATGTAAGGCAGGAGACTAATTTTTAAATTGTTTCCTTTTTTTACAGAAAAATGGTTTTGAACAGTTCTGCATCAACTTTGTAAATGAAAAGCTGCAGCAGATTTTTATTGAACTGACACTGAAGGCAGAGCAGGTAACCAGACATTTATTACTTTGGAGCTCACAAATGAGCTGTTCCTTTTTCAGCTGGTGGAAAAATTGAGGTTTCATCATCTGTTAACAGTAAAATCTACTTTGTTAAGTAAGACAGAGTGAAAAAAAACAACCTTTGTTGTTGGCTGACCCTAAAACTATAAATGACATCAGCTGCAGGCATTTGTTCTCTGATGGAGTGGTGCAGAAGCCAGTCCACCCCACGGTGTGCTAATGCAGTCATATGACTGTGCCCAGGCTTGCTGCAGAGTCTGACTCATGGGCAGGGATGGAAAGCTGCAGCCTGGCTCCATCCCTGGGCTTCCCTTGAGCATGACACACATTTCACTGGGGATACTTTCCTTAATTTCCACCACACCTTTTTTGTTTTTTAAATATATATATTTATATATGTGTATGTGTGTATATGTAAAAATGAAATCAACCAGAGAAATGCAAAAATACTTGTGAAAGTATTTGCAGTTCTCTGCTCACAGTCTTACTGCCAAATCTCACTTTTTTTTATTTCTGCATGGGAGGGCAGACAGGATGCAGCTGAGACAGGAGCCCTGTGTGCAGCGTGAGCTTAGGGCTGGCACCAGCTTTGGGACAGTGTTTTCAGGAATTCCCAGACACAATTGCCTTTGTGGGAAAGTAACCAGTCATGGCACTGAGTGCACAAGTGACCTGCAAAGTGTCTACTGAGCCCTTATATGTGCAACTGACTGGGTCAATTTAATAAAATTTTAATACGGATTTTTCCCCAGTCATTCTCTAGGTGTCTTTATGGATACAATAATAGCATACAGAAATAAAAAGCTGTGCCTTCATTTCATGTGCATTTCCATATGTGTTATCTTGGGGATCTGATCCTCAATGTGCATGTTACAATCTTAATTTTTAAAATAGATCAGGGTATGGATGCTTAGGTGCACTGCCAAGATACTGTAAAAGTGATTTTGTTACTATTTGTAAAGCGCTTTGACAATAAATACACTGTTGAAATCTTCCTGCTGTTGTCAGTAGCCACGGAAGGGCTGTGAATGACAAAGGAATGTGTGGGGAGACAGAGTAGGATTCCAATTCATCTTTTAGGCAGCAGAGAGCTGGATTTAACTATCAGTAGGGTCATTTCTCCCACCTCCACCCAGTCATACATTTGGCAAGTCTTCCTGAACATGAGTAGTGCAGAGTTTGTGTCTGTGGAGCGTGTTGTAAATCTAGTGCTACATCTACAGTGCAAGAAATGTTTGCATCTTTTTACTTAACAGGAGGAATATGTGCAAGAAGGAATTAGATGGACACCAATAGAATACTTTAACAACAAAATAGTATGCGACCTTATAGAGAACAAAGTGGTAAGTGTTTAGAACAAACAGGTGGAGGAAACAAGATTTTTTTCTCTTAAATATTTGGGCAACTGCTTTTTCTGTAAAGAAGGTTCATAGGAAAATGCAAATACTGTTGTTCAGTTACTGAGTCATACTAAGTCTATATATAGATCTTACATAAGATGTCTTATAGGAGCTCTAAGATATGTCATGTGAGATACCATCCAAAAAGAGAGCTATACCATAGCATGATTGCCATGTGACTGAAGAAAACAATAATGGAAAAAAAATTGTATCTGCCTAAATTTATGATGACCTTACTGACATACTGTACATCTGATAATGTTCTTTGTGTCCCTGGAGATGTAATTCAGTTTGGGGAAGCTACAGCAGCACCACCTTTCCTTTGAGGTGCTGTTGCAAATTAAGCAGAAACAAGTGAAGAGATGGTATTGTCGATAAAAAAAATTTTGTGGTTTTGCTCCACAGACTGTTCTGCATTTTCAAGTCTTTATGTTCTGTTTTGGGGTGACAACAACATCGAGTTGTCCTTTAGGTCAGAAGTAGGGTGTTTTTCAGATAGTTCTTCATGTAGGCCAGAACAGTAGTTCAAAGATTGTAGTGACTTGTGCTTAAATGCACATCACATTTTGCCCATTTCCTGTCTGTATGAGGATAACTAGGAAGAGAATAAGATTTCCCTCCCAATCTCAGATATTTAGCTCTAAGTTCGTCAAACTGCAGCATGTGCATTTAAATACTTTCCTCAGACATGGGTTTACTTTTTGGTAATGAGGAAAGAAACTTTAAACAAATGTTGAGTATTTTGGTGGTTTTGTTAATGTTTTTTTTTTTTTTCCCAGCAGTAATCACGGTTTCCCCCACTGTCACTATCATCCCATGAAATGTCATCTCTCCTTAAACTATTTGCATATTGCTGTAAAAGTTAATCTCAGTTGATTGGAGGGAAATCCTTCCTGACTCTGCTCTAGCTTTTTGTAGCAAAGACGATTTTCTGTTTGGGGGGAAAAAACTGGCATCATAATTCTTTTCTTCCTCACTTGTGCTGCTGTTCTTGTTCCCCAACATGTTAGAATCCCCCAGGGATTATGAGCATTTTAGATGATGTGTGTGCCACAATGCACGCAGTGGGAGAAGGAGCTGACCAGACACTGCTTCAGAAACTCCAGATGCAGATTGGGACTCATGAACATTTCAACAGCTGGAACCAGGGGTTTATCATCCATCATTATGCTGGAAAGGTAACATGGGAAGTCTTCACTGAATTCTCTGTAATGTATTTATGAAGAAAGAGAATAGTAATGAGAGGAAGGGGGAAGCCCTGCCAGAGGGCTGGCTTAGTTTTACACAGCCAGATTATCTCAGGAGACAGTGTCCCTTAGTGCAGGGAGCTTAGGACAAAAATGCCATAACAAATGGCCCTTGCTGGAGAGACGAGTCTGGGCCTTGCTGCTCTCAGAGCCACAAATTAAGTGTAATGAATGAGTGCCCCATGACTTTTATTAATTGTGATCTCATTTGTTTATTACAGTAGCAGTAAATTTAAAGAATTCAGATATAAAAATTGTTTAGGTGATGATACACCAATAAAACTGGGAATATAATGTACAGTTCTATCTTGTTTGGGTTTATTTCTCAGTATTCATGGTTTTCTGCAGTTAATAACAGTAAATCCTTACTATGCAAAAATTTTTCTTAGTAAAATTTGGTATTAAATTCACTTGTCATATTCCATTCACTAATTCCATACTTTTTAAAATTTGAATTTAAACTGATTTTATACATAAGGATGACACTCCTTTGTTTGCTGTGAAGAAGTTTAATAATACATGCCAGGATTTAGTGCTCATTGTAGTATCTAAGTTTTACCAGACTAACCAAAAAGTACAGAACAGCAACTGATGAAGACAGAATTTAAATTTTCTTTAATTATTGGGTTCTCAACTTACCACAAACAATCAATTTCCACCTTGGCCCAGGTATCTTATGATATGGATGGATTCTGCGAGAGAAATCGGGATGTTCTTTTCATGGACTTGATTGAACTCATGCAGAGCAGTGATTTGTACGTAAGCAAAACTTGCTTCAAGCTAGGAATGCCGTGGTGGTTCGGAGGGATGCAGAGGGCCTGACTTCTCTGCTTTGTACCTGGTGACCTCCTTTGTGTAACAGTGCAAATAACCCATGGCTGCAGTAGAGCAGCATCACTTAATTATCCTGACCTTCATTTTCTACAAATTGGACTAAGGGAGGCACTGCAGTGTCAGAATCAAATACTGTAATGGCAGCCTTTGTTTTGGCCTCAAGCAAGGCCATCAGTGCTCTGGCATCTTCTCAGAAAAGGCACTGTTTTGACAAACAAAGTAACATTTTTTTCTGATGTACTTTAATTAATTGATGCACATTTTAAAAGATATTTTAAGTGCATTTCTTCAAGTCTTCTAGAAGTCTGGTGTCATGTCTTTCAATGCTCACTAGAACAGCAAGGGGTCTCTGTGAGGAATGAGGCTCATGGAAAGTACTAATCTTAAAATAGATTTGATATAACTCAAGATTAATAGAAATGGCTATTTATATTCTGCTCAACTATCAACTTCTACAGCATATTCCTTGACATGCCTGCATTGAATTGTCTTTCTTGTGCCAACCCTATTTTATGAATTTTTTCCTAGGCCTTTTATAAAGGCTCTGTTTCCTGAAAATCTTCAAGTGGACAAGAAGGGCCGTCCTACTACTGCAGGCAGCAAAATCAAAGTATGTCTCATTTTGCAGTGTTGGTGTGTGTATATGTGGTTGTGTGTTTGTGTATGAATAGCTAAATAAATAAAAGTATTTACTTTTTTTTGCTGTCTAGACTTTTTAAAAGATAGTAGGAGTATCTTCATGGCAAAGCGATGCATTGTTTCAGCATTGTTAGAATTGTTCTGCCCAGCATCAGTGTTCATCAAATGTTGTATTCAGCTGCATCCTATAGCAGTGAATTTTCCAAACCAGCAATTGATAGTACTTTCATGTGCATAATGAATGAGCCACCTCACTCAGCCTCTTGATGTCCTAGTTAACTGCAAGTAACTGGTCTCTCTACAGTGCAGAAATGCCTGATCCAACACCCACCCAGTCAACAGAAGTCTCTCTACTGACCACAGAGTGCCTTGCCTAAGCCAGCAGGTGCCACAAGGCCAGGGTCTGTTTGGAGACCGATAGCAGAATACACACTTAGATTACACATGATTTTGCAAATCAGTATTTTACCAACCTCTTTTCTCACATTTCACCCTGACAGGTTCACTTGATGCATTCGCTCCATATTTTCATATAGAAGCTCAAATGTATTATGTAGCTGGCACCTTCTATTTACTGATAAGTTTTTAATGAGGTGCATATTATCCCAAGGCACGTTGATTGTTGGAGAAAGACCAAAGGCAACTGGATCTAGCCAATGGAATCATCAGCAGAAGGTTGATAACTGTAGAATTCCCTCAGGATTTACGCTGTTCAGCTCAGATGCAATGGTTTTCCTTTGTTTTACAGAAACAAGCCAATGACCTTGTTGGCACTCTGATGAAGTGTACACCCCACTACATCCGCTGCATCAAACCCAATGAAACAAAGAAGTCTCGAGACTGGGAGGAGAGCAGGTATGGATAAGCAGAGCGTGTGAGGAGAAACAGTGCTAATGGTCAAAAGAAGCCACAAAAAGTCGTAATTTGTAATTGTACAGCCTACAAAGAGAACTACATTCTCTTAAACCATCAGAAATGAAACCTGGCATGACGTCTCCTAAACTTTGAAGATAAGTGGTGGTCACTTGGTCTAAATCAGCACTTAGTGTATGCAGCTCTTGGCTTTCCTTCTGCCAGTTATGATAATCAACATTTGCATGAGTAACACAACCAGTACATACGCAGTTTTCCATGTAGAATTTGCACACCAAATGTATTGTGATCGCTTCTAACTTTATGCTTTGAAAACAACTTCTATTAAGAAGCTAAAAAAACAGTAAGGTATCTGTTTTTATGTATCAAACTTGCCAAAAACTCCACCAACAATGGAGAATGTTCCTGTTTTACTTCTTGAGTTTAATTGGCCAACTCCTTAAAAAGAATTGACTGGAATGTCACATCAGGTGATTATATAGACATTAAATAGATGTCTAAATGATCAGTTTGGCTTATCACATCTGTTTTAAGGCATCTTTAACTACATGGTGCTTATAGCATCTTCCTCTTCTCTGGAAAAGGTGCTGCTCTTTTTGCACTGGGGTACGTGCTCAGTAGGGTGTGTAAACTATGTGGCGGCCTAATGTAGGTAGCATTTATTACTATATACCAGGTAAAATTGCTGATAAAGCAAGTGATTATTTTTATCACGATGAAACAACTTGCAAAGTCTGATAAAAAGCATTCTTGGACAACCCCAGCAGAATTCCCTTCCTGCCTTTCTAGCAGATCAGCACAGTCGTATGCAGATGGAGAGCAATTACAGAAGCCATTGGGATTGCACTTCAAAGTCTCAGTGAGGGTTTGGCAGTAAATGCAGACCCTCTTTAGCTTTTCCACCCTGAAAATCCTACTGTGCAGCACTTAATTTTCCACTGACACTGGGGACCAAAAGAGGAAACTAAGTGGTCCTGGGAAAAGTATTTATAAAACTTAGTTAAAAATTGAGGGGCTTTTAAAATCTATCATTTGCATATTGGGAAACAGGCCTGTTATTGTGGAAGGTGTTGCTAGGAAACCAGTGAAATAAATACAATCCTAGTCCTGAGAAAAGGACAGCTTTCAGGACCTTTAGGAGCAAAAACAGGCAAGATTTTTTCTTGTTTTCCTGTAATGAGGATGTTGTGTTATCAGTAGCTGCTGTATTTGCCAAGTGAAATACAAAGGATTGTATACTATCAACCTCAGACAGAAATGGAAGTGCTGTTTATAATGGTAATCCTTCATCCCTGTTTAAAAATCCCAACATTCTCCCATTTCAATCTGTGATTGCCCATCTAAGACTTCATTGTGGCACTTAGTGACAGGTGTAGGGAAAAGAAATTTATATGCATTTGACAATTCAAAGTTAAGCTTAATATTGTTGTTTCTCAGTTTTACTGTGAAAAAGATTTGAGGGAAATAAAAAACATAATTGAGTTTATGTAATATTTTGCTGATTGGTTGATTTTTAAATTTTTTTGTCTTGCATTGTTTTCTTGTGTGGTCAACATAATGCTGCATCATACATAGGCTGCCTTAGTGTGATGGGAGTAGCAATTTGCTTATTAGTAGCAGGTTACTAGACCGTGAAAATGTAACTGAAAAAGGAAAAAACTCTTTCACAAAGCCTGTCTTACTTCATGCTCAAGGAACTCCACCTTTCTGCTGCTGTTGAATAACTCCAGAATATTTAGCAGTGAAACATAGGCCTTGTGTAATATCTAAACCTTGTATAATACCTTAGTTATTCCAGAAATTGGGGTGTTCTTGAAATGTGTTTTTGTTCAGGTCCTGGCACAGCCACTGCGACTTGTATTCAAAACTGCTGCATTAGCTGAATTCCCAGACCCTGACCTGCTTGAGGTTGCTGCCTGGAGGGAGATTTTCAGTGTGCCTTTTCTCAGAAAGGAAAGGAAAAAAACAGAAAAATGTCTCAAATTCTCTGGTGCTGGACAGTGATACTGGCAGGACAGTAAGAAAATGGGAGTAGTACTGTTGCTCCAGTGCATTATTCCAGATGTGAACAGGAGAGAAAGCTATAAACAGGAAAATGTATTTTTGTCCACCAACTTTGTACTGTACCAGAATTCTTGGAGTGGGTACAAAATATACTTTATTCCTTGAACACAGCAAGATTAGAATCTGTAGTATTCTTTATTGTAAGCTAAAAGAGCAGTATCACTCATCATTTAGTAAAACACCTCTCAAAAGTGGTCTTTAAAAAGAAAAATAACTGAAGAGATTTTGTCATTTGTAGCAAGAGATTTCAAAAGATTTTTCCCTTCATACTATGAGTCATTGAAAAAAAAGTCTCGACAAAAAAATCAATGGGCAGTACATTTTATATTCGAATTTGACTTTTCAAAATAGCTAGAGAATTAACTGAGAGTGTTTCAGGATTTGAAAAATCTTTTGTAAAATCAGAGAAATAGTAAGCAAAAAAAATCTAAATGGCTTCTTACACGCTCACTTTTAAAAAATTATATGTAAATAGATGCTCTTTTATATACTGTTTGTTAAACTTGCAGGACTAAAATCTTAACAACTCTTACATTTCAGACTGAAAGCTAAAGCTTTTATACTTTGCCCCAACAGAACAGCAACAGAGTGAAAAACTGACATTGCTTCTTTCAGCACATGACTTAGATTAGAAAATTAAGGAAAGGCAAAGGACGTCAGTAACTGAAATTCTTCAAATCAAATTACCAAGCATTAAGTAGTAGACTAGCAGGATAAGTAAGAAGCAGCATAAAACCATAAATGTGCCATGGGTTTAGAAGGAGGGAAAAGTGCAAAAGCTTTTTTGTTTTGCTGGTTTTCTGCTTTGCATTTCATGGGCACATACTTGTTCCCTGGTTAGAACCTAATTGGAAGTGTTTGGTGTGAGGCAACTCTGATGGTGTTGGGATGATGCTGCTTCAGTTCCCATGTGCAGCAGAGTTCCTCCACAGCCATTAACACTTTCTGTGGGACTGGTACCAGCTCAGCTTTTGTTTGTCATTTAAAACGTGCCATGGATGAGTCATCCATTACTGGCTTCAGCCAGTCTTGTGCTTATGCTTGAATCCTTCCTTTGCAGCATGGTAAAATTAGAAGGAATTCTAGCTTTTCGTCAGTATGCTGACCTGGCTTTCTTCTTTCTGATTCTTTGTGTAGTGAAAGTTTGGCATCTGGGGCTTTTTCCAGCCATCAGATTTGGTCTTTTCTCCATAACAACAAGAAAAATAAAATGTTACTGTGTTGCTGTTTGAGCTATGTAAAGCATAGGAAAAACGTACAGTAAGAGAACACAAAACAGTTTCCCAGCCCCTTGGATACCAGCTGTGTAACAGTATTGGTAATATTTACTTGGCCTTTTATGGGTTTTATTATTACCTAAGAAATTTATACATAAATTACTTTGGAGATGGGAAGTTAAACTAGGAGAAAATGCTAAGGTAAACTTGTTACTTATATTTCTGTGCTCCAGTCTACCTGGAATGTCTTTCCTACCATGCAGTGGGCAGTGTCATGTGCAAAAATAGATTCATTTACCTGTGCATGAATTTTAGCAATCAGTAGTTAAACATGATTCATATGTTTAAGAATACCTCAATCCACAAGTATGCTGAAATAAAATGGATTTTAAGCCCTGCATTGTTTTTGTCCCCAGGGTAAAACATCAAGTGGAATACTTGGGTCTGAAAGAAAATATTCGAGTAAGAAGAGCTGGCTACGCCTACAGACGGGTTTTCAAGAAGTTTCTGCAGAGGTAGGTAACACTTGTTCAGAAGCATTGCTGTAAACAACAGCACATTTGTTTACATGATGAGGAGGGAACTAAGAGGCTGCAAGTTTTGAAACCTTCTCATTGCCCCCTACCCCTTTCTCCACATGTGCCTTGCGCAGTGATCCAGATTACACAGAGATTTTGAAGTGCTTTAAAGCCTGGCTTTGTGTTGTTGAAAGTACTTCATTTTTTCTGTAAACTTGCCTAAGGCCTCAGTATTTGTAGTGCTATGAGAGGCTTCCTCAAAGTTACAAAGAGTTAAAGGAACCACTGCAGTGCTGAAATCTGAGTGTCCAGCTGCAAGCCCTTGTCTAAAATGTTACTGCTCCACGGCAGACAGAAGACACGTAAAGAAATCCATGCCTGCCATTCAGCCATTGCAGTGTAAAGAGTAACCTTAGCGTACAGTGCTCGTTATCCTTCCACTAGGGTTCCACCAGCTGGGAATGGGTGCAGCTCAAACCTCTGCAGCTGCTCACTGAATGAATGAAAGCAAGTCAGAGCTCTGTAAGGTCAGTCCTGTTCTCAGTGTCTTAGGACCAGCTGTTAACATGATTAACTACCTCCACTAGCTAATGAAATCCTCTTAAATAAGAGCAGTTTCAAGATTTATACAACATTCAGCTTCTGTTTTTCAGAAGCTGGAGACATACAGCTAATAAGTGCCCAAAAAAAGGCTTTATGTCATAAATCAGCTTTTGTTGGAAGTCGTTGCATTGAATTTGAGAGTATAAAATAAAAACCCAATCAGTTTTTGAAAGGAGTGGAGTATAATTAATCAGACAGCACAGAACAAAGCCATTAGTAATACTTCATGATAATACCAAGAATATTCTGATAATGTAGTAACTGTCAGACCTAAAATCTCTGAAAGTATGGACTTAATTTTCATTATAAAACAATTTAAAATTCCTTTTTCTTCATGATCTTCAAGCCCAGACATATAAACATGAACATGCTACAAGCTATGTTACTTAACACAGACTGTTGCTGAGACAAATAACAGATTTATACTGTGTGTTAAATCTAGCCTGAGCACAGACTGAGAGCTCTGCCCAAAGGAAAGTTACGTGATACTTCTGGATCCACAGGCAACTGAAACTCTTCTTTAGGGAATTCATCCTTTTGTTTCAGATTAATTAGCTTTGTTAAATTTAACATTTTGTTATGAGTAAAACTCTTCCTGCACCCTTTCCATTCACAGTTCCTAGCATCCAGAACAAGCTCTGTTCTGACCCCCTGAGTCAGTGTGAGTAAAAGCGGGCTGAGGCATGGGATGGACAGGAAATGCATGCTTGTACACTTGTTTTCATTGGGTGTTCCTTGGCAGCTCCATGCAATTGGAGATTGCTGGGCTGAATAGACTTTTATGTACAAAATTTACATTTGCATGCAAAAAGCCACAGCCACTGAAAAGGCCTGTGTGTTCCCAAGCATAACCAATCTGAAAGCTGAGCTCCCACTCCCTATTTAGCCATCAGACCTAACTGCTTACTTATTGTAATACATAACTGGGGGCAGTCATGATTTGAAATTGTTTCAGAAGCATGTTAAGAACACATTTAGTACTTGTGCTGAAATAATCTGCAAGATCAAATTACACAAGCTTGACAAACCTGGATTCATGGATAGTGACATGACTGGTTTCATGGGAAGCATGCACGAGGACACTGAAGTGCCATTGCTAAACAGCAGTGAACAGTAGGAGTTACCACGTTATCAAACTGAAATGCTTAAATAGTGCATGCCATAGAATAATGTTTCTTCTGCCCTGTAGACTTGTCACACCAGTAAAATGTATGAAGTTAATTTGATGAAAAAGGAGAATTTCAAATCTATTCTTACTTTGTACCCAAGAGATTTACTTGTATTAAAAGGGCTTGAATCACGTTTTTCCCTGTGCCTTCCTTTACAGCTCGGGAGATGTAGGAGAGAATTTGTAGCATGCTGAAATGTCATGTCACAGTCTCTTGTGTGGAAGGCAGCAGTTTCAAACACCTTTATTCACCTTGGCTCCTTTACCTTCAGACTTGGTTAGACCTACCTGTACAGCTGCACTGTTGGCAGTACATGATGAGCCTGCAAAAGAGGCTGGTAAATAAATGAGCTGGGAGTTACTTTAACTTACAACTCCTTACTGCGTTGCATCTGTTTATCCCATAATACTGATACATCACATAAATATGTAAGTGTACACATTCTGTCTAAACATAGATTGTGTATAATACGCTGCTATATTTAAGGTGGTGTAAGAGCTACTTCATTACACCATACAGCAGAGTACCTGAGCATTTGTTAACTGAGAGGTTTGAACATGAGAACATCAGTGGTTTGAATCCTACTGAATTATTCAGAAGTTACTCTCTCTCGATGCACCTTCTATTCAAAGGTGTTTGGGTTTTGTGATATATTTCTTTTTAAGTGTTTGCTATTTCTGTTTGTGTGGCATTGTTAAATTGCATGACACTGTTTCTGCTTCTTGGCTGGATAACATTTTAGATATTATGATAATGGGTAATCAACATTCCTTTAATGTATTTTCCACCAATTCCTTGTGTGATTTTTGAGAACATTTTATTAGGAGTTGCCTAAATCATCTTAACAACTTGGGAATTACCACAAACTGACCTTCATACTTGATCACTTTTTTCATGTGTTGAATACTTTTACTAATAAGTGTGATATAGTTTACATAACTTAAGTATGCCTAAGGCATTAAAAGGAAATTGTCAAGAGTAAAGAACATAAGATTTTGGGGAGAAATTTGTCTCAACGTATTTAGCTGTTCTCTAGTCTTGTCAAAGAAGCCTAAACAGCTGCTGCCAGAGAAGTTACTTACCCATAGATATGCTGGGGCAGCTAAAGCCCAGCAGTGCTCCTTTGGTGGGCAGTTGAACAAGGCATCTTTGTAACTCCAGCCTGGCAGTTCCAAGAGCCTAAGTGAGGCCTGGAACAGTGGACAGTTTAAAAGGGGCTGCAACCCTGGCATCCACTTAATTCTCAATGCTTACAGAGGACACCATGAGAGAGAAGGCGAGGTGTTTCTTTCTGTCAAAGACATGCTGTTAGAGCCACTTCCCTGCTCCTTCCGGGCCCTTTGTGGGGTCAGTTCCCAGCGTGCCCTCAAGGTAGCACCAACATCACTGTTGCTTCCTTCTTGCACCAGAGGCCAAGCCAGAGGCTTCCTGGGATAGAGCCAGGAATTGGCTTCTTGCTAAATGCAGCCCAGCTGTTGAACAGGTGGGTTTGAGCACAAACTGTCACTTGCTCAGAAACAGAAAAGATGTTTGTAAGAATAAGACAGACTGAGAAGGCTTGAGTGAGAAATTGGATGTGTGCTTGGGAATCAGTTTAGAATACCAAGGATTTAGGTACTCAAATCTGGACCACAGGTCATTGCTGGTGAATAACCTCCCCCTGGACTTCAGCAGATTCCAGCAGAACTTTCTGCAATTAACTGCTGCTTACCAGGTAGTAATTTAGCATCTGGAAATGGGAGACTTGGGGGCACTGTTGTCCTTCTCAGTTGTTTGGTCTCACTAAACAGGAAACATCCTAATACCGTGCATCTTCACACACACCAAGCTCTGAGTCCTGCTGCCATTGCCAACCTCTGCCAGGGTAATGCTGGCCAAGAGTCAGTGGTGTTCTGCTGCTGCTGTTTGACCCCAGGTTTTAATCTCTTCTCCTTGGTGGTTAAGGTATGCCATTCTGACCAAAGCAACCTGGCCCTCGTGGAAAGGAGAAGAGAAACAAGGAGTCCTCCACCTGCTTCAGTCAGTCAACATGGATCCTGACCAGTACCAGCTTGGGAAGTCCAAAGTCTTCATCAAAGCTCCAGAGTCTGTAAGTGTGCCAGAACACAATTCTTTAAATATGCAACTGTTTGCTGAAATGAATGTCCTGCCCACTCAGAAGCTGAGCATGACACCTGCTAAGGTGGGGGAAGTGTAAAAATCTAAGACAGGCTGGGCACATCTGTCATAGAGGCTGTGTAAAAGGCACACTATATAAGGCCACTGCAGGGTTTTGGCACTTAATACAAAGAGAATTAAATGCATCAAGAAGAGGAAAAATGGGTTATGAAGATGCTTTGGTATCAAGAACATTGGTCCTCTTCTCATAACAAATGCTACTGATGAAGGTAGAATAGTCCCCAGGGATGGTAAGGATATGTTACACAGCATGGAGTAAATCAACATTCCAGAATGACTGCAACTTGAAATTCCAAAGAGAATATTAAGGAGGCATCACAAGGCTGGTTTTATCCTGTAGCTACTAAACCATGCAAAATCTGTTGGAAAGAAGTTTTCTTACTTTGCTATTCAGGAAAGTTGTTAAGGAAAATCTGTGCTCTCCTCACCGTCATGTATTCCTGATACATCAGAAACAATGGGGCTTAGTTTGTGTAGCACGTCGTGCAGTTGAGCATTGATTTCTTGGTGCTTAATCTGAAGTTACATGCTAGAACAAAAGCTGAACACTTGCATGGCTACCATTTGCTGTTCCAAGAACAATTTTCTCTGTAGAACGGTAGTAACTCAGGCAATGACACTGCTGTGTCCAATCACATAGGAAGATATTTGTTAAAGGACAAAAGAATGCTTCTCCAAGTCACAACAGAAATTTTGTTGTTTTTAGCATAAATAGGGTAAGATACTGTTCAGGAATAATGGGATTTACATTCCTGCCCACATCTGAGAGACATGTTTATACACTACAGCATAGAGTGCTCAAGATGTTGGTTATTACAATACTTAAGGTGCATATTGGCAGAGCAGGAAACTAATGTGGGATTGATCCTACTTGGTCATTACAACAACACCCGGCTAATTCTGAGGGAGTGTGAGCTTTACCTGCTTCTCTGGAGCACAGCTGTGATTTGAGCCTTACCTGCTTCTCTGGAGCACAGCTGTGATTTGAGCCTTACCTGCTTCCTCTGGAGCACAGTTGTGATTTCTTTCTGGAGATAATTGGGAGTTTTGTCTTACGAAGTCAGTGCAATTTCCTGGTGTCTGTCTTCTGTTTAGTAGCCAAGTGGCAAGTGCTGCCATGGGGTTGATGGATCCAGTTCCCCTTCAGTCAATTAATAATCTATACCCCAACATCATGTGCTACAGGTTCTTTTCAGAGGAAGACGTAGTCCAGTGGAAGCATCTTCCCATCCTGATGCATTTTTGTGATGCTAAGTCCTGCTTGCATGGATATGCCATTTAGTGGTGTATCTGTGAGTTTTACTGAAGGGCAGTTCTGCAGCTTAGGACAACATGAAGTTGACTGGAAATTTTTGGGGGGTTGTGTTTTGATTTTAATTTAAAATAATGCTTTCAATTACTGTATATGTTTTCTTTAATTTTTTTAATGCCATGAAATCTATTTTTAAATAAGTACCAAAAAGAGTTTGGCTTTTTTTATTTTAAGTAGAAAATGTTTTTGTGAACTGAATATTTTAAAGCTTGATTTATAGATTTTATTAAGAAAGATAATCATCTTTCATCTTATATTACTAAGGTACTGGCTAGGGTTGTATTGCTTTTGAGAAAAATAATCTTTTAGATGGTAAATGAAATTTTTTCTTTCTTCCACCAAAAAGAGCACCTGTTGTGGTTAATCAGATAAAAATATTTTATTTGCTTGCGAGTGTAAGGGGAGGCTTTACAATACATATTTTAGGAAAGGGCTTGTGCAGTATCTTTATTTCTATAGGTTAAGAACTGTATTTTAGCTCAGTGATTTAGTTGAACTTCCTTAACGGTGACCTTCAGCTGCAGATGATAGATTATTTTGCAATTAGCATTATTGTTAGAGAAATAAATGGGGAGTGCTCAGGAGAGGACAGCATCAATATTGTCACTGTAACCTGAATTGCAGGAGGGGTTGGTCATGTCCCTGCTGCAGCTGAGGATGTTTTTGCACCAGGAGCTCTCGTGCCTGTGCTGAAACCCCAGCGAGTCCTTGTGTTCGGGAAGAGATTTTAAATATTTTTTAAAATAAGTTTGCTGTAGATGGAGAATTGCCAACTGTGAAATAAGGTTTTATGGGTGGCAGAAAGAAGGCTTCGTTATTTACATTTCTATCACACACCTGAATAAATAACTCTGTATGGGAGCAAGTGAGGTTCTGTGGAAATGGTTTGCACCAGATCGAGTTTCCTTTTTAAGATCAATATGAACAACAATATTTTTCTAGATTTGCATGGGTTAGAGCAGCAAAGTTAAAAAAAAAAAAAAAATCCTAAAGCCCAGGTTTGCTTCTCCATATACCTGTTTTTACTAATTTTATCTCTTGAAAGCTAGGAGAAAACTTATACACAATGGAGGGAAATAATAAGCAACAGTCATGTCAGTGAATTGATTGAGTGCTGCAATTTAGCCAAATGCTTATGCTCCTGATAAGACAAAAACCCCATTTAACTAAAGTATGTAAAAGGCTATAGTGAATATGCTGCATCCTGCAAAAAAATATGAAGTTGTTCTAATGCATTAAATTTACATATATTTAGTAGGACCTGGGAAATTCTCAAAAAAGGGGATGCACCTTCCATTCCTGTTTTAATAAAACAGTATTTTCTCTTGATTTATGACATTTTAGACCCAAAAATCTTACTATGACATACTTCTGAATTATAAGGTCATAGTTGCAAGTCCTGCATCCAGCTGACAACCTTTGGGGGTGAGAAAGAATGGAGCCAGGGGACACAAGGGTATGAAATTCAGCCAGGGAAGAAAGTTGCTTGTGAGCAGTGTGTTATGTTACACATTGCACAGATCCCCACAGACATGGTAACATTCTGACTAGAGAAGTAGGAATTTTGGAGAATGTGTGGATGGAGGCTGAAGAAATGGCCAGTGGAGAACCTTGAGTTGCACCAGTAGCATATCTCAGGGAGAATCCATGTTCCTCTTCCTTCATCATGGGGTATGGAACTTAATGGGTAGACTGGTAAGAGCCACAGCCACTCAAGCATCAGAGATTTCTTCCAGAAAAGGTTACCTTAACATTCCAATCTCACATCCCACAGTTGTGGAAGAGGCACCAGCTTGGATCTAGAGTGAAATGTACTGGAGAGTTGTTGAAAGTAAAATGCAGCTTTTTCTTGAACTTTGCATGTAAAATGTTTGACCCACTGCATTGTCTCTTTGTACAGCTGTTCCTGTTAGAAGAGATGAGAGAGAGGAAGTATGATGGGTATGCCAGGGCC
The DNA here is from genome assembly GCF_017639235.1 of Corvus kubaryi. Lineage (NCBI taxonomy): Eukaryota > Metazoa > Chordata > Aves > Passeriformes > Corvidae > Corvus > Corvus kubaryi. The sequence goes on along the minus strand of NW_024581133.1, from coordinate 14,137,897 downwards.
ATCCAGAAGGCCTGGAGGAAGTACACAGCCAGAAAAAAATATGTGCAGATGAGAGAAGAAGGTAGGTCGTAACTTCTGCTGGCAGGCACTTCACACACACACACGGTTCCAGGAAGAGCAGGAGGGACACGAAAAGGAAGGAAATCTCTCCCTCTCTAGGCAAAAGTTGCATTACAGGTGACTGTCTCGGAATGATGACCTTGTTGGACTACTAAGGTACCACTAATGAGGTTGACTGCTCTGCATGCACAGACCTCTTGGACTGCCCAGTGTTTTGCTCTCAAATCAAAACCAGACTGAGTAGGACAGACAGCAAAAGATGCTGCAGGGGAGGCAGAAAAGAAAACTTCCCACAGTTACGCAAAATCTGAATAATCTGTAGGTGATAAAATCAATCCATGGACTCTACTGGGACTTAGTTGTGTGTGACCTGAGCTGTGTGAATGAACACACTCGGTTTAGAAGGGTTAATCTTTAATTTCCAGCAGTGAGTGAGAAATTTCCGAGTTCCAGAAGTGCTCCCAATTAACCAGAACTACTGAGCTTGCCATCAGTGTATTTCATTAGGAATTGATTTAATGATCACATACATCCTTATCTAAAGGATCAGTAGCAGTATTTCACTTTTTTCCATATTAGAAACAATTTGGTTATCACTTCCCAAGAAATTCCATGTGAAACAGTTGGCTCTTTGAGAGCATGAGTTTAGGAAATTTAGTAGATGCTATTAATCAGTGTTTATCTTTGGTGTTTAAGCATCAGATCTCTTGCTGAACAAGAAAGAGAGAAGACGGAACAGCATTAACAGGAATTTTGTGGGAGATTACATAGGCTTGGAGGACCATCCTGAGCTACGGCAGTTTGTGGGCAAACGGGAGAAGATCGATTTTGCAGACACTGTAATTAAATACGACAGACGGTTTAAGGTGGGTGGAACAGCAACATCCCCTAAAGATGAGTTTTGCTGGGAGTCAGAGTTGTCTTCACCATCCTGTCACAGAAACTGCCCAGGTCAGGGTCACACCATGCAGGACACGGCTGTGTATTTTTAATGTTGTGTTTCAGAGCGTGAAGCGAGATCTCATCCTGACTCCCAAGTGCATTTACCTGATTGGGCGTGAAAAGATAAAGCAGGGCCCAGAGAAAGGCCAGGTAAAGGAAGTCTTGAAGCGAAGGATGGAAGTGGAGAGAATTCTTTCTGTTTCTTTAAGGTCAGTACCTGCAATATATTTTTCCACTGACAGAGCAATTTGTGTAGGATGGGAAAAATAAGTTGATGAAGTGGGAATTGAAAGCTTTCTTTCTGAATTTGCTTGCTTTGGGTTTCCGACTTGCTTCAGTAACCTTCAAATTTCCAATTTATCTCTAATCACAAAATCTGCCGTTATTGAAGAGAAGAATTATAATTGTAACTTTATTAGCACATGATTTTTTGCTAACAGTAATTACTATAAAATGACTAAGTAGTATTCCTGTCTCTCAAAAGGGATTATTTCAGATATTCCATTACCAACTCCTGAAAAAAAACAAACCTGTTCTCAGAAAGCAAGGTTCTGTAATTAATGCTGCTTGGACTTCGTATGTTTTTAAAAATTAACCATGAGTACTCTGCAAATATCATTATAATGCTGGCTGTATTTGCTGATGACATTTTAAACTGGATGGTATATGCTCTGATTTCCTTGCAGCACCATGCAGGATGACATTTTCATTCTACATGAACAGGAATACGATAGTTTGCTTGAATCAGTCTTCAAAACGGAGTTTTTAAGCCTCTTATCTAAACGATACGAAGAGAAAACACAAAGAAAACTACCTCTGAAATTTAGCAATACGTGAGTTATGGCCTTTTTCAATGGGCTTTTAGGGATAAATGTTTTGTTCTTGCTGTCAGGGCAAATGAGTGAGTGCAAGCTGTACTTTATTTACAGTAACAGGAGGTAGCACAGTGTAAAACCCTGTATGTGCAAGGAGACCAGACTTTGTGCTTGCCTTGTTGGAGTAACAGGTTAGGATTTACCAGGGCCAGTTGTCCCTTCCCACTGTGTGTGCATGGAGAGCTGCCTTCTTTCTCCTGCCTGTGGCACTGGGCCCAGGCCTCTGCAGCTCTGCCACAGAGCAGCTGTGCCAGCAGAGCCCAGGGCAGGGCCCTGCACAGCCACTGCACAGCTGCTGCTTGGCTCCTGACAGGAGCAGGAAGCATCCCCTTCCTGCTTCTTCACCTTCACCTAGGAGTGCAGACATCTCAATGAAGAGTTTGAAAGAATTCTTGGCACGTAATATAACAGTCTGAAATGCTGAAGTTTGTGGGTGCAGGGGACTGCAGGGTAAAAGAATAATTCTAAAGAGGCCTCACTTAAGTAAATGATATTGGGAACATTTTTTAAAAACAAGCCTGAAAACCTAGAGCATGTCTGATTAGCATTTTGGCTGTGAGGACATCCTGGAAACAATCCCAGCAAACATGTGCTTTTGTTAATACTTCCACCCATTAAGGAGCTCAGCAACAGCAGGCCTTGGATTTGTATGTTTATTTTATTGCCTTCAAAAAGGTGGAGGAATTATGAAAGGCAGCAGTAGATCACTATTTTTGTTTGTAAAGGGTGTAGAAGGAGCATTGAGTGTGGAAGTATGGAACATTATTGTAGCATACACTCCTGTGCACTGGGAATGCAAAGCCAGTACCAGGAGTAAATGTCATATATTACGCTTCTGGGGTCTTGCCCAAAACCGTATCTGGGTACAGTTCAGAGCAGATGGATAGTGTGGCAGTGCTGGGAAAGAATGTGCGTGTGTGTGTGTGTCTGCATGGGAAGGACTGTAAAATGAAAGGGTGAGGTGTTTGTATGCAGAACTGTTCACCTGCAGCACAGCATAGGGCCTGCCCCAAAGCCCACGCAGGGCAGTGTACAGCCACCCACACCTCCAGTGTGCGTGCACCTCTGACAGTGTGTACAGGGCAATGTCCCCAAACACAGCCTCGAGCAGCACCAGCAGAGGCAGTGCCAGAGGCACTGGTGGCTGAGGGCTCACACATCTTTCTTCAAAGCTCACTGTCCTCTCCAGGGCATCTTAAAACTTCCTTTGAGAAGCTGTACCAGGAAAGTTAAAGTGTTAATTAAGAAGAACATTAAAAAAAAAAAAAAAAAGCATGGAAAAAAGATTTAATTAGGTGCTTATGTCAGCTGAGTCACTCATGGAATGCAGATTCTCAGTGTAAGCTTTTAATTTTTTATTTCTAAGTTATCTGCTGCCAAGCAGTACTGTCTTGATTTGATGTAGGAATTCTGGGTTTTTTTCATTCATGTGTTCACATGCTTCTGTCAGACTTGAAGTGAAGCTGAAGAAGGAGAGCTGGGGGCCCTGGAGCAGTGCTGGTTCTCGACAAGTGCAGTTTATGCAAGGCCAAGGAGATGTAGCCATTCTCAAACCAAGTAATAAAGTGCTGCAGATCAGCATTGGACCAGGGCTACCAAAGAATTCCCGTAAGTATGAATTTCCTCTAGAAATTAGGGAAAGGTTTATAAATTCAGAGAATGGTGGACTTTTCTATCCGTCCTGGCTCTAGCCTCACTGTGTTCTTTATTAATTTCTCTGTAACACTTACACAAAGATCCTAAGGATACAGCAGAATTCCTTGCTGCTCTACAGCTGTCAGTGTTCTGGGCCTTGTTTACTGTAGTGGCAAGAAGGCTTTGCTTTATATCCTCAGGTTGAACTGGATCACAAAAGGGAGAATATCCCAAAGTCATCCTTTTTGCACCTAATGCTTTGTAACAGCCTGGCCAACCCTGCAGCAGTCAGATTCCTTATTCCTGAAGATCAGCTCTTTCTGATGACAGAACAGGGGGTCTGGCAGCCAGCAGGATTTACCTAATTAATGTAATTTTGAAGGGGTAACAGAATGTTGCTGGTTTCTTCTAGGTCCTACTAGACGGAACCTTACCCAAGGCAGAGGGTATTCCAGCAGGTCTCAAAATCAGGCTTATCCTATGAGAGCTGCACCACCTCCTCCGGGTAAGTCCTCTTAGCCTGGGAAAAACAGAGTTCCAAATGGCGACTTTTGTTTTTCTCTTGTCATCTGGTAATTTTTAGCCAGTAAAAAAATCATGGTGACAGTTTAAATTTCTCTTACAAAATCCTGCCTGAAAAGCATGTTTGTAGGCATTTTATGAAGTGTCTTGCTGGATATTCCCCCAGAGATGTCCAGCTTGTTGTGGATGGTGACTTGTTCAGACACTTGGTAAAAGTCACTGAATGTAAACCTGAGCCTGTAGCTGTCTCCATTGTGAAGAGTACAAGCTCTGTGCTTATCAAGCCATAGACAATGCTTTGCAGTGAAACTGCTTTCAGTGCCAGCCACAGCACAGAATGCAATTTGTGTCTCATTGTCCTGCCCTGTCAGACATGTTACAACTCCTGTGTGCCTGAGTGCTGGGACACAGCAACTGTGCCAGTGAACAGCCCTTTCTGTGGGGGACTGATGTAATTAGGGTGTTCCACTTCTGCCCTGGGCAGATATGATTAATTTTGCTTGTGAACTCAGAGGGGAGAACAATATTCCATTGACCCGGCATTTCCCAAGAGGTTTTTTTTTTACTTACACTCCCAGAGTAGTTTCTTTTTAACAAAGAGTCCTCTTTCAGTCAGCTGCTGTTTATTGAGAAGCACAGTGCTAATGGTGGAAGTTGGGGGTGTGACAGTCTTGGTCACCAAATTAAATAGACAATTCCAAATCCTCACAGCTGTATTGAGTCAAACTAAGGACTGTGTGATGTGCCAGAACTGGTTGTGAAGTGGGAAATTACTGTAAGGAACTGACCTGTTGGCAGACATATAGTGAGTATTTGTACATCAGTTAAAGCAAGGACAGAGTCTGGTTTATACTTTCAAAAACTGTTTCAGCAATTTTATAGCTAGGAGAAGTGTCATTGCTGCAGTTAAGTGCTGTGTTGACCCTCAGGCACTGGGGTACATTTTAAAGGTGACTAGAAGGTTTTCTTACAGACCTCTCTGTAGGTTCTAGTAACATGGATTTTGGTTTATTTGGTTGTTTTTTGTATGTTAAGTAAAGTAGCCACATGTAGCTGGAAAAATAAAATTGCAGACGTGTTACAAAAGAGTTCCAGTTACACTGTCCAGACTTTCAAGGAGTTTGAAGCCTTGTCATGATTTGGGCACATTCCTCCTTGAAAGTCCCAAACAACTATCTGGGTTCTGGTATTTTCACATCTTGGTTTGAAATCAGTGGTGCAGCAGCTGAACAGAGTGTTCTGTACATGTTCAGAATAACCCAAACCTTTATTTATATCACCTTAAAGTATGTGCTATGCTGGCTTGGATTGCGAAGTGGGGTTTATGTACGCGTTTATGACCCTTAAGTTCTGCCACAGTATCCAGAGGATATCAGAAGCACAGAACAGCTGTTGAATTCAGTAGGGTTTTCCCAGGTGCCATGATTACGAATTCTCCTCTTTGCACAGCTGTTCTCTGCTAATGTTTAGCAGGCATAATCACAATGGCAAAGGAGAGGGTTACCCCTGTCATTAAGGAAATGGAATTTTAATGGAAGCATAGCTCCTGCTTTGCTCCGTAGGGGTTTTAGGAATGTAAAGCATGCTGACTTGTGCTCTTCAGGCCCTGATACCTCAAGTAGCTCAGACATGGGTGGGTTTGCTTTAAATTCAAGTTAGAGGCATAATTATTTATTTAAAGGCATAAACCCATGTCACTTCTAGAAAATTCAGACTCCTTTTCACCTATCAAAATAGCATCAAGGTATATTTTTTTTAAAAGAACAATAAAAAAGCCCAAACACTCCCCCCCACCCCATGCTTGTTAAAACAGACCAGTATTTATAGCGACTTAATAGAAACAGTCTAATTCCTTGAATATGTGGTAGACTGAGTTTGAACTTCAAAAGAAAAAGAAACAATTCTGGCTAGCTTTGGATTAACCCTTATCTGGATAAAATATTTGGCAATGTTTTAGAGGTGTGGTGGTACCATGTTAGCTAAACTGGAACTCGGCAGAGAGCTAATCCTTGTGCTCACTTGGAACACTCAGGGCACACATCTTAAACCTGAGCACAAGTCCATGCAGTTGTGAACCCAAAACAGATTGTCAGCAGACTGGAAACCGAGTATAAATCAACATTTCAACATGATTTGGTTTTCAGGTTCCTTGATAGGTGGGGCTCTCTGACAGCTGTGTCTGACAGTTAAGCCTTCAATCAGCACAAGGAAAAGGTTACCTTTACTGAGCTGCAGTTTGGAATGCATGCATTCACGCTTTATTTACTTCTAGGTCAGCACCAAAATGGAGTAATAAATTCCCCCCAGTCTGCAGCCCATCCCCAGTTCCCAGGAAATCAATGGGCCAATCAGAAGAACCTGTACACAAGTATGACACGACCAGCTTTACCACGGCAAATGTCGGGAGGATCAGGCAAGATTTCACAGCAACCAGAAAGCTTGGATTTCTTGAAAGTACCTGACCAAGGAGCAGCTGGGTAAGATTTTACATTGAATCTGAGAAAAAGATGCCCATTTTTGCCAATTGTTTCACACACTCAAACTGTTCATAACTGATATACTCTGTATGTCAATCACCAGGTTGTGCTATTGAGCTGTACTCTAAGGTATCATCAATTCCATCAGATTCCAAAACAGATATGCTATCCTAGAGCTGTAGGAATAAAGGTGAAGCAGTACTAGTTCAATATCTTAAATTTGAATGTTGATGGCCTTAAAAAATTTTAAGGTTTTTCAGTGACCCAGCAGTTTCCCTTATTCCACTCTTGTAGAACATTAGTGGAGCTTCACTATAGTGGGAATCTTGAGTGTCACTTAATTGTCAAAGACTGCTTCCTACTCAGCAGCGCTATGAAAAAAAAAGAAAGAAGCAGCAGTTTGCTGATAACTCCCATGATCTGCATGAATGGGGATTCTTGGAGGCAGCAAAAGTATATTTATTTTTAACCGTATCAAGAGCACCTTTTTGTACAAACAGCCCTGTCTCAGCTGTCAGTCAGCAGACAAGCTCCTTAGCAAGTGTTCTGCACTGAATTACCCTGTTGGCCTAAGCATTCTTTTGCTGATTTGATATATTAGTTACAATGTTAGTGAGCATTAGACACCTCACAGAAATCAAGTAATACCATAAATGTGCACAATTGATAGATTTTGAGAAATGAAAGTGCAGAGGGTTCCTTAGGAGGGGCTTTCTAGTTCCTGAACACAGAGCCCTCAAGCAAGGTTAGGCAGGTACAGAGGTCTTTTCAGTTGTACTAATGGCAGTCATTTTACCCCACTGTGCCCAGTGTCACCCGTAAGGTATTTCAGGCATATTTAGAGCATTTTCCTGTTTAAGATTAATCTTCAAATAAGAAAAATCACAAAGAAGTGGTCGCTGCTACTTATTTTACCACTTTCAAACCCATCGGCACATCCTAACACTTTCAGGCACGTTCCATCTTGTAATAACAATAAGACATAGAGTCTTTAGGTGGTGAGATGTTCTTGTCACGTGTCAGCTTCTTCTGTTAAACTCTTTTACTAATATTAGATTTTGTCTTGAGACTACAGTTCATACAACAACAAAAACACATAAGCCATAGGATAAAGCCAAACCCGAACATCTCAGCTGTTCTGCAGCAGTAACCAAAGGAAGTACTCTTAACAAAAGTGACATTCCCATGGCTGTCTTCCTGGGCATTACGAGCTCCTTTATTAATGCACTGAAAAGAAACAACATAACTGTATTCAGCCGTGGATTTCAGATGAGCATTTCTCTGCCTGTTCCTTTTCAAAAGGAAGCTGCAAGCTAGAAGAGGTGTTAATAGCCATATATAAGTAGATATAATTTTTAAGGATTAGAATTAGGTTCATTTTTAGCAAAGCTGCCAAGAAGGATACACTGGTACTAACAATCCAGTACAAGACCAAGATGAAAATCACCAGGCTCCCTTGCAACAGCAAAACATCTCATTTAAGATACCCTAGTTCTACCATGGCTGCACAAAAGCTGAGCTATTTTCCAAGACTTGTGCTGAATTCTTTAGTTTCCATATGTAGGTCTAGGTTTCACAACATCTCCTACCCTGAGCAAAGGCAGTAGATGCTGAAGAATGGGAGAAAATCTCTCCCCTCATAGATACATTGAGAACTGAAGTGCTGTTATAACCCATACTTCAAATCTTATTTTCTGGTGCAGTTCACTACAAAGTTAGAATTAGACAGGTTTATTGACAAAATTAAGCCTAGGACTTTGTGTAAGTAACTGTAACCCTGTTCTGCAAAAGCTGTGTAATGTTACTGTGGCATTACATTACATGATCACAATTCATTCTCCTCCACATCATTACAGTTTTTGTCATTCAGCACATAGATTATTAATTTTAAACTGACATACTGAGTCTAATACCTGTTCTCTCTTCCAGCCTTTATTAGCTGATGAGCTGGCAAAATGCGTTTCTTCCCTCTTTCCCCTTCCTAATCTTTGGAGTGGTCACAGCTGTAACAGTTTGTGCAGCATCTCCCCTGCTGCTTCAGAGTTGGCTATAACAGAACAAGTCCATAGATGGCCCTGGAATCTGAGGCAACTTAAAAGATATGCAAGTCTCTGTTGCAGCTTAGTCACAAGAATGGTAAAGTAGCAAGCCTGAGAGCTGGAAATTTGTTTTTGATACTAAAAACTAAATCCCTGTTGACATTGGGGAAAGGGGAGAGACACAGCCTAAGCTGTGCAGATACCAAGATATGCATGAACCGCATGTGCACATTTGCTTCCATTTCAGCCTGGGCACTAAATATCTTCATTTGAACTGCTGGGAAGTCCTTACTCATCCATTTCCATAGGAAAGAAATGGCGACTCTGTCCCTTTCCCAGGGAAGTCTCACACTGCTATTTTTAAGTGTTGTGACATTCAAGAAAATCTTTTTTCCCTTGTTCTGTGATGTTCTTCAAAATGAATTCATTAAGACAGAGGGGTTTGCTAAAGCTCAGGTTTGAGTCACAAGCCCCAAAGCCCACGAGCCCTTGCTGTCGGTCAGTGTCCGCAGGCAGACGTCGAGCCGCCCGCCGCCGGCCGGAGGAAGGCCCAAGCCACAGCCCAAGCCCAAGCCGCAGGTGCCGCAGTGCCGGGCGCTCTACGCCTACGACGCGCAGGACACCGACGAGCTCAGCTTCAACGCCAACGATATCATTGACATCATCAAGGAAGGTATGGACACACAGGGGCTGGAATTTCAGTGCTGGTCTTGAAGGTACATTGTCACAAGGAGTTAGGACAGGACTTCCCAAGCCACCCCAGTTCCTCTTCTCTTGTTAGGCTTGCAAATTTCCATGATGGCTCAGGGGGCACAGAAGCCTCCACCCCAGTCCAACCTCTTCACTCAAGAGCATGTCAGAGACAGACCACAGACCTGTGTCACTGGGTACTGCAGAGCTGTACATTTAGTGAGACAGTAATTCGGTCACTGCCTCTAGAGGAAAATTAGCCTAAACCACAGCTGTAGCACAAGAAGCAAGAAGTAGTTAACCAATTCCAACTCTGGGTCTCCAAAGCACCCTCCCCAAGGCAAAATGATGTGGCCAAAAGATGAACACTCCACATCCTATCCCCTCATTCCTTCCCAAGAAGGCTCTCACTGAGTGGTACAGCTTTGCCACAGGTTGCACCAAGTACGCAGAAATGTTTCCCAGAGCTCACTCCTTACCCTTGCTATCCTTGTTGCAGATCCTTCTGGCTGGTGGACGGGAAGACTACGAGGGAAACAAGGTCTGTTTCCCAACAATTACGTCACCAAGATTTAAAAGACTGTCAGAGAATAATTGACGTAGAGGTACCAGTGGTTGATGATGTTTCCCTTGCCTTCAGGACATTGTTCTTCCAAGATCTGCTGTTCTCAGCAGTATTTTCACCAGTAAATTGTGTATGAGCAGGAAGTTACCCACAGTACAGACTTTGATCTTTGTCTCAGCACCATACAGCAATGAACTGACCAATTATTTATTATATTTAAAACCTGGTTTAAACACCTGGTAAGTGAAGAATGCTCAAACCTACTATCTTCCTGAAACAGGTGCTTTACAGTCTGGGACCAGGAACTTCGAAAGGGGTGTATTTAATAAGTGCCTTCAGCTGAATATCAGTAATCTTTTAAATTATCTACTGAAGATAATGTTAAATGCACATTTCATCTAATGCAGATCACTCTGGGGAACATGTTAATAAGTATGCTGCTACATGTCAAAAAGATAGAGGCTCATTTGGGATATTACCATCTAAAAAACTACTGTGATGGTCTATTTAAGTAATTCTGTACAGAGATGTAATGGAACTGGTTTGTGTTTGCAGGTGTGTTTAGGGACTCCCAACAGGCACTGTAAGAATTTAAAACAGAGAACCACATTGTACTGTATGCTAAACAATGTTGCCTTCTTCAAGATTTATATTATAATATGGCTGGCCCATGTTGGATTTATGTTTAATACTCTACCTGTTATAGGAAGTGTCTTTATGCAGAGCTGTACATTTACAGAAATAGTTATATACTGTATATAAAAACTGGTTATGATAGAAACATGTAAAAATGTATAATGTAGTAGTCCACTGTTCTTATGAAGTAGTACTGCTAGAATTTTTATGCCAGGTACTTACAGATATGCACTACTCCTTCTCCTTTTAAATAGCAAAAGCACAGGTGTTACTGCCCAAGTCTGATTGCCTCCCCCAGCAGAGTGGCTGGTGCTTGCCCTGCTGTTCTGAGAATTCCTGCTTTGCCTTTTGAACCTCCGTAAAATAAAACACAGGAAGATCAACACGTCTTATTTGTTCTCTGTGCAGTTTGTTCTCACATATACAATGTCTTCAGGATTTTACTGCACTGACTTCTAAAGAAAAAACCCTTTTCTTCACTCCCAATTATTTTTCCCTATGCCCAGCTGAAGTGCTGTTCTCTCCTGTTAAGAACAGTTAAAAAGCCCTGGATATGTTGGTATTAAAAAGTTGCATAAGCTTTAAGATACAGCTAAAAATCTTGAATCCCTCCTAAACCGTTGCCTAAGTCTAACTTAGGTACACAAACCATCTGCTGTAGAAACTGTTTCTGGGAGACAGGAATGAGGACCTCACTCCAAGGGAGGAATTACATCCACACAAGGAATGAAGCACATTTTTCAGAAGATCATTTGCAGCAAGTGCTAGGTTTACTTAGCACAGGGGAGAGAAAAATCTGCTTGAGGAGATAAAACCCAGTAAGTTCAACATCCTTCCCACACAGGAGATCTGGGGTCTAGGTCAGTTCTGTAGCATGAGGTTCTTGCCTTTTACATCAGAGCCAGCATGCTCGTTAAGAAGAGATGCTGGAACAGTCATAGAATAGCTCAGCGTGGAAGGGAGGTAATGAGTTCAGTATAACCTGGAGACTACCCAAAAGGTCTGTAATTAAACATTACTGATACAGGATTAATTTAACAAAAAGACCTACATGAGGTATTGAGGTAGAAAAGTTGCATTAATTACAGGCTTGTATTCCCTGAGCATACAGATACTGACAGAGCAGAAACAAAGACAAAAGCAAGCAAAATGTCAAGGAAGGGGCAAAGAAGAACTGCCTTATGGGGGGTTTGACTCTGTAATCCCAGGTACAGAGGTTTATTGGAGAAGGGGTGGGGGGGGGAAGAGAAGATGTGGGCAAGTGAACAGGTAATGAAAAAACTAAGGGGGTCCTTTTCAGGAAGTGGAGAAGGTTTCAAGAGCTGAGCTGCTTTCAGAAGGTCTCCTCCCCACAGTTCCACACCTGTATTCCCTGCCTAGGTGTTAGCATTACAGGAGACTTCTAGTTTTTCTACCTTAGCTCCCTTTAAGCACACAGAGAAACACACAGATTTACAAGGTTAATACCCATTAAAGCTAGCCTACTTTCCCCAAGCTTGAAGGCAACAACCTACAAAAAAAAAAAAAAAATTCCAGTACACTTTCTTGGAATAAGGCACTGAAATAAAGTACATATTTAGTGTTCTTTAAGGTACAACAGAAAAGATGCACTGTCTGCCTGTTCTTTATGTTAAGAGTGAAAATAAATTAATAAATACAATGCAATATATAAAGCTTGGAGATTCTCTTTGGAAGCAACCACAGAGAATAATCAAGCCCATTTAACTGCAAGTTGTAACAATCACCTATTTAGTCAAATGTTCTGCTTGGACATTAGATTGCAAATACGTAGGTTGTACCTTAAAGAGTCACACTCACAATATTTAAAAGAAAGGAGTTTTATTTTTAGATAGAAAGCTGTGTTACAAAGCAAATTTAAAATGTCACCTTCTGCGTGAGTCGGAACTGTCTGCGGGAGGCTGGAATGCTATGTACAAAAGCAGTAGACAAAGTGCACACCCCATCATCAGGCCCTGCTGCCCAGGGCTTCACAAGAGTGATGCAGCCAGATCCCTAATGATCTCGCTGTTCAGCTGAGGGATGGTGCTGATGGTCAGTAGTTTGCTGCTTGCATACTTATTCTTGATAGCCTGCAGAATAGAGAACAGAGATACAGAAGTTTTACACATACAGTATTTATGCTCAGGCAGATGATTTTTTGGTCAGTTAGCTTGCCTGCTTGGAAAACAAGCAAACAAACAAGGCTGGCAGTGAACCAGTTTGCAAAGTAACAAGAGCACAACTTGTTAAAAAGGTTTTGATGTTAACATTAATGCAACAGCCTCTCACAGGCTTGTCAGAAGAGCATAGGCTTTGAGATAACATATGGAGTCTTTACCTAAGGAGCCACAATATGCAGCAAGCTATTTTTAAAACATTATAGAGAGGATTTAAGTAGTTATACTTACAATGTATTTTGTTAACTTCTCATTTACTTTGACCACATTCTTGGCCATATGTTTCATGGTCATCACAAGACTGTCCTCTGCATAGCCAGTGTAGTACTGCTGCTTTGTACCCTGTAGCAGAACAGTAACAAACTTGAGATTTATGATGGGGGAATTGCTGCTGAAGGCACAATCACGTCAGGCAGCAAACACCCTAAGCTTCATGGCTAAGACTCAAGTGCTGGAAGCTGTAGCTGTCAGTTCAAATGACAGATCCAGAGTAACCTGATATGCAGAAGTCTGGACATATCAGGGACCATGATTCTGGACTGAACAGAGAATAAAAAAACAACCAGCTGAACTACAACTCACTACTCATGGTCCACAACTTCATTATGCTACGTGTACTTCAAGAATTATGAAAATCTATTTTTACTTACAGTGTAGCCTTCTGTAACTCAATTCCAACAGAAAAATCCTTTTGTACCACACTACTCATACAGAAAAGGATTGTGAGTTTTTACTGGCACATTCCTTTTTCTACCTGCCCTTATGCATCAGGCTGTCCAACTGTCATTCCAGCACCAGCATTGTTACCAACCTAAACACAATTTTCTTAAGTGCTTTTTTATTGGTTCAATTCCACTGACCGAAGGAAAAACTCCTAACAACAAGTTTGATTAAAATACTCACCCATTTGTTATGTCCCAGAATCTTCTGAGACAGGCACAATGCAGCAGCTGCAATCTCTGAAGGACGATGGTGAACCATGTCATAGTCTATCAGTGTCAGCTCCATCAGGTATTTTGCTAGAGTGTGTTGCTTAGCATCGGCCTAGCAGGTTGAGAGCTTGTTAATCCACAAAATTTCACTTCACTTCAGCACAATCACTCAGAATTGCTTATTGTGTTCAAGAACAAAACAAAAACAGCAAAATCTTTACTACAGTTTAGGGACCATCCTTTCTAACAGACATTCCTCTCAAAAGCAAGACCACCAGTGACCACATCAGTCTAGACTAGCAGCCCTTTGGAATTTGGACACAAAGTCAAGTGAGGGATTTTAACAGAAAACTGCAGTATCAGGTACTGCTGTGCCCAACTGGGGATACAAGTGCTCCTTCTGTAATGCAAACTAAAGGAAGGAGAGATGTAAAATTACTTATTTGAGTTAGTGGTCTGCTGAGGCAATCGAAGCCCCCCTCAAAGAGTGGACAGTTCACTTGAATGTAACTACTGAGGTGGAGAAAGAAAGGGTCGTGTCAAAGAGAAAGCTTATCTTTTGATTCTTAAATATCACAGTATTTGCAAGCAGAAATTACAAAGAACTGCAACACGGCTAATGTTTTACTAATAAGTACCCTGATCACCAGGATTAAAAAGATTAAAAGCAAGGGTTCTTAGCTGAACAGTAAAATTACTGCCTCTAAGGCTGAACATAGGCCGCAGTAGATACAAATGTGAAATACTACTGGCTACCACAGTGACATTGTCATGTTACTCCACACGGTGGAGTTTCAGAGCTGAGCATTTCTTCATCCAGCATTTAAGCAGGAGGAGGGTAAGATCACATGATAAAAATGCCAGAAGCAATCCCCATAGACTTTACCAATAAAGGAAAGTGCTAGATAATGAGGACAAGTACCCACCTCCCCAGCTTTTGATGCTCTTCTTAAGAAGTGAATTGGAAGAGGTCGTCCCAGATCAAAATTTAATTCTTTAAGAATAATCATCTCCATTTCTCTAATTTCATTACTGGTGTAGGCATTGTCGGTAATGTAAACGAAGTCTGCTACATCAGGAGACAATATCTCTTCATATTTTGAAGCTACAAGCAGCGCTGTTACGCCCACCAGCTGAAGCTTCTTGCGAGGTACTGGATGACTCTGCAACACAGGAAATTTAAAATGCCTAACTCTAGGTAAACAGATTATCAGTTTACGATACCAGCATGACAGTGCTCATTCTTATAAATGATGTTCTTCACTCTAGTCAAAGGTGCTCAAAGAAGGGAACAGCCTCAGTTAAGATGCTGTACTGTAACAGCTCTTATACACAGAGCAGATTTTGTAGATTGTTAGATTTCTAAAGAAAAGTTAAATCCTGAACTCCTTTACAAACATAGTAATCGAATAATTACTGAGCATGACTTGAAGAATCCCTCACCTGTAAGAAGCGATCCATGATCGCCACACACATGTACAGTGTTTCCTGCAGGAGGTGGAATCTCGAGTGCACCTGGACAAGCCAGTCCACCAGAATTGCGCGCATGCGCCCATTGATCGTCCTCCCGTCCAGGTAGTGTGGCCGGACCGATTGCTGCAGCTGTGGGGAGAGCGGTGTGAGCAACCAGGTAACCCCAGAGACACGAGGGCGGCCGTGGGGCATCCTACCTCGAGCTCCCTCAGGTACAGGTAGATGTCTTTGACGTAGTCACTGCACAGCTGGGGGTTCTCCCAGTCCTCAGCATCAATGTCTTCTACGTTGTTGAGCAACACATCAGAGAAGGCTTGGCACAAATCCTCCTCTTGCATTGATACATCCATAGGGACAGGAGACATAACCTAAGGAATAGATCATATCTGTTAACGCATCTTATGTATCTACTGTTTACATTTCAATGTTCCTTTGTTTCCATGTTTCACCAGTCACTAATACAACTTCTTTAGACGGAAGTTGAAACCAAGCTTGGGCTCCAGTGCAGCAAGTTTTCATTGAGATACTGCAAACATAGAATCCCAACATCTTCTAGTAATTGCCAGCTAAAGCAGAAACTTCATCCAGCACTTCAACAGTTTGTTCTGTCACTTGAATGTCAGCCTTTAAGTACAACCTGCATTAAACCAAAACCTCAGTACAGAGGCTTTGCTTTTTCAGCAGAGGAATGAGATACAGCCACAGATAAACTCTTGTGAAGGTAGAGCTCTAAGCTGCAAAGCAAATTAAAAATCAGAACAGTATCATCGCTTTCTACCTTTGGAACATCAGTTTCTTTGTTTGCTTGATTCACAGCAGGTGGAGCTTTAGGCAGTGCAATTCCATTTGTCATCTTGCTAGGTACTTTCACAGGCTTTATGGATGCTTTGGGGCATTCTGTTTTCTGTAGTAAAAACAATTATTATTAGTAGAGAGCTAGCAATCTAACTTCTCCCTCTATATAGATTTCAAATGTTCCTTTACCTTAGATATGTGCGTTCCTCTTGTTGCAACTTTATTTCCTATTTCTTCTAAAGCAGCCCTTTTGCCAGTCACATGAGGTTTCGTTTTACTTTTAAGGTCAGACACCACAGCATTCTCCATCCCTCTAGTGATCTAAAATGATAAAATTGCAAAAGCTGAAGAGTCAGAGACCAACAACTTTCCAATGCCTGACTCCATTATACGCTTACCACCACTCCACTGTACCTGTGTACCTCTGTGCCTGCTACGCATTACTCAACCAGCTTTTCTTTCCTAGCCAGTCACATATGTTCAGATGAAGAGGTCTCCTCTAGATTCAGAGCACTGTACTCTCTGAAGGGTGTTGTAAAATTAAGCAATGCATCCTATCTCATACTTTGTAACTTTTTAAGGTCAGAGTGCTCACCTGCTATTTAACTATTATACTCACACACTTTGTAACTGTAGCAGCGCCCCCTAGAGGCTGCATAAAGCAAATTCCTTGTTACATATATGCCACATAAAATCAAAAAGCTATACTACACACGCAAAAATTAATATTCTTTGTTATGCTCAGCAATGAAACCACCAGGCTTCAGGTTTTTCGTGGAGTTCAGCTTAAACCACTAGACAATCACCACAGAAGAGAGGCTCCCGGAGTCCCTTCCTACACCTACCCCTAAAGCAGCTTTAGTTTTCCCACTCCCACATCCCCCCCGCGTTCAGTGGGGGAGGCGCGGCGGCCAAGGCCAGGCCGAGGCGGGAGCAGCGCACGCGCTGCCCTTAACGGGGCCCCCTCCCACCGCTGGGCCACAGCTCGGCCCGGCCGCCGCCTCACCCGCCCAAGTACGGGGGGGTCCCGTCCGGTCTGAGAGCCGCCCCCCCCCCCACCACCCCGCGGACCCCGCGCCGCCTGAGGGCGAAGAGCGGCGGGGCCCCTCGGCGCCCCCTCTCTCGCCCCCACCCCCGGCCCGCCCGCCGCCCGTGGCGGTACTCACAGGGGCGCGGCGCGTCACCGGCAGCGCCATGGGCACGGATGCGAGGAGAGCTGCTGCCCGCCGCTCCGCACACAACTGCTCCGTTCACGAACCAAACCGACGGCCGCTCCCTCACGCTGCCGCGGCTCCCTTTAAACCCTGTCCTGCTCTACTATTGGACAACTTCGTACAATGCACGCGTCCGATTGGCCCGTCTCCACAGGCCCCGCCCCAGCAGGAAACGGCTCGAGCCGCTTCCGGTGGCCGCGGCCGGTGCGGGGGGCGCAGCGCCTCCCTGAGGGCGGGGCCGAGCCCGAGCTCACGGACGGCGGAGTGTAACCCCAAAATCCGCCGGCACCGCGCCCGCTGCCGCGGGAACGCCCCGCCACGACAGGTGGCGAGTTAAGGGCGCTCCCAGCTGTGGGGAGGCAGGCGATGAGGGCGGAGGAGTATTAATAATGAGCCCCGAGATTCAGGAACTTCAACGCTACCGTAGTTGCCTAACTGACAGAAAAGTCTACTTACAATTCTCCAGTCTCTCAAAATTGGCCCTGAATTCCAAGGTTCCAGACGATTCTGTTCAGCAGGATAATTAACTTCAGCTAAATGCTGATTGTTCACTAAGATAGTGTTTTCTTAGGCAGTACCTGTAGTAATTAATACATGTAAACAAAAATGTTTACAGATCAAGATTTCAAGAGCAAAACAAGGGAAGGGGAAAAAAATTGCAACGAAAGCAAATTTTGAATGATACCAGTCTAACATTTTATTTATTGCATACAAAAGGATTTCTTTTGACAATGGAATTTTATATGAAAAGTAATTTGATGCATACTATTGAGAACCTTATCTTCAAAGATGCTGCAGAAAACTTAAGGCAATGCATCTAAGCATATAAAGCACAGTAAGAGGTGGAAATGTTCAAAATGAAAAGCCTATTCCTTCTCCTTCCCTTAAACTATGGTTAAGTCACAACCTTCTGGAACAGAAGTTGCAGCTTTTTAGCCCCTGCAATAGCATTAAGATCAGAACACTGTGATTCCTGACAAATACCTACGTGTTCAGCATCACATTACAATGTTATGCATACATTTAAAAACAAGACAGTATCAGTAGCTATTATATAACAAATCAATTCATGGATCACTAAGATACCTCTAGTACCAGGCACTCAAATCAGACCCATAAAATATTTCCTAAAACAAACAAACAAACAAACAAAAAAAAAAAAAACAAAAAAACCCAAACCAACAAATCAACACAACCCAAACCTGTGCTTCTTTGTCCTGTAAGAAAGCCAAAATAGATTATATCGCATACCCAGGGTCTCAGTTACTTCAGAGACCCTGGATTTTTTGTCCCGTATCTCTCAAGTACCTTCTTGGAAACTTTTAGAAGTGAGTATCATCAGTCTTCAAGCATTAGTGGTCAATTAACTTCCCTTTAACAGTCACTGGGAAACACAAAGTGTTTGTTCAGTCCTTCCAGTTACTTTTATTGATTTCTAGCAATGCAGCTTGAACTTTGCAGCCACTTTCAGTTTCCTACAGCCAAACTGTTCAAGAAGCTTTAGCATAAACCCAAGTCAGATTTTGAAGCAGTCCAATCTCTGCCTCTCTCCCATATCCCCCATTGTACAAGCACAAAGTGAAGTTCAGTTTCAGCAATGCAATTAAGCTCGAAAA
Organism: Corvus kubaryi; assembly: GCF_017639235.1. NCBI lineage: Eukaryota > Metazoa > Chordata > Aves > Passeriformes > Corvidae > Corvus > Corvus kubaryi. The sequence goes on along the minus strand of NW_024581133.1, from coordinate 14,119,249 downwards.
GGTCCATTTATCACACATGCTGGAATAAAATTTCTCCCTGTTTAAAGCCTCAGTGCCAGAGGTGTTAAGTTTGTTGCCAGCAATAGACTGTACTCACAAATGCTACTACTAACAGGTAAAAAAAATAAAATAAAAGGGAAGCAGCTTTAACCAGAAACAGGCAACAAGTTAGGTAAGGTAATATTTATAAATGGATTTTTTCTTAGTGTAAACATAACAGTTTATCTTTTAGGTTTACTGTAAACCGTTTTACACATAATCTGATCATGAAAGACAAAGACAAGAGAAACTGAAGGTATTTATTATTCAATCCACTTACAAAGCAGGTGGCTTAATGCAAGCTAATAGACATGTTCATATATGATCCCCAAGGAACATCTTTTCCAAAGTGACAGTAATACTGTCTCAATGTTTTTGCACATTTGCATTTTGCAATGTTGAGCACATTTAAATAAACTATAATCTATCATACGTGAAAGAATGTTGATGAGCAACTTGAATCCTGATATAGATTAAAACCTCCTTCAAAGGCAAAATGTTAGTATGTTATAACTTAATTCTATATACTATACTATGCAGCAAATCTTAACTATAGAAAATATTTCAATCAGTGATGGACTGTTGGTAATTTATAAAGAGGGAATCTATGATCAAGGCAAAAACTAGGTAACCACATAATTTGTGTCTCAATTTCTACAGGAATTTACAGGCTTTCAACTTACTAATGAAAAATAAAAACAAGAGACAAGTGGATTTAGCTAACTTTATTAACTTTAAATCTAATAAAAGTCCCAAGACAAGCCTGGAATCCTTAAAAAAATCTATGAATTCACGTATATAAACCCAAACAAAAACCCTGCAGCTTTAATTCCTTATTGAATGGTTTTATATTAAGAAAACCACAAACCAACAAAACCCAAACAAACAAACAAAAAAACACAACCAAAAAAAAAAAAAGAAAAACAAACCAACCCTCAATGTGCGCAGATACTTCAACTTAAGTTAGCAGAAGACCAAACAGATTCTAAGCTCTTTTTCCATGTCCCTAATAATTCTTTCAATCTGCAAGTATCTACAATCCAGCTAACTGAAACCAACATTTAGTGTTCACTAAGAGCTGTTTCACAGCAGCATATATTTAAGTTAGGGATTCAAATTTCTAGACATAGAAGAAAATGATAAATACAATCTGAACAGCAGTCTAAATGTTTAATATTGACATTCAAATATATCCGCATTGTGCTGAAATTTTAAAAACAAACACAAGAATCTGATCAGACAAAAACTCTGGTGGTGAGTATGCTATATGTATCAGTCAAACTGAATATAGTTCATATTCTGTTCCCAGTATTAAGGATGTTATTTGACTCATAACTGATCTTGTAAATATACAGCAGCCATTTTTTCCTAATTAAGGAATGTCTCAATACATAATATTATCCTTTTCTAGATGATCTTTATACATTTAAACTAAAATATATATGATCGATTAAATTAAGGAATTTGAGGTTAGTAATGAGTGAAATCATACTTTCAAAGCTTGATACTATGTAAAACAAACCAAAAAAGAGACCACACAATTCTACTTACTAAAGCAGCTAATCTCGCCTGCAAGTTTGGGGTCACAAAGCCCATAATATGTGCAAACAAATGCAATACAAGGAACCATGCAAAAAATACAGTAATGAATTTAAAGAAAAAAATGTAAAACCTAAAAAAAAAAAATTATAAATACACTGAAACTCAACTGTCTTCTACATACACTGTAGGTCTAGCATTAGTTGTACCATATAGCAGAGCCAGCACTCTGGGTTCAATGCTTCCAAATCTGCGCAGGTAAGTCATGCCATCTTTGGTTGACTGCAGTACCAGGAAGGATGAGAGGGAGCGAGAGGGAGGACAAGAGTTCTGGAAAGCAGTGTCAACTTTCACTAGGCAGCTGAGCCTCAATGTCCACTCTGCAAATGGGGCACTTCTTGTTAGTAATCAACCACTGATCTACACATACTTGGTGGAAAAGGTGCATACATGGAAGGCGCCTGTCATCAGAACAGAAAAACATTAGTGTTAGTAATTTCCATATCAACAAACCCATTGGAAAAAATGGGTGTGGGCTTTGCTACTGAGGTCTGTTTTTTCTGTTTTCCCACAGGTTTATCATAGCCTTTTCCAGTTGAACCTACATTCTGTCTAGTTCCAAAAAGAAATGGATATGGGCAATGAAGTCAAGCACCAACTGGCTTCTGCTGTATTAGACTGATTTAAACCTGCTGGAATTTAAGTAGCATTACTCCAGAAAAACTGGACTAACAGTCCTGATTAATTCAGGGCATCAGCTTGGGCTCATATTGTAACACAAGCAGTCAAACTATGGGAGATTGTAATAAAATAACCTACATTCTACCTACAGACAATACAGACTGAAAAACGTGTATTTTCAACCGCAACTTGTTTTATTGTATTAGTTCAATGACAGTAGTTAATTTCAACTGTTAACCTGGGCAGTGCTGTAAAGCAGTGCACCAGATTCTAGTATCAAAGCCAGAACATTACCATTATATTCTGATATTCAGTGTTGTATACCTGACATCTTCACCTTCCTCCAATATAGACAAACAGATGGTGCACTTTTCCTCTGTGTCTTCTTCTGTTCCTTCCTCCCCATCTTGTTTGCAGTGCAGTTTCCTCTGTGAGAACCAATCAGTTGTTACCTTATTAGTAGAGATGACATTATTGACAAACTGAGTAAAGTCTGGTTTTGATACATATTCATCACATATTTCTTTGAAAACATTTTCTAATATTTATTCAAATGAATTTGAATCAAAATGAATCAAAAACCAGCACTTAGAGCAAAACCCAGGACATTTCAGATTTAACTGTTGTTAATTACAGAAGTCCACTGGGCTATTGATTTCAGAGTGCTGTAACCAGTCCTTTTACTTATTGTCTATGTCTAAATATCTTAATTCCATTCATGCAAAAAAAAAAAAAAAAAAAAAAAAATCAACCTAGTGTCTTGTCACTATTTATCAAGTACGAAATAACAATGTCATGTTGATGGGATTGTGTATGATCATAGACTGAACTCCAACTGAGAGACGACCTCAGTTGTCAAAACTGTGTACCAGATTCAAAACCTCCTAGTATTCCAGCCGTCCCCATGTGTTCAAAGTAAAGGTTAAATTGATATATACCACCCAGGTAAACACTGTGAACTATTTACTGCCAATGTAAAGCCTTAGTTTATGAGTTATCACTGAAGTCTGTTGACAATTTTGCTATTACCAGCAGTTATTTCACTACTCACAAGGCTACTTGTAACTACTGAACAAGTTAATCATATCACACCACTTTTGTTCATCACACAGCTCTTTATCTAAGGAACTAATTTTAAATTTTCCTTGTGAAACAAGTGGCATTGTAAGCTTTGTTTACAATCCTTGAAACTTCAAGATGGAGGAAACATGCCCTCTTTGACACTGACATTTCTGCAGATTTAAGCTAACCATAAACATTATTCTATGTTCAAAGAAATATTACAGGCAGGCCACAATTTGACAAATCCTCACCTTTTTGTATTTATGGGGATATGTGCATCTTTCTATAGTTCCCTGTGTTGCTCCACGATTAACATTGCCTAGTCGTTCCTCCAAGTGAATCAGCTCCTAAAAATCATGAAGGAATAAACAGTGTAAAAGCTATTATTTCAACTACCTTGAGGAAGTATTTATTTTATTCTAACCCATTTTCATTTTTAGAATGACAAACTTATTTCCTGACTTACTCAAATATAGGCAAAGCCAAAAAGAGTATGTTGTGTGGGAAAAGTGATGGGCTTCTGTAGAAAAACCCACACAACACTGTCTGGTATTTTTAGTTCTAGGGAAATACTATTATACTACAATAAAATGAGTGTTTGTCAGCTAGGAATGGCTATCAGTATGTTCACACATACTTCTGTATCTTCTGTGTCTAATGAGGAAAAGACAATTAAAATATGCTATGTAAATATTTGCCTTCTAACAGTCATTAAGGCTTTGAAGAAAAAAAAGAGTTGCTTAAGTTGAAATACAATGACTGATTTATTTTTCTCCAGCAATGAGTTTATTACAACCATGAGATGTCACTGAAGAGGTTTTCAGTGGATAGGGTCATTAACTCTCTGCATCTGATACCTTTTATGTTCTCCTGGTTTTTTTTCCTTCACTCCATTTCAATTCCTGCACTATACAACAGGACAGCACTGTTCACATGGCCAAGTTTCAGCCTCACTTGGAGGATCCTGGCACAGTTACTCAGAGACACCACTACCTTCTGCAAGAATGTTGTATGACTACTCTGTCCTACTGATGGGTGGTATGCACAGCAAGAGGTACTGTCAGTTAATTGCCACCTAACCTGCATTGTCCAGGGCACCTTTTCCTGACCAACTTTTCAATATGCTTTTGTCCCACTCCACAATGGTGAGGGCATTCTGTAAGTAAAGGGTATTTCCTTTATGATTCTTTTCTATCTATACACAGAACTAGCTCTATCATACACCCTCCCCATATTCCCTCATGACACATTTTGACATATATCTAGTTTTATTCTATTACAAACCTCAAAATTGCCCCTGAAAGGGCCTCTGAATGATGTTCCATCCAATCCCGATGAAATGTAACGGATGTGAGGGTAGCCCGCCATGTCTGGTACCTATTCAAACAGCAGATGTTAAGTTAAACCTATTCAGAACAGTTTCAGTATTTTACTGTTCACTTTGAAAAATTTAAGTTCCTTTTGCTTTCATTGAATCACTTATTATTTATACTCCTCAGCCTGAGCATACGATTCCAACTGACAGCACAAGACAAACACCACTCTGACACATCTAAACATAACCAGAAGCAAAACAGAAGTGAGACTAGATCTCTCCTGTAATCTCTCCACATCTGCATTACAATTCCCAAGTCCCAAAATCTCAACCTACATTATATAAACCACCATAAATATCTACCTATTTTTGTAAACAGAACACCTAACAGCTACATACGAAGTTACAAAGAGGACTCGCTATAGATTCTCAAATGTAAGCTTTTGGTACCACAGGAGAAACAAGCCTAAAAAACTCAGTCTGGAAGAAGCAGCCAATATTCTTATCTCACTCAAACAACTGAACATCTTCAGACACACTTCAACTTCAGAGGCAGATAAAAATTAGCACTCAAAACTCGCATCTAAAGTCACAGTTAAACTACATTCAAGCATCCACTAACCTTCTTGCACAGTAAGAGATATAAGCAGTGAACAAAAGACCAGTGTTCAGTGCTATATCCCACAGGCCCTTCATGCACCAGCACTTTCCATAAAGCAAAGCTGAAGGATAGTTAATATAGCAGGGACCACCTCCACAGCACGGCTGCTGCATTCCTTTTTTACCCCAGCAAGATGAGTGAATAATGGTATTGATTTTTTTGTCAGAAATATACCAGTAGCAATTTTTAATGAACAGGTGAAATAAACCCAAAATGATCAGCAGATTCAGTTCACTCAATCCCACAGCACACCGAGAGAAGACTGTAAGCAGCAATCCATTTGGAAATACTTGAATGCTATCAGCTGATAATGCCTCTGCTGCTGTATATGACAGCTCAAAATTCATCTCATGAGGCTGTCCACAGACCAGATATCCCAGATACTATTCATGATGTCAAGTATTCACATGCCACTTTTCTTCTTTCCATCCAACACTTCCAAGTTTAACACATATAAAGGTGTAAAACTCAATGAATGCGCTGTGGAAAAGCAGACCTAGACAAAGCTCCCCACATCAAATAAAAGAGCAATAAGCTAGCTACCTTTCTACAGTTTTCAAATCCAGTCTTGTAACTAAAAGCTGACAGGGATAGAAAAGATTTCTCTGCCCTAAATATTTTTTTTCCAGAAAAGAAAGGCAGAATCTGATTATTTTAAAGCAGTTTACATGGTGCTTGTCAAACGATGATGTAGTGCCAACATCCTCCACAAACACAGCCAGAACACTGGTCTTGAATTTTAACAAACCAGAGTAACAGAAACCAAAGATGCATATTCATGTCCATATCAAAACACTTCATCTAAGTAATATTTGCTGGTATCATAGGTCTTACTGTCTGATAACAAACCGTGGCTGTAACTAAGGAATTTTGGGGGAGGAGACTAAAAATATGCTGATTTGTAAGAAATCTGTCTCAGATAATCACTGATTTATGATTCATTCTGCATTTAAATGTGTAATTCTACTTCAGCTTTCAATTACCGAAAATGCATTTAAGGAACTAGGTCACTCACTCACATTATGAACATACTTACTGTGCCAGGTTTTTACTAGGCATAGACCTGTCTGGCATAATTTGGAAAATTTTATTGTCTATTACAACATTGTGAATTGATGGCCACCACTCAGAGGAAGGAAACTCCTGACAAAAACTAGCCTAAGTCTCAGAAGTGATATTCCGTGCCTGGTCCTTTATTGACCAGAATTTGAAATCAGTCTTCTGGAAAACAATGCATCTGATAGTGCAGATATTACATCATTACAAGAGCTGCAAAGTCACAGATGTATTGCTGTAATTCCATAATTACAGTTCCAATTGCCCCAACAGTCAGTTTATCAACTGCAGTGACACGCACCTGGACAGGTCTTCTATTTGGAAGAAATTCTGCTATTGGAGACTAAGAAACCTACTAAATTTAATTTTAACAGTACAAAACCAAAATTGTTCAGAGTACCTATCACAATTAACTACTGAACTCAAGACAACAAATGTTGTGTGGGAGAATGTGTTTTCATGCTAATAAATGGGCCTTCATATTATCTTGATGGGGATGGCATAACACCTCTGCTAAATCACCTGAACATACATTATATACAGGCTCTTTTATAAAATACCCTCAGAGCACAGCTTACATTTCTGGCCAGGTAAAATGGTACTCTGAAAAAATGTCTCTAAGAAAAAAATCAAAACAGTTCTTTTACACCTGCAGAATAAGCAGTCTGCTAACACAGCAAGATTTTAACTAAGTACATTTGCAACTACAAGATGGAGAAAATATTTGCAAGAGAGAACTACCAATAATACCCAACTAAGAACAGTCTTACTAAAATCCCTTTGACAGTTTCAAAGTTTCAAATGCAAAAAGATATCAGCTCTCTTGAAAGAGCTTCACACAAATGAAAGTTTGTTTTCACTAAGCTTTCATGTAAGAAAAAAGGAAAAGGTTAAAGCTAATGAAGAATGTAAGCAGTTAAAGGTAATGCCAGTCTGCACTAAGTGTTTGTATATATTCTTTTGGATACAGACAAAGTAAAATATATACTTTAAAGCAATATATTCTGGACATGCAAATTCCAGCACAAGTCTGCCAAGAATTGTAGAAGTATAATTTGTTTCTTGTTTTGCACTTTCTATTGACACTTCCCATGACCACAAAAATCTGCAGCAACTAAAACAATTCAAGGCTAAGTCTGAACCATTTACAACACAAACATTCTCAACAGTTTGAAACACCTAACCTGCAGAGAAGACTTTCTTCCTTGCTACTTCTCTCCTTTAAATACCCTCTGTCTTTGCAGGATCTTTCAGCTTTTCAGTTGCCAGAGTCAGTGGAGAAATTCCTGCCCTGTATGGTACTACTTATCTTGTCCACCCAGCCTTCATGGTTCACATTAAGTATGATCATCATATGTATTAGAACAAATCCCCAGTGTAAGCCTTTTCAGACAACTAACTGCTCAGCTACCATCAATATACAAAAAGTAGTAAAGCTCATCAATTAATGTCTTAATAAGCCAAATTCAAACAAGGAAAAGCTGCAGTCTTCATACAAAAGCAGTGGGTGAAGTAACAAGTCCTATCTGCTGCATAGATAAAACCCAGTGGTACCTGTGTCTGAGGGGAACATGAAATGAGCGCTCTTCAATAGCCTGTATTCTACAAAAAAATAACAGTAATTCATGTTTATATTAAGAAAAAAAGAAGAAGCTGCAGGACAAAATTCCATTTTCTTAAAAATGCAATTCTCTTTGATGCAGCTAATCAAGGCTATTTCAAACCTGAAGTTCATCTTGAACTACTATCACTATATCAAATTACAGCCTTAACTGTTCAGGTATTTCACAGAAACTTGTTGGCTTTTGGGGTACAGAACAGTTGCATCTCTTAGAGCTGCAATACCTGCATGACTACACTCTGAGCAATATTATTCTGACCAGCACACAACCACCATAATGTGCTGGGACCTACTGGCCTACACCTCCAAATCCCTACTGATTTTCACAGCTAAGTGTAAAGACAGCCTCAGACACACTGAATCAATCCACACGTAAAGGAACAAAACAGTAAGGCTCTGCAATAGAAGAAAAAGGGGGCACAGCATATTGAAAGCTGGATGTGAAACACCTGAGAGTAATGATTAAGGTACCATAAGAAACTTTAGGTTTGCTTGGGGTTTGTGTGGGGCTTTTGTTGTTTTGTTTGTTGCTTCGGGGGGGTTGTTTGTTTGGGGTTTTGGTTCTTTTAAAATATGATCCAAAGATCTCCCTCAGACTGAGAAGCTGCAGGTTCACAGATAAATTAAGGAATCTTCTCAAAGCTTGCATCAACTCTAGAGATATTTATTACACCATACCTAGCAAACTACAAAGTCCAAATAATTCCCCCACCACTACCCTGAAATTCACATTCAACAGACTACTCAAAAGGGCAGAAGCAGCTAGAGTCAAGAGTCTGAACACCGTACACCATAATGAATTACAGAAATTGCCATCCTGCCCACCCTGATGTGGTAAACAGTGCCAGAACCCCAAGTCAAAAAGCCTTTCATTAACAGCGGCAAAAGAGCAGCCAAAGGAAGCCAGAGTAAACAGAAATAGAAGTGGCATCTAACAACAAACACTGGTATCAGAGAAGAACAGAGGAACAGATAAAAAGCCTTTGTGTCCTGCATCCTTCTTGTCTAATGTTTCATTAGTTATGCCATGCACTGATCTTCACTTGAGTCTTCCTTAAAATGATCAGTTAGCAGAATGGGTATTTGTCCAGAATGGATTTCATTCAACAGCTCTTTCCTCAGCACACATATGGCCTTAAAACAGTAGCGAACACAAAGTCTAAGCTATGGTCCCAAAGTAATTATATTAAATCAAGGAGGGAAGCAGCCTGACCCTTGGATACATAGATATCAAGAAAGCTCTTCCTAACCGCTTTTAATCTAGGACTTCTCCTAAAACACCACTTAAACAGGTAAAAATCTCTTCCAAACTAGTAGAAAAGGAGATTTTTTTTCCCCCAACCCTCTATTTAGACTGTCAAAGCTGCTGAATACCTTCCCCCACATATTTTTATCATTTTGTCTCCCTGAGGATTAAAACTGCAGTCTGCATTCCAGCACTGAGTAGATGAAGGTTTGGTCATCTACATCTAATTAAAATCAGAAACTGATAGAGTACTAATGTCATTGAAGCCCAAATAATCCATTACGTCCTTTACAGTCTGGTGGTAGTTTGAAGGGGTTTCAGTACTCCACATAAAAAAGGCACACTGCCAATTGTGCTGCAAGCCATTTCAGAAAGCAGATTCAATATTAATGAAATTCTTAGCAGAGTGACTGCATCAGTTACTTTAAAAGACAGCCCCTCTCAAAAAAAAGAGAATAGTTTATGATATCTGCATCAAAGAATATGACTCATGAAACTTCTATTTAGTACCCTCTGTACGTAAAGAAGGAAGCATTTCTTAGGACATTAACGACTTCGCAGAGGGACTCTAATCACAGTTCAGCCCCTCCTCTCCCACCCCTACTCCTAAAGTTACAAAGAAAAAAACAGGTGGCAGATACAAATAATCTGTTGCCTAAAACAGCACTTATGTTTAAAATCCAGTCAAGTTTGTTAGATGAAAAATTTCACTGACTACTTGCTCTCTGTTCAAAATAAGTTTTGCTGACAGATCTGCTGTACTCTCACACACAAGCGAACAAAACCTGTGACTTTCATTATTGCCATAGCAGGGGTAGAGTCATCAAAAGGCATTTGTAATGCTTTGAACTCATTGTATATGTAACTTCTAGCAGTGCTCTAACCTGCCTTCATGTTCTTCTAGTGTGTGAATACACTTAAAATTAGTCAAAGACTCTACACAACTTCGAAGCCGTAACGCTCAATCTGATCACAGCGGGGTTCAAACCACATCCCAAACACTTGAGGAAGTGCTGCTTAGAGCAGTCTGTTCATGATACAAAATGCTGTCAGTGCAGTGTGTGCAAAGCCTCAAAACACAAACAACTTCAGTTTCACTCAGCGACTCATTAATTACTGTTATAAGGATCAAATATCCCTACATAAACACTTGCACAAATTTCTGTAGACTTAAAGACCCTTATATCATCTGCCACTTTTACCAATTAGAAACTGTAGTTACCAAGCAGAAGAGAAGAAATCCCTAAAATATTTTATCACACATTCAGGAAATACTTCTGAACGTTCTCTATCATAGTTTTCTTCTCTTCTACTGCTAAAAAGATGAAAAAGAGTAGGGTGCCAACTATCTGCTTATGTATTTTACATTTTAGCTGCAGGAACACCCCAATTAAAATACAATTAGAAGTTTCTCATCACACTGTAATATGAGGATCATCACAACTCCTAAGTTTCTAGAAACTTCATGGTGACAATTGAAGTAAATCCCACAGATGACTTACTAGCCCTGACAGAAAACGAGCTAAAAGAGGCACAGGTTTAACTTGTTGCCTCCTAACACAACTACAGTTCCCTGAACTGTTAGGAGGGAAGCTAAAGCAGCTGATGTTATCTGTTACAGTACAACACATGAAATCAACGTGAGAGAGTAAAGCCATCTTTCATCCACTTGAAAAAGCAGACACCTAACTGAAGAATGCAGAAAAACTTAATTTGAAGAGATGACACACAGGAGACAGTTATGCAAGAAGAATCTCATTAGCTACACTAAAATATCAAATTCTACAGACTGCTTTAGAAAGTCTGTGCTAAATATGAAAGCAGCATCCAAGAACAACCAACTCTCATGTATCAGGGAGGTACTTAAGGATTATCACATCTGGTAGTTAAAGAGTGAGGAACACGCAATGCAAGACCAGACTGGAGACAGTTACTAGAGTTTGGTTGTAAATTTACAGTTCAAGCCCCAGATGTCAATTCAGGCTACTAACAGAGAAATTTTGAAAGGATGAGACTTGCAGGGTTTTTTTAAATTATAATTTTAGCATTCATTTACAGATGATCTCACAATTTTGATTAGATTAACTAGCTTTAAGAGGATTAAACATTATTGCTTGACCACACAGAACACTAAATATACTCAGTTAAACTAAATTTGTTTCTCCGTGAATTTTCATTAAACAAAATTTTAAAAAATTTTAACTAAACCTGTTAGCATTCTTTCAAAAACAATACTTTGTAACAAGAGTAAAGATATGCTGGTTTGTTTTGGTTTTTTCTACTGCATACTACAAAAATGATGTTTAACAGGGGACTATCTTACCCTCACACTTCCTGCAGGTTGTAACACTTCATGCTACAAAATCATATACTTTATCACATAGAATTAGGTTGATGAATAACATATTATTTGAAGACAATCAAATCTCTATCTGGAATTCTAACTGTGTGTATACACACCTTAAAAAGAAAGAATCAGTGCTAATACTCATGCACTGGGTGGAAAGTTGGTACCTTTAATAATCCAAAACTCAATAAAGAATAATCTGAACTTTAAAAATCAGATGCAGAGGGTCAATGCATTGCAATGCAAGTGACAATTTAATTCAAGTATGTTTCATTTTACAAGAGCTGAAGTTAGAAATGTAGATGTCCCTATACTGTTCTCTCACTACACAATGGGCCTGCTCAAGCTCCCTCACTGGGAGTAACACACAGACAGACACAGTGAAATATTTTCTTATTCAGTTGAAGCACTTTTGCAGCAATGTAGACACATCCCATTTTCCTGACAAACAAAATCATAGTGACCAATGATCATAATTTTCCATAAGCTATCTCCTTACCATTAGAGGAAGAGCCCCTATTTGCAAGTGATGCAGTCGAGGAGGTGCATGGTAGTGGGCCAAGTGAGGATGCAAGGGCCCTGGAGGGTAAGTGGCTGCAGTCACACCAGCTTCAATTCCTAGTTCCCTGTCACATGAATGAAAGTGGCATTACAGTAAAGGAACAGCTTGCCTCCTATGTACAATCCCACTGCTTTGGAGAGCCTACAACACAATACAGCTACAACAGTTTCACGCAATAATTTTTTTTAACCATATTTAAACTTTGCTAAAGAATCCTCCTGTAAGTAAAAGTTCTTTTTAAAAAAGCTGTGAAGATTTAGTATGAAAAAAATAGAGACAACTCCACATTTATTGTGCCCAGTAATATTATCCATGTGGAGTCTTCTCTGCAGCACATGCTGTGGGAGCCGCAGTTGACATTCATGCACCTCTTCACTAATGGCCAAGAGTATTTTTTTAAATAATAAATATATTGTTGAACTTAAGTGCATGCTTCACAAGTGGGCCTGATGCAATTGCAAATAAGTTCGGACAAAGAGGGGAAAGAACATACTAGCCTGTAACTCCAAACCTTAAAAAACACTAGAAATATATTTAAGATATTGAGTACTCAAAGCAGTATTTCCAAGTCATATCAACATCTACAAACTTTAAACTACAGGTACATACAGCACCTTTTAAAACCACAGCCAGCATTATCAGCACTGATCAGCACATTACGGTCTCCTGTCCTGAGCCCCAAGAGCTCAAACAGTGTCTGATTACTCACCAGGCAGATCTCTCTGGAGCCTGTCGAGGATGGGAAGACATAGTCTGAGGCACATGGATGTGATGCCCATGACCATAATTGGGATGCATTCTGTGAGGATGTGGAGGAGGCCGCTCATGAGCGCGTCTAAACAACAAAGAACAGCCACCATTAATTTCACATACTTTTTAGTATGAAGAAACCAACACCCATAACAAAAATGTTGCAGACTGAGCTACTACAGTGCCTTTAAAATAAGAAGCTCCCCATGCAGTATTTTAATTTCCACTTTAGATATAAGTTACAAACTAATTTTAACACAGATTTCGTATTCAAAGCCAGCTTCAGCTACAGTGATCTGCCCTTCACTTGGCAGACACGACTACAGAGCCTGACAAAGTGTTTAATCCCAACCTCAGCGAGCAGGTAGGAAAGTGAGGGCCACATGACAATCATGTTCAGATTTGGTGCCATTCACAGCTCTGCAGCAGATTATTTCTAGTAAAACGATACCAGCAAAAGTAATTAGGGGAAACTTAATACACTAATCAGAGGACATTTTCCTTGAAACATGTTTGCATCACAGCTCAGGTAATAAGAGCACACAGTTTTTCTCCATGCCAGTTGCTGCAGAACAACTATGGATTTGAAAAAAAAACCTTGCTGGCTGATTTCTGTTACTTTACCACAGAAAGAAATTGATTAGGCTTTTTCTTTCCATTGCTTTCAATGCAGAAAGGATGGTTTATTATTCAACCTAAAAACTTGGATTTTACCAAAAGCAGGATACGTTCTCCAGGTTCAGTACCACCTTAAACTACTTGATGAAGTAGACCAGACATTTTGTAAATTTCCATGTCTAGAGAGGCAAAAATGTACTTAACAGCAAACTATTCTAATCAAGTAACTATGGGGAAAAAATCTGGAAGAACACATTGAAAAAAAAAAAAGAAAAAGGAGGGAAAGCGCGGGGAAAGCGCGGGGAAAGCGCGGGGAAAGCGCGGGG